>NC_080634.1:48804584-49457584 GCF_027579445.1 Ammospiza nelsoni
CTGCACATAAAGTTTTATAGGACACAGATGAGGAATTCAGTTTTGTATATTATTTAATTCAACCATGTACAGTAAGAGAAAAATAACAGGAATGTAAGTTTGTACTTATTTCCAGAAAATAGATTCATTTGACAAACAACATTCAAAGAGTAAATAAACCTTGCAATGCAGTTACTCCAGAAGAAATGCACATCAAGCTACTGCTGTCCTATACATTGTACTTCAGCTGTCAACAGCCAATTCCTCTGCTCTGCAGCCAGGACACTTCATTTACAACATGTGTAACAGCACACATACAGGGTGAGGTGCACAAAGCAATGTATGGAAGGTATAATGTTACAAAACACTTACCAAAATAAAATATATATGCAAGTTATCCCTAGTATTTACAACAAAGAGTTTTAAATTAGAGATCATTTAGAAGGCATCTGCTACATACAAATGCCACACATATAGAAAGAAAGCAGAAAGGCAGTCAGAGAAAGGTACTGTGTTAGTTATGGCTAAAGACCTTTGGCTCCAAAATTGCGATATAATTATTTCCAAAAGACAACAAAAATGTGGAACATTTGAGAAGTCTGTCTTTGAACTCAGTTCTTACACTGACCACTAAAATTCAATGTGAAATTTAGCATGGCAAGAGCCACTTGTAAAACAATCTTATTATTTTATACATCAAATGCTCTGAGTTGGATGCAATTATGGTTTGGCATTTCCTAACTCAGTGGGAACACATTTGAGGACAATTATATTTTACTGCATCTCATGCAAAAAGTCGGAGGTTATCTGCTCAGCAGGCCATCAGGAAGGCTCTGGCTGGGCTTTATCAAAATGAGGCACAAATGTTCTCAGTTGTTGCCCTAGAATTTTTTATAGTAACTTAAAGCATGCAAGTGGAAAAGAACAGATGTTGCTATCACAGCTTTCTGAAGATCTATATATAAGTTTTGTCACGAGAAGGAGAATCAGGGCAAGAGTTGCTACAATTCAAACTTCTACATTTTAGTTGCAACTCCTTCCCACAGACTCTGAAGTGAGGCTAACTCCCAAGTAAATATTTGTCTTAATTGTTGAATAATACGTGTTTTCATTTCACTATAATTTGTTTAAAAGACTATGGTGTAGTATAAATTTGGCCTGTCTTGCTATATTTGATCTTCAATCTGTTGCAAGGTCATATTGCAAAGAAATACAGAGAAAGCATTACAAAACAGCCATGTCTACATGAAGGGTACTATATGTAAAACTGTCCTGAGTAATCTGCACCATGAAATATTTTCTTTTTATCTCTTTGAAATTCAGTTCTTGAGAAAAAACCTATTGCATCCAAAACCATATGCAAACATTTCTGTTCATTTTTAGGGCTAAGGCACCAGCACTAATACATGTGAAGAGCCTTCATGGACACTGACATGTCAGAAGAAAGATCCCCAAACCTTTTTTTTCCAGCACCCCACAGAACTGAGCGCTGGAAGGAAGTAGGTTTCAGCAAAGACACATATAAGTGTGGATCTCATAATGCCTTCAGGTCCAGCTAGCAAAGTTTCTGGGTGAGCACTGCAATCCAACTTCAGCCTTTTTTTTTGCACTTAGAAGAAGTCTTTCAAAATGTGATTATGAAAAACATCATCTTCACTTGCACCGTGCGTGCATCTCATTGGTTTACAGGCCTGAACGTGGCAAGTACCCACAAAAATGGGTATGTAAGAAATGCAAAAGGCTTACTCTTTTGAGGGTAAGGGTGTGCATCCATGCCCGCATTTGGAAGTCTGCTCCTTGTGTTTAAACTGAGCATTTAGAATTATCTATTTTTAAAAATCTGAGCCACAATGGCTGGCTTAAACATCAAGAGAAATATACAAGGAGCTTTTTTCACTGACTTCCCTGTGCATTTTCTTTCAGCTGGATCATTGCAAATGTCAGTGTGCACTTCCAGTTCTTAACTAGTTTACATCATCTCCCATTGCTATGGGAAAGCACAAGCAATGACATTTACTATGCAGGGCACAATTTGGCTGAGCATACCAGACTTTGCCTTATTGCTGAGCTATATACACAAGGCATTTGAAATGTAAAGTTGTCAAAAAGATGTAATTTAAAATCAAAACCACAAACCTGGGCCTTGCAGAAGTGGCCACAAAGTTATGAAATCACAAAACCTAGTTAATAGTGGGCTTCACAACACTGATGGTAAATAAAAATATGGAGGTAACAATAGTAGTAGGAACAAATACATCTTTAAAATAAGGCTTTTTTACACTGTTGTTAAAATGCCTGGCATTTAGCCCCTTGTTTATTTTTCATATATTACAGATCCATGACAAAGCTGATTGTGCCCACTGTCAAAGAATACCCTTGGATCTATCCTAATCATCAGGTAATGCCCCTAATCAGCAGCATAGGATAAAGTATTGTAAAGACATTCATAGCAAATCGGTTCTGAATCATATTGAGTCTTTACTTCCTTCCATATTACCAGCAGTCTTGTCGTCCTTGATGAGAGCAAGCAAGCAGAAACTATCAGTGCTACAAATATCAGATCCTCTTCCTGGTGGCTTTTTAAAAGTTATTCTCCCAGATCCATTTCATGCCACAGAGGAATTGAAGCAATGCAAATCATGGATTGCATATGCTGGCCAGAACTGACCTTAATCAAGTCAGGTTCTTCCTCATCCAATGGGGACTGATGACACCAAGACAAAAATCCATCTCTGGTCCACATGATTTCTCTGTCCCTTCCAGTAAGGATTTCTCTTTCTTTTCGAAGAAGTTACTAGTCAAAACCCATTGTCAATTGAATGTGTACAAGAAGCATGGATCCAGACCGCTTCCATATATTTACATTACAATTTATTCATTTTCTAAGTCCAGCTATATGAATAAAAATCTTAAGATCTGTGTAACATAGCCAGCCGTCACAATGTACTGTCTCAACTCTGATTTTGTACATTCACATTATCTCCGTGAGAAAATAAAAATGTATTTTTTACACAGAGAAATAAACATATTGGAAATACAAAGAAGAGTCTCCCAGGTGAAGAAATGAGTGAAAAAGCGATGTGAAAGCTCTACACTGAAGAGCATACATGCATGCATCTGCTCTGACTGAAATGAATCAATCTGAGATGCCCTGGGCTCCTCTTGTTTCCACCTGTGTGCAATAAATGCACATATCTTTACAGTCCATTTCACACTCTGTTCCTGTTTCTATAGGACAGAATAAAATTTCCCTGTTCCAATCTGGAATATGGTAAGGCCTTGTGGGATGTTCTCCTGCCATTTGGCAATGTAATAAAAAAAAGACAGGAAGGATTAGGGTCCACTAAATTCTGCACCAGCTGGTAAATCACATGGGATAGCTCCACCTGATTTTAATGGGTGATCTGTGCTCAGTGCTCCAGAAGGAAGGAGAAAACTCTCCTAAGACTCCTTGCTGATACATCCCTATAGAAAAATTCCTCCCTATCCAAAATTTGGCCATCAATATAAGGTTAAGAAAAATGAAATGTTACAATGACCTGCACAATTCCATCACTACTTCAACATAACTAAGAAACAGAGATCAAATACTGCTGTTTCTGAGTAACAGCAAGTTGTCTTTGTCAGAAGAGAGACTGCTCTTCATCAGCAATGCTGACACTTGGCAACATGGACTTCAGAGCAGCCCTGACAAACTTCTTATCCAACACAAAGGCTGCATTCCTGGCTCAAGGGAACCCAAGGTTCTGCCTCTGAAATGGGAAATTCACTGAGCTCAAGTAAGCTTGACCATGTCTCCAAGGTCCTTCTCTGGAGTGAGTCTCCCTCTGTGCTGATGCCCTTCCAGGTCCTTTGGCCTCTCACTTTTTAAAGGGAGTGAGTTTGTTGAAGGTATGCCAGAAGAGGGATGGCTTCCGCTTGGGTTCTGCCAGGGCAAAGACCTGCTGCTGCGGAACGCTGGTAGGCACGGTGATGTGTCGCTGGTGAAGGGGATGAAGGGTTTGGTGTAGAGGAGGCAGAGGACACCCATTATAGCTCACACCTGCAGAAGAACAGTTGGAGAAAGCACTTGAATCAGCCAGGGAAATTTAAGCACAGAGCCAGGGGACAAGATGAATTTTGCCATGATCTTGAATGGCACAACTACTAAAGGTCAGGTTTTCTGATGTTTGACTTTTTAATTGGTGCATTGATTTGGCTTAAGAAGACAACAATGCCAGTAAAAATAATGTAACAGAATAACCAAAAACAAGCAGCAGTTTCACACAGCTGGACTATACTGTTTGCACAAATAAATCCTTGTATTTCAAAGGAATGACTTCAAACAGAAGATACTGGTACTTCAGTCCACTCTCAGAGTAAGGCTGGGTAAAATACTGCTACCAACAAGACTGTTGTTTCTTCCATTTGAAATATATTTTTCTGGGTTAATGTTCTTAAGACTTTGAGCTTTGTGGATTCTGAACAGAATCTCTTAATTACAAACTTTAGCCACTCCCCTGAAAATCCAGACAGGTTCCAGGGGTACCTGTTGATTGATTAAGAGAAAATGCTTTAAGAACATTAATCCCAATGAACAGATGACAACCTAACATCAACTCCTTCACTCCTAAACTCAGACTTAAATCTTATTCCACTTTTCTCTCAGCACACTAGAGATTTAGCTGAGTTTGACTTTAAGATGGAAAAGGACAAAATCTGTTGTGATTTGTTTGTGTTGTGATTATTTTCTGAGAGAGGAAATGAATAAAAAAGCCATTTCCTGGCAAACAAGCTTCTGTTCCATCCTTCCTTCTAGAAGGATGCCAGAAGAAGCCATTTTGACTGTTATTGTAAATAATATAACAATGTGGCTTGCAAAAAGAACTTTAGAACATTTTAAACAAGACACAGAATTGGTAAAGAAGAACACGGTCTTTGAGTAAAAGCAAAGGAAGGAATTGTAGCACTAATTTATAATTTAACCTGTGCATCCAAATCATCACAACCTTAAAAATAAACACTTTGCCTTACCTCTTGAGTTTCTTCTTTAACATACAGAATACTGACTTGTCTGTTTGAAAAAGCTCAGGGAGCTGATTTAGTAGACAGTTTAGAGAGATATTGGAATTTAATATTAAAATACAGGTTGATGGCAATTATTTGACTCCATGTAAGCCACAAAAAATCTTTTTAAAAGACTGAAGAACTCAGCCACAGCCAGACTGTGCTATTTCCTAATGAAAAGATCAATGGAACACAGCAAAGGTAATGCAATTCTCAACACCCACCTTTAATTTTTCCTTGCCTTGACTTACGGGCATTTTGCATGGCTTGTTTCTTCTGGTTTTCTGAGATTTCCATACCTACACATCAAAGTGTAAATTAGGGCACTAGTACATAATTACTGTATCTAATACTTGATTGCATTAAATTAAAATAAATAAGTAAACTGTATCTTAAGCAATTTTTAGTAAATCTTAGTAGCAATACACCTGAAGTTTTTAGAAGTATGTTTTATATTGTCATATGAACTTAAAGAGGGTTTTCCACTGGGATAATGACAGATAAATCCAGATAACAAGAGATTAAAAAAAAAGGATATAAAATAAAATTTTTGAAATCTATAAGTCACCAAGTAATAGATCACAATTGCAGAATCCTTTTGTTTTTCACTCACTCTGAGCTAACCTGGAAAACAGATTGGAGTCACTCCTAGTACAAATTCGGGTATCTTTCCCTTCACTCAGAGGAAAGTACTACAAAATCTGGCAGATGCTGGAGCAGGCTGTGATGTGGTTTTGGCTGCATCATTGTGGGGCTGGATCCCTCACTCGGGTTTCTCATACATATTTGTGTAACTCACATGAAGCACATGGGTAACCCTATGCTATTTACTACCATGTGACAGGTGTATGGCTGAGCTGGGGTACAGAGACGACAGACATCTGCTACAAGGGGGCACCAGAGACTAGTGCTGCCTGGAGCCCAGGTAGAGGCACTCCAGTTTCCTCCCCCTGTGCACAACACAGTTGAGATACATGCAAATGTCACATTTGCACAAGGTGACAACAGGGTGCACATTTCATGCTGTGCATAAGGCTGCACTCATTTCACACATATGCACAGAAAGAGCACAGAGGCTGAATGAAGTGTCTGCTTTGGTTCCATTTTGCATCTTCCCTCACTTCTCTATACTTTTAAAACTCCCTTTTTTATCCTGAACTTATGAACAAGTTATTACAGATCAGCCTACTAACTTAAAACATCCATAATTTTTTGGGTAGCAGTAGTTTATTTTATCCTGCAGGGTTTTTTTTTTCCTTTATAGAAAGAAGGAAACAGATTTTTAAAAATGAAAGCAATTTCATCAAGAGAGATCAGACCACTTTCTTAGGCTTACTATTAGTGGTTTGGAGAAGGATTTTCTGGCTGTGGTCTTTTCTCTCATATATTCATAAAAGCTAAGAAAAGCTAGATATGGTTTGGGAGACAATGACTCACACCAAAGTGTCTTTGAAAATAGAAGTAAAATGCCATTTGCATTGAAAGAGTATTATTTGTTCTCTGAGTGGTCAGATTAGAGGCTTTATGTTTAGCCCAGCAAGATAGCTTACAAAATCAACAAGACAAATTTAAACCTGAGGTTGAGAATAGTGGCATTTTTCCATTCGTTTTGGCTGAAGGAAATGTTTAATTATGCCAAAGAAAGAAGAAATTTTAGAAAAGAAGCAGTCTTCTGGTTAATGGAGAAAAGATCCAAGCCACTGTGGCTCACAAGACCAGATGGACATTAGCTATTACAACTCAAATATCTTTCCTCTGGTTCATCATACCTGGCCCAAACAGGAATGTTGGAATAGTGAGTTGCAACACTTGAAAAACAACTTTACAGAAAGCTGGATGTTACATGGGCAGAGAAGACTGCATGTGCCATTATCAAACATACAGTTTCCCTTTTAACTGGGCTTTTTCCCCCCACTCTATTGCACCGTGCCTGAAGAGCATCAAGCACAATGGACCCTCCTTGTGCAGTTCTCGCACTCAGCAACCACGGGAATTTGTGACCCAGCCCCAAAACAAGGGTTAGTGCTTTTATGACAAATCTCACTGCCAGTGCCACCACCACTGTTGGATGGTCACTCTTCTAAATATCATGTTGATTTTCATGAGGTCCCAGCAGAATAAATAGTTTAGGGCTGTAGCTGCTACACCTTTGCAGTTTCCTCATGCTTGGGGGATTTCTGCAGCAGTGTCACTTAGGAGGAATGGTAACACCAAGACAGACCTGTGGTTGCCCAGGGCAGAGCCTCAGGAGCTTCCTGACAGACAGCATCTAACTTGCTCAACATACTTTCCCAGTGCTCCATAAAGTAACCACCAGGAAGCAGTGCAGAGCTCAAGAATGCTTCATCTTAGTTCAGTTTTTATCTTCTTTACCTCAGTCTTGCTCACAAAAGTGCAGGAGCTGTGTTTTACTCAGTAGCATCCTTCCATGTCACTGAATTATGGTTCTCATTGTATACTGGCGTGGAGTTGTTCTGTAACTTTGTTGTAAGAGGGACTGTGTGGACAATTATGATCAGATCCTCAGCTTTGCTCAATTACCCTCTGATCACCTTCACCCTTTTACAATACCCACTGTTTTAGAGTTCTGTTTAGGTGAATTAGGGAAGGCAGCTACCTCATATCCCCATGAGCACAAGGTGACAGAGCAAGCTCCACGTAGAGCAAGGCACAAAAGCTCCACGTAGAGCAAGGCACAAAAGCCATCAGCATTGTGCCCACCAACGCTGACCGCAATGTCACACTGTGACATTCAGAACTGGAGAAGGGTCAGGTTTCCAAAGTCTGAGGGAAGTTTAGCTGTGGCTCCTTCATTGTTTACTCTAGATTCAAGATGACTGGGATTAATTGCAACAGTTGGTGCAATGCAGAAGGGTTAAAACTGATTCTGAATTGATAATCAACTGGCAAACTTTTAATATTTTCTTCTGCTTATGGACTATCTTAAATACACATAGAAGAGGCCTTATTTTTGTCATACTTACAACAGTATCAAGAGAAAACAACTAGGATCAAAAGGGTTACATTTGTAATGCAATGGTTATTCCTGTCTTCCTATTATTCTGACCATGTATTTTACATGACTGTGAAATATAAGGTTTGGCATCTTTAAGTTTAAGTTTTAATCCACTTCACTGCACTTCCAGTGTTAACCTGATGTCAATCCAAAGCCTTAGCCTCAAGAATTTCATTGAAAAGGAGACGTTCTCAAGCAGCCAACATTCAGATGCAGTAACATGACTTTTTAGAAACACTAAAAAGAGTTTTCTTTTTTTAAAATTACTGTTGCTGCTTTCTTTGTATATGTTTTGCCAATTAAATTTTGCTGGAGCTTTTGTCACTGATCTTAAAGGACACATGAAACGATACAAAACCAAAAAAGCAATCCTAACTATACATTGACACAGAAGACACACTGTCCTTGGAGTGTCCCATAGGCTGCAGGTCTAAAACTGGTCCTAGGATTTACTACCTTTTTTCCTGCTCACTCAAGGTTTGGCATCATTTCTCTGGCCAGTGCCAGAGAAATGTGCCAGTGCAACTCACTGCCCAGTGGTGCTATTGGTGGGTCTGTAGTTAATGGCACCATACAACTGCATGGGCCTCCTGGACACAGGAGGTGCTACTACATCACACAGACAGTATAAATCTACAATTATTGCCACTTGGCTTTGTAAAAAAGCATCCTTTATGGACAGATATTTTTGACCAATCGTTCATACAAAAGTGCTAGGATTCTAGATGGAATTTTAATATTGATTGGTTTTTGTGACTTGCATCTTGTCATATCTCATCTCTCATTCTGCTCCACCAAGCACCAGAATCACATGGATGACGCTATCTGTCCTGGACCTTTGGCCCACAGTGACAGGTCAAACACACCTGAATAGGCTTCACTTACACAGCTAAACATCAGGTCAGGCAAGAAATGGACACCAGCTCAAGAAGACAGAGTGCACATCTGTACAAAACAAAGAACTGCAAAAGCAAGTTTGTTTTAACCGCTGTTTAGAAATTGTTTCACTCACCCATTTCCTTGTCTTCTCGAACTCTTCTCCTTTCATTTTCACACGCCTCCATCCATCTCTTTTTATCCTCCTGTTTTTTTGCAGAGAACAAATGAACCTCCTCTGTTGTTCTGTTTATTATTTTAAAAGCATTCTTGACATTGATGTTAAAATCTTTGTCTCTGCCATCTTCGGTGTCCACAATTTCTGTCTCATCCATGTCAATACGATCCTTGTAATACAAAATGTCCCTTCTCAGCAAGTCCTTCTTACAGAACACAAGCTGATGGTCAAAAAGGAAGAAAGT
Organism: Ammospiza nelsoni; assembly: GCF_027579445.1. Lineage (NCBI taxonomy): Eukaryota > Metazoa > Chordata > Aves > Passeriformes > Passerellidae > Ammospiza > Ammospiza nelsoni. The sequence continues at coordinate 48,813,924 of NC_080634.1, forward strand.
CCTCTGCTGGCTTTTGCCTTGTTTTGATATTTTGGTCAGTTCTCCTGAGTGGATCAGTTCTGAGCTTCTGGCTAACACATCTGGTCCCTAGGAAGACAGGTATATAGAGATATAGAGATATGTAGTAAGTAAATAATATTTTAAGATCTCAGTGTGTGTCTAACCAGTCTCACTATATAATCAAATCTTAAGTTCACTCACTTTTCTTGTATTTTTATTATTAGATTTGAAAATGTCATACAAAGTAAATAATATCACAGAGGTAAATTCAATCAATGTGGTCCTGCATAAACAGAGGGAAACATTTAAGTCAGTGAAACAGGTTCCCATTCTGACAGAACTACCAGACTTCCAAATGAGATTCAACTTTTTAAAAGCTCCATTTTGTCACCTCATCTCAAAGGCAAGTGTCCATGTTACATACTGCTCTTCCTGAACTATAAACAAGGTTAATCAGTAACAGAAACATTGTAAATGAAGCAACTGGACTTTTAACTGAGCAATGACCACTTGAAAAGTAGGCACCATAAACAAGCACCTACGCAGAAGGACTCCTGCAGGGGACATCAGGTATTGTACACAGTACCTTTGCCCAGGAAAGGCACAGGCTGTCACTCACCTCCCAGTCTACGATAGAGACTTGCCAACGGGCAATCTTGTCTATGCTTTCTAGCCTCCGTTTTCGCTCGTTGATCAGGCATGCCACGTTCTTCATGGCCTCATATGCAGCTTTTATGTTGCTATAATCACTGGGAAATGTAAGCACATTTCAAGGATCATTTATACAATGGACATGATGCAATCACAAACCATGGAAATTTTGCAACCACAGTGCCTGCAGTATTAGCCCACATTACCCCCTTATCCATCTACTCAGGTACTTAAAAAAGAGGAACCTGATTCCTGCTATCCCAAACCCCACACAGTAGCCTGCACAATTCAGTGCTGCTGTACTGCTGGGCTTGTCTAGGAGCAAATTACTAGATTGGTGCAAGGAGACAGAAGTGTTCAATTAATGAACTGCAACACTGTCTCTACTGAAAACAATGGCAGAACTCCCACTGAGCTCAGTGATAGCTGTATTTCACCTAAGGACTTTTAGCAAGATTTTAGTGGGACTTTTAGCAAGATTTTAGTGGGACTTTTTGGGAAGGGCAGTCTTTTGACCATGTTTAACAACTGCATTTTCTCCTTCTTGTTCCCAATGACTGGGTCAATGAACACAAATGGGGAATGCTAGGTGGACAGGAAAAACAAACAAAATCAATCCCACAGAGCATGAGAGGAACCCAAGTACAAGGGCCCCAGAGAGAGGAATTAAAGGAGACACTATGAAGAAAGCATCCTGTTTCTACAGGACAAATGTGTGAAAGCCATGATGGTCACCTGCCTCTTCCTGCTTCAGGACTAATGCAATTAACCCAGGCCAATCCTCCTGTCCTTCTTGCAATGCTCTGCTCCCCTCCTTTCCTAAGCTCTCAGCATGTGTATGAATCTCCCCAAGTTTGCAGGCAGGCTTTTTTTTTCCCTCTGAATAGCATCCATCTCTCCTTCACCTTCATCAAATGAAGTCTCTCAGAAGAGGGAGAACGGAAGAGACATATTTCTTGCTAAAGGAATCCCAGCAGAGCAGCTGCTTTTCCTCTTTTATCAGAATGCCTCTTGCAGAAAAGGGAGCCAGACACAGAAAACAGCACGAACCAGAAATAAATCCTGCCAAGGCATTAGCCTTGCTGTCCTTGTTATCTGCTTCTGTCTCAGTTCCAGTTTTCATTGGCTGCTGCTGATGGATGCGCTTCCATTCTGAATGTGTGCATTCTCTCCTCTCTTTACTTACATCTGTGGGAACTCTATTCTGCCACACTGAATACAAAAAGTGAGATTAACAATAACAGGATCCTACTAACGCTAGGGAGATGTCCCACAGGGTGACCACATGACATCCATACTGCTACACTTGCCCTTCCTTATCTCAGTTCCTTTTTTCTTTGTTGGTATTTATTCCACACTTGCTACACAACTTGTGGTCTTCACAGCAGGCTGTGCATATTGGAACTTCAAATTTTTTATGAAAACAAAATGCTACCAAAACCCCCAGCTGGGTGGAGCTTTCCTAAGGCTCCATGTGGGTGTAGATCTGCCTGTTTTTGAGCATCTCTGCACAGTGGCCACCTCTCTGTGCTTAAAGGCATCTCTGGGTGCTGTGTCACCCAAGAGGAAAATAGGTACTGCCGGAGGAAGGTGGTGAGACCTAGCTGTCACTTTATCTGCAGGTTTAATAGCTCAGAGAATAACTTTTCTAAAATTAGTAGCAGTGAAAGAGAAACTCTAGTTAGTAATTCTTATTGCAGCACTTCCCAGGTAGTCACAGAACTGAATAGAGGCATTTCACATCTAAAGGTCAGTGCTTCACAGTCCTCGTATTTTGCCTCTGGCAAAAATCCGGTGGTCTCCAAGGGGAGTTTTCTCAAGGTTAAAGTACTGACTTTGGCCAAGGAAACATTGCCTCAGGCTTCATTTGGACTTTGAGCACAGGGGTCACAATGCAGTACTTTCTTGCAATTATACAAGATAAAAAGACACTTACAGATAAAATCTTAATTTAGTCAAAGATTGAATCAGTGCAGGGCTATACCAGAAAGGCTATCTGCAACTTCAATTTTTATTTATGCCAGCTGAAAATCTAGTGTCTGGACTTTATTGCAAACTAAGGTAATGTTTATTACTACTAAGTTTCTAAAACAAATTACCTCCAAACTTATTCAGGTTGTAGTTATTTTCTAAGGCACTCTTCACTTTTTCTTACATCCACAACTTTTATGAGTCTTCCCCTCTTCAGATTTCTGTCTCCTTGATTTCTGGCCTTTTTTTTTCACTCTGAATAACACATTCCTCCCTGCATCCTGTTTACACACCATCTCCTTCTCCTTCTCCCTCTCTGACTTATTCCTCATTATGTCATGCATCCTCTCAGTCCCCTGTGCTGCACTTCCAGATACTGTTTTGGTGACTGACTGTGATGGTTCCAAAAAGCCCTGTTTATCATGGCCCATGGCAGTTTTGTTCCTGATCTCAAAACCTTCAGTGTTGTGTCACCCAGAAAACCTGAGTAATTAGGTGTTACTACTATTACAGAATTTGTTATGTTCATTCTCTCACCTGTGCTCCTGAGTGGTGTATTTGAGCAATTCTGCAAGCTGCAGAGGGTATTTGCAGATTTTCTGAACAGGCGTAAGAAGAAAACCATCAATGGCAATGTCAATCATCTGCTGAAGCAAGCGACAGGCCTCGAAGAAGTGGCGGTATTTGCCCTGCTTCATCAGTCTGGAGAGTTCAATGCAGGCACTGGGATGGTTGTTACAATACTCTGAATAAATAGCAAAGCCTTCTTGCTGTTAAAGAAAAAAAAGGTACAACTTTACTAAAGTATTTGTCTATAAAGGAGAAAAGCAATTTTTGTAATATCTGTTATATATAATTAGATTAGGTAATCCATTTTCTATATTGCTTCCAGGCTGATCAGCCTTGAAAGTATGCAGAAATCTACTTTGCAGCTGTCAAAACCATGTACCCTTCTTTGTCAGAACACAGAAATAAAGGTCTCTTCTTGAATCAGGATAATCAAATTCACTTTAAGAAGTATTTTTCTTTGGGGAAGACAGCTACAGGCTTACAAGTCTCTATCAAGAACTCACAGCCTATCTCCCCATTACCTACCTTTCTTAATGTCTGTATGAAGTTTCTGCTTGCTGAATATGAGATCACTGCAAACAATCCAGCCCATCTGTGATCATTAGAGTTTCAACAAAGAAACTTAAAACTGTTTATAAAATAACATGATTGCTAAAGATGAGGAGAAATCTAAAACAAATGTATAATTAATTCCAAGTTAGTTTACCTTCTAAAATGCTGCCAATTTATTATTTAAGAAGCGCTTGTTAGTAAAATCCCCTCCTAGTATGGTAACTTGGCTTTTTATTATCATATTTTGGTAATTTCATAAATAAAATCAACTTTTTTAACCTACATGTTGAAGAAAACATGACCCTATTTCACTTAGATGAGGTTCTTCTTTGTTGTACTGTTTCTCAAGATCCTTCAGAAACTTCCTTTGGAACTTGTAAATATCTTCAATATTTCCAAAAATGGTGCTTAGCTGAGCTGTGGTGAACATTCCTGTATGTTTGCGACACTGCCGAATGTAACCCTGAAATGAAATAAGAAACACTCTTTAGTCCAAGGATGTGAGACAGGTCCTACCTAACAAAATCATTTGAGCTGCCAAGGCTCCCACCGTCTCCAGCCAAGGGAGTGGTTTTCTAGACACACACACTCAGAAGCAGAAGTTCAGATTTGCATCTGAGATGTTCACATGTGGATTCCTGGCATCCAGCCCCTATCTCAGGGTAGCCCAAGTGAAGCAGGGAACCTCCCAAGTGTAAAACTCACCTGCATCTCCCTGTTGAGAATGCACTGCAGAGACTGAACCCCCAGGAAGAGCTGCTGTGCTCACAGTCTCACAGCAGTTACAGCACCAGGGCTCAGGGAGCACAAAGGTTAACTGATGGGATAGGGGCTATCTGCCAGGCTCCTCCATTTGGCTGCTGGCAGGCAGGCCTCCCGCAAACAGCCTTGGGAGCAGACAGCTGAAATAGCCTTGCAGTTGCTCTGGTGAGGTTTACCAGGAAGTAACACTGACTGTTGCTGGCACTGTTAGGAATATTCCTGTCTCCTCCACAGCCATCTGCTCTGAGAGCTGTGCAGTGGCTACGCTGCAAGCCAGCTACCGCATTTCCTATTGCACCAACAGGGAAAGCTAATTCCTGTGCGGCTCCTGTAATGTGGACTGCAGACACTTCTTGAATGTAAGACATGTTTTATGGGTATACTTTAGCTTCATGATCCTGGCTACAACCAGCTTGAGTGATTCATACAAGGGCTGAGCTTGCAAATTTGGGTTACTATCTGTGTAGCTTTTCTGGCTTAGTCTTACTTGAGTGTATTTTCAGCCTTATGTGCTACGTGCACTACCCTACAGATTCACTCTGAGGACAGCAGACTATCTCTACCCCACAGGTTAAGCGTGGCCCATTGCTTCTCTTCTTGGAAAATATATGCTTGCTCTCTTGTACTAAACTCAGAGGCTTGCCAGATATTAAAAACCAGGTATAGGATACACGTATTAGAGAAAATTAATTAATTAATATTTGCCTAAGACTTAACAGGTCAGTACAATATGAGAGTCATGTCCTAGGACTCAGCTAGCCGTGGCAGCAGCATAGCAGAGTGTACAAATTCTTCCCTGGTCTTTCATGCACACAATCAATATTACTAGCTTAAGTAAATAATGAATATAAATAACAAAATTTACATTTAATGTTTTAAAATTAGCCAGCTGGTAACCAATTTTTGTCCTTTCTCTCCCTTTTTTCTCTCTTCAAGAAAAGGGCCTGATCTAAAAATTGAAAGGAAAAAAAAAAAGAACAAATAAAAACCTACCCCTGTCTTGTCTACTTTGCTGTGAATTAAATGATCTAATTGTAAGTGGTGGACTAAAGGATGACAGCATGACAAATACAAGGACAGACCTAGCAAACTAAGGCTACTAAGAATATTTTTGTAGGTTGCTTAGCACCATTCCAGATGCAAACCTCAAAGACAAGTCAAATACAGGTCAAATGCATCATAACTCATGTCAGAAGAGGCAAACTTCAGTGAAAAGTATTAAGAAGCTTCTTGCCCAAGTGTGAGCCTCCAACAAATATTGAGAAAAAAAGCAGAAGACCACCCTCATTTTATGGTTCAAACAAGCAAGGCAGATCTAAAACATATTTAGATTTCTTCATAACTCCTAGGCATCCAGTAAAAATCTCCTCACTTGAGAAAACGGGGGGATAAAGCATTTAGCAAATACTCTTTCCAAGTTACTTCCAAAAATTTTGTCACTGAACTGCAAATTATTTTACTACAGTTACCCAAAGTTCTCTATACAGTGGCAAAAAGTTCTAAATAAACTGGACTTCCTTCTCTCATTTATTATAGAAATAGCAGTCAGAGAGGCACTTTTTTGCTGTCAAAAATGGAAGTTTTTTAAAAGAAAGGAAGCAATGGCTCATGGCAGTCATCAGAGAGGAAAGTCGTAAGAGGAAACGAAGAATTGGACTGACGGCGTCAGAAGCGCAATTGGGAGTATTTTGAAATAAGAAACCACTGTGGTTCTCAACTTATATGACTTGTTCTCATTAGGTCAGTAGGACGTCCTCAGGTTAAAGCATGTACCTCACAGATGTCCTTGAGATGCTTGATATAGACTCGTTCTGTTTTCATAATTTCCTGTATAACGTTGGTTCTCATCTGATCCCTGTTTTCAGCTATTTTCTGGCGATGCTTGCTAGTATCTGAATCTTGTTCTTCGTCCTGGATATTACTACAATTTTCTGGCACTTCTTCCTGATTAACTCGCAGCTGCAGCCAGAACAAACAAAGCAATTAGAGTGAAGCAGAAAGTTTTACAATGTGTGGTAAAACTGTTATAAACTTCTTATACCTAAGAGAAGAGTGGCTACAGACATGTTCTCATTCTTATAGAGGGGGCTTCACAACAGGATTTATCTCATTGTACTCACTGCATATTCAAATAAAGGCTTGGGATTTCTGCCTGGTTAAATACATGACTTCTACTCACAGTATCTGAGAGAGACCATTGTACTGTCCATGTTGTTTTCAGAGTTAAGCTTATTTCTGACCCTTATCCATACCCAATAGTTAATGTGTTTGGCCAAGTTAGCATGGGGTAAAAATTACAAAAGCAGACACTCAACCACTTTTAAATAGTTTCCCTGTGCCCCATCTGTATGGTGTACACAGCAGCACCTCCTTTTCTGACTTCTCTCTGATTGCCCAGGTTGCCTAGAGATCTAGGAAAGGGAAAGGGAGCAACCACCTGCTGCACTTTGTGTATGTAGTACTTCATGCAGTGCAGTCCAAGTTTCACTACACGTTATCAAAAGACAGTTCAAATTATTTTCTAAAATATATTTCAATTTTTACTATCTGAGAGTTACACTGGTATTAATCTGGGTGAGTTCTGACTGTGAAGTTCAAACTGTGAACCAGATTTCTACACAATGTCCTTGATAATAAATTAAGCCCTTGATAATAAATTAAACCCTATTTTACCAAGAAATCCCTTCAGCATAGCTCTCCCCTGCCCTTATGAGAACTGTTGTGTCTTTTCTGTATACACTGATGACTTTCTGGTTGAGCTTTCTGCTCTTGTAACCTCTGTTTGAGAAAGTCCTTTGGTTACAAAGGGACCAAATGAAGAAGACAGAGTAAAAGTTGTCAGGGAAGCTAAGGGATCTTAGGGTGTGATTCTCTACTGCCTTTTTCCTTGTGAACTCCTTAGGGGTTATGTCACTGAGGTTCAGCTGTAAACATGATGAGGATCAGGTATGAAATGTAATGCCAGGACAACTGTTGCACTCTGCTAGGAATCTTGCAATGGTGCAAAAGCAAGAAGCAAAAGAGTTACTCACCCTGACAAAGCTAGCTGGAAACCAGGCCTCCTTGTCCTCATTTCTTCCCCACCACCAGTCTTTGTTGGAAGCTTCTAGAACTCTAATGACATCCCCAGCTTTGAAGCCCAGCTCTTGATCATCCATAGTGACATGGTCCCAGAGAGCCTCTGCATAGACGACGGTGCCATCGCTTATCAGCTAAGATAGGAAGAAAATGAGATTGCAAAGGACGGGAGATAAACTATGAAGTGTTTATAAACTACAAAGATGTCAATATAGGTCACTAGATTGCCTACTATTACTCCTGTTACAGGATAAAACTAAAATTTCAGATTTTCAGAAATCTATGCATATTCTCATTTGTGAAAACAATTAGAATCCTGCTCCAGAGTAGGATTATATAGGGTAACAGTTACAGTCTGTGATGGTTTAAAACCCAGAGGGAAAATTAAACCCACTCAAACTGTCCCCCTTCCCCCACTCCCTTCCTGGAAACACTAGGAGAAGTTATAGAAGGAATCACAATTTACTGAAAAACTGTAATAATCATAATAATGCTAGTAAAAGAGTGTACAAAACAAAGTTTTACCCACAAAAAGGTATTTACCACTGAGCAAACAAAAGTCCCTCCCAAAGAAACTAGCTACTGCCACTGGATTTTTTATGACTATGAAATCTCAGACTATGGAAAACATCCCTCCACATCCCCCACCCCTGTTCCTGCCCCCCCTGTGTCATCATTCCAGCAATGCAAAGCCCTGGACATTACCTCATTAATTGCTAGCTGTTCCCCTCCGGGCTGCAGGTACCTGGGAGCAGCTTGGCAGAGCTCCTCATAGCTGTAATCTTCCTCACTGCCATTGTCATCCACTAAGGCTGAAGATTCAGTCCCACCATCTGCAGCAACTAAAAACAAAAGTGCAACAGCTGTTTGCTTCATCATTTTTATGATTCAAAGAAAGACAACAATGAAAGAGGAATTGCTGAGAAATCGCCTTTGTTGTCACAAATGAAACAGTAACAGCAGGAGTGGAGGGTAGCAGAGCTCTCAGGAAAACCACCTTTCCGTCATTAAATACGTTTTACTCATTTTTAGAATTTCACATTTAGCAGCTGATTAAACTTTTGTACACAAAAAACCCAGAACTACAACAATTCCTTACTTATTTGTTATCAGAGGAAACCTTAAATGGCCAGTATCAGAAGGAAAGCCTCTGATGCCATTTCCCAGGCAGCAGATGTGAGAGCCCCAGCAGTCCCCAGCAGTGGTGGGGGGGATACTGTCACCCTCAGGCTGGGTGCCCTCACACTGTCACATCCCCTGCAGGGACACAAGGACCCAATGGTTCTGTGCCCACCCACCCATGGGAGGGGTGGGCAGCCTGTGTGCAGCCCCAGCTCTGTGCTGGCTGCTGCCACCTCTCCCACAAACTGGGGAGGCTCTGCCAGCAGCAAGGCTCGAGGGGACATGGAGCCCAGATGGCACAGTGGAATGGCCCTACAAAAAACCGGTTTCCATTCTTCCAAATCACAACAGTTTCTTGGTTTGACAATTGTACATTTTCTGACCAAGGAGGCAGCTTTGTATGGAAAGAGAGGTCAGGACTAAAATGGGTTTCCTCTTATTACACAGCCACATAAGAAACACTCTTACTGTATAAAACTATAAAACTCCTTTGGGGTGCACCACTGGGTGACAGATTCTTTTGGTGATCACCACTGGCAGAGGAAGAGAAATGGGGGCTGACCTCAGGAACATGTCTGACTGACTGACTGACTGACTGACACCCACACTGCTCAGTGTTGGACCCTGTGCAAGTGGGTTTGCCTCTGAAAGCTGCCTGTAATGTTCAAAGCACCCGGGATCAAGAAGCATTCACGACCAGTGGCCCCATACTTGAGTGCACTCTCTGGTCCTTGTTAATTTAGTCCTAAAGATTTATTCTTATGGCAAGCCCAAGCTGTGAACTAGAGTCTGAAGATCATACAATGCTCAAAACCACATTTAAAAGTAAAAAGTCAAATTCAGAATAGGTTGCTAGCCCTGAACTTCTTTGTAAAAGGTTAGCATCTCCCAGGTAAGTTGCCACACAGTCAACAGAGCAGCTCTTACTTCTGAGTGCCTGGGAAGGGACATTTAAGTAGAATTATTGAACCTGCCAATTCCAACAAGCAGCAAGGCTAAGCGGCAGGATCCGGACACTGCCTCTTCTCTACTCTGCTTCAGACCTGGGCACTGCCTGTCTGCTGAGCTCTGGATGAGTAAGAGCTGCAAGGAGACAACTCCTGGCTTTACTCCATGCACCTACTACCACCAGGCAACCTGCTGCCATCTGCTATTTACCTTATCAGGAGAAATATTGCAACCCCCTCCTCAGGGCACACATACCATCACCAGCATCTTCACTCATCTGAGCATTAATTTGCCAGAGAGATCAAAGCAGATCACCACACAGATTCAATTAAAAACTTGCAATTTTTTTTTCCATTAAAAATGGAAAAATATGGCTTAGTCTTGATACAACAGAACATGGCTATTCTGTTCTACTCCCTAGCATTTTAAATAGACATTCACATTAACAGTATCATCTGCTTAAGCAAGAAGGATGCAGAACCCCTATTTAGAAAAATCAAGACTTTTTCTTCCATACAAACTCATTAATCTGAGCACTGATGAACTTTTAAAACACATCTTACAAAATTTACCAAAAATGCTTTATTAAAAGATCTGCAAATAAATATTTCATCAAATCAATTTTTATCTTACAAAGCAACATCCAAATAATTTATCCCAGTGATCCTTTCCACATTTCCACTGCACTATCCGTACTGCCTGTGGGGTCGTTCCAGCAATAATGGCACATCAAAATAACCAGACAAAAAAGAACTACAATGTTGGGACAGAAAGCTGTTTGTTACTCTGTACCAGATCAACAAGCTTACATTAACTTTGTTGGGTAGAATCAAGTGAAATCTTGAATTCTGCATCTTTTCCTCTGTTGTATACAGACAGAAATACAGAGGGAGGGGTGTGCTTTCCCAGTTGCACCAATGGGATGCAAAAAACTTAAGACAGCCTGGAATTGACGCTGATCTTCTAGCAGCTTTTCACCGGTACTGCAGTTCCCACGGATGACACAGAGTAAGTGTCATCAGGATCAGGCCCCCCGACTGCCACTGTTTACCAGTTCGATCAAAAAACACCATGAAAAAAGCAAGAGCGAGCATGTTCTACTCACACGTACCCATCTGAAGGCTCTCCAGACTCCAAAATCGTGCCATTGCCCCCCTGGCTACCATGCTGCCGTCAGCCCTCTAACAGGTGATGCTGCTCAGTCCTACAGGGAGGGCTGCTGGAGGATCACAAGAGGCTCTGAGCTGCGCACAGCTCAGAGGAACAGGCTGTCAGCTGCCTCCGGCTCCCGGCAGTGCCTCCGAGGCCGAGCCCGGCTGGGAACTGCCAGCAGCGCACTCAGCCGCTCAGCCTGGCTGCCGCGAGCTCCCGGCTCTCTGACATCATGGGGTGCCCTTAGGGAGGAAGTTCCAGAAAAGAAACAAAAACCCGGCTGCCTGGCCCTGGCCGCGCTGCGCCTGCAGCCGCCCAGACCGCTCCCACAGAGCCTGAACATCCGAACGCGGCGAGCCAGGGAGTGCGTTTGTTTTTCATTAAAGCAGCTAAACGCGATTTCAATCTATATTCAAATGACTGCAATCCAGAGGGAGAGATTATTTGGATAGGAATTGGGAGTTCCTTGTATTACAACACTGTTCAGAGTATCGGTCTATCTTTGTCATACTATACCAGTTAAAATTCCAGAAGAAGTAAACAATTAAGGTATTTTTTGCACAATTTCTCTTGCTTCACAGGCAAATGCTGTAACATTTTTTAGAGCACAAGCAACACAAGTGTTAAGGCTGCAGCAGACTGCTCCCAGGAAAACAGAGAGGGGGGGAGACATTTTCTCACTGAAACTACAAACTTCATTCAGCTGCTCTATGAAATAGGGAATGAAGCAGGAAGAAACTGAAACCATCCATCTTTCTCTGGGTCTGACCCAGCCAGAGCACAACCTCATTCATTCACCATGGGCCAGCATTCACCCCACATCTGTGTCCTCCCTCACTGAAGCTGGATCAGGCCATGCACTGGAAGCAAAGGCAGGAGCTGTTCCCGTCTGGAGAGTGCAAAGCCTGCTGCAACCTATGTCTGTACACAGCGCTATGCCTACAGTTTGGAAAGCCCCAAAAACTTATTGGCTTCTTCTTTAGCTGAAAACTGCTCAGCTGAGCCTGTACTGTAACTGGGGACTGCCTCCTCCAGGGATGTGTTCACAAAACCCTGGAGGCATTTCTGCATACAGCAACTTCTCAACACCCACTAAAATCACATGGTTTTCCCCAGCGCTGCCTCAGACATAGAAGGAAAGGCCAAACATCACCCTGAAGTATTAATGCTGTCTTTCTGCAAAAATCCTATTTGTGCTGCACTCCACAGGAGACTGACAGAAATCATCTTCTGAATCTCTCAAACTTCCCTATTATTTCTTGCTGCAAGGACTCTAGTTGGATAGCTCAATAAAAACAAGCTACTACATAAGATCTTCACACACAGCATTTTTCTTGGCATAAACCATTAAAAAAAAAGCAAGCTGGCAAACAAAAGTGACAGTGGTGACACTGAAGTGCTGATGATCCCGGGACTTGCAAGTGAAAATTTCACACCTTTAATCAGCCAGATCACAAGTTCTTTGCCATGTCAAACCCCTTCCCATCGGGAAAAAACAGTTCAGCTGCCAAAGGAAAACCAGATCAAACCCCACACAGCTCTTTTACAAGACACTATAAAACAACCTCTGAAAAACAACTCAAAACTCTTTTGGTCTGATTTTTGCAGAAAGGAACAGACTGTGTGCTTTTGCCCAATGACTAACCTAATGCCACTGTGGGATGCTGCTCAGATGGAGGGGGGCCTGCCCTCCCTCGTCTGCATGGGCACATCTGGCAAACTGAACCACCACAAAAGTGCTCATTTGGGGCGAGGTGGTGGTGGCTTCATTTCCTTGTAGATCAGCCAGGGAAAGGAGGAGGCACAGGCTGTCCTTTGAAGTGGCAGTCCACAGTGACCTTGCCCAAATGCATGCTGAGCTAGCTTAGCCACTGTGCAGGGCACTCTGAAAAGGCTGCGGGTAGCACTTACTAAAATACTAAAAGCTAGTTTATCCACCTCAAGAAAATTCAGTTCTAGAAATACCCTGGTATCATAGAACCCTCCATCCTGAGCCAGACCACAGGTCACCCCCAACCACTTCTCTGACAGCAGCCAGGGAGGAACATAAAAATAGATGAGGCGTGTGATGGTATTTTTCTGATGTACTTTTCTAAATTCCAGTTATCTTCCAGATCAGTCAGATCCCTCCTGGGGCAGAAATTATATCCTTGTGTTTAATGAACTGGATTTTTCAAACCACTTTCTGATTTTTTTAAACTGTTGGGATGTGAAATACAATGTGTAGCAATTACTTTTATAGTTTAATTTTACAGACTGCGAAAACTATCTTTTATTTTGAGCTTGCTCTCTGGTGATTTCATTTGGTGCCCTTTAGTTCTTAAATTATTGGAAACAATAACTATTATCTGTTAATTTTGCCTGTGCCAAACAGACTTTTATTCTCCTATTGTCCTTTTTTCCATGTTCCAGAGTCCAAGCCACATTAATCACTCCTCCCAGAGACACACACTGAGTCGATTTTCTTGTCCTTCTGCTTTTCTCTATATTGTCCCCTGTAAAAAATGCCTTTTGGGATGGAAAGGAACAGGGAGATGGCCCCCACACACACCAGTGGCACAATTGGGCCTTCTGTTTTGTTCTCTATTCATTTCCTGCAAACTCCTGCTCTTTTATTTACTGTTTTGACTGTTACTATGCACTGCACTGACTCTGTAAATGTCTGTTAAGATTGCAAGATCTTTTCCTGAATGGCAATATCCAGCTCAAAGTCTATCCTTCTGTAAGCACATCAGGCTCTTTTCCTCCTCCACATGCATTACCTTGGCTTTACCAACACCTGAAGCCAGAGCAGTGCCTCATGTCTCACTTCTACTACTGTGAATAATTCAGCACACCAGCAAGAATTACCATTTCATTTTATACCTCCCTTGCCACATCATTTGTGCAGACACTGAACATCTGATTCCACTCATCAGCTCTCTCTTTAAGAAAACCAACCATTCTCCTGAGTCATTCCCAAGCTGTGCTCCACACAGCCCAAATTCTAGTCCCACCCAAAAATATGCAAAAAAAAAAACCGGGTTAGTTTTTCAGATGCTTATAAAAATTACTCTGTAGTGACAAATAGACAACCTGTTTAATGTAATTTAAAACCTGTAACCCTTCAAGCACAAGAGTAGCAATGCAAGTCTCAAGGGCAGTTTCCTGTGTGTTGTCTGATTCTTACTCTCTTTCCTACAGATGATGATTTACTGTCTTGTACCATCTATTTTTCTAAAATTTTATATCTCCACTTTTATCTGCCATTGCTATAAGAAGAAAGCAAGTAATTTATTAGGCTTTAGCAAGTAACTAAAATAAGACACCACTGGTTTTCAGTGCTTGAGTTTAGAATTACTTTCTATAATAAAGGGCTTTTGTGCTATCAAATTTCACTGTGCATGAGCAAACAAAAAACTCTCACATGTTCAAAGACAAGGAAGTGCCTTGTGATTTAAGAGAAAAAAGAAAAGAGATCAGAATTTGTGACACTAGTCACTTTAGTATTTTCTTCTGGAGCTACCAAACAGATTTTTTGCAACTGCTTTCAAACTGTGAAGTCTATGATATTCCACACTTGCCTTCAGAGTTTTGATTTCAGAGACTTTTCCTGCTCCACTTCTATGCTTATTGTAAGGTCTCATAAAAGTCACATCTAACATAATCAAGGTTGCTTTGGCTTAATTGTCCTGAAAAGTGGCAGCAATCTTAGTTTGTGTATTTGTCATTCTGATGCTTAAGTTCAGGAGACTGGTTATTCAAAACCTAAATACCTGGAGAGATATTGCTCTCAGTCAGTAGTCTAGGTAACTAATACCATTTCATGTGGTTTCCAAACATCAACTGGAAAGGACAACTAAAAATAGAAAAAATAATTCCTGCTCTGTGATAATAAAAGAGCCTCTTTTTTCACAAACTACATTATGGAAGACCTGTTATTCTGTGAGTGGTCCTTCTGGAATCAGGGACTGAGACACCACAGAATCTCAGCAAGAGTCACAGCATTCGACATCTAATTTATCTCAGTGCCTGATCTGGATCATTAAGTGTACTAAGAAGCATACAGCAGAACACACTCCAGACATAGGTTTTAAAGTAGTTCCCAATATTTTACTACAATATAAATTCAAGGAAAACACAAATAGAGTATATATAATTGCCCTGGTTTGAGAGAAGAGGGGGTGGAGCTTTTAGCACTGTTTATTCCATACCACCCACATCATTGCTGGGGGCGTGGTTTTGGCAGGAATAGCGGAACACTGGAAACCAAAGTTTGCCATTTTGCTGGATCTCTCCAGGGAGAAGGTACTGGGATCAGCCAAGTGGATCCAGCCCCTCTCCCTCCCCATCCCTTCAGGTTGCAGCTTTAAAACACGGTGCTGAATGACAGCAACGATGGGTCTGAGACGCCACTCCAAGGGAACAAAAAGCAACAGAGAGAGGTAGCGGCACAGAGCCGAGCCCAGCTGAGCTACACAGAGCCCAAGCTCCAGAAGAGCCCAACTGGAGCGGCATCAGTGCCAGAGGCAGCTTTGCAGAATGGAACCAGCAAAGCAGAGGTCTGAGGCAGTGCTGCGGCACAACGCGATGATCGCACTTCCAAGGGGTTTGCTTGCCCTACTCCTTTGCTGTTTGCCGACTGCGGTGAGGGAGAACATTAAGCAGCAGAAGCTCTCTTTGACATATCGCCTTTGTGTCCCAAACACCACATGCCCCACATGCAGGAACAGTAATTATACTGCCTTTGTGTGGAGACCACAGCAGGCAATGCCTTCAGGAAGATCTGGAGTTTTTTTCACAGTGCTAAATGCCATTTTTTGTGGGCAGGGCACCCTCTTTTTGCATACTTTTTGCTATTGATGATGCTGTTGTCTTTGCAATTTTAGTAAATTGTTATCTTGTAATTTCTCCTTATTGTCACTCCATTACTGAAAGGGGCAGGGGGAAAGGGAGTGGCTTATTTGGAGCTTCTCTAAACCAGCTGTCTAAGCCAGCACAATAGTGTATCTCAGAATCACAGACTATTCTGAGTTGGAAGGGACCTGCTAAGATCATCAAGTCCAACCCTTAAGTGAATGGCCCACAAGGGGATCAAACCCACAGCCTAGGCATTATCAATACCATGTTCCAACAAACTGAGCTCATCTTATTGGGTATGTCCCTCTTACTGCCATAGTTAGAAATTCTCAAGTCTGCTTCTTGAAGAGCACCTCCTGAAAAAAACTGTCATGTTCTATTTAAAACAGGAGAATTCAGTTTTAACACATTCTTACGTAAACTAATTTGTAGTTAAAGCATTTTTGGTAGAATTTGGACATCACTGCAGCTAAAACTTAGCTAAGAACCATAGAAGCCAAGTACTGACTTGTAAGCATACACATAATTTTAATAGACATTGAAAATGCTATTTGTTAAGGTTCCTACTTCAGTCATGGGAAGTCTTGATCAAGAAGCTTCAGGGTGAAGGTTCCCAACAGTGTTTTGTTCACTATTAACAGTGAAAGACACAAAGTGAGAACTTTGCTTTTATTTACAAATCTTGCCAGAAGGAAAACAAATGGTGTTAACCCAGGTTGTTCTGGACCCACCTGTGAAGAAATGCTCCACTACATCTAGACTAGTTAATAGACTATTTCTATTAACTCCAGATAGCATTCCATGCTAAGAGTAAACAATTACAGCAAAATTACACAGGACATATCAGCGAGCCTGCTAAAGCACAGTGCTTCCAAAAAAGGCAATTTTTACCAAGAACCTGTCCCTCATGTACCAGAGTTCTGGTTGGACTACACTCATCAGCAAGCCACTTACTGATTTAAGGCTTGCCTATTTAAGTAAAGATGAATGCATGGCAAACAAAAAATTAAAAATACATGTGTGGTGTGGCTAGGGTTCAGGTATGAACTCAAGCATATTAGAACTTACTTCCTTCATAATCTCTTGACTTTAGGCAAGTATATGACTAAGAGAGCGGAGAATACAGGCATGTAAGTGGTACAGAACAATAAACCATAGCAATGTCAAAGAGTAGATGTGAAAAAAAAGTTTTACATGAGAACAGCAGCTACTAGTAAGAAACTCACAAAACAAAGCAACTTAGCTGGGTTTAACTTTGTCACTGAGTTGCTTTGCACTGTTTTGTCCTCCACATTATATATTAAATTCTTGCTTAGCCTGGAGTGTGGCTTTCTGCTCTACACAGTTAAAAATACTCATCTTACCATTAGATGTTCTCATCTGCCGCCTCCGTCCCACACGGTCCAGACCGATGGGGGTACTTTGTGAGAAGGTGAGTGGCCGGAACCTGGCTGAAACAGCCTTGTACGGGGGCACCTTGTGTGCTGGAACAGGTGGCCGTGCCACAGGCTACCAAGGAAACAGGAAAATCCAGTATTAGTAAAGCTACAGGCAAGTCCAACTGAGCAAAGCTCAGGGATGAAGTAAGGTTTCTCCAGATAGTCCAGGTAATTACACAGGCAGTAAAATCTCCTATGTTGAAGGGACATTGCTTAAACACTGCATACCATGTCCACCAGCATCACAGAACAAGTTTTATTACATTACAGTTCTTTGTTACATTGAAAACTCCTTAGCCTTCTGTTGTGGTCAGACATGCTCTGTAATTTTCATCTTGTAATATGCTTTTCTGAAGACAATCAGAAGGTGGGAGCACCTCCCCTATGAAGACTGGGCTGAGAGAGCTGGGGTTGTTCAGCCTAGAGAAGACAAGGCTCCAGGGAGACCTCACTATGGCTTTTCAGGACCCAAGGAGGTCTACAAGAAAGCTGGAGGGGGACTTTTTACAATGGCACGTAGAGATAGGACAAGGGGGAACAGCTTTCAGCTGAAGGAAGACCAATTTAGATTAATGAAAAGGTTTTCTAGGATGAGGATGGTAAAGCACTAGAACAGGTTTTCTGCAGAGGTGGTGGATTTCTGCTTTCATCAGTAAAATGTATTGCGTGTCAGTAAAATAAACAAGACAAAAATAATTGTCCAAATGATGCTCTGTTTTGAGTTCCCAGGAGCCTCGTAAGAAAGAGGTAATACTAAGTTTATTATTAACATTATCTCAAAGCCATTTTCTTTGGATAAATCATTCATTTCTTAAATTACGATTGGAAAACCTGCCCCTGTTTTATTTGCAAATTGAGTCTGATTTTATGTTGTCCATGAACAATGCCACATTAGCCAGGCTGAATGATTTTGCATAAGCATTCAACATAATAAACAACCAGGCTTCAGCACATGAACTTCAGAGAAACTCAGCTTTAGATCTTCTCTTATTGTTCAGTTGTTACTGTTCTGCTATCAGGTAATCTGAAACATCTGGGATGGTTTTTAATGAACTATCTCTTGACACTCTGTTACGAAACCCATGACAGTATTGTTTGAAAATGTTTTCTCACACCTAAGCTGTCAGACCAGAACAAAATACAGCGAAGAGGAATTAGTTTTGTACTTTTCAAATATTCCCAAGGGTTTTCAAAGCTTTAAAAAAAAATCACCAGTGTGAAGAGCAGTCTTTGACAGCCCCACATAAAATACTTCTAGGGCATATATGCCTGTTTGTTGAGTCCTTTTTCACATTCCAGCTAAAAGTTTACTTCTTATTATGACTGCCAAAAACCTCAATGTGTATGGAATATGATTCATCTACAACCTCATCTTTAAACATAATTTCCTAAGTGCCTTATCAGTATACCAGGATCCTTCACCACAAAAAGTCTGATTTGTTGTATCAAATAGCTAATAAAAGTTATGGCAACTACGGTATGCAAATAACTGGCTGAGTAAGTAAAAAAAGCTATTTATTTCTGGGCAATTAAAATTTTCTTATAAGTCTTCAGTCCAAATCCTTTCCCTGGACAGACATGGATGTGTGGCAGCCCTGGGAAATTGGCCTGGGAAGGCCATAATTTGGTTTAATAATGTTAGGAATGCTTCATCATTTTGGTCTTGACCACAGTGGTCCAGCAATGTGCTAACTTAACCCCAGCCAAGCTGTTATGGCAGCACTGGAGCATGGAAAGAGTCAACTCAAAAAGCTGCCTTGATGTATGTTCCTTCACTATTAAACTGATGTGAACAAGGTTTCAAAAGAGATCACTCCTGTGTCAGCACTAAATGAAGGGCCTGGAGAGTATTTAATCCCTTACACAGCACAGCAAGTTGCCCATACTTACTATCTCTTGAAATCCATCTATTATTCTTGAGTAAGATGGCATAGAATTTACAATAACAATTTTCCTCTTTTTTTTAACTTTCCAAATTAAGAAATAGAATTAATTTTAAAATATCTTAATTACGTATGATTTGAAACACAGGCCTTTGCCTGGGTAAAAGGTTCACTGGCTTCAGCTGGAGTTTTGCTTTAAGATGCATTTTTTCATCAGGGACTTATAAAGAAAAAGTATGTAATACGCAATAACAGTGTTCATGTTACAAAATGTTTTTCACAGGAAACTGAAAATCCTGACATTGTTCCAGCACTTTACTATCAGTAAACTTCCCAGTGGGAGATGAAGTGGCTTGAGAAAGACTAACAGGACTCAAATTTCATTAATAACCACCAGAATCAATTTTTTTGAGGATGCAAATACTAATTCTTTTTTCTGTTGCTTTATCAGCTTGACAATTGCTTTAGGCAGAAGTCCTCCAGCTTCCAGGGAAAGCAGAAAATACCTGATGAGTGCAGTCTTACAAAAGCTGAAGCTCTGCAACCAAATGCAAGATGGGGCGACGACCACCAACACAACAGTAAGTTCCTCTACACATTGTACTTGCTCAGCACTACCTCCAGGGAGAAAGGAGCAATTTTTACCCTTCAGAAGTTTTTAATTTCTCACTCTTTTACTTAAGCCAACAGAGATGGCAAATATAGGTACTGTTCAAGAATACACTGCTTGCTAATAGGTTTCCTACCTTTGTTTCATCTGATCAATTTAGTAGATCAGATGAATTTAGATCAAATCAACCAAGATTTTAACACCATTTATAAAGCCACAGTTTTTGAACAGGCTTGCTTTTGGATAATTTGAAATGACCAATAAATAATGTGTTATCATTCTCTTTGATTGTACTATTCTGTTCCTCAGGCCCTCTATAAGGAGACTAAACACACATCTGTTTTACACACAAATAAGCCCGTATAGTCGAACATAAGACATAATGACCATGCCAAGAAAGAAATCAGATTAATTTAAAATACAGAAAAGATGATCCCAAAGTCAGTATCAGGTTTGTTCCATGCTGTATTTTTAGCAAGAAGACAAAGTAATTAGTGACCAGGAAAGCAATATTCTAAGTACACGATGTCAGCTTGACAAAAGGGAAGGAAGAGAAGGAAGCATCCATTCTATTTTCTAGGCTGAAGATAGAGACAAGGAAGTGAAAGGGTCTTTTGCAGTTTGCAGAGCACATCTGTTTATCTTACTTGTGTCAGCAGATTTTCTCTCTCTTCTGCTTGATCGTCTCCATAGAAATTGACCCCACCTATTACGGAGATGGGTCTTCTCTTCCTCCCTCTGTGGTAGCCTACAGTACTGCTTTGGATCCCAGACCCAAGGGATGCCAGTCTCGGCTGATATTCTCCATCTGTGCAGTCTGTGTTCTCAGACTCCACCGCAACTGCATCTTCTGGTATAGACAAACTTCGGATCGCCATTTGGCCATAGTCTGAGAGAGGTCTGGGCCGGGATCTTTTTCCAGAGCCCCATTTCCTTGGTGTGACTTTTTGTGAGTCTGCCTTTTCTTCCTCCTGGGATGTGGACCTCTTCCAGTGGTCATCAGAAACAACCTTTTTAAATGTGAACAAGTCAAATAAGCCACAGAATTTTCTGACAGTTAATAATTTGTGAGTTTGTCATATGTCAGGTCAACTTAACATGTCTAAAACAGAAGGAGTTACCATAAATACAATAAATGCAATTGACAATTCAGGAAGAGATAACTTTGCAAAGCAGAGACATCATGATGCTTGTGCTGAGTAAGGTAAGCACCCAACAATCAGTACCTCTTTGGCAAACCAGACTAATAACACTAAAAACTGACCTATTACCTCAGCAGTACAGATAGGTCCTATCACAGACACCGAACTCATGGAATAGTACCTTAGAAAGACAGTTCTGTGCTCACAGAACTTTTTCTACGCACAAGTTGGATATCACAGGTAACACCAGTAAATATAACTCAGCTGTGGTTTTGGACTTTTTACTAAGGCTTGTAGCAACAGGACAAGGGGCAACAATTTTAAACTGAAAGAAGGTGGGTTTAGATTACATATTATGAAGACATTCTTCACCATCAGGTGGTGAGGCACCAGAACAGGGTGCCCAGGGAAGCTGTGCATGCTTCAACCCTGGTATTGTCCAAGGCCAGGCTGGATGGGGCTCTGGGCAACCTGGTCTAGTGAAAGGTGTCCCTGTCCATGGCTGGTGAGCTAGAACTGAGTGATCTTTAAGGTCCCTTCAAGCCAACCCATCCTATGATATTTCTCTGTTCCACCTCTGTTCAGTGATGAAAACAAACAGCAAGGCTGCATTTTGACCACTTGCAGATCCATGTAACTGTAATCTGATGCCAGACTGGGCAGTCATGCTCCCTCCTACCACTCACTCCCACAATGCCACTTGGTCAGATCTAGAGATTCTGCAGCCAGGAGTGAATTAGGTGAGCAAGCTTGTCCAGTTTGGAAAGGAGAAGCTCACTTCCCACATGCTCTGGGAGGTTCAAGATTATATCGGAGATGTATTATAGCACAAACACAGGTAAAAAACTATGGGCTTAGATAGGAGGCTTGGAAAATGAGCATGTTTTTCCTATTTAACAGCACACCTGGCTCACAGGGAATGCCTGCAACTATCACAACTGCAGTGGTATTACAAGTTTAGAAATAAAATAACCTCAGCTAAATACTTGATAGAGGGAACATTTTTAAGCATTTGAAGTAATACTGTTGTAATTTTTTCTAGCAAAACCCTTGCAAATTTTCAGAAAAAAATCTGCACACAAAAATTTCTGTTCACTTTTCCCTCAAATTTCTGATTTCTTGGTGTTTCTCAGCTTTTCTCAGCTCCTTCATAAAAAAAGAAAAGAGAGAAAGCTAGTAAGTATTCCAAAAGAGAAAAGCATAATTTTGTCTCTCTCTAACTATATTTTGTTCATCTGTTCCAGATCAGATGAAGGCATTCCAGATACTGAATAACCAAAGCAAGCATGCAGCCCAGAAGCAGCCTTTTGCAATGATGTCGGTGCCAGAGGATTTATCTTCTGGCACCTTTTTGTCTACCTGTCATTTTCAGCCAGGCCACTACCAATCTAATGACTCTTTTTAAGCCTCGTGATACAGTGGGCAGATGTTGCTTTTTGTTTGAAAGACAGGTTAAGATTAATTCCATGGTATGAAAGCACTTCAGCCAGTAAGCAGAGTTACTAAACAGTCAATATTTTAACATGATTACTGCAATTATGAAAATGGTACTTTTCAAATATTCCCAAGTATATTGTTCTACATTCAATTATTTCACTTACAGCATGACATTTATTCTAAATAGAGTACTTTAAAACAAAATTTGTTTCTATACCTGTCATTCAAGCAAGAACTTCAGTTCTCTACAAATTTGTGTTCAGGATCAGTTTTAACAGCACATTTAATGAAGCAGAGAGTCACTCCCTGGCTGATGCATTAACACAGCTTCAGCAAAGCTGTCCCTTAAGCACAGCCCCTCCAAGACTCAGCAGCAAAGTCACAGGTTAAATAAGGTTCTTACCTCAGAATCAGACACAGGTAAAGGGTCTCCACATATGCAGTGACTGAGAAAGGAGCTCATGAGAGTCATTTTCTGTTTTTGTTTCGCAAAGTCTCGTCCATAAGAGCTACAAATGTGAGCACACTCTCTGCATAACCAGTCAGGCAAAGTTCATACCATGATCCTGTACTTTTAGACTGAGGAAGGACACGTCACACGTCATCTCATAATCTGCTGCTTACACCCTTATCTTGAGCAATAACATTTGCAGAGGACTGCTTGCATTCTGCAGGACTCCACCTTAAGTAGTGATCCAATGACAGCCAGATTAATCTCTGCTGTACAACAAACAATGCTGAAGGATGTGTGTTTTTAGTCTTAGATCTATAAACTGCACTGTAAAATACTAAAAGAGAAAGCATAACCCTGTCACTACAAAAAACAGGGCAAACCAGGCTGATAATCTCACATTCCTCTAAGTGGCCTGCTCAAGCAGGACCTTATCAAGTGACCACTCACTAGCAGGAATAAAAATATCCAGTACACAACTCACAGGCTCCAGTACTGCAGTAACTTAAGCATAAGTGTGATTCTTGACATCAAGGAAAAAATTCTGAGGAAACAATTGTACTCCACCTATGACTGGCTTTATATGGTGCACCACTGCTGACCTCAAATTACCTTCTCCTAATGAATCTTTTACAAGTGAAAGCAGGTTGATGTTGTGCAATTATTACTGGGAACATCTACAGATATCTAGAGATAGACATGGCACTTCATATAGGATGAAAATCAAAATCTCATGCACTGGCTCATGCATTTTAAGTGCTGGTCAAAAATTTCAAGGCATTTTGAGATTTCTGAGAAGTTAAGGTCTAAGATTAATCCACATTGGATTTTCTGAAATTCATACCTGCTAGTCTAGCAACACCAATACTAGAAATCAAGATTATTTATCTTGCCTTTTAGGCTGTATCCTCAGTTAGGTTTCTTCTGAGAGTGCAAATGCAAACAGCTCTGCTTGTTTGTGCTGATGCAAATGAATTAATTTTATCTGGATAACTAAATTCCTACAACAGCAAACTAGTTAAATCATTGTATTTCAACTGCTTTCCTTATTCCTGACAGCACTGTATATACAAATACAACCATTTAAAATGAATATCTACTTCAATCCAGGATACACTTATATTTGCTATTGATCCCTTTCAATATGTCACTCTTAGCTTCAGATTCCTGCATTTTAATTTCAATTCTGCAATGGAGCTGTCTGTACATTAACTAGATAATAAAGCTGTCATCATAGCCAGGAGAAATCTAGAATGAAATTTTGTTGCCTGAACATTAACACCCAGGGCTATTTCAAACGTCCAAAGGAATCTAAGACATCTCCATGTGCCATGCATCATGCAAGTATGACACAGGGAGGCTTGGGCCATCCAGAAGCAGCCCCTGGGGACAAAGGGAAGCCTGTCATGACATCTCCAGCAGTGCAGGATCTTTTATGTTCCAGGAATCAAGCTGAGCCCCTAAACAAGAGCATCAGCCAAGCCTACTGAGTGACCAGCCAGGCAGCACTACAGGCAGGAACCAGTTGTCAACTGGATTGCAGGTGGGTTTAGATGGAGCTACAACTATGTTCCCTAGTGCTGCGGACTGCCCTGCTTGGTCCCCACCTCCTGCTCCAAAAATGTGCAGCTTCACCATGAGGTTTTTTCCAGCTGTCTTTGATAGCTGCTCCTCACTTCATTTGACAGCTATTTTTAGTTGGGCTCAACTCCAGGTGCCACATTCAGGTGTGCTGTTAAGGCTGTGTTCCCCAGGACCCGCTGACCACACCCAGCAGGCTACAGTGGGAGCTCTCCCAGGCTGCTCCCAGGTAAACAATGACACCACAGAGTCTGTGCCCAGCCAGACCAAACCCCTCCCATGCCTGGGCCCAGACTGATTTCCCAATCCAGCTACAGCAACTTCAAGGACTCAATAATGATCTCACTCAGCTCAACTTGGCCCTGGTACAACCCTGTTCCATTGAATGGCACATGACTGCTATTGGCATTCCCTGTGCTCATTAATAACCAAGGTAAGCAACATCAGCATCAGGTGTTTAATCACTGAAATCTTAGCTTAGTCTTTAGAGCCCGGTTCTCCAGCTATTACTCAGACCACTGTGTACTTTTGATATATTCAGCACTCAGAACTGATTTCAGAGGAAGTGCTGCCCAAGGAGCACAAGACCTGAATTGCACAGTACTGATAAAATGTTGCTTATGCGGATGCAACTTTTATCAGTGATATGGCAAAGAAATTGCCAGTACCTGAAATTGCATGGCAGGACTTCTGCTGGTGCAGTTACACCAACCATGAATAACCCTTCATCCTCTATACCTGACCCCATTCTCTGCTGCAGAGAAAGCCCAAACTACAAGTCTGACCCAACAGAAAATGCTGCTGGTCAGCCTCCTGTTGTTGGGACACTTTTGAGGGCTGACACCATGATAGCAAAGGAAAAACAAGCTCTGGATTTTTTGGGTTTTTTTTGCTCAACACGTTTAGCCAATAAACTCCCTAATTAAAATCCCCACTTTATAAAGGTCTTGATGACGTGTACATTGCTGAGATCCCTTGACCATTAATCTGCATTTCAACCCCTACTGTTACCTATTCAGATTTTCAAAATTTAACCTTTAAGTTCCGAATGCAGTGATGTTCCATAACATGCACATACAGACAATTTCAAAGGTGTAAGGGGACACTTCTCACCTGAAAAGCTTTCCCTACCTGATAATCTTCTGGGAAGTCACAAGTAGGTACATCTTGGACAAAGACCCCCAGCATTCCTCTTCCCCAGGGAAAAGAGCATCTTGACTATGCTTCTGCTTTTTTCTTTTTTTTTTTTCTTTTTTTTTTTTTGGGGGGGAGGGGAGGGTTTGTTTGTTTTCCTTAGCTACACAGTAAGTTGCAATACTTCTTCTTCTGTTATCTCTGTATATTTGAGCTGCCTGGCTGAAATGTAATTTTGCTAACAACTACTGCCTTTTTCTAACCCACAGAAAACAGAAAATCAAAATCTAATAATGTCTTTACAAAAATGCATATTAATTTCCAAATGCAATTTATTGAAAGGTGTGATAAATTAAACGGATGATGATTCTGACTGAGAATAAGTTATGAGGAAAACCTGAGTAGGCTGAGAAGTTTCAGAACACAATTACTACATCTTCTCAGTGAAAAGTTTTGATGGGTAATTGCTCTTCTGCAAATGACAAGGCTTGAAACTATCACAATACTTGTGCTAGGTCATGTAGGTATCTTTTTATTTTGAGCAAGCAGATACATTTCTGCATATATTTAGGGATCGATATAAAAATGTACAAATTTCTTTCACTAGCAATGACAGCTATATAAAATATTTTAATTGGTGACTATAAAACAGCTATTATTTCTGTATAGCACAGTAACTGCCAAATCTTAGGAACTCAACAGTAATATTAGAAGTGGCTTTTCCATTTATACAAGCCACCAAACATATAAAGGGCCAAGATATTGTGACCTAGTGGATATAAATTACTTCAACACCTTGACCTAACAGAGTAAAAGTCTGGACATGTCTCCACCTAGGTACATGATAAAAAGAAACCACTGCACTTTTTCTTGCTGATAAATAGCAGTTGGGAGAGCATTAGTTGAAGTTCATTTATCACTAATACCAAATGAGGTTAAAAGCTTGTTTTATGTTTCATGGACGCGATCAATACTTTAGTTTTTCTGCAAACTGTTGCGACAGACACAGATTATGAAACTGTGGATAAATAAAGTATCCCAGAGAAAATTTATTCATTGCTTTCTTTCTAGGTTTTATAAAAAGATTCTGAAGTTTCAAGAGAGCCCAGTGATCCCCTATTGATCCAACAGAGACAATTTCAAACAGCGATACCATAGCAAGAGCTACCATGGAAATGACTGCTTTTACTGCAGAGGAAAGCACACTTTCAGTAATTACATCTTCAATCACAAAAAAACAAGAATTATTAAACCAGTCCAATTCAAGAAAATTTCCATCTATTCCTTTGTAATTAAATGCAAATTGCATTATATTCTTTTTCTTTACATCCCTCTGCCTCCTCTGCCACTAACATCTTTTCTTTGTAATTGGCCTTTGCGAAGACCCCACATAAATGCATTGATTATCTATCCCTGGAACATCAAGGGCAATTTGACCAGTGGTCTGCAAGACAGCAAAACACAATCTGTGAAACAACTGCAAAAAAAACCTGCTTAAATTACACTTATATGCACAAGCAAAGCAGAGGCAATCAATGCAATACAACCATGGCCAACATCTACATACATTTTAGCTGCTTGGAGGATAACCTCCCTTTTCTTTTCCCCTTCCTCCCCTCAAAAAAAAAAATTGTGTGGAGCCACAGCTGAAAATTTTGCAAAGCACTGCTTCTGATGGGGACTACCTAAAGGAATACCACTGCACTACACCAGTATAAACTCACAGAATAGATGCAGGAAATACTATGCATTTCAGTAAAGAAAAACAACATTACTGTGCCCTGTGACATAGCAAAAGCAACCCCCATTAGCAACACAAACTGCTGTGGTGAAACACTAATTTTAGAAGTTTTAAAAATTGGGGAAAAAATTTATATAATTTTCCACTTGGGATCTGTGAACACCAAAGCAATTGTGGTGTTCTAACTAACAAATACACCTATAAAACCACATTAATAGATCAGGCTATATAGATACAAAGAAAATTTAGCCATCTATTTTCTAAGGCCTTTTAATGCAGGTTTGCTTCATTTAACCTGATCCTTGAAAGCCTGCTTATCACAATCAATGATAAAGCATAAAGCTTTCCCTCTCAGCAATATGCTTCACCAAGATTAGCGAGTTCACCTTGGTAATATCCACATTTTACAGATAAGGAACAGATACAAAGCACTTAAGTCATGTAGAAGCATAGGGCAGGACTGGAAATGACAAGCAGATCTCATGATTCTCAAATCTGTTCCTCAGCCTCAAGGATTTCCTTCATCCTCTCCTCTAATTCATTTCCAAATCCAAATCAGCTAACATACTTCCAAATGGCACAGGGGAGGAGTTTGCAGGGAAATGTACTTCCTTTGTAGAAATAGTCTTATCAGTCATATAAAAATGCAAATGTGCTAAAACCAGAAAACTGTTTCCTCTAGTTTTTTGGTGACTCAATACTTGAGGATGGTGGATGATGCTCTTATACTGTCCAGTCTTTCCTTCAGTATCTGAACTGGAACTGCAAACTTGTGGTGCATAGTGAAGGGGTATTCATATTCTCTGCTTCTTTTAGATGTATAGATATTAATAAATCCTAAATAAATCCCTACATATTTTCGGAATTTACTCAGAACACCCCAGAACAAGTAGCAGGTTAAAAAAATCCCTTCATTTGGCAAAATGAGAGACTTTTTTTCTTCTTTCAGGCTATCTTTGTAATACCCACTGGCAGATCTCAAATGATTACCACAGGTTGGAAGCGGAACTTCATGTTAACAAAGCAAAACTTAAAAAGCCATAAGCCTCTGCCTCTCTTCAGAGTCTCTCCAAAATGAGGTCCTCTGGTTCCTCACTCCCTCCACCCTTTCAGAGCAAAGCTTCACTGTCCCTGCCCAAGCCCAAGCCCTGCCCCCAGCAAGTCCCAGCAACAGACACAAACCCCAGCCTGGGAGGGGAGGAGCAGCCTTGGGCAGCTCTGCCAATTATTACTTCCCAGAGAATGGGGGGGGGGCAAGGCTGCTGGGCTCTCCCCCAACACTCGGCTGGTCTCCCAGCCTGCCACAGCATCCTGGCGCCAGCACCATGGCAGCCTCCAGACGTCAGAAAGGGAAAATGCACGTGGCTCAGGGGAAATTCTGCAGCTGCCTCTGCTCACTTTGGAAATCTCACCCACCTAGCATTGAGATGGATTCTCAGTGCCAACAACTCAACACTGTGTTTGATGTAAGAAACCAAATCACATGGGCACAGTGCTGTTCTGCTTTCTGGTGCACTACTTATTACTCCTGATCCCAGGGTGAGCAACACCTGGGTATTAATGAGGTGCCACTGGACAGCTACAGCAGAGTCAAATATGGGACGCTCTGGAAAGGCAAAGATGCACAAATGCAATAAAGAAAGGGTGCAGCTTGCTCCAGGGTAACTGCAGTGAAGCCCCCCTGAGCTCTCCGTCACCATCCAAACCATTTCTGAGAGAATGACAGTAACTCCTATCTCCTATATTATCCTACAGTTTTCAGAAATAGCTAATTTTATTAAGAACTGCAGAGTTACTTGGTCTAAAATTCAGGCGAATCCAGAACTCAGATTATTGTCATGACTGCTTTGTTTTTCTTCTTCCTAGTTGCAGATACAGCAACAAATGATTATGGGCTGCACCCAAGGGATGACAGCTCTGCTGCTGGGAGTTGAAAGAGTTTTTGCTGCTATAGGAAGATATTCCTGTCATTTGAGGGCTCCCTGCTGCATTATTGCAGCAATGGATTCTGCAATCTAGGCTTGTAGCAATGAGCAGTGGTATCTAGTCTAGCTCTGGGCAAACGCATCTGGAAGTCACTCACTGAGTGACTGTGTGGACATTGTGTGAATGCACCCTGACTTGTGCAGAGCAGCTCAGAGTTTAGTGCAAATCCAGTGTTGTTTGGTCTAACTGAAACCTCAGTTTTCTGTAAGAAGCTCTTCAGACCCTGTGTCAGGGTTCTGCTGCTCTGTCCCCAGGCGCTGTAGTCAGCAAGACCAGAGTGCCACTGGAGTGGTGAGCCCTCACTCCAAATTACAAGCCCCTTAGGAGTAAACCCACTTTAAGAAATTTTCCCCCACTACTTCACCTAATTATCCCTCACAGTTTATGGTAATACACATTAGGTTGATTAAGCTACACTCTAAACTGCACATGGATGAACCAGAGGTGAATAAGTCCAAAAAGAAGAGTTCAGAGAGCTGAAAGCAGCTAGCTCCCAGCAGGTGTGCTCATACGCAGCCCCACAGCACTCAGGACCTTGAGGCATGTACTACAGATGATCACCCTCAGATCCTGGCTGCTGCTTGCTCCTTGCAGGCATTGAACACGACCACATCCAGCTCCCACCCTTTGGTCCTTCACTGTGAGGACACTTTTTGAAGCTAGAAATAGTGAGGACAAACAGTGAGGACATATCTGAGTCCCCACCCCTAAAGGCATGCTTCCTCTTCATCTTTACAAGCTGTCCTCCAAGTTAAACCCTGTGTGCTCAATATTCAGAGTCCAGAGACCTATCCAGGACCCACCAGCTCAACTTTGCCAACAGCTGAGCACTGGGCACTTTATGATGTGGACTAGCTGGGACCAGTGACTTTTATAGGGCATGAACATAAATGAGTTGACAGACAGGTCTTAGAACATGTAAAATATTGTCTGCAAATAAACTGTGACTCAATCGTAATTACAGCAGAGTTACCTCTTCACTGTAATTTATCATGCACTTATGGTCATGCAGATAAGGTACTCAAGTTATAAAAAGTCTGGTGTACTGTGAAGCCAGATGCCAGCAAGGCAACCTAAATACCACCTGATCTAAGAGTTTGTGAAAGACTGGGTGAAATGTCAAGTAACTCGACTCTTACTTTTTTGTAACAAATTCAGAACAGTATTTTGTTCAGGCAGCTTTAGTGGCTGACACATGCCAGTCTGAAACAGACTAAGTTTTCATTATTCCAGTGACATGGGGCTCTTCCTTCATGAAAGCAAAGACTATGTGAAACACTCCACACAAGTACAAGCTTGTATTTAATCATCTCCTCATGCCATTTAAAAGCAACCTATTGAATATAAATGACAGTAGCATGAAGCAGACAGTGGCAAAGCATGGGATGTCAAAGGTGAGCTTTGGTGACTCACACCTCTGTAGCCTCAGAAGTGCTGAGGCACGGATCCATGCTGCACTTAATTAGCTCTTCCCTGGGAAACAACCTCTGTCAGGACCAAAACCCAAGAAATTTCCCCTGCTTCAATCCAAATCCTGCATTTTAGTGAAACCAACAAAGAGAAGTGACAGGATCTCAAGACTCAATCACGTAAGGAAAAAAAACCAACGCAAAATATCAATTCTGATGAACAAATAGATGCCCTTGCAGGAATACTGCAAAATCAGCTTTACAGTAGTGGGGAAACATAAGGTAGAAATATTTTAGTTTCCATATTTGGGAAAATATAGAGATGGTCCAAATTACCACAGATTTCATTTGCTGACTTATCTATCAGATGAGTGAGTAAGGAAATAAACTATACTTGCTTCCAGCTACAGCAGCCAGTCCCGAAAAGAGAATTATTTGAGCCTGAGGACCTTCTAAGCTTTATATCAAAATATGTCTTCAAGCTTTAGTAAATGTACTGGAATACATACTGGCTTATACATGAAATCTGGACAGAAAGGCAGATCCATGAAACATGGAAACAGTGCAGAGTTGTCCATCAACACAGTGTATTTAAGATTCAGACAAAAAATTGAAAATGTGTGATGCCCATGGCTCCACACCACATCTCAAATGATTGTTGAGAGTAAACTAAGCACTCAGCCATCACAGAACAACTTGCTGGGCAGGTACAGTTCTGCAATGCGGAGGTGTAAGGTAAAAATGAATTGTAGTCAGAAGTTCAAACCCCAGTGACCTCATTGTGTGAGTATGTGGCATTCATAAAAGTGCCTACAGGCTGAATAAATTCCAATTAAAAAATAACCTGGTATAAGTATCTTTGGTGCCAAGCTAGTTCCATGCTGAGGGAAGCATGCTGTAAAGCAGGAAATTGAATCCTCCAAAGAAATGGTAGGAAGAAACCATACCACTCTACCTGTCTGGCAGTCACTCTGAGTGCCACAGCTTTAGGGTTGTGTATGAGATGAGAAACAGGCATGGAAAAAAGAAATAACAGACTTTATACCCCTTGTATAGCAAGATAAAAGTAGACTCTCTCCTGCACAGCTCCTGCTTCCAACCCACACCTCCCAACTCCAAAAATTTTGGCTTTTTCCATTAGAAGAGAGTTCTGCCTGGACGCAGCTATGCCACAGCTGTTTTTACGAAGCACAGGGGCTCCAGGCAGTGCTCACAACAACAAAGTGAGGGCTTACAGCCAAGCTTACCCCGGCCACCACTTCCTCCATCTTTTGCTGGGATCTCTCCCATACTGTCTGCCTGCCCATTACACAAACCCAGAGCTGCCACCAGTGCACACTCTGTATTTTAGACAACTGAAGCAAGTACTAAAGGACACTTACAATTACCCTAAAAATGTTATAATATAAAGAGAAAGCTTAAATTGCATGTTAGATAATAACAGAATGTGGTGTTAAAACTAAAAACTGCAGTAACTTTTACCCACCCAACGCAGACACATTCATGTAAAAACTGTACTGGTTTGTTGGGAACTAAGGGGAAGGACCAGATTAATTTCTTCTGGGTCATGATGGCAGCTCACCACTAGATGGTAGATGAGTAGCATTAATTCCACCTCCCATTTTACTCCTGAGAAATACAACTGGCATCTATCCACACTAGGACTCTTGCCTCTTCTGGCAGTGTGAAAGCTTCTCCTTGCACGTAAGTAAGAGTTTTGGAAAATATGGATAGCTGGAGTAATTCTATGATTCCAGAAGAGGAATAAACTCTGAGCCCAGACATTTATACACACTGAGTTTATTTTTTCAATCTTACCATTGCTGCAAACACAACAGTAAACAAAATTGCTTTTCTCCAGCAGAAGGACAATACTGATAAGCTCTGTAACCACTTTTTTGCAGTTAGTCTGCAAAAACTGTGCCAAGCCTTTAAAAGTAGGACAGGTTCACAGACATTTTAAAACTTCATAGCATGAAAGGCTGGAGCTTGTGCAGCTGCAGCATTGCCTTGCCTATCTCATACCTAAGGTCTAAGATACTTTAGTCAAACTGAAGTGGCTTAAAAGATATGTCAGCTTCATTCTGTAAATGACTTGCATATTTATACAGATCCAGATGGATATTTGAGCTGGGGCTGAGCTAAACTTCACTGCTTCAGACAGGTGCAGGGTATGTCTGACAGCTCTTCATCAAGGCTGCCAAATCATTGCAACTTCCCTGGTGCCAATTCACACCATATTTTAGGTGGGGGCACAATGTTATCATGTGAATTTACCTCAGAGGTGCTGCAATATATCCCTTTACCCATTCACTGAGAGTATGAAATCACTCATCAGGTGCAGTGAGAACAACTGTGTCTTCACCAGAACAACAGTAGCAAAAGACTCAGCCCAGTGTCTAAAGCACTGCTGTCTGCAGTTGGCAAGCAAAGGAATAAGCAAGCAGTTTACCCTCAGTATAGTCATCACTACACAGGGAAAACATTGCATACAACTGAATGCTTAAACCTCTGTACTGTGTCTTTCACACCCAATTGCTCTACAAATATTACCATGTTCTGCAAGGTTTCCACAGGCAAAGTGTTTTACAGTAAGTCAACACTACTTCAGAATACACGGACGCTTTAAAAAGACCTTTCAGTTGTCAAGAAAACACAGTCAGACCCTGCTCAGGCTGGTAAAGTCTGACAAGGCCACATGACAGGTGGTGTATCTTCAGGGTGCAATGAACTGCCCTTGAAAACGTACACGAATACCTTTGCTGCCAAAACTTCCTTTGATATTAATGTGCAAAGAAAAAAATAATTGTATATTAGCATCCAAAGAGAATATTTAAAGGAAATAATTACTGTCAGCATATTTTAGCAATAACAAGCTGCGGCAGCCATTACTTTGCATTGTTTTGCATTAATAAAGACAAAACCCAACAGCGAATATACATCACTTTTGAAGGATTTTTCTTTCTTTCTTACCTCTTCCTTTTTCTCTTCAGTACCAGAGGCTAAATTGAGGCTCAGCTGAGAGTGGCTGCTTATGCCACTGTCTTCATTTCCATCATCATAATACACAGTTTTCACTGAGTCCTGGAAGCAAACAGGATTCCTGCCCAGCTTCAGCCCCGGTACCTCAACTCTCTCCTCGCTCTCTGATGAGCTCAGTGACAACGTGCTGTGATGGTTTGGACACTGGAAATTCATACTGCACTTGACCTTCCCTGCAGTTGGACTTTGAGGCTTTGGAGTAGTTGGCCTGACGGGAACATAAAGGTTTTCGGCTTCATCTGTACACTGCTGAGTAGCTTTTGGTTCATCTGAGTCCGAATAAAAGACTTCATTGGGAAATGGACTAATGTCATCCAGAGTAGGTGAAAAGCTATCAGAGTCTGGGATACCTGATGACGTCCTGGGGCTTTTATCCTCAGTGACAGCTACATTCATGTCAGCCTTTTTACCCTGAGGAATCACAGGGCTTTGCAGGCAAGGTGTTTCTGGCAAGGAAGAGTCTGGACTGGATACTGAGGAGGTGCCTCTCTTCCTGTCATGGTCCGTGCTGCTGGAAACCCTGCGGGAGTAGTCATCGTGCAGCCTGCTGTTTGACCTTGTTCTCTGGGACAGCTCACCGGGAGAAGGAGCCACGTTCTTGGGGCCATCCTTCTTCCTTGCAACATCTGTAACGTTACTGACGAGTTTCAAAACTCGATCAAAATCCTTTGCTCTGATAGGGCTCTTCCATCGCTTGGATCGCCTCTCAGGGTTTCCATCACTTTTGTCAGAGTCAGCAGAAGGAACACTCGCAGTCCTTGCTGGTATATGTTTTTCATTTGAGACCTTCAGATCAGCAAGGTTTGAGGTGGACTTCCGTTTGAATGAGCTTTTCTTCAGAAAGTTCAAATTATCAGAACTTTTGCTTCTCCAATAAATGATCCTGTTGTTTTCAGAGTCTTTCACCAGAATTTCACAGATCTTTGGCTCTGCAATGACAGGTGACGTTGGCCTAACACAGTTGTGGCGACTCTGAATTTTATCTGTGTCTAACAAGTTGATGCGGCCAGCACCGTAAGCCCGCCTGATGCTGCGTGAGCGATGAGTGTTCCTCAGGAAGGACTCATCGCTCTCCTCCACATCAGAGCAGTCAGAAGCCAAACTATCCACTGCATTCTGGAAATCATGCAGAGGCCCCGAATAGGAATACCTGTTAGTCTGAACTTGCACCACTGCTCCATTTGAACCACGTTTGCCTATGCTGTTGTCGTTTACAACGTCTGAGCATTCCCTTGTTTGAGTTCCTTGCTGAACTGAAGATTTCAACTTCTTGAAAGATCCCATCCTTCTGATAGAAGAAAAGGCATTCCACGTGGATGAGTTGCCCATCAAAACCAGAGAACGAGGCCTGTCAGAGCTGGAATTAGCCCGTTTCCGAGGGGTGGTGAAAAAGCGCATGATTTTGGAAGGGCTGAGCTTGTCCTCTTGAAATTCCTCCTCAACATTGTTGCTGGTGCTGTGTCCCCCATTATGACTGGCACAGGTAGTCTGGTTTTGGGGCTCTTTATTATCCATAACTATACAAGTAACGGTGGTGCCATTTCCACAGCCATTCGGAAATGTTGTCATGCTCTCAATGCTGTAGGCATGGAGGTGGAGGCTGGGGTAGTTCAAAGCAACACTGCTGTCCCCACCAGCTGATCTCGCTGCCTCCCCTTCATCTGCTGCACCTTGGTCTGCCTTGCCTTCACATCGACTGGGTGAGCTGAGCTCCTCAGGTGGTGCTGCCTGCATCAAGAAAACAAAAGCCAACATTAAAAAGTTTTCTTACAAAGTCCCCTTTGAAAAGAAGCTTCAGCTATATTGTAGGAAATAAAGACACAAACAAAATGAAGGAGCTCTTCATGGTGAACAAAGGTGTGTTGCAGGGGTGCAGAGAAGGCATTTGTCACTCCCTCAAAGTATAATTGCATTTGTCAGCAATTTAAGAGACCAGAATAATTTCAATATGTACTTGTTTCTCTAATGCTAATCAGCTAATAAATTCATTATGACTAGCACAGCTACCTTACAATAGTAAATGCAATCCTCATATGCACGTAAGGGAAAGAAACTCCCTGTAACACCAATCCAGTCTTCCTTCTCATGTGCTCAGCACTGAGCCCCAAGACACATGGGAGGTTTTCATCTAAAACACGTTCATCAAGGGACACCTAACTCTCAAACAGGAGGCAAGGAAGAGGAAAACAGACATTATTTTTCCTACACTTGCTTCTGTTGGAAGGCTGTGTGACACTTGACTGACTTGTCTGTCCCCTGGCACATAAAATTCTAAGAAATTACATCAAGTGCACAGCAAAGTCTTTTTCCCTACAAAAGAAAACAAGAATTAAAAGCAGTACATCCAGAAGCCACCCTATGCTATGGTGACAACAAAATGAAAACTTAAACCTGAAAGTGACTAGAGCATTTGGGACATGCTTAAAGGATCTCCTCCTCAGCTGAGCTGGGAGACCCAGGAGACCAGATCACACTCCAGTGCCTGGGAAAGCTGTGGGGGGACCACCGGCCATGCGTCTCCTGCCCCAGCCAGGGATCTTAGCCAGGCAGACGTTTTCCCCACCATGATAAACAATGCCCTGAAAACCACTGGGATGCCCAGTCTGAAGCTGGCTCCACCTTAAAAACAAAGCTTATGCACGGTCCTTTCAGCAAGGGACAGTGGGATCTTCGAAAACTTGCCGCTGTCTGCGGGGTCCAGGGGGCGGCGGGGGGGATTTCCCCCTCACCCGAAACAAGGAGAGAACGTGTACAGCTGTGCTTTGGGCAAGGCGGCAGACCCCGGACCCTTCTTTGTCTCTTTCCCATCGCAAGGGCCGCGGGGGCTCGGGGAGCAGCGGGGACGGGGACTTGGGCGAGGCGGAGGGGCAGCGGCGGGAGGTGCAGGAGCCCGCCGGGGGTTCCATCGCGGGGACACCGCCGGGACCCGCACAGCCAGTCAGTCCCACCTCCACGTGAAACGCGGCAGCTGCGGAGCCCTGCCCGCTGCCTTTCGGGCTGCTCCCTCCTCCTGAGCGCACTTTCAAAGTTTTGCGAGCCTCTGCTCCTCTGCGGATAAAAGGATTTGCTCGCGCTTCAGCAAGACGCCTGGAACATCCCCGCCGCAGTTGTTAATCCCCGCTGGTGACGGGGTCGCGGCGGAGCCTGCCGGGCAGCAGGGCAGGGCAGAGCCGGGCCGAGCCCCGCCGCCGCGGCACACCGGCCGGACAAAAGCCCGCCGGCCACCCAACCCTCGGCCGGCCCTTGAGCCCTGGAACCGCTCGCAACTTTCCACGCGGAAAGAAAACACCGAACGATAAACGAGCACAAGACGCTGCTCTCGGCAGAGAAGTTCCCAGAGAAAGCGGCTCTGGGAGAAACTGCACCTGAGCGGGCTGAAGGGGCGCGGATGGGGGGGGGGGGGGGGGGGGGGGGGGGCGGCAGAACAAACACAACGAGATGAGATTAAAAACCCAGCTCGTAGCTCGGAGCCTCCGACAGCAGCCCCGGAGCAGCACCCTTACCTAGGCAGAGCCGGGGCTCCCCGCCGCCGCGCGTTCCGGCCGCTGCCCGCTCCCGCATCGCTATGGCAGCGGCGCCCGGCGGGGCGGGCCGGGCCGGGCCGGGGCGGGGCTGGGCTGCTCCCACCGCCCCGCGCCCGGCAGGGTCCGCTCCGCCCGCCCCGCTGCCCCCCGCCGCTGCCGCTCGCTGCAAGGAGCCTGCCTTCCTTCCACCGGCCGAGGAACAAGCGGCCGCGCGGCGATGGTCACGTTTAGGAGCTTAAACATTTCCTCCATGGCGCCCTGCCCCGCCTCTCCGTCCCTAGGTCCGTATGCCCCGCTCACGAGTGCAGTTTGCACGGCTCATTGATCAAACTCACGCTTGGTTCCCAGGCTCCATTTCTGTGCAAGACCTGGACAACTTCTTGGCTTGCTGTATTCGTCAAACTTAACAGCAAAAACAACATTTTATGCACAATCTGAACAGAGTTCGTATACTACAAGGAAAATTTTGTAAGACAGTGTCTAAAAGCCCTGTGTCATGACTCCTGGCAAAGACCTGTACAAACTGGTAGACCTTGCTCAGAAAGTTTATTGTTCAAAAAATATTTCTACACTTGGACTGGAATTGTAAATATAATTTCAACAGTTTTATTGAAGCTCAGGTAAGATACCAAGAGAAATTGGGGCAAAACAGATTACATGGCAGAGCAGATGCCCTAAAGAACTAGCAAAGGCCATCAGCCCCACTGCCTCTCCTCCGAGACTGGTGTGACTGCACATGCAGTGTAATTAATTCTCTGGAGAGCAGTACAGACACACTCTCAAAGGCAAGGTGTAGTCAGGGGGTGAGGCAAACAAATGGGCTTAAGGGATGCAGGCTAAATGAGGTAGCAAATAACTGGGAGTGACCACAGAAGTCTCCAGCAGTCAGCAGCAGCAGGCACAGCCTGCCACCAGCCCTGCTCTTGCAGCCACAGCTTTCTGGTACATCCCGTGGAAGGAGTGAGTTTGGAATAATGACTCAAATGAGGGGGCAA
The DNA here is from genome assembly GCF_027579445.1 of Ammospiza nelsoni. Taxonomy (NCBI): domain Eukaryota; kingdom Metazoa; phylum Chordata; class Aves; order Passeriformes; family Passerellidae; genus Ammospiza; species Ammospiza nelsoni. The sequence continues at coordinate 48,851,943 of NC_080634.1, forward strand.
GGTGGTTGCTTTACAGTGCTGGGCATGGGAAGCAAAGGAGAAATAAATGCAGAGCCTCCCTGGTATCTGTAAGGATTTGTGCTGGTCACTTAAAAACTTCTAATAGTTTTATTCAACCCTGAGTTTCAATGGGTTTGTGTTCCTATGTTCCTTTAAATTTCTTTCCAGAGATATCCAAGGTATATGCATCACACTCCTGAGTATACTTTTTAATCCACAACCTCTGCTTTCTCAGAGAAAGGAACCTTCAGGTGTCCTCTGTCGACCAGCTGGACAAAAAGACAAAGCACAAAAAACTGTTGAGCTGAATTGAGCCACTCATTTGGGTCTTTCCTTTATCCAGCCAACAATGTTTTGGAAACTTAAAAAATAACTGATAACTGAGATCTGAAACCATCTTTTAAATGTAGTTGAAGTTCATCAACAGATTAAACTGTCTTGAAGAGCTAGAAATTATCAAAGAAGGTATTGACAGATTAACAAAGTGCTCACAAAAACTTAATTTCCTTAGAAAGCCACACTAAAACTCACTTTAGATAATAAGAATTTATATTGCATGTTGTATTTTTTAAATGTCACTACATTTAAGGAAGAAAATACCTAGAAAATTGCAGTTACAGATATAACTGTATCTAGTCAATTAGACATTTGTCAAGTTTCTGAAAGTAAATAGTTTTAATCTTCCAGACTTGTTCTTCATAGCTTTTCTGCTGGTAGTGCAGTAAAACCCTCTTCTAAATCTTGCAGGTTCACTGATTCAGCCAGCCCTTCCACATGTGCGTACTATTCAGAGAAGCTTGGATGCAGTGCACTAAAGAGTGTGTCTGAGAACAGGATTAACTTCCTGTACTGGAGACCAATAATTAACAAAATCTTTTCTTAATCTGAATTTTTTTGAAGGCTGATAAATTATATATAGTGTTTAGGTGCCATCACACCAAGATCTAGTAAACTGATTCAAAACAGAATTTATCAACTGAACTGCCATTAGAAAAAAGGCAAATCCCTTTTCTAGCTATAAACTTAAACCCTTTCAGTTTCATATAAGCCATAATATTTCCTCAAAGTTACAAACCAAAGTTCCAGGACATTAGTCCTTCCTATGTTAAGGTTTTTCTACAATCCTAAAAAAGCAAAATGAGAGTACTATTACCATTTGCCATTGAGAATCCTTGCTAATGCAAACAAATCCATAACAATTACATGGGTATTTCTGGAAGACTGAGCTATATACTCTGTTATTTACAGGCTAATGTTTTGCCTCCAGATGAACAACAAAAGCTGCAGTGAGCAGAGAGGCAGTGCCAGCAGTACATGTTATGGTTGACCAAGTACAGCAATTTATAAAGGAAAGAACTTCCAGAATTGGTATATGCGTGCGATTTCTAATAGTGATTTGACATCACACTTAGCACAACAAAAATGAAATGCTTGTTTTAGAAGCTCTAAGTCTGTTCTTTAAAAGAGGTTTAATGCACATGTGACAAGGAGTGAGAAGGATTATTCCAAGTGTAATACAGGTGGGAAAGGATTACAAAAAATGTGACATGGGAGAATGAATATAGAGTTTTAAAGATGAAGGAGCAACCTCTCCCAGCTTTTAATTGGTAGTGATACATCTCAGATTTTTCAGAATCGCAAAGGGCACATTTATATAATGAAGTCACATACATAAATCTGAAAAGTCTGAATAAGAATGCTTCTATCTACTTAGTTTAGAAATCCTCTCTTCCACTCCTGCAACAGTTATTTCTTTCATGTTTCTTTTATACTTTCTAAAAATCTACTTCAAAGTAGTAATTTATTTTTTTTTTACAAAGGACTCTTGAAATAGAGTACAAACAAACAAAAAAAGCCAAAAGGAATCATTTCAGTAAAACATAAAAGCACTTGTCCTGCTTCCACAGCTACTGGGCAAGATAGCAAAGGAAGTGACTCTAAGATATATGCTAAATTAATGAATGACCAAATTTAATTATTAAGATTCAGAATTGGTGAAAAAAGAGATCCCTTTGCTTTAAATGACAGTGTCTTTTCCAGGCTGCAGTACATAACTAAGGCTCCAGTTGTGCAATTTGCACCTTCCTTTTAGATCCCAGGCAAAGTCTCTTCTTTGCCTGGGATCTAAAAGGAAGCAAGCAATTAACCCCCAAGGAATCTTTACATACTGACAGGTCCCACAAGAGGAATTAAGCTGAGTCATATATCTATTGAAGTTAAAGGCAACTCCCCCAACAACTTCACTGGGAGTAGGAACAAGATTTCAATTTTTTTTAGTTAGAAATGAGTGAAGAGTAGCATGTTTGTGTATGTAAGCTCAAACTAACATAGGCAGCTAATTACTTTCATCTGTTTTTTTTTTTTTTTTTAATGTAAAGGATGTGAAATTAGGGTAGGATTTTTCCATTTTTGTATATCTGCAAGCAAATTAATAGTAATAAATGGCAACGGATTTTCCAAAGACAAGACCTTTGTCGTGTTGGCACTGAAGACGTCCAAGATGACAAAATTAATCACATTGCTAAGAAAAACACTGAAAGGAGAGCCTGAGCTAAATTGCTGCATCAACTTGCTGATTTGGCCAGTGAAAGTCCTCACTGCCCACATGCATGAGGCTGGTGTGCAGCTTCCTAAAGGCCCTCCCACTTGCATTTACTTTGCTGCTGATAAAAGCAATTACTGACCCAAGTGAGAAAAGTTTATCACAGTTTGGTATAAATCACAATACACAACAGACTGTTTTCCCCTCTAATCTTCTTTTAAATATGCTTTGCAAGGCCGAGCTTGCTCAGCTCTCTTAAACACAGGGAGCTAATTTAGGGAGAGCACAATACCCCAGTGGAGTGACGCCATCAATGAAAAATGACCCTTGTGTACCAGGTTACCATTATCCCATCTCTGAGTTGCTCTTACTCACCCACCTACACCACTACAGCTGCATGCAACTTAATGATGGCTTCAGTCTTTCAGGCTGCTAGAATGCTATTTATAACCCCACGGGGTCTGACTATGATGCTATTCTTCTTCCCCATCCTCAAGAGGCATTATTCAGGCAGCATGACATGGAGAGATGGCTGGTACTACAGAAGAGCAGTTTCCAATAAACAGATCATTGTGTTTTAACATAAAGAAGACTTCCAGTTACCAATTAGGAAGGCTGAATTCCACCTTTATTTTGAGTCTCACAAAGTATAAGAAGTAGGAAGAGAAAGGATTGTGGAGATGAAAAGTTGACAGAAATAGGAAGGAAAAGAGATTAGTCAAGAATTTCTTTCTTTTCTTGTCTTTCTTTTTCCCTTTCACTATATATTTTTCATTTTCTTCTTATCTTCAAAAATGTTAGATTTTCTGTTAGATGGATGTACTTTAAAGTGATATGGACCAGCCGGGAAGAACGGGCAAGATTTCAGACTTGGAGTTGTCCTACTCTGCAGCCTTTTGCTTTCTCTTCCTTGTTCTGCTCTAGCTGCCGTCCTTTCCTATGTCACACTCACTGCAGACTCTGATGGCTCTGCAGCCATTCTGTATTTATTTTCCTTGCTCGAAATAATAGCATGTAAAAGTGACTATTAGCAGCTCTTTATCAACCTTCTTCCCCACCCGCTTAATTACCCTGCCATCCCCTCTTCCCTATTCAAAACTGTTCTTCCAAAATTACCTGAGGATATGAAGGCACTTTGTTATGCAACAAGGAGGGGATAAAAAAAGAAGGAAAAATAAATACACAGAGAAAGGGTCTTGCGGGAGTTTGAAGGCTGAGGAGCACCTGCAGTGGGTGAATGAATGATTCAGACCAGGGGCTGCAGTGAAAGCGAGGAGTATTTTTGTGTGTGAGCCATAGCAAGGGGCCGTGCATGGATTTATTTGATTTTGGAAGGATGATGCTTCTCCCTGGGCTCAGGGAGGAATCACAAGCGGCACTCAGTGCTCACTTAAATCATTGAGCAGTGCTGAAGGGAGTACAGATACAGCAATGCTGCAGAGGCACAGTGTCCATCAGATACTAGAAAAGTGAAGCAGGTAGTGGACTGTGTTAGGAATGATGCCTCAGTAGTAGAAATTATGCAAAGCTACATAAGATCATCTTGCTTCTCATGCTTATTATAACAAAATAACAGGTCAACAGAATAATTAGCCAGTGTGACACTACAGAAATTCCCACCTAGTTACACTATGGCTGCAGACTTAGGTACTTTTGTGCTGGCCAGACCAAAAAACCCTGAATTACAATTACAGCTTTTGATAAGCTCATGAGAGCAAAACAGTGAATATTTCAGTAAGATTAAGAAAAAAAAAAACAGGTTGCTCTTGGTGGGAAGGATTGGGGCATCCTGTTGTTAGGAGGTTCCTAGGTAGTATTGATTCATGGCCTTCAAGAACCACACAGTTGCTTGGGATTTATTTCTGAATTAGTACCAATACTTTTCTTTATTTAGTCTCTCTCCGAAATTACAAACTTCCTATCTTTGTTACAGTCTGAAGAAAAATTAACATTCATTGCTGTATTTCTTGTGCCAGATAATTTAATTACCATCTCCACCATGTTTCTCTTTCAGACAAAAAAAAATCATCTTGAAATTCTACCTTTAGTTTGTCAATTTCTACTTTTTGTTTGAATTTACTCTATCAAGAATGCCTTGGATCTGAAAACCAAGGAAAGAATAATCTGAGCAAAGCAGGTGACAAGGGCTACAACAACATTTATGTGGTTGGTCTTTTCACTGACATTTGTTCTCTGAATTTAGCCAGAAAACTTCAAAGTAATTACAAACCTCCATCTAATAGTTATCATTCAGTTTTTCTGCTGTTGTAGTAACAAATTTTCTTCATTATTAGTACTAAACTCAAAAATATTTTTTAAAGCATGGATGATCACATTAAGCAAACTGTCTGTTCATTTTGTCCAGAAAAGAAGTTACCTAATTTTAAAGATGCAGAAAACACACAATGCCACTCACTTGAAAATTTGTCTGGACAGAGAATCAGACAAAAATTTATAAATTTTGGACTAGCTTACCTAAAGTTGTTTTAAAGAGATCCATACATATTAAATTAAAACTTTTTATCTGCAGTATACTTAAAGAAATTTCTTGCAGTCTTAGTTTTTTGTAATATTTCAATTGTTTCTAGGAATCAATACAAATAACACATATTGACTGCTTCTGTAAGACATGGCAGCTGCACAAGTTAGTCACATTTTGATAGGAAATCAGATTATTTTTAAAATCAGAACTCTGTAGTTATGCAACTTCCTTCCTATTAGAACAGCAAGGAAGAAATTCTAGCTTTAGTAGCCTGAGATGGAGTTAGTTATATATATCTATGGTACCAAATTACATAACTGCCTGAAGTGGGGGAACTGGAAGCAGTGCACCAAGTTTTATGGCCATTGGCTCAGACACCCATATTCCTATAACTAGTGGTAAAACAACTCTGTATTCTTCTACCGCCAAAAGTAATGGTAAATTATCTGGAAAAAAGGAAACACCCATTTCAGGCAGGAGAGATGTCTTTATGACATCTTCCCTGGGGCTGGAGAGGACAGATTCTGGATTTTGTTCCTCTCTGACCTTGGCAGTTCAGCATACTTTTCTCAGCTTAAATGCCATATGTGTAAAATATGTGATGATAGGAGTAGTGCCTTATAACCTATGGGTCTGCAAGGACCAATCCATCAATGCTCCTCTGGCACTTTGATGCTTACGATGATGATAGCTATAAAAAGTGTACACATAGGGAAAATAATCCATTATCTATCCGTGCAGAGGACAAACCCTAAATTCCATTTTTTGAAAGGAGTTCAGATTCAAGTGGCTGTTTCAATTTTCAACTGACTATTTTGATGATGGTCCATTAATCTTCTAAACTGGAGTTTGCAGATTTGGCTAATAATTTATGTCTTCTAAGAGCACAGGATAGCCCTGAACCTGAAAGATTACATATAGGCTTACTAAAAAAGTTAATTTATGTTGGTGAGCTGTCTTTGCTTTGGTTCCTGTCAGTGACACTGTCATTTTTAAAAAGTCCTTATGCTTCAGGTTCAGCAAATCAATTGAGGAAAACCTTACCAGACATTCCCTCAACATTCTGGGGTACATAATTAAGCTACTAAGCTGGAAATATGAACCATGTTTCCAGTTCCAGTACGAAAGGGAGTCAGTTTGCACAAATTCTGTCCTAGGGTCTGCCTTTTATCTAAGCAATACTGAATAGCTGAGCCAGATCTCTTCCCACCTCTTGCCTTTCATTACATAATTTAGCAAACTTCATTTCTATGCCAGGAGAGGAGTGGCTGCCTTTTTGTCTCGTTACCACACAGTGACCCAGAGATGCTGTTGCTCCCCACAGATCACCTGATCCTGTTCACATAATCTCCTTTGATCTACCTGGTCTCTGAGTATGAAGGTAGAATTGGTGCTTCCTGCCAATCTAAGAGCATGCTACTGCCTAAAGGGAGAGATGCTGGCCATGCCTTCTGCTTTTTCCTGCCAGGCTGTGAGCTGAAGCAGCTCCCCTGGCTGCACCCGAGCTGTTGCTGGGCAGGAGGTGGAAGTAAGCATCCAAGGGCAGGGGGGAAGCGCGGGAATGAGGGTGGAAACACTTTCCACAAGCAACAGGACTCCTGAAATGGGTCCAGACTTGAAATTTTTCTCAGGATCTTCTCAAGAGTGCTGTGTATTGGAAGGGGCTGGGGAAACATGCAGTTGCCCTCAGCAATTCCCCATGTGCTGTTTCTGCCACAGGGTGCCAGAATGTGTGGGTGGGAGGTGGGTGTGTGAGTGGTGTGCTGGGTGGGTGCCTGTAGCAGGTTCATACAAGAGACACAAATAATCTCCGAATTCTGGGGCAACATCACAAACAGTAAGTATATTTCACTGTGTTCTCTGGAAAAGCAGGGAAATACTTTCTCCAGAAAACAGTTAATATAATTTTTTATGATGCATTGTTGTGTCAGACTCAGAGATTATGATCAATCATTACGGTTAATAGAGATTTTAAACTGCTTTGTATTCAATCTCTGATTCAGTTTAAATTCCAGCCTCACCACAAAAAAGTAAAAATATAATCACAATGCACAGCAATCAGGATTGCTGTGTAGCTCAAAACAACCATTTGTAAAATAACTCAGTAAAGATGCTGCCTAACTCTTTTTTTGATGCAGCAAAAATCTTGGCAGGCCAATCTATACTCAAGTAGTTTATTCAGTCTCATTGGTAGGATGGACACTGCATAGAGGCTAATATTTACTATTGTGCTGGAATCAGTTGGTTTAAAGCCTGTTTTCACCAGTCTCTGCAGCAGCAGGGAACAGGGCCTCCCTGTCTGTGCCTGCAGCCAAACCATATGCAGCATATGTTCAGCTGAGGCACTGCTGACACCCCCTGTCAGCATCTGGTAATTTTCCTAGCAGCGACAAGACTTACATGAAAGTTTTAACTCTGAAAGTCCTGAAGAGCCACAGACAGTACATTCCAGAATAATTGTTTTAACCAAAGAGCCAGAGGTGCACCCTTATAACCAGCCAATTTCAGCAGGCTGCAGTATCATCTTTATACTTCACTTGGTACCAGGCCAAAAGATTCTTTGTTTGTGAGAAATCCTGCTGTTGTTCAGCTCATAAGCAGCTCTTGCTCAGTGTTCAGCCCTCAAAGTCACAGATACTGCTGCCTGAGAAACACTGAAATAACAATCATGCTGCTCCATGCACAATATTCTATGGCTTGATTTTCCAACACTTAATCAAAGTACATCATACAAATAAAAACTTGGAAATTATTCAAAATTGACTGTTACATCTTTCACTGTTCCAAAGGCTAGGAAACCCTTCCTAAGTTTTACAGTAAGACGCCACGACTTCTACTAAATCATTCAGCATCCCAATGAAGCACATTCTCTTTTCTCTCTTCTGAGTCTTCCTCCTCTCATTGCCTGGAGCACAGCACTGTTACTAGTAGAAACCAACAAGCAATTTTTAGCCAAATCTCATTTTACTGGAACCTCTAAGCTTTTGAGAGCTTATTAGTTCAGATTTAACCTGGTATTAAATGAGAGAGAGTGAAATCCAGGCTTTATAGCAAGTATTAAACAGCTTTGCTAACACATAGCAATTAGCATACGACCAAGTCCAGGCTCATTTCACTTAAACCAGGAACTGTTTTCCCAGGGAGGCTATTGAGTACTTGTGACTACTTTCTGCTGCAGTATTCTTACATGGAATCATGTGATGCTTTCATCCTATGCTGAGAGTTTTGGAAAATACTTCACTGGCATCAACAACCCACTTTTGTTCTCATAAACTTCTACCTATTTCCCTTAATGGGTAAACAACTCTTAACTTTTAAAATGTTAGCTTGGCTAATTATGCTTAAAGTTACAGAGAAACCTCTCTAATTTACCAAAGACTCCCAAAAGCTCAGTTTTGTTTGGGTTTTTTGCCTATTTCCCTAGAAAAGCATAACAGCCAACTTGACAGCCATTACTCCAAGAAAACTGGCAGTCAGCAAGTTGCTTAATCCTCAATTTCCTTGCTGATTTCAGACTGCAAGTTCAGTTAGAGTGCATTGCTAGAGCTATGATCTTGCAAATGGTTTAAGTAGGTGATTCTCTGTTGTTGCATGCTTAAAATCACACTGATCTCAAGAGATAATCGACAATAAATATGTGCGCACCTAATAGTTAAACTGGGGGAGTAAGGGCAAAGGCCAACAGCGTGATTGTTTATTTTAAAAAGATACGTTTATTAACACACAGGTGTACTTGAATTAAAGTGAGACTGCTCCAACAGTTCTTAGCGCAGAACAGTGCCTTTGGCTTTGGCCAGCCTTAAGTATAAGCCTGAAAGTAAAATTCAGGTTTTATTTGTATTTCTGAATTTCTGTTTGCAGATAAAATCAAAGAGTATCTCCTTCCCTGCCTAGCAGGAAAGGCAGGAGCTGCCATTTTGGAAGTAATTTGCCTTGTTTGTGGAATTAAACCACATTACTTAAAGCTTTCAGGTCCTGTCTTTTTCCTCGCAAACAATGGGAGATTATTGTTTTTATCTGCGTACAAAGCAGTGAGAACAGCTTTTTAGAAACAGTATGTTACAACACTTTTTCAATGCCAAATACGTTACAACACAGACCAATGGTGCCGTCTTCTGAAAAAAGTTTGGTAGAAAGATAATAGTTAGTACTGTAATTTGCACAGGCTACACTGTAGTGTGATCACATTAAGATACATTTAGTCACTCCATATTTCTCCTGGCTTCCCAAAATGTACACAACAGACCAGCTTAGTAGCCTTTGGCAAAGTCTGCCTTTCAAAATTTCTGAGTGACAGTGGAGGACAGCGCTCCAGCCCAGTGCCATCAGTGATGACACACCAGTACACACAGCCACCAGTGGCTCAGCTCTATGGCTGGATGGGCTTCTGCCCAAGGAAGGTGGGTCCAGGAAGCTGGAGTAATGCCAGGGAATTTGCCCCCCAATGCCACTGCCAGTGGGATCTCCTTGAAGTCACAGAGTACAAGCAGTCAGTTGCGTAGTGTGTGAGCTCCACAGAATAATGCCAAATGGCTTTGCTAGATAAACTGCACAGATTATCTGCAGCTCTGAAAACCATATACACATTAACAGGGGACAAACCACACTGCAGCCAACACGCAAAACTTTAGATATTTTGATACTAGTCTCAGTCATGGTTTTGCACTTAACTGGAAAAACTAATAAAACCATAATTATAAAATGAAATTAATTACCACCATATATACCTAAATGGTTATGCCTTCCAGCAGCCACTAACTACAATGTCGGCTCTTCTGGATAATATTTAATCTGCATATATAAATTCTATTGCACAAAATATTGTCCAGTTATAGTACAAACCTTGTTCCAGGAAACCTGCTTGGTTTTTTGAAAGAGCCTGTTGTTGCCTGGATTCTGGGCTCAGTTTGTTGAGCCCCCTGTAAGCCTTTAAATGCCTCTGGGAGGAAAAGGGACTCAGCATGATCCACAGTCATTACCTTGTGGGATTGAGCTTTAAGTTAATGTATAACAAACGGCTGCACAGCAGTGTGTGAAATCAGCAAGTTAAACATGCACTTGGAATAACTGTAACACAGAAGGAAGAATATTTACAGGACCATTTCATTAAAATCTTTGTCTTGAAGAATCTTGTATGCAGCATTCCTACATATTTTCCAATAAAAAGGTAAGGTTTGGGAGTGTGCTGATGAAAGTAAAATTAAGTAGCCAAGGCAGAAATAATCTAAAGTTGCAACCAAAGCCTTCTAGTTAAATATGGTGCAGACTGTGATCTGGTTATTATCAGCTGGAATCTACCCTGAGCAAGCTGCACCTGACAGCAAGGACAAAATGGATGACCCAGAATGGTACACACTGAATACATATCCGTGAAAGTGAAAATAACAAGGAACCTCAAAACTTTATCACGCAGCTCTAATACTGGCAGGTGTCAGCAGCAGAGCCAAATGCCAGAATCATACCTGGTGATACTGAAGCAGATGAAAGAGGCAGAACTCAAAGGTACATTTATGTCTCCGAGAGCTGCGAAGTAGCACAGGAAGGCAATGGGGTGTGCAGCAGACACTGCTGGTGGGGAGCGGAGCTGTCCCAGTGGCAGAACAGCGTGGAGCAGCAGATAGACGCCTGCCAGAAATGCGCCAGGGACGTGCGCCTCCCTGCTTTTCCTGCCTGGCGTTCAGTGGGGGTGCAGCTCCACTCTCCCAGAGACCCACGTGAATCCCGAGAGCCTGGCACCACACACAGAAATATGGAGCGCCCCTGGCTTTATGCTCTCCAGTCAGAAGGACCTGTACAGCTCTCTCCTGTACACATCCCTGTGTAGAAGACACAGTTCTGTGTTACAGAAGATCTGCTGGAATGTGATTCAATCTTCCCTTTTTCTCCATAGAAGATATAATCGACTTTCAATTGCATTTTTTTCTGAGTTAGAAAGATGTGAAGAATAACTGCAATTGTGAATGCAAGAGAACATTAATTCAAAGAGAAAATAATTTCTGTCTTGCAGTTCTCATAGTTATTCCACAAATAATCAAAATTATAATCTTTAATGGCAATACTATATTAATTTCTTAAAAGTGGAAATGCCAGCAGATTTCCTTAATAATGGGTTTACATATCCAATAAAATTTTCAAAACCTAATTAATAATTTATAATGAAGTACAAGGCTTCATATTATGTCTCATGCAATAATCTGAAACTCATACATTATGGAATTCCCTATTTCTAGATAAATTAATTTTAGCTGAATGCTCTGCTGGGATCCCAGTAACTGTATGAGAGGATAAAGGCAGAACTACAGCTCCACAATGTCTGGCTTATGCTCAAGGCCTTCACTAAAAAGGAGGAAGCAAACTCCTCAGAGCCATGCTCTTCTCATGCAAGACTGGGCTTTTACAAGATTAAGCTTTCTGAGTCAGACACAAGGTCCACAAAAGTTGAGGGGACTTTCCCCTGCTTCTATAAATCTGTAAGTAAAGATTATTAAAAAAACTAAGTTCAAGCAATTTTCTTGGTCTCAAGTCACTCATCAGGGTGCACATCTAGAGTGTTGACATCTAAATATTGATTTTGATTATGGTGCTGGGAGGGGAGAAAATGAAGAAAATACTAAATATATCATTGTTGTTTGACATTTTAGGAGAAACTGAAATGCGAATAATACTACATTGCACAAATTGATCTCCAGTCAATCTGCAACTCACAGAATAGCAGGCTGAGGTTGAGGTTGGAAGACACCTCTGGATACCATCCACTCCAGCCCCCCTCACTGGAGGGTGGAGGTTGGAAGACATCTGTGGAGATCACCTGGTCTAGCTCCCCTGCTCAAAGCAGAGTCAGCTAGAGCAGGCAAGCAGATCTGTGTCCTGTCAAGTTTTAAATAATATTTTGAAGTGTACAAGGATGGAAATTCCAGAACATGAGTGGGCAGCCTGTTCCAGTATTTCAGCAATTTCAGAAATTTCCTGTATTTCAGTTTGTGCAGATTGTCTCTTGCCCTTTTACTGGACACCGGTGAGAAGAGTCTGGCTCTGTTCTCATTATCCTCTTTACTGTTTCAGTCCCATCAGGTATTTATGCACATTAATAAGATCCCCTCAGCATCCTCTTCCCCAGGATGAATGATCCCAGCTGTCTCAGCCTCTCATCATATGTTAGATGCTCTAGTTGGTGTAAAAGGGACTACTCCTAGTTTTATATTCCCTGCAAACATGCTGAGGGTGAGTCCCATCAAGAATGTTGACCAGTACTGGCCGCAGCACTGGTGTCTGAGACACAGCACTAGTGCCTGGCTTCCAGATGGACTTCATGCCATTGATCACACATCTTAGAACCCAGTGGTTCACCCAGTTTTACATCCCCTGACTGTCTACTTGCCTAATCCAGGCTTCTTCAGTTTGCCTGGAAGCATGTTATCAGAAACAGTGTCAACAGTTTTGCTAAGACCCAGTGCTCTCCCCTTGTCTTTGGAGCTGGTCATTTTGTTTCTGGGAGGCTATCAGCTTGACCAGGCATGATTTCCCTTTTGCAAATCCACGTTGACTACTCCGAACCACTTTCTTGTCCTTCATACATTTGGAAATGGCTTCCATGAAGATTTGACCCACCTCCTTCCTGGGGACTCAGCTGAGCCCCAGATTAGCCTATACTTTCCCAGCTCTTAATTCCTATTCACAAAGGCCACCTGTAACCTCCACAGACCAAACCCTGCCATGTAAACCCACTACACTCTTGTATTCTTCCATTTTATGTTTAAGTTATCAGGAGTTCCTTGTTCACCCATGCAGGCTTCCTGCCATCATTGCTTGATTTCCTGATTGTAGGACTGGAGCATTCCAGAGGTGATTCTTGCCAGTCAAGAATCTTGACTACCTATCTTGACTCCAAGATATTATACCATAAAAATCTTCCAAGGACATCCCTGAAGAGGCCAAAGCCTGCTGTCTCGATCCCATGGCTGTGATCCTGCTATTTGTCCTGTTCCCTCCTCTAAGGATCTTGTAACCCATCACTATGGGTCACTGCAGCCAAAGCTGCTTCCAGCCTTCACATGCTCAGCCATGTATTCTTGTTTGTAAGCTCAGGGAGGTCCAGCAGAATGCTGTTTCTCATTGGCCCCTCAGTTGCCAGGGTTAGAAGTTATCCTCAATGCACCCCAGAAACCTCCCAGATTGCTTGTGCCCTGCAGTGTTGACTTTCTGGTGAATATGGGAATGGTTTAAGTTGCCCCTGACAACCAGGATTTCCATCATGAGGTGGTTTAACATCGGGTAATAGTCATGCAGCTGCAGAATTTCTGTCTTTGATTGCTCCTGGTTGGAAATCTCTTACATTTTCAGAGGACTGTTTCCTCTCTGGAAATTACTGTTGCATTTTGCAACCACTGCCAGCAGTCTCAACCAAAGCTAAGAAGTCTTAAGAAGGCTTGGACACTAAACACACTGTATAATTTTCATACTGGTGACCTGAGTTTGGACATGTTAACAAAACAGTATCTTTCCCATGCTGTATATGCTCCACAAGTACAAGAGTTGTCTTTCAGGCCTTTCTCCCACTACCTTTTGCTATCTCAAAGCTCAGTTGAGAAATGTGGAAACATGGAATACACAGTTCACCTACCAACAGTTCATGCCGAATCTTCTACTATGATCAGAACACAGCAAAACAGCAATAAAATAAATTGGGGGAAAAAAAAAGAAAAGAAAATAAGACAAAAGTAAGCATGTCTGCATGTTGCTTAATGTATCAATTACATTAAGGATTCTCAGTCTTAACAGCCCCACACAATACAATACAAAGCAGGCTCTGAAAGAAGGGCAATTCCTCCTGCAAATATTTAGGTTAGCAACTGCAAAGTAATCCAGGCACAGCACTATTCATAAGGCCAATTCATCACCAGGTCATACAAGGCAAATAGGCCTGGACACTAGATGTAGAGGGGAGCAGATTAACAACCACCAAGATGTTTTAAGTGATCCTGGTTTATTTTTAACAATATTTTAAAGCCTCTGAGAAGATTAATTCCTCAGCCCATGCCTCTGCATTTCCTTGCTGCTGCCAAGGTAAAATGATATACTAATTGAGTTCTCAGCACAGGAATTTTCTTTCTAGGACTTGGGAGTGACTGTTTTGATGCTAGTAATGTCAGTGTACAAAAAACACCACTTTCCTCCACCCTAAAAGTTTGATTTCTTTGCAACAGGATGAAAAGGTTCCTACAATTTTCTCTCTTCCTTATTCTCTTTTTCATGCTCTCATGCAGAAAAGACACAGTAGATTACATCCATAAAAGCAAAACCTGCTAATGTATGTTCTTCAATTGTGAGACCCTGTTTCATAGGGAAGATTGTAAAACCTTCAACAAGTACATTACATACAAATGCAGTATTAACGGGATAAATGAGACAGTTTCTTACACTGAAGATAAAATACAGCTAATAGAATAAAATACAATAAATATATCTATTGTGAAACATAGCAGATAAGATGTCAATATTTAAAGCTAAAATAAAAAAGTACACTGGAAATAAATAGTGAAATATCCAGAACAAAGTCTTTAGCCTTAGTTCTGAATCTTGTTCTCAAGAGAAAATTGTTAGGAAGGACCTGCTGTCCAATTAAATTGGACAAAAGGCCATCTAACTATCTAAGTGGCTTAAGGAGGAACAAGGAAAAAGATGAACACAGAAAAATTTCCCTTTATTTTACTCTCCCATTTTCTGGGAGTCTACAATTTAGAGTCCTCCTAAATCACAGGCTGCATTCAGAATACACTTTTTTCCAATCCTCTTGGGCCAGTTTCCCACAAATTTTTCTGCTTCCTCTCTGTTTGCATTAATTCTTTTGATTCTATATCCTCATATTTCACTGAATTTCCCATAATTATTTCCCACAGCTAACTGGTACCCCAAGTTAAAATATATTCCTTTCGTTTGATTTTAATCTCCTGCCCAGGTGATGCCATGTCTATTTGAAAACCTAGTTGCACCAGAGTGCTGAGAGCTGGGTGCCTCCAGCCTCCTAAATATGGGTATTGAACAAACAGGAAGGATGGATTGCCAGGAGAAAATGAGAAAAGACAGCACAGCTGTCAGGAAAACATATAGGCAAACATGCAAGTTAGGTTTCTGGACTATTGCCTAAATATTTAAATGGTGGTCATACTTTCTTCTTGTACCATTAGGAGGGGATTCCTGTTTTTTAAAATCTCAGTGACCGTAATACATAAATTATAAACAAATAATTAATTCCTTAGAAGCATGATGTTCTCAATCTTTTATTTTCTTGCTTCTCTACATGCTTCTTGTATTTTATGCTGTCATTCATGTTTTAAAGTAACATATTTAACTCCATTTTCTTACAAGCTACAAAGTCAAAGCCCTACTGCTGAATGCCACCAGTTCCCCAAAATTCACTTGTTCTCTCTCAGCAGCCAGTGCACCAGGAAGTATAAATTCCATGTTAACCTTTTCTCCAGTGTGTTCCACAAGTGTGTGACAGTGAGGTATTTAGCAAACTTGGCTATTTTCTTCCTGGATAGCTAAGCTGTTCCATCAGCAACATAAAAATGTTTAAACAACACAGCAACAAACCATGCACTGTGCCAAGTTCATTGTTGGGAGGTTACTTTTAATTACAAGGTCCTGATTAACACACTGGAACAAGGCAATAACTTACTTCAAACAGTTCCAAATCATTGTACTTAAAAATGCTGACCCTTGTCATAAGCAAGGACAAGTGACAAAAACAAAAGAAAACTGTTTTGGCTCTGAGTGAATTCCAAGTTCCACGACAGAACTTTGCAGAAACACAGTAATCTATAAAAGCCATCTTTCAAACATTAATTTTGTAGTACCATAAACAGCCAAACTCTTCCCCTTAGTAGCCCAAATCTCAAAGTGATGGTTTCATTCAGAAACTTATTTTTAAACAAGGTTTCTGTACAGGATTTTCTTTTTTAAATCTTGAATTGATTTTTTTTATTATGCAACCTAGCATAACTTCGTCCTTTTTCTTCTCCTCCTCCTCATTATCATTATTATTTAAATCCAGTTTATTTAGTCTGTTAACTGACAGAAGCATTTTACTCACACATTTTGCCCAGAGGCAGCATTATCTGTTTCTTAGAAAAAGCATTCTGGTTGTAATTCAGTCTCTGCAATTGTATTAATGCAGGGACAGATCCTGGCTTTATTTGAAACTCTTAGCTGCAGTTCTTCCATATGGAAATAAAACTGAAATTACAATATTTAGGACCTAGTTGAAAATACAAGATAATAAGGAAGTGTACTTCTCATCATAGCAGTGTTAAGCATGGTAAAAATGAATCCAGAAGCTTTTGTAGAGAAGTTTCCTTCCTTAGAAAGAAGAAAACAACTGACAAAATGTGGGACAAGCTGAGCAGCTTCTGCACTGCTGCCTCAAGAGGGTACCTGGGTGAGTTGATGAACATCTGAACTTTGAACATTACAACAGACTCTTACTTTCTATTGCCACACGTGCATGAAAGCCTCTTTTATTTTCTCATCCCAGGAAACGGAAGCCATATGAAAGAGAACACCTTCAGAATACGTAAGCAGTGCTGGCAAGATTAATCTAGAGCCATAGATTACAAATAAAATAGAAATCACTGGGATGATTAATTTGTGAAAATCTCTACTCCTTAATTTAATCAGAAAACAAATTATAAATGTAACCAAGATAAATGACCAATTACTTATTAAAGCTAATAGGGTGCAGCTGATAGGGCCTAGTAGTTAAAGTCAAAGTTACTTTTAGCTGGAGTTCGATGGGCGAGTCCAGTAGGATGGTTTGGGTGAATGAAAGACATGAGCTGGTTTTAAATAAGACAGGTGGTTCTTCCACACCTATTAACTCTTACTTGATGCTACCTGTGCAGTGGGAAGTTGGCCTCCCAATAGCAGTGCTGGTAGCCAGGAGCTTATGTAAGGGAAGCCCTCTGTTGGAAAGCCAGGTTACAGCGTGGTTTAACTGGTCTTGAATTTGTGTAACAAAATTAACCAAATCCAGTGTGTTTTCAGAGACCACAAAGTATTTCCATAACACAAAATAAAAATATGAAAAAAATACAGAAATGCCAAATTTGGCATTCTGATCATGTAACAAAAATGCCAGGTGAGATCAACGAGCCTTGCCTTGAAGCCAAGCAATGGTCGCACAGACTGCGCTGTAACTGCAGGTCAGGTACTTTCCAGCTGAGTCAGGTAGAGAGGGCAGACGTGACACAGAGACAAACATCTCAGACATAAGCGATACTGTCCAAGTGTTAATCTCTCACCTCTCCCTGCAAGAGCTAGCACACAGCTTGGAGGAAGGTGTGTTTATTAGCAGGGATTGAATTTGCTCCTGGTTGGACCCAGGCTAAATGAGTTGCTGACAAAGTAGGTACCAGCCTTTCTCTACAGTTCTCATGTGCTGAGTACTCCTCAGCTCTCCTGCTGAACCTCAGGCTCAATGGAACTAATCAAAGAACTAGATTCTAGATCAAAGAACTAGAAACTAGTTCTTAGATCAAAGAACTAATCAAAACAAGCTCTTCATTACTGTTGTATCCATTTATGATCAACCTACTTCAGACTCAAAATATTCTCATAAAACATGCACAAAATTTAGTCAAATTCAAAATCAAAGGTTGCTATGGAACATGTGGTGAGAGCAGTGCTGAGAAAATTGACTGTTTCAAGGATTAAGCGTCCTGAACAGAGATCTTAGAACAAAGATGGATTTTGAAAAAAATTTTGGTGCTTTTCATCAGCAAGAGGCATAACATTCTTATTCTCTTCCATTTCGCCTCCAGGAAGACAAAGAAGGGAAAGAGACAGTGGAATATTAAATGATGTAATACCTCAGACACATAATTCGTCTTAATGATATAGGTGCTTTCTTTGTTAACTGGGCACTCTGTGCCAACAGTGTAAGTACATAGAGATTTAGGAGGCTCTGTCTGTTCAACAGATGGCTGCTGAAATTTGCACTGCACTTGGAGCTTGATTAAAACTGTGTGACAAGTAACTCTTCTTATCACAATAATGTGTATCTGTTGTCATGGCTTCAAGTAATGACACTTTGAGTAGCAAAAGTAAGCCATGTTTTGTGTTCCTATTGGATCACCATTGTATTTGACTAATATGAATTGGGGACTTCAGACCCATAAACAATTTTCCCTCTGTTTAAAATTATCCAGCTAATACAAGTGAAACAACTTCTCCAGAACTGCACACCTACATACAATATTAATACTTTCAGAACAACAGCAAAATCAAATTCTCAAAAGACCAAATAATACAAAGGACTGTCTCTCCCAGAACAGAACACTAACCAAAAGAAGACTTTTCATGTGCATTAGCAGGGACGGTTAAATACAGACTGATAACCATGTGACTACAGAAGAGAAAATGTTATGCTTGTATTTGTAAAGGAGGAAGTTTGCCTAGGAAATTAACAGACTCTTTAGTCTGAATCTGAACTTCACAAGACTTTACAGTCAAATTTGAAGGCAGGATTGGCTGAGATGTAGGGAGCTCTGTTCCAAGAGAAGAGGAATCATGTACCATAAGGAAATTGATAACAGTAAAGAGGAGTGGTAGCTGTGCACAGTGAAAAGAAGAAGGTTGAGCAGTTTCTGGGATCAATCAGGGAAGAATCAGGAAGAGGAAAAAGCGATGTGGTGGTCTTTATGACTGAGGCAGTCAGAGCAAACACCGAGGCCCAAAGAGATCACTCACTGAGCCTGTAATTAAAGACGCCTTTGCCTCTACAGGGATGCAGGACTGTCGTTTCCTGAACAACAATGACCCCTTCTTCCTGTCTTAAGTTTAACAGGTCTGTTCTATATGGAGCTACAGACCAGGAATCAGTGACAGAAAACACAGTTATTGCAGAGTAACATGTTTTTATAGAGGAATAAACCTGGTTTTACAGAGGAATAATGAATTCTGCATAATTTTTGTTTTTAGGGGGAGAGCAAAAAGTATTTGGGTTTTTTCCCTCATGGATTGTTTTACACAAGGTCAGTATGGCTCAGCTGATGGCCCCAAGAATCAATTTGGCTTGCTTTTTCCCCCAAAATTCATAAGCAAAGCATACAAATACAGCTGCAAAGCTCTTCCAGTCTCTGCCTCACCCAGCACAGAGCCGCTCAAATGGGCACTTTTAAAGCCCTGAGATCCAAAGTCACACCTCTCCTCACGCACATAGGGTTTAACACGCAGGAGCTATTTAAACTCTTCTAGGAAGGTCAAAGGGAAGACTTACAACCAATATAACATAATACCTTTCATGTTCTCATTACCTGCCTACCACATCTGGTACCAGTGTTTTGTCCTGAAGATCATATGTGCATGTTTGTCCTTGTGTGTATACAGTAATCCATCAGAGCATTCTTAGATTAATACAGTGTAAGACATGACATGGGCCAGGTTCACTCCCTGACTACATGCTTGTCTCAGCATTTCACAATTCTACAATACACTAGCGAAGAACAATTTCATACAGGAAAAAAAATTCTTTTCTTTTAAAAGGTGTGCCAGCCACTAAATCTCTAAATAGAGTGGTAAACCTGTCACAACTAGAAATAAAATCTCTTCATCACCAGATTCCAACTTGTGTGACTTTTCTTTTTGCTTCACTTTACTAATTGGTCAGTTGTGCCAGATAATTTGCTTAAGTCTAAAACAGACCAGAAAGGCTTAAAATAACATTTCAACGGTTAGGCTGTGCAATTTGAGTTGCTAGTTTTACATGGTGGGGATTTACATTGTCTTGGCTAGTCTTTGAATATATTGGCTCATAAAACTAAAGGTCTCTCCATGAGCAAATGATCTGTCAGCTGTCCCAGCAGTACAAAATAGCCACTGATTTCCTTGAAGATGGGTTTGCTTTTGACAGGTGCAGAAAAGAGTCTTGAGCCTGCCCCCTACTAAATCAATTCATTACACAACTGCCATTCAAAAGCTGTCCACGCTTCACGAAGCACATGAGCATTGCTGCTGCTGCTCTGTACTGCCGCAGGAGCTCAGTCACAGATGTAGTTCTCATCTGGTTGGGAAGCTTGTTAAAATCCTCTCATTAAAACCCTCCATGGCCTTATTCAAGTCCTTCTCGCAGCCCTTGACCTTTTCCCCTCAGCTGGAACACATACAGGTATAGCAGTCGGCTATATCACAGCAGGCAGGAAAAACATTATGGTGTCCAGCTCCTAGATTTTCCCATAAACACTTATGTCTTTTACACTTGGAATAGACAAGAATACTACATCTTCATTTGCTCATAATAATAATTTTTCAAGCATCACAAACCACAAGTATTTCTGCTACAGTCACATTAAAAGGTTCAATTTATCATAAATAATTTCCCTTTATCCCTTCCCCTTTAAGTATTGCATACGAAAAGCATTCATGCAGCTCATTAAGAGGCACCAACTTTTTTCTGAGTAACAGCCTTAGTTTATCAGACCAGCTTCATAAATCCTTGGAAACGAGTTCTGCTTACGCACTTCTAGGACTCTGAAAACAGAATATGCAGAGAAAGTGGCATCAAGGACTGGCAAACCACTCTGTTCCTTGTGTGTTGGAATCTAAAGGACAGTTATATTTAGAAGACAAAAACTGCAGGAGAAACTGAGACTGAAACAGATACAGTAAATAGATGATGTTCTTTTCAAACCTCATGGGACAACATGTTGGTGTTCAGTGAGAGGAAAAACAAAAACTTGTAATTAAATATGTGATTCTCTGGGAAGATTTATAGCCCCTCTGAGAACAGATGACATGTTATGCCACTATCAGGAATGCCACTGCAAATTGGAAGAAAGGCAACAAGTACCAATTAGCCGCTCACAACTTTGGCATATTTGATTGTTATTCATTTGATATTTGCTTGCTGATTGCACTAATAAACAAAAAGGGAAAAGCCTTTGGAAAGGATTTATAATGTGTACAAGGAAATCCTCATTTCACTGAGAAGTGCATATTTGGTGCTCCATGTCTTCAGGAATTATGCCCATCAATTTGTTTCACCTAAGGGCATAAAAGAAGAGGGCAAGGACAAACTAACTTGGTTTTACATTCCCTTATGAGCCTTACCTGCTCAAACAGTACCTTCTTCCATCCAATAATGTAGTCTTATTAGAAAAGGAAGAATTAGACCACTTGCCAAGGATTTCTATATATCCCATGACTGAGCCTACCAGAGGTCACAGTGAGCCAATGAGACCCTCAGGCATGCTGCTGCCATGCATGTGCACATCCTGCACACGGGATGTGGGGCATAGCCCATCGTGTCCATGAGACAAAGTCCCTGTCCATAGGCAGAAGCACATGGCTCTCCTAGAGCTTCTCGGGATTCCTGTATCTCCAACAATGCATTCACTTCAGAGTGTGACAAGTGCCCACACCACACAGTGCAGTCACGATTTTATGTCTACCACATCATTCTCCAGGAGAAACTGGCTGTTCATGGCATGGACAGGTGCAATGTTTACTGGGTAAAGGCTCTGAGGCCAGAGTGTGGTGGTGAATGTGCATCCATCTGGCAGATGGCCAACAGTGGTCTTTCCAAGAGCTCGCTACTGGGGCCAGCCCTGTTTAATATCCTTATTGGCTATCTGGATGAAGGGATACTCAGGGTTTGTCTTAGAAGAACTTTATACTAATTTCAGGCAGAGTCAAAGAACTCAGTCCTGGAGCTCTTATCTGTGATATTAGCTGCAGTGAGGTAGAGTGGAAGCCTGCCAAGGTGAATGGGAATTCAGAGAGCTTTGGATGAGATCCCATAAGAGCAAAAGGTTGCAGAAGTGAGGCCCAAAGCAGACCACTGGCCATTACAATAAAGTCAGCCAGCCTCACTCTACTACTAATACTTTTATAATAGTGACAGAACACATTGGTGTACTGTACATCTTTGCTCGACTGCAGGCTTCCATGTGATGATTTAGGGGCAGGAAACAGTTGGGGAAAGAAAAGGCAGGAGGGACCGACTGCCCTGGCACACAGCATGGAGCAAGCACTGCATCTGGGTCTCACCCATGTCTTCCAATCCCCTTGGAAATCCCTGCAACGTGAGTTGAAGAGCTTTAAGTTACTGCCATTATTCTGTTAAGTTTTCACATGTATTCAAACTCCTACACAACACAAATTATTCTAATTTTAGCATTTAGCTTTATAAACATTTAGATAACTTAATTTGTCTCTCAATCACACCTCAAGGCCCAAGCTCAGGGGCACACAGCTGTCAAAAATCTTCAAGAGGAAATGTGACGGGGAAGGGAAGAAAAGCAACCCTTCTCCTGTTAAACTCTGTACAGGCAGGGGAATCACCGGGTACTTCTATAGCCACTTGCATGGAGTAAATAGAGCTCTGCATGAATTCTGCACACCGTGCCTGGCAGCAAATCTAGAATCCAGGCAGCTCTTTCTCCTTTACAAGACATTATTGTGGAACCTGTGGCATTCTTTAGGAAAGTAGTTGTGACAGGGTTGTCTCAGGGAAAACAACAGTCCCCCAGGTGGTGACAGAGCTGGAAGGAGGTGGCACAGGCTGGCCAATGTGAGCATGAAAGCAGCAGCAGGATCCAGGCAGAAGAGCAGGAGTGGACTGAGCTGGAGGAGATGTGAAAGCAGTGAGGAAGGACCATCACATCCTGAGCGGCTGAGGAGAGCAAGGGGTGGGGAGGAGAGATCTGCGAAGGTGACAGAGGGGCCGCCAAGTGGTGACCTGGAGAGGCAAGAGAGAGCCATCAAGGAGAAGCTGGGCCTTCCCAAATGATTCTTCTCTCTTGGCAATGAAGGAAAACTTAGGGAAATGTGCAGATTAAGCAAAGGAGTGAAGAGCTACAGTAACAAAGAGCTACAGTAATGTGAAAAGGCAGGTAGAAAAAAGAAAATATCACTGGAACAGGTTATCACTTTTTGTTTGTTTGTTTGTTTGTTTGTTTGTTTAAAGAGTGAAAAAAACCAAAGCAACCCTAGACACTTTCAGCTCACAGGACCAACCAGCATATACACAGCTCACCTGAGGTCTGTGGCCTTGGCAACATTGTGAGTGTTTTATTTTCACTGACATAAACCATTCATTAACCATTTCTCCAATGCATTAAGCATAAACAAGCTTTCATTTCACACAGGTATTTCTTCCTGCCACTGTGATTTCATCTCCTAAACCAAATATTTTTATGCATGGAACCACCAAAAGAAAACAAGTCTGAGACTTCCCACTAATTACTGCATTTCCCAGGAGTTCTCCTGCAGTGTCTGGAGCCAGGGTCTCCTGCCACACTTTTATTTTGTGTAGTCTTTCCATTTTACGACTTTTGAAGCAACTGGTGGTGTTTTTTGATCTTTCCACACAGCTGTTCTTTTCCTACAGGAGCACTGAGATGGTTATTCTTTGGCCTGATACATGAGGCCCCATTTTTTGTTTCAGAGAGTTGAGGAGGCAGAAGCTTTTTAAGACTCTGAGTTTGTGGGTGTAAAGAAAGCAGAAAATGCTACACACTGGCTTCACTTTCACAGTAAAAAATGTGCTTGTGTGATGCATTTCAAAATCCCATGAGCTAAGTATCCAGATGAGACTAGCTGTGATGCATAAGGATAAGGTGGGGGAATTGCCAGAGATCTGTGCTGGAAAAGGAGGTGCGAGCCATGGGCAGCTCTACAGGAGAAGGATGTAGAGCATCTGCACAAAACAACTCCAGCTACACATGTGTGGATTCTAGCACATCTCCTCATGTCCCAAACACTTGAATCCCCTCAGCAACTTATACTATTCTCAGGCATCCTAACTAATTTCTAATATTGAGAGATCAGACATGAACAGGAATGACCACAAGCACATACAAGACCTGATGCATGCAATAACAAAAAACACAAGCTCTCACGACCCCCAAATAACCTCAAACTGGAGATAGCATCACTCGAGCGTGGATTACATTTCAGACTTCTGCTCGGGCCGCAGTCCCAGGGCACCGCAGAGCCGCACAGCCCCGCGGCTGGGCCGAGGCTCGAGGGGCGCGCCTGGCAGCCCGCAGAGCCCCCGCTCCCCCCGGGTGTCCCCAGAGCCATTCCCGGGACACGGCAGCTCCGAGGGATGCGCCTGGCAGCCCGCAGAGCCCCCGCTCCCCCCGGGTGTCCCCAGAGTTCCCCCGGGACACGGCAGCTCCGAGGGATGCGCCTGGCAGCCCGCAGAGCCCCCGCTCCCCCCGGGTGTCCCCAGAGTTCCCCCGGGACACGGCAGCTCCGAGGGATGCGCCTGGCAGCCCGCAGAGCCCCCGCTCCCCCCGGGTGTCCCCAGAGTTCCCCCGGGACACGGCAGCTCCGAGGGATGCGCCTGGCAGCCCGCAGAGCCCCCGCTGCCCCCGGGTGTCCCCAGAGTCCCCCCGGGACGCAGCACCGGCGGTCACGCTCGGAGGAGCGGGATGGTGGTGGGCGCTCCTAACTTGGCGAGGGAACGGGGAAAGAGCACGAAAGGAAACTCGTGAGAGAAAATACCTGCCTTGCCGCTCTGCCGGCTCCTCGGAAAGCGCAGCAGGCGCTTGCATGCACAAAGCTTTCCCAGAAATCACGTAAGGCTCTCCGCTGAGCAGGGAGGAAAGCAGGGGCGCTCTCGTTCTCCCCTAACCGCCCCTGCCTGCGAGCAGCCCTTTACGCTTTCCCTCCGTGAGGATTCCCAGCCCTCCGAGCGCCCGCGGGTCCCGAAGGCGCCGCCGCCCCCGGAGCCGTTCCCTGCCTGCTCCGCTCGGGGGCAGGAACAGCTGGGAGGGTGTCAGCACAACACGCTCCATAAATTCTCCCCCAGTCTTCTGCAGACCTAAGTCCTTGAGAAAAATGCCTAAATCCCGTCGTTTGTTGACATAGTAACCACATTTAAGTTTTTACCCCCTTCAGAAGCCCTCTGCATAAAACAATTCATTATGTAAAAGATTTATCCAGTGCAGCGTGCTGGTTTGTGTGGTTTTATTTGTACAAAGAAGAAATAAAGAGACTGGATGTTTATACTCTAGATTTCCCACCCAGACCAAGGGGTTGCTTCATTACAGCAGATAGCATTAAGGACTTCCACAAGTCTTTGAAGGAATGTAACACCAAGTAAAAGGGGGGGAAAAAATCATTATTCAGATAAACAGCCCATTTCTAATACCTAAGTGAAGCAAAATTTTAGGAACTTTTCAGGAGGTCACAAAATGTTTTGTATTTTCCCCCTAACTTATTCACATATATTTATCTGATTTCTTCAAAGATGATTAGAACATTTTAAAAGTTCCCAACTAAATTTGTAAATCTACAGCAGATACTGTGAGAAAGAGCAAAGGGTCAGAAACAAGTAATGCCTGTGGAAGACTTTGCTTTCCCAATTCTATGGAAATGAGCCCTATGGAGATGAGCTCTTTAGTCTCCGGGCAGTGGAGAGAGGAAAGATAAAAGAGAATTGTGCTGCAGGGATCACGTGGGGTTTAATGGGTTTTAATGCATCCCCTCATCCAAAGTGCTGCTACCCTACACAGACCTGCATGCAGATTTCCAGCCCTTTTACTGGTAATTTAGGCTATGGGAGCAGCCTGGCAGGCTTGTGCAAACCATGCTACCCTGCAGGGATTTTTTGACCCCAGTTGCAAAAGGATGGGGGCGGGGGGTAAAATAACAAAACCCGAACCTTGGTATTTCGAGTTGAAAAGAGTCTTACAAGCAACGTTTCAGTGTTTTAACTCAATGTTGCCTTAAAAACTACTCGATTTACAAATATCTTTCAGGGTCTAATTGTGTATTATTTACTACAGACAATTTTCTCTCTGGTCCAGGTTAAATGCATGCTTAAGCTCGGAAGCAGCAGAGCACATAGAGTGAGAGATCTAGCATTTTCCTCCAGCCTTGAAATTCATTACAATTGACCATAACCTTCCCCTCAATACCCAGGCAGCTTCATTTTCTTCACATCATGCTCATCCTCTTCTTCTCCCCTCCCCTCCGAAAACAAAACAAAACAAACTAAACATAAACAAAACGAAACAAAAAAAAATCAGGTAAATTCTTAATCCACATCTTTTTACGGGCAATAGCTGAGAATCATTTCCAGAGTTGTCATTTAAATGAGAAAAGAAAAAAAGAAAGAAAGGGGAAGCTTAAATGCGCATTCACAGCTTTGGAAGTCACACCCTTTGATGACGTTTCATTAGATTTTTTAAGGATAGATACTCAAATATAGTCCCAGCATCAGTACGTATTTCTTAAATTATCACCAGCTGATATCCTGACCCCATACCAACCATATAGGTGCTTATATGTTTTAAGAAAGTGATACGTATTATGAAGTTTGTAAAGCTCTGTTGTAAAGCTCTGGCTCTGCTGTATATTTCACTGTGCATATGACGACAAAATATTTTCAGTATATAAGGTTTGCTACAGTTTTTAATGTATTTCAAAGCAGGCCTAAAAGGGTGGACCACTAACCCTGTACTCTGGCTCCATTCAGTGAAACCCATGGAACTATTGAGAGTGTTTGTAGCTCTGCTGGCTCCAAGGTGGTGGGAGGGAGCTCCACTTCTGCCCAGATCTTCTTTGGACTTGCTGTTGAGCTCGGTCTGACACTGCACCTGAGCAGCGAGGCTCAAGGTGAATGTCACCCTCATCTTTTCTGTGCATCCCTCGCCCCCAGTCTGTGTTTGCAAATGTGCTGGGGCAACTGAGGCAGCCGTTCAGTGGGCTGATCCAGTTGAAAACCAATGGACCCAAAAGCCATCATTTTCTATTTCATCAGCTTGTTAAGCTGACCTGGCTACAGTTGTGCAACTGCTGGATGCAGTCCAGGCAGATGGGTGGGCTGTGCAGTGGGACAGCAGAACAGCAGCCCCCATTTGCTCGAGGTTATTTGTATTTTTAAATTTCCATCTAAGCTTGTTTGTGCCTGAGCTCTCCCAGTCAAATGGGATAACACTCTTTCCTTGTCCTACAGATTGTAAACCTCTGGCTATAGGAAATCAGAGTTTTCACCAACTCGAAAACTCAACTTCGAATAATGTATCATCATCTAGCAAAAAACGATAAAATATACAAGTTAAACTGATTAATTTCTGTACATTGTGCATACCAAACAAATATTCCAATGTTAGCAAAATTGTAAGTACTAAAGTCACTCTTCTTTTTGTAAATTGAGCCCAGATCCATGAAATAAGCTATCAGTGGGAGTAAGGGTGGGGTGTGAAGTCGTATATGTTCTATATTATTTTTCAATGTCGTTTGTGTTAAGTCAGTTTAGCTTTGTTTTTCTGAAAACTTTTAACCAAAATGTGAAAATAACCTGCATGCAGTGTTTGCTTAAAAATTATATAATAATTAAATTGTCTTACCGCACATAGATAACTCAGAATTGTATTAATTTGACATCATCCACAGGATTTAAGAAGATAACAGAAGGTTGCACAAGCACACTTACTAGACCTGCTATTGAAGATGAACCTCTACACTGATGAGATGGCAGAAAGCTCCTACGGCCTTTAGTAACGATGTTCCAGAAAGGAAAGGAGTGAATGAACCCAAGAAATGGCCTCTGGCCCAGAGCCATTAGCAGCTGCTTAGTGCTATGTTTGCAAATGCTCTGGTTCCTGTAGAAACACCTAATCCTTCCTGAATTCTGGCCAGCATTTATGGTTAAGTGCAGACAGTAAAAGGCTGTTCTCATTACCTCCTTCTTATCTGTATGGTCCGTTTTGTGTGACAATGGATTTTCAGCTAGAATTTTAAAGCTTAATTATTCTGGCCACGTATGCGGCATCTATTTACATTGCAATGGGTGCCTAAGACCTATTTGCTGGGGGATGCACGGTGAGGTAGGATCTTTGGGTACTGCCTTAGCCATAGGGAACAAAACAGTACAAGGAAAGCACAGGAACCCACAAAGCCCTTAATGCAAATCATAAACTTTCTATAGGCATTCTTGAACTCTGCTATAGAATGTGATACTGATTTATGTCCAGCAATGGAAGTCTCAAATATCCTTTCAACAGTGTCTGGAGGGATTAGCAGATTGTCAGAGCTGGGGCTGAGAACTCCTTCCCATTTTAGGATTGACCTCCTAGGTGCTCCGGCCATAAATAGAGTTTCACAGAATTATTTCCATGGGGTCCTACTCAGTCCACGAGACACAGCTCACAAAAACCCACAAAATACTGAGGCAAACTGAAAAGGCAAAACCTAGAATAAAAGCATGCAGGAAACAAACAAGGTTTGTGGTCCACTCTTTAAAAAGCTAAAGCTGAAATTCCTGGCTTTTGAAGGGATGCCCCTTACCCAAAGCAGGCCAATTAACTGAGCTCATTTTGTGGCTGTTTCACTTGCTCAAGCTTTCTAAACTTTGTGCACATACCTCTGTTCAGTATGCTGTTCTGGAAAGTATTTCAGCATTATCTTATTTTTGATCTTTATTGATTGTGGCCCCTAAATACAACAGTTGTGGATATATCAGCTACAGCAAATAGACCGTGACTGATGAGGTAAGCATCCTATATTCAAATGGGGGTGCAAGTGCTATGTGTTTGCTGCCTACAGCTCTTGATGATGACGCTGTGACAACTCACAGCAGCAGCTGGTGATGAAACAGCTGTCCTCTTTATGCTGAAGCTGGAGTTGGTCTGACTTTACCATTACCTGATCTGTCCCTCTCAATGAGTAGAAAAATCTTCATTTTCTTCCTGTGGGCTTGTTTTGCCCTGTCTTAACTCCTTTACCAGCTCACCACAGATTCAAGATGAGCATCAGTGATGCTCCAAGGGCAATTGTAGGAGTGCACACAAGTGGAAAGGGAAGAGAAGCTGCCTGGAACTTTTTGGCAGCAGTTATCTTTAAGCCCGGTTCAGATATACTGCCTGACTGTACCCTTGGGACACAGCTAGAGATGTTGTCCAGGCCACAGATTAACAGGGTTAAGAGGTTATTTCTTTATCCCTCTCACACTTCCATGAAGATTACTGCCTCCTCAGACCTGCCAACAGGGTGGCACCTTTTGTATCCCCTCAGTATCAAAATGATCTGGAAAACCAAAAATCTCCTGTGAAAATCCCTGAGGCAAGTACAGATAATTTTCACAGAAGTGTGCCAGGGAATGACGAAATGAGCAATTATATCACTGCATCAGAGGGTAAGGCTTCACCAGGTGCATGCTTTACTTAATGCCTTATTACCATTGAAACAGGGCAGAGTCTCCTCTCTCTCTCATGGACAGTTGTCTTTGCCCCCACCTCATGCCAACTCCACCATTCCTCTGAACAATTGGATGAACCAGTTCAGCTCACTTAACTGACAGAAATGGTTTTTTTATTTTTCCTGTTTTTTATAGCCTGTGAGATGAACCAGGTCACAGAGGTGTGATGGAGCATTCAGAACATGCAGTCAGGAACCCGGACCATGCTTGGGCTGGAGTGCATTGTGATGGGAAAGAAGGGAAAGAAGGGCTCAGTGTACAATAACATCTTAACATGGGTCAGCTGCAGCCTCCCCTGAACAATAGCTGTTATTGCTATTTCCTAGCTGAGCCTGAGATCTGTCCCAGCACATACTTTACAAGCTGTGGTGAGGATAGATGGATGGTTTGCACAATGCTGGGGACCTTTCATCTCCTCTCAAGGAAAAGCTCTTTCTTGACATAGACAGGAACAAGTCCCAGGAAAGCGTTAATTTGTTTAAAGCTGCTGTGCAGCTCCTTTGCCCTTCAGGGACCTGGGAGCTTTGAATCACCAAGGCATCCATTCAGATGATGCAATACTTGTACCTGGATACACTGCCAGAGTAGGAGAAAAATCAGGAAAACCAGTGGAAGATTAATTACTCTCTTTTCATCGGGCCTTGTTACATTCATTTGAGCTCCTGCCTTCTGATTTACCAAGTTACCTTGGTGATTCTTGACTGCTTGGCTTGCAAGCCTACACCAGCTCCACTCCAGCCCAGGTACAGATGCTGACATCAACTTCCTCCTCCCGCTGGCACTTGCCAGCTAATGAAATACAACTGCACAGAGGAGGAAGGAAATTCAGGGAGTGTCAAATACCAGCCCGAGTGCCAGCATACCACAGCAGGCTGGTGCAGTCACCCCTGGCTTTTCTTCAGAAGGATTTGGGGAATGTCACTTCTTTTTGTATTATATTTTGTAGCAGATACTTATAGGGTGACATTCTGCCTCCTCCCTGCTGGCTTTTGTGCTGTGCAGGTTGCTGTAGCTGGTCATGTTTCAAACAGGGCTGAACACTTGTGGGAGTGATTTCAATTTACTTTTTAAATGTCTGCTTACAGAAAGGTGACATTATGAAGACGTAGTTTGCCTTCTAGAAACGAAAATCCTTTCAAAGGTCTCCCAACATTAGTGTTCAAATCTCTTGCTCAGCTGACATAACAAGTTGAAAGACCTGCATCCTGCCCTGACTGATAGTTTTGAATTTCCTCTTCTAGCCATGAATCTTCTGGATGAGAAGTGCTCAGAGAGGAAGGACTTGGAAGCTGTATGCTTTCCCAAGCACAGCCTTCTTGTGACACATCACCAATCAATTAATATTGGAATATTGTTTTTTAAATGGGTAATGTATCTGCATGTAGCCCAAGCTGTGATACCAACTCCACCAGTAACCTCTGACCATTGAATGAAGTTAAAATCTGGCTGCCATGGAAAGAAGGCCTTTACTGTCCTCCTCACCAATTTCCCTTTCCATCCATCCCCATTTCCACATTCCTCCCTCTCCCTATTTACTTGTCCTGACTTAATTCTCTGCCATTCTTGTGATTGAATTGGCTTATTCTTATTCTGTCATTGGAGCAGTGCCAGAGCTGGCAACAAAGCAAGCAGCAAAGATGCACGGTAAAGAGGAGAGGAAGAATGGGTGAAGAAGGTGTGAAGAGTGAAGTCTTGCCCAAAATCAACCTAATCAATAGCCAGAAGGCGGGGCAGGGCACAAAGGTTCTAAAAGCCAGAGTTCCAGTGAAGGTAGCAAATTGTTGTGCCCGTGTCTGCAGAGGATGCTGTAGTCTGAGGTGCTCCTAGTCTGGTTATATACAGCTTCAAGCCAACATGAGAACAAGGAGCTGACCATCATCCACCTTCATGCTCTAGGCAGCTCCAGCACTTTCTAGTCATGCTGCACTGGGTGTTCAAGCAACCACAGGAGGAAAGGGTGGTCTGTGGCTGTGGGAAGCATATATAATTTGTCCATTTAAGTCCCTTTAAATAAATCTTCTCTTCTACAAAGCAAATCTCACTCTTTGGCATGGATAAGCCTGGCTTCTCAGGCCCCTGGGAATACTAGTCGGGACAGCAAACCCTCGCAGAACCTGCTGGACCTCAGCTGGTGGCTACTGTCATGCTCTCCAGGACTTGCCATATGACCTGACTTACTTGGAATCTCCAGTTAGCTGGACTGTCCTGGACTGAAGGGCTAATTAACTCATATTCTTGCTAGAGTGGCCCCATCCCAAAAGAATGACTGAGGAAAGTGACTCCCAAGCACAGAGAGTTGGCCCTTTCCCAGCTGCCATGTGGGAATATACAGAAAGCCTTTGAGGAGCCAGCTCAAAAGACCTCATAGTATCTGTGCTTAGGTCCTGACAAGATGACTTCATATTTCCTGCCCCAAGGCTTTTTGAGCAATATGTATGTAAAAGCTGAAGCTGAGCATATTTTAAAACTCATTACTCCTATATGTAATCAGTGCCTTATTAGATTTCCAGCAATGCAAAGGGACTAATAGTTAATTTGGAAGCTACCTGGAAGCCGCTTTTTCTTTTATGTTCGCCAGTGTTTTTCCATGTTGCCCCATGTAACTAAATTAAGTGTTCTGATAACAGTGCTAAGAGCAGTGGAAAAGCCAACATATTAAATAAACTTGGCCACCTGTCATATTTTACATGCCATTTCTTGCTCACAGCCTGTGAGTTTAAATGTCTGGCAGCTGAAGCTATGGCACAGAGTGGAGTGTCCTTGGAATTCACTATTCCTTGCTTCATCTGAATTTGGTGACCTTTATTTTATCTGTTCACCAGGGCAAGAAACACAGAGCTTTTTGCACAGCTGATCTGCAGCCCAGATGGTTGCAACCCTATTGGGACAAAAGGAGAAGAATTGTTTAGAACTACCCAGAGAAATCTTTGAACCTCAGGACTGCAGGAAGACTTCAGTACATCAGCAGGGTACAGCCACCATCCAATCCAGCCACTACACTGCCAGGATGCCAAGAAAGTCAAGAGAAGTTTTGTTTTTTTGTGGTTTTGGGTGTTTCTTTGGGTTTTGGGTTTGGTTTGGTTTTGGTTTTTTTTTGGTTGCCTGGCAACCAAAATTATTCTGAACATAATCTTAGTATTATTCTGAACATAATCTTAGTATTATTCTGAACATAATCTTGTTCACTGATGGCTATTATTGAGTTATAGCCATGTTTTCTTTTCCAGCCCCAGCTTTTAGTTGGAGGTGAGAAGCTGGCTTCCCAACCAGTCTGCTCCTGGAGACTGGCAAGGCAAGACAACATCTGTGACCAAATAGCCCAGAATAGGGCCACAACTCATCTGCTGGCATTTCAGGGCAGGAGAAGGTATGGGGAACAAAGTGGTTCCTTATTCAGAACAGAAATATGTTTACTTTGACATTGGTGACACACTGTGGGGGTTGTATTTACCATGTGCACCTGTACTGACATCACACTGTGTGAGTGTATTCAGCAAGTCCAAAATCAAATTAAATGGACTGTGTTATTTAGAAGATATTTACTCCTATGTGGAGGTACTTAATTACTTTGTTGACAAGTGCTGTAGAAATGTTAGTCTATTAAGGAAAGTTAAGCAGAACCTCTTACAGATCATAAAAGTTTAGTAGAGGGGTTGACCCCTGCAAAGTTTGGTAACATCACCAGTGTGAAGACAAGGTTGCTGTCCTTCTGGTCCTCTGGAAATTCACCCTCTGTAACTCCTTAAGGTCAGCAAAGCCACTGTGATCTGTGGAGCATATCCCATCAGGGTTTTATCTTCTGCCCCTCTGTGAGTGGCTGACACTGCCTGCTAATCCCTGCTCACAGAAACACGGCTCAGCCTAGCCTTCACAAAGCTTACTCCAGACTTTTGCTGGAATAGTTCTCTGAGCTGCAAGGGCCCCAGTGGCATTCACACCCTGTTTTGCTAAGTAGCAGTCATGGATCCTGCAGTCGGTCACATTGGGCCACCAGTTTAGCTGTCAGTGAGTCAAATACAGTGGCTGTTGGATTATAATCACACTGGTGCTACAACCAAATGTCACTTGACACAAGACTTCAACCTCCTACAAACATGATATTCTCTATTTGTAGAAGGACAAAGAGCTTAGTATGTACTTTTTATAAAGTCACAGGAAGCTACACAGAAAACCGTGGTTTTCTAGAGAAGTATGTTACTGCCAGAGGGACAACATAATCTTTTTTTTTGAAAGAAAATTTTTTAAAACCCTCAACTTAGTGCCATGTACTTTAGCTTTCTTGGCACACCCTGGGGTGTTTACCAGTGGGGACAAGAATTTACACTGTTCAAATGCCTCAGAGAAGTGAATGCTGTAATCGAACCACCCAAAGTGTGATTATGGCAATGGCTTCCCCAGAGACTTCTGTTTTGGTTTTAAGTAAACAACTAGCCATCCAAGTAGGAGAAGGATGACTCAGATAAAATCACACAGATCTGTTATATATAGCAAACATTAAATATGCTTAAGATTCCTCTGATACTTTAAAAATGACAGTTCAAATTATCACCCTCTGAAACTCCAAAGGTTCTAATTTAACAACTACAATAAAAATAATTTATTTTTAAAATAAAAATACTTCTGCCTCTTTTGAACTAGGCCAAATGGCCCATTTCAAAATAATATTTTATTACTTTGGACACAAATAGCCCAAATTTCTGGCTAATATTTGCTGATTTCAGAAAACATAGCATTGCTTATACCTAGAAAATAAGAAGATGCAGAGTTTGCCAGCCAGCATCCTTCCTGTTTGTACAAACTCCAGTCCTCTGAGCTGTACTGGAGGTTTAGGCTTTTCTGTGGGATGAAGGATTTCTGACAATGCCTACCTTTCAGACCCATGCCAACTATTCTTCAGGCACAGAGTAACCCATTCTTGAAATGTGCTTTTTCCTCACCTACCCTTACTCACAGGGCAGTGTAGTTGGTCAAAGCAGACAACAGCTCAAAGAAAAGGCAGTCATGGAGTAATTTCCTTTTGTAAATAATTTTATATAAGACTCTTTCCCACTATTTTACATCAGTGCACAGATGTGTGTTTCAGTTCTGGTTATGTACACCAACAAAAGACAGAAGCCCAGTGATGTACATTGGAATACATTTTTGCAATTACAGATACATTTCTGGAAACTGAACTTCAGCAGCAGTTAGTTCCCTAGGAAATAACAGGAAAAGAGCACTGAAACTTTGCTCCTACTACCTACCCTAACCTGCTTCATGTTTTCCTTAGTGTCTTCCCTCTGCAGCATTGCAGGTGGATGGAGGGACACTTGCTGGGAGCAGAAGTCACACTTCTCCCCCCTGCCTCCATCAGCACTGCAGGCACCATTTGCACAGTGAGCTGGGAATGTTTGGGGCTCAGAGGACAGCTGTGTTTGCCCTCTTTCCCTCTCTTATGCATGCATATAATCACCTCTATGCAAAAAGCATCCTCAAAGTCTTCAGGAGCACACAGTCAACTAAGCTGGAGAGAAAGTAATAGGGAGAAAAACAAGGTTTGCCTCAGACAGGCACAAACACCAGTGCCACCCTCAGCCACAGGGAGACATCAATTCCCAAATGCAGGTTTCCTTCCCCAAATGCTGGGAGAGGGGCCCTGGACAAATGAGGTCAAGCCTGGTTCAGTGAAAGGAGGATATAGGTCTTTTAATGTGTAATGAGGCAGAACCTAAAAATCTACAGAAGACAAAGGAAAAGCAGCCAGGTCAATAGGAAGTGTCAGATGCAGCCCTGAATCTGTAGATGCTATGAAAGGGATGAAGCACATTCGAGACCTGGACATAACAAGGACTCCATTAGCTGAACCCCAGTTTTCCTTTGCAATTTAGCAGAACTCCAAACCACAGAACACTGAGATACTGTGGCCATAGGGTCAGGAGAAACACCTCTCTTGTCTTTGGGTCTCTGTTTTTGTACTATGGTTCTGGAGGTAGAAGAGCTGCTCAAAATTGCCTTGGACATGAGGGAAGGCTTTGGGTTTCCTCATGAACTCTTGGATCACATCCATTCCTGCCTGGGTGTCACTTGTGCCCTCAGTCCTGACTGGGATGGCAGTCAGAAGAGGGCAGAGGGCAGGGTGAGTAAGGATTAACAACTTTTTGGCATTTCTGATAAATCCAGGCCTGCCTAATTATGCTGTAAGAGATTAAAGGTGAAAAACCTGCATCTAGATGGTGACATGCTGAAAGACCATGACTGACTCAGGAGAGGGCTTTGAGCTGGAAATCACCTGGGAGATCAGAATCAAAACCCACAGTTGCCTTGCAGCCTTCTCCAGAGTCTGGAGCTAAGCAGAAACTAACTTTAGCATTAGTAAAATAAGTGTAGATAGTTATTTACTGCTTCACTGGCAATTTACGCATGATTTTCTCATCCAAAAGAAGTTAATAGAGCTTCCAAAAGAGCTAATACAGAGAAGTTAATAGAAGCAAATGTGCCACTATAGCATCTTCCTGCCTAATAGTTATTAATGGCATGGTTCTTTGGTATCCCATTATAAATACAAATAGTTCATGTTTTAAATGGGAATGGTGAGTGACAACAGTCCTTTCATCTTTGCTCCACAGTATCTTTTAATCATCACTAACAAAAAACTTGCTTTCCATTTTGTCATATTTCTCATAGAATCAATACTCAGAATTCATCAAAATTCTGGGCACAAAGCCAGCTTTTCACAAATAATAAGCAACAGCAATAATTAATGATTTAATGTAGCACTTGTGAGAAGTATCAGACTTGACTGTGCCACAAAATCAAATTCTTTATCTTAGAAAACAAAGATAATGCCAATAGTGGCAGCTCAACTCCACCCCTGCTGCCTCAGAGTGGCAGCCAGGCTTGGAAAGGCCCCTTCTAAGCCCAGTGACACTGAGAGGACATGCTGATATGGTCATTGGCCTGTGGACATCTTTCTGCAGTGACCCACTACTCACATTTCCACCTCATCTGCTGAAGTGCAACCAGCCATTGCACACTGCACACCTACATCCCAGGGATGTGACACTCATCTTGTGTCACCTTGAGCAAACACTCCAAGAAACCCATGCAAAATCCAGCAACAACTGGAAAAAGATTAAAGGGAAAGACTGAAAGGCATTCCCTGTCATTTCCTTTGCCCTGGAGCCAGGTGAAGGTATGAAAAGTGTTGTTGCTCAGACTGCTGTGGCTTGAGCCAGTCAGTCCCATAACACTGGGTTATTTTAATTATCCAGTTCCTTGTGGATTGTTTTAGATTTTACAGTCTTATTACTCCTACTGATGTAGGAAATTCTGAGGAAAGGGTGAAGGCACTCTCTGTAATACAGTCGGTCTTATTCTCAGCCCTTGGAGCCACGAATTTTGGGGAACACCTGCAAAATCTCAGGCAGAACAAGCTGTCCCAGAAGTGAACTGGGAGCTGCCAGAGGGGACCAAGAGCCCCAGCTGAGTAAACCAGGCAGAAAATATTCATATGAGGAACAGCCCTTCCAGGGCCAGAATAGATACAAACCACCCACGTCCTCTTCCTAATAGCCAAGAGTCAAAAATACTTCCATACTTCCATTCCTCACATGTACTGGCAAATCATGATCCAACTTAATACTGACACCTAATGATAATGCTCCACAGCTATTTGTGACACTCCAAAACCACGGTGGCTCTCAGACACTGCTTCAATATGGAACTGCAGCATCTGTTAGATGTGAAGATATACGAGAAAACATAAATATACCTTTTTCTTCTTCTCCTTCAAATAGTTTTTATTACATCCCACATTTCCAGAGGGAATGCGGCTACAGAAAAATACAACATCAAAGTCCTACAGGATTGTAATCAATTAAAGATATTTTGGTTAGCCATAGTGGCTCAGATATCAAAAGTAACAAAGATCTTCTTGCCTCTGCTCAGGGAGGATGATATTCTAAATGTCTAATTCCAAATTGAGTGAAGTTACCTTATTATACACAGTGCAGCAGCAGACTTCTGGGCAAATCATTACAACTGCCTGCAAGGTATGTTGTAGAATGAGAACAAACTGTTCAGACATCTGCAGGTCAGACAGCTTTTCATCTGGTCTTGATTACAGAGGAGCAGATTCCCCCCTTGCATGCTTAGCATTAGGTAATAGACAATAATGAGAGCTTTGCACCCCTGTGCCCTAACCCTCCTCAGAACAAGCTGTGCAGGATGAGACATTAGCATCCTGCAAAAAGCTTGCCTTTTTGTAGCAGGCATGGGTAGCAATGCGGTTGGCAGTTTGTTTCAGGAGATATAGTCTACTACACATGCAGGAATATTTCAAATACAGCTAGCTCTGCAGTTCAGGTCTTCTGAGCTGCCTCTGAGACTGCAGTGTGACATGGACTACATAATTACTATAATACAAGTGAAAACAAAATGTAAAACTTGTATCTTACTCTTGCTGAGCCTCACCAATGCGGTTTGTCTTTCCATGTTTCTCAAGTGAGTGGAAAAAAAATAATTATGGCCTAAGAAATTCAGAACACAGCAATATTAGCTCCCTGCTACAGCTGTGAAGATGGGAGCATGGGAGGCTGGTCACAGAGCACCCTGGAGCCTGTGGCTTGTCTTCAAGTTGCAGCCCATTAACCATGGCACCTGGCTCAGGGGCAGATCCCAAAGTGTGGCAGAGCTCAGCAGCTTCTCTGCTGCTCACTGCTCTTACCCAAGAGGGAGCAGGTTGCTGGACCACAGATCATCTGCATCCTGATACAGGAGAGGCTGCAATGGAGCTACAAATGCATGGATTCAGCAGTGAGAAACCAGAGACAATTATGTGAGCCTCACAGTTAGCACATTGTATTCAGTAAATCCTCTGAGCTGGTTTATAGTCCTGTAAGGCCACTATAAGAGGCAAAATAGAAAAAATGTGATGGTAAAATGCATTATGCAAACTGGTTGATGAAAAACATGCCAAGAGATTGGGACTGCTACTCCAAAGGATGACTACTTGGCCAGAAGTGGGATTATATAGGTGTGGAAGGGAAACCTCCCTGTGCACCAGTGTAAAGAGCAAGTGCAGTCTAGCCCTCTGTGAAAAACACAAACCCATGGTGCAGAAGTGAAGGAGAAAGAGATAAATGTCCTGGTGTGAGGATCTCAGAAGGACCACTATCTTTGCTGCTAAACTCTGTCTCTTCTCTGTCCCTCCAGTGAATCTTTACTTCTGAAATTACCTGACTTTTATTGAGACATCTTATGGTTATGGGGCAGTATTCAAAGCTTACAGTGAACTGTCAAAGGCTTGGAGAAGAAAAAATTATTAAATCCAGCATTGTCAAATCAGCTATTCTAAAAACAACCAACATATCAAGTGCACATTTGTCTGCAGGAAAAGTTGTTTTTTTCAAGGCACTGTATATATTTAGTTCATGAAGTTTGATTTCTCCAGGCTGACTTTGTGCACTTACAATTTGCCTGGAGAGATCCCCTAGGCATTCGACAGTACAGAATAGGCAGCTGAGATCTTTCTTTGGGATTCTAGGAATCCAAATGATATGGACACTGCATGACACATAGCTGTGTGAGATTTACCACTGGGATATTTGAAGAACTCAGAGGACCAACTCTAAAGCAACCATGATGCTCTCCAGGGCTAACTAGGGGCTACTGCAGCCCTGGTGAAGCTCAGTTCTTCACCTTCTGCAGGGATGGAAGACTGGACAGTAGCACAGAATTACACTACCCATTTACACCTGTGGCACAGACTTTTACTACCCTAAATTTTGCCTGTCACTACATTTATTTAGGATTGACCATCAGCTTCTTTCCTTGTGCCTTCAGAACAGTTTTCTGGTTTACTGAGTCATTGAGTCTGTATCAGGAGTTAAGTACTGAGCTCTGT
This sequence comes from Ammospiza nelsoni, assembly GCF_027579445.1. Classification (NCBI taxonomy): domain Eukaryota; kingdom Metazoa; phylum Chordata; class Aves; order Passeriformes; family Passerellidae; genus Ammospiza; species Ammospiza nelsoni. The sequence goes on from NC_080634.1 coordinate 48,891,058, forward strand.
GGTCCAAGTGTGTTTGTTTCACAGGCATTAATTTAAAATGCAGTGCACTGACAGGTGTTTTTAAATTCCCTCCTTGGATAAGATTTAAATGGTAGTTTGGGAAAGGTGTGTGCCTCCAGGCAGCTCAAAGCAATTGTTATTTTTGTATATTGAAGCAAGCCATCTTATCACCTTAAGTCATGTGTGCATTAAACAAGGAGTCATTTAATGATATCTCTGGGTGAACCAGATATCCCTGTCTGAAGTCTAGCTGGCTGGAGATACAATAGTCGTAAGGGGAGAAATTCCCCCTGCTGCCAGCACTACAGCACCCATATGTGGGGAGCAACATCTAAAACTAGAGACACCTCCTTGTCCTTTTCACACAGAAGGCAGGCTGTTATCAAAACACAGTGGATGGAAAAAACCTGATACCAGATATCTGATGGAGTCACAGGTGCTAAACAGGTGCATAATGTAGCAGCTTGTGGAGATAGCAAGGAAAAGAAATGGACACAGGCAAAGGTGCCACCACACAGCCAAGAAGTCTGCAGGGAGAGGGGCCCACTGGGGGACACTGGAAGCTGGGGTTATGCCCTCCAGATATGCTCACAGCCTGCTGGGAAGATTTGTTTTCAGACAGGAGGGACAGCTGTCAAAGATCTCAAAGCAGAAATGTCTGAACGGCCAGGGAGCTCTGTACATCTTTCATAGACCAGTGAGTCCCCTTCTGCCTCTCCTCTCTTCACACCATCATCGCTTCCTTCTCATTACATCTCCTAGAGCTGCTCTCTCCTCTGTACCAGCCCCCTCCATGTTATTCCTTCTTCACTTACCTCTCTAGCTGTTTCATTTCCCCTAAGTAAGGCAACATGGGTGGTTTTCTGCTGCAAATTCATGGTGATTTGCACCTTCTAGTAATGCCCCCCTTGTTCATGGCATGAGCTTCATTTTAGTAGCATCTGATATTCCCTATCACGAGGGAGAAGAAGACATTTCTAGGAAGAAATTATTTTTTATGATGTCTAGCAGACATCTAGCTGCCTTTGGTTTTCTGAACCCATGAGGCTAAGCAGGGCTGTCTGCCATCCTCAGTTTGTATGCCTAGAGCAGAAGAATCCTTCAAGTTTACAGTTTCATCAGCCTAATGACAAACATGCTTAATAACACACTTCTGTTACACAGCATTCTGTGAAACATTAACTAGACTTCCTTTTTTTCAAAGCTCTTTTGCAAACACTTCAACCCACGAGTCCTTATGGTGGTTAGGTACCTCTCCCCCTAGCAGGGCCATTGCAGAGAGATGCAGTGATGGAAAGATTCATGAGAGAGCAAAAGGAAAAGAGAGAGAGCAAAAGGGAGAAGTCTGACTGCTAATCTTAATGACTACAGCTTCCAAGCCTCTGCTCACAATACCACTGATACATTTTTACTCAATGATTTTTCCATGCAAAATTTGTAACGGAAAAGAATCCCAGAGCCAGGTTCCCCACTTTTTCTTCCTTTTCTCCAGGTTTCTGAAGTCTTCAGTCTTTTCTACACAATGTCAGAACTGGGGAGAAATTCTGAAGAGGTTCCCTTTCTATTTTGTGTGGTACAGCTACAAAGGATAATTAGTACTGTCTTAACTACCTGTGGGAGACTGAAGAGAAGACAGAGCCAGATTATTCTCAAATGTGCACAGCAGAAGCAAAAGAAATGGATACAATGTGAAACAGAAGAAATTCTGACTCAATATAGAGAAAAAAGTTTTTTAATGAGGATTTGGGTTGCACAGAGGTGGCAGAACCTCCATGTTTGAAGATTTCAAAAGCTGACAGGACAAGGCACTGAATAACCTGCTTTCATGGGAGGTGCTTCAAGCAGGAGGCTGGGTTATGGACCTCCACATGTTCCAGAGGTCACTTCCAGCTTTCCTGATTATTTAGAAATACTCCTGTTCATACAGTCCTACAGGAGGAAAGCTTCCCAGAAGACACTCAACGAGGAGTTCAGAGATTGTGGGTGTATGCATGTTATGCGGACAGCATAGGACAGATGCCTTCACATTAAGTGCTCAGAAGCCACACCAGATACCAGGAACCATTTAATTGTGAGACTGTAACACAGGCTAATTTGCATTGCTTCTTTTTCAAAGCTGTAGTTCAGCCAGGGCCTCTTTATTTCCCTTCTGGCAGCAAGTACAAAGTACAACAGTAGAGAGTAGTTTACAATGTGAAGTCAACTACTTTAAAATGACCATGCATTACTGATAAAAGCTTTAGAGGTAAATGTAGAACTTGTAGGCCAGTCAATTTAAGCTCTCCTGCTTTTTGAAAAGGTGCTGTATTTATGATAAGAGTGAAACCAGTTGTTTCTTGCCTCAGAGACAACATCAGTTCTTTGTAGATTTTGAATTAGCTGAAAAATGTCTATGATCATTGTTAGAGGCCCTTTCCATTCCACCTCCTCTGCTGAGTTTGTCACCCCTGGCCTCAAGCAAGGCTACCTGAGAATCACAAGAGCTCACTGCTTTGAAGAAGCCACTAGAGAGATTTCTCTATGAGTTTATCACTGCCAGGTGTCAAACAGCCAGTTAGGACTATTTTACAGCTCTAGCAGTGCTTGCATTTCTTTACTGCCAAGTGTCAAAGTAAAAATTAGAGAGGGAAGCAATAGCAAATTAGTCTATATAGGGTTCTTTCTAGTTCTCATTGTTAAGTGTGGCTTCTTCAAATAACAAGCACAGTCAGATTTCTGAGGATAATCCATGCTGGCCTGGTTTATTTAAATTGATTAGAAGAGAAATATTGCCATTACCTTCAATGGAAGGTAAAACTAAATAGCCCTGAAAATCCCACCTACAGCAAGAATAGAAACTGCAGATTTGTTAGTTTATTACTGAATTCAAAACAGAGGGGCTGGGCCAGAGCAGTACTAAGAGAAGAGTTTCTGTGTATAGTTGCTGGGCTGACATGTCAAGAAATGTATTTGTACTAATTAGATTTACTAAATTATATTTTTGTATTTAGGAAGGTTTTTATGTCAGAAAATTATGTATGTAGCTTAAATTGGATATTATTTATTTCTTTTTGCTATAACTTTCCCATTGTCTAGATATTAGGTATCAGAGAGAAATCTTCGTGTCATTTGTGTGATATTTACTGTTGGATTTTCCTCAGCTGAGAGAAGTTTGTTGCATCCTGGAGAAGTACAGGGAAGTACAACAGTAAACAATGAAATATTTATAAATATTCTAGATGGACTAATTTGATGATTGTATTAATTTGGTGAAGGTTGGACAGCTGCAGGCAGACAAAATAGCTAGGTTTATATTTTGTGAATATTGCAATTTTTCTTACACTTGTAGACTGTGACAGGAGGTTTGAATCTTTTACTGATTACCAGATTCATAATTAATTTTTTATTAGTTTCACTAATTAGTACTGAATTCATCCAATATGCTATTGAAATGAGAACATTCACAAGTCTGGAAGCAATACAGTTTGGTATTTTTTAACCAGCAACTGAGAGATAAATTTTGTTGTATATATTACAGATACTCTATAATTCCATGAACAAACTTGCAGAATTGAATCATCTCCACAGGGAAGCTATCACCAGTGCATCAGATATAGTTCAGAATTACCTTCTTTTGTGAAGAAACCTGCTACAAAAGTCCCTCCTGCAAAGTCTTTGTGAAAAGTTATGTAAAAAATGCAATTACGTCGGTCCTCTCCCTTCACCATGAGCTTCAGCCTATTCATTTTAGAATATGCATCCTGCTAAGGGTTCCAGCAAAGCTTGTGATTGTCTCTCTGCTCTGTGTATTTGTGTGCTCCCTACTGGATCTGTATCTGAATTTTGTTTCACGTAATTTTAAGGGTATTTAATTTTTATCCCCCCCCCCAAATTAATATAACTGCCAAAAAATGTCTTCAGAATGGCTGAGATACAAAATTTAATCTTGTTTGAACTATTTTATGTCAAGGAAAATTTTCATTGTTTCTTAACCTCCAAACTGTATTCTTCAAAGAATTTCTAAGGACTTATCTATGGATTATTAAAGTGGGATCAATTCCACACAGAAAACTGAATTACAAAAAGTATCTCTCAATCCCCATCTTTATCCTTGCTAAATGTGGAAGCTCTCCACACGTCAATTTAGCTCAAGAAGTATTAAAAGAACCATTTTCAACCTTATGGATTCCCTAAAAACTGTCAGTATTGGTTCTAAAAACAATGCACTTCCATGTGTCAGAATGTCATTGGCATCCTTTCACACCTAGTGGGGTTACAAATAGGATCAGTAAATACATCAGTGCTGTTTTGATAAGAAGTCAGTCATGGGACATACAGTATTTACTTTCTATGCACTAAACCCTGCCATGCACAGCCCCTCATTGGTTCAGCCCAGAGCATAAAGGGATTCACATTTTACATTGCACAACAAGGAATTATAATAAAGACAGCTAAGAATGAAAAAAACCTGTTAGCCTGAGCTCAGTCACAGTCAGTCAGATATGTAAGACAACAAGTGGGACAATGTTGAAGCTTTATGAGGAAATATTGTATGTACAAGTTTGCAGGCTGTTTTGGGTTCCATCTGGGTGGCATTTGGCAACATAGATCAGTAAGCACTTTGCCAATATATTGCCAAAATCTATTTACAGTGTAAAATGGTTATCACAAGCAATTATCAGCTTCTTAAACCCTTGAAATGAGAGTTCCAGCCACCAATTTGAAGATCTTTCCATGTAATTAAAGACTTATGCATATTCTTTCAGTGCAGGCTGTAATTAATATCCCAAATTAAGCAGTGTTTAGATATGTATTACATGCAAGTGAGCTCGCTGATAATCCGATTAGTTAAGCAGTGGTTTTCCTCTGTGGTTCACAGATCCCTGAGGAGCAAGGATCTACTTCTAAAGAATTTGGAAAGGCCAGCTGTGGGAGCATCTCATATTACACCAAACCAATACAATTCCAAAGCAATTACTGCAATAAGCTTCCTGACTGTCCCCTCTGTGAGCTCTGCTGCCTTTCAGCTGCCAGAGGAGACAAGCAACTGGGGAGCTGTAGGGAAAGTCAGCTCAGCTCCCTTTCCCACCTGGAAAGAAAAATAACTTTCCAATGGAATCAACTTCTGTGTATGACTACAAAAAACAAAACAAAACCCCAAAAAAAACCCCAACAAACCCTCCCCCTCCCAAAAAACCAATCAAACAAACAAAAAAACCCACCAACCAACCAACCAACCAAAAAAAAAAAAAAAAAAAAACCAAAACCGAAAAACCAAAAACTCCCAAACCACCCAAGCAGTAGGAAATAGAGCTAAAGAAAAGTGGGATTTGGTTAGACTCTTAAGAAAAAGTCTTAAGAGTACTTACTGCAGGTTAGATGTAATTAAGGTGAAATTATACTCATGCTACTCTCAACAGGCATATATTCCCTAATGAAGACTTTGCTCTGCTCTGTAGAAAATACTGAGATTTCCCAAGACAAAATAGTTACAAACTGCTTTATACCAAGCCTTCTCTTGTCTCAGGAGATCTGTAGTAATAAAAAAATTCAGAAAATCAAGAGAACTAGAATAACTAGTATGTTATTACTATAGTAATTTTATTACAAAAATACTTTGCAAAAATGCAAAATGTGCCTTTGACTTCCACAAAAATATGTTTTGTCTCAGCATCTCCTTGGCAGTATACCTCTGCTTTGCAAGATCAGATGCTCAGTTCTGAGCAACAATATCTCCAAAGTAATCTAGCACTGCAGAAACTGAAAGCACATCAGAGATTCATCAGACTACAAGAGCAATCATTCTGCCAAATAAGCCCTATTCCAGGTCAGCAAACTGCACATATCACAATGTACCCAGCAAAGAACACACAATGATATCATAGGTTTGAATACAACCTTTCCACCCTTCGCAAAATTTATGGTGAGCAGTCAGAGAGGAAATATAGACCAAAAGACAAATACACCAGTTCTAAGGCTTTGCAAGGCCTTAGTTTAAGTGTTAGAAATCTGCATCCAGTAACACACTGGATAAAATGTTAAATTATTATTTCATCATGACACTTGTAAAAGCCCCCTTGTCCTAACACAGAGCAAATTATGAATACTTGAAGTGGGAGTCTTAAACATCAATGGAGTCTCAAACAACAATGGGAGTTTCAAACATCTGTTTGAGATTCAAACTCTTAAACCTTGGACATTTGTTCATATGCTTTGGAGAGATGGGTGGAAACGTTCACCCACCTACATACAGAATTCTTGGAGATTATCCCTTTGGATAGGGTGTAGTTTCTCATTCACTAAGAGCTTTTCACTTCCAGAAAATTTCAGATTCTTGGGCTTTCTTTTGTACCCATAGGAAAACAACCTCAGTTTAGGTGGAAACAAAAAATCTTGTTTGCTGCTCAATTGACCTCCAGGCTAGAATGAGTTGTGGGGGTTTGAGCTGCATCCTGTTCTTCATATAGTCAAAGAAGTTTGTAATGGAATTGGTCATCCTTTGCTTTGATTCCTCCTTTTTGTACTGAATTTGTGTCACTGTGATGCTACATGACAGAAAAGTTCTGAATGACTGAATAAGAGACGTGTTTGTTAATAACCTTGCTACAGATTCAAATTTGCACAGGGAGAAAGGATCAAACGTGGGAAAGTCAGGGTTACAGTACAAATACACAGATGAGAAGGCCAGTGTCCTCTCTTTTCCTCCCACACATGAGAAATCTCTCACTTTGTTCTCCATGCACTGACTGACCCCTCCATTTCTTGCTCTTTGACATGTTCCCTCTTCTCTGAAGTTTTCATTTGTTCTTTCACTTCAAACTATATTCTTCTTACACAATGTGGTAGTGTCATATCTCATGGAAGTCCTGGCATTTGTGCACTTGAAAACCCACAGGGCTTTAGCTGTCATTAACAGGAAGAATTTTTTGCACCATAGCTTATTCCAGCTTCCAGACTGCCTTTCATTGACATTAGAGCAGCCTAAAGACCCTTATATCACCAAAGTAATGTAAAAAGTCTTTTCTATGAATAATTATTAGCTCTTCGGTTTCCTTGCAATTCTCCATCCAATTCTAAATGACACCTCTTGCAAACTCAGTTCCTGGAGAAGATTGGTCTATATCATCATTAAACATAAGGAGTATAAATTACTTATAGTAAAACAAAAGCTTACATTCTGAAAAACACCACAGACATGCTGGTATGTGCTAAAACCACAAAATTCCTTGTATGGATAAAACCTATATATTCCTGGAACTGATACCTCGCTGCTGCCATTCCTTGAGGGTTACAGGTTTAATACAACACAATAGAAATAGTTTTACCTGTTTGCTGTGAAATGGCACCTGAAGTGTGTTCAGACTAAGTGCTTCTACTTGATCATTACTATATCCATAAAAACTCATTTACTTCTGAACAGAAGGTTTATATAGAGAACAACTACTGAATCCATTATTTCTGAGATGGTAAATATAACTATTTTTTGCCTTTGGTCACTCTGTGAGCTGTTATAATACAGGTTGCAGCTCCTTTTTTTCCCTTAGATGTCTTCCCTCTTCCTTCCCTCTTTCTCCATATGTATTTCGAGCTGAGGTTGGTGAGGACTTCAGTGATATTGTGATGTCATAATGATGTAAACCCTTGTTATCCTTGTTCTCTCCCATCCTTGTGGGGACATACTTAGATTTATGATGCCTACAAAACCAAGTCAACTGGGAATCATTCAAACAGCCTATGGCAATACTCCTGTCACTGCACTGTTGTGCAGAAGATGACTTTTAAAGGCAGGAAAGTCAATATGAAAAATTGGTTATTGCTGTAATGCTGGACCTTGGCAGAAGTGAAAGTCCTAACCAAAATGGCATTCCTCATCACCTGGGAGTTCTCTTAGTAGGAAAAGCAAAACAGCTCAGTAATGCACAGCTTATACACCAAAGAGTCCAGTATGCCTTCATCCTCTATAAATACCTTTTTATAGACACTGTTAGTCTTTATGCACCATAAATATTCAAGGACTACTGTTTTACTGAATTCATGTCTTGAAAGGCAGTGTCAGGAAGTTTTATACCAAAGTATAATATTGTTTACTTCCATAAATTATTTGCTGATAGTATTTTATCACAAACATTTAAAATAAATCACTTTTGAAAATTTAATTTCTACAAAAAACACTAAATGCTGAATTAGTCTGAGTTAAGGGAGGAGAAAATAGCACAGTTTTTTCCCATGGATTCCAGCTTTACATCACCTCCATTATGTACATTTTCTAGATTAGTCTACATAGTCTTCTAGTAGGCAAATTCATACAGTCCCCAAGTACTGGAATGAGATGAGCACTTCCTGGCTCCACAGTAAGAAGAGGGAAGAAAGATAGTGGAGAATAGGATGGGAGAGATACTGTGATGTTCCTAACATCTTAAAAATAGCAGCAGCTGTCTTAGGAAAGTGGCACAAGGGATCTAGCCGTAGAAAATCAAATTTAAAGAAAAAAACTAAAATCCAGCGTGAATTGTCAGCTACAAAAATTTGGCAAGTAATTTGGAGTAAAAAAAAAAAGGTTGCTTCATTGTTCCCTAGAAACAGTTACTGGCTTTGTGTGCAGGGTTTGTGTGTGACCTTGAAGATCAGCATGCTTTGGGACTGCAAGGAACATGCCCAAGACAGACTGTACAAATGTTACCCAGAAACTTAAGCACAGGAAGAGCTATAAAATAATCAGATGTATTGGAGAATTCCAGTCTTCTAAAGAGTTGCTCAGAAATTATCTAGGGGGTATTCAGATGAACTTATCTCAGAGTACCTCCTCAACATCCTCAGAAGACAGGCAGGTTCAAATGAAACATGACCCATGCAGAAATGCTCTGCATTTAAATAAGAAAAATCAACAGTTATTTCCTTCCTTCCAGTTAGTCTGCTCCCCTTGGAAAGGAGCCTGCAAATTCTCCAAAAAGAATGTTCTTGATAATAATCCATATTTAATGAAACTGTACAGTGGTTATATAACCAGTGCTGATTTCACAAAGAACCTAATTTAGACCTCATAAAGTACATAGTACTTGTGTTGGAAAAGCTTGAACATGTTTTACTAGGTCTGAACCAATAGTCTTATTGGCAAGAGATAAATGCTTCAGACAATTTGGTGCTAGTATTTCAAGTCTCTACAGAAAAAAGAAAAGCAAATGTACCAAGAGAAATACTGAATAAAATTAATCTTGGATGTAGTTCTACTTCTTCAGATAGCTTTGAACAACAGATTAATTTACTATTTTAATCACTCAAATCTGTATATTTGTTTCAGACAGTAAATCAGCCAATATTGATCACTAGTGGAATCACTTTTTAAAAAGACAAACAGTAGTGCATAAGCAACCAAAATAAGCCTTTTACTGTATATAATTAATGTTCTACAAAGGTGAGCTAAATCCTCATCAACTAAGGAGATCGCTAACCAGGAGAAAAATAGTAAAAGGAAACACCACTACAGAACCACAAACATTTCACAATACATTACATAGAAAAGTTATTGTTGGCTGTGAGCCAGCACTCCAGAGAGGATGTATGGAGGTTGCTTTGTCACTACATATTGGAAATGAATTTTTCTTGTTCCAGATGGCTGGCTGACTTGAAGAGCTGGTTTTTAGATGCTCACTGCTCAAATGAATATCAGAGATAGAGCCAGAATTTATCGTTTGTGGGGCTAGCCATAAATAACATAAATAAAGGTCACACTGTGTGTAGTCAGGTGTGTGGGCAAATGAAATATGGCTATGTCTAGGCAAGACCTATATGAACACAGAATCAGGTGCTGAGATCAGTCTAGCATAATTTATACCAGTCAGTAACTCTAAAAGTGTCTGGTTTGGATTTTCAGCACAGAAACACTGCCACTTTAAACTGCCTTGATTTAGTGGGACACTAAGAGGTACAAACCCAAATCAGGTCTCACAGCACACCAAACCCCACTGAGTTAGAGATTCCAGTATGTGTCCTCCTCACCTGGCAAAACCATACCTCTGATTTAACATGGAGACAACAAAGCAGGGTCTGACATGGATATGGACATGTGTGGCTTTTATCTGATTTCAGGATAATACACAGGAAACAATCTGCCATTATGAAACCATGTTGTGGTGACATTAGGGAAGTGCCATAGCAGGCAGTGCTGCAGCACATCATGTTCAGGCTGCAGAGAAGGCACTTCCTTATCTCTGGCATTTATCAGCAAGGAAGTTACATAGATTACATGTACACAATGTAAGTCATCCTTCAAGTGAGTTAAAGCTCAGCAGAACAAGAACAGAAGTGCTGCTGGCAGCTGGGGAAGCATAAGCAGACCCAGTGAAGTTCCCTTTCATTGAAGATACACACAATCAGCAAGTCACCTGCAAGTCCAGTCTTCTGGAGGGGATTTTTGCAGAAGCTGTACTCTCCCAAAGCCTCTCCCACCACCCCAGGGGTAGGGAAATTTCTGTTGCAGCTGAATAGCCACCTCCAGCTCTACTAATAGCAGTATATCTCAACACTTCAGGAAGCCCCAGTGTATCATCTTGAAACACAGAAGACCAAGAGGGCATGATAAAAATATCAGCATTGTTTAGATAGTGAGAAAGACTGAGAGACTGAAAGATTTGACCACTTTGTGTAATAGCTTTAGTGGAAGAAAATACCAGGAAGTAGTGAAGAATAGAGTAAAAGCACCTGTGCATTTCCTAAATGCATAAGGGTGAGAACCAACAATTTAGCTTTAGGGGTTTTGCACCTGGAATTCCAGGACACTGTCAGCATCTTTCATAAATGAGATCTTGTCTGTGTTGTAAGGTTTTGTGCTATGCTTTCAGTTTCTATCCAAATGCAGACATTTGCATGTTAATACATGGGTCACTAGATTGAACAGATATCTATATCATGTCATGATGATGTCGTTTTTCATTTTAAATAAAAAAAAAAAATACTTTGGTTTTACCAAGAACAAGCAACAAAATAGAAAATGCTAATTTCCACACAGCTTTAATCCTATGGGCATATGTATCATTTTGACTAACTGTATGAATTTGCCATAATCAAAAGTGTCTCCCAAAAATACATTTAAAAACAGCTTCCAGGCAACACCTGAAAAATCACTATGCATTTGAACTGCATATGCAGTTGTGTCTTCTGGTGTCAGATCCTCCCTGTGAAGCAAAGATGTTTTCAGACTGTTATTTTGCTTCTGGTTTGCTCATATGTACTGAAGTATGGGGACAAAAAGACTTTGCATATATTTAATAGGAAAACATTCTGGATTCGGATTAGTGTCTTATCAGTCACAGAGTAACAAGTTGCTTCAGGGGTGCACAGGGTTTTGTTGCATTTTTAATGAACAACAAAACAATTTATACATGTCCTGAGAAGATTTAGGATGAAAATTATACTGAATTGGAAAAGCCACAAAAAAGAAACCTCAAAAGCATTGGAGAAAATGCCTTGCAGTAAGTGACTTAAAGGGATCAAATTATTTATCAGAAAGGAGTTGCACAAGAACAAGGGGAACCTTTAATTTGGCAGCAGAAGCATAAGAATCAATGTCTCAAAGCTGAGACTAGGGAAATACAAAATAAGGCCCATTTTGATGTTTAAAATAGGATGTAAGCAAAATTTAAATATGTAAGGTGAAAAGAAAAAAAGTTTCTGCATCTTCTTTAGCATTTCCACACTCAGCTTCCTGGTCAACCTAAAAGTTTTCCAGATGCTAAGGGTGGCCCAGCTGTGGCTGCTGGATTCACCAGAAATGGAAATGTGGGATTTGGCTATAGGCCTAATACACTGGCCCACTGTTGTTGAAAGGAAAGGTCTCACCCACTTTCCAGATTAAAGTGGTCCTTTCCACCCCTTCAATTTCTCAGACTTGTCTGCCAGACAATTTAAGTAATTTATACAGCAAGAAGTTATTTGGGGTGTCTCATCTCATCTCATCTCATCTCATCTCATCTCATCTCATCTCATCTCATATCTCATCTCAATTTCATGGATTAATGAATTTATGGGTCTACAATCTGCCCAATAACTGGTGGGTTTGGCATAAAGTCAGTAATGGAAGCAAGTGATCTTCTGCCTCTCAGTGATACTCATCTATTAGACCAGGTAACCTGTCTCCTGAAACCATTCTCACCTTAATTGTTTAAGACAGCTAATTGCATCCCTTGGCCAAGTAGAGCTCACACAGATATCTTTTATCTCCTGTACAATGCTCATTACCACAAGGCTGCAGAAGAGAGAGGTAGGAAGATCCTTATAATGCAGCTGTGCTGCTGTTCCAGGACCTCAGGAGCTGTGGGATGTGAGGGGAGCAGGCCTGAGGGTGTCTAATTGCCTGATGCCAGAAGCTTGGCTCTCTCACTTGAGATGGGCTAGGACTTACTTTGGATGCTTGAAGTATAAAACCACAAATAATCTTGAGGGTAGAGGAGGGAACCCCAAACCCCTTCCCGAGGTAAGCACTGCAGCTATGGACTGCCAAGACATGCTCCTTCACGCTGGCTTTCTTTCTGCCTCTGGTCTCAGGGACATGCAGAGGCTTTGGTATCAGGATTTCCTATCGGAAGGAAATTTCAGGCCTGTAAAACTAAGGAGCTGCATGCCTCAGCTTAGCACCGGTAACAGTGCAGTTGCACTGCCTATAGAGCTGCTCAGACAAGTCCAAGCCATCTGAAAATGTGCTCACATGGGTGCTGGTAAAGCCCTGCTGCCAGCACGGTGCTCAGGGCGTGCTCGTTTGCCTCGCTGAGACACACTGTGCTGTGCTCCTGAGGCAGCTCCTTGCACACAGTAGATGTTTCTTGCATTCCTCTAAGACCCTTCTGTGCCAACCTTGCATTCCTCCAAGCAGCATTCTCTGCTGGGAGAACAGGCAGAGACACAGTGGGCAGGAGGTGGGCTTGTTACACTAGTACATGTTGCTTCTCATTTCTCTGATTTCTGTACACCCACAAATATGGATGAAGTTGTAACTGTTAAAGAAATTGAAATTGTGCTTCCAGTTTTTAGCGGTCCTTCTTTTTCCTACTTTTCTTGAAAAGCACTGGTACTGTGCACTTCACTGCCTAGCACTTACTCTCAAATGCTGGATTAACCAGGCACTGCAAGAGTTAGACATGTTACAAACAAAGCAGGTAGATGAAAAATGCCACCCAGCAGGGCTCTGCAGCTTCACTGGGTTTGGCTGGAGAGTTTCTCTCTGCTACACTGAGCAGGAAGAGTACAGGCTTTCCTCATCAGGATGGATCTGAAAAGGCTGTTAGGGCTCTGGGAAGACCCTCATCACAGTCCTTGCTACTGCTCAGCTACAATGCCAACAGGATCAGAGGGCCCAAATCTGCAGTCTTGGAATCTGGATTCTTCCTACATTATCCTGTTCTTTCTCTCTTGTCACCAGAGATTATTGTCCTGCTCTTATTCCTATAGAGCTGATCTCAGCTGTGACACAATTCCCATTGTCACTTCCTCTTTTTAGAATCGAATCTTATAAGCAGTAGTGTTTTATATTGAATAGAATATTTTATTTTACATTGAAATAATTTTTAAAACTGAAGGATGCACCACTTCGGCAGATATACTGGACCTGAATTTGGACCTGAAAATATTGGCAGCATTGATTTAGCTTTTTATTTTCATATTTCCTAATAATCTTATCTTTAATCTTTTGTTAAATCTGCTAACATGCACTGAAGGCTGTTTGTACAGAAGCCTTCCCCTTGAAAATCATGCCTATCTTAAGATTTTTACTGGAGGCCAAGATAATAAAAACAAGACTCAAAAATGCTGAGGGAGAATATTCTCAAAGTGGGAGGGAAGCATATTTCCTTGGCATTTTCCAAAATGTTCCAACATATGAGACTATTTATGACAAAGAAAACAAAAAAGCCAATCTTCCTTGGGAAGAATGCAGAATCATCCTTAATTAATTAAACTCCTACAGTGAGCTCATAAAAGTCAGGATGTTGAATTGCTGTATGTTAATAGAGACTGATTGTTTTTATTATTTTTTCCAGGGGAGTAAAGTAAGGTTTCTGAAATTCACAGCAGCAGCAAGTTACAAACATGCTGGGAAGAAATCATATCGAGCACGAAGCAAGACACTCCCTCTGAACTCAGTGGATGTGACAGACCTGTCAAAGCCTTGCTTTGCCAGGACACACAGCTATGAAGGGAGAAAGGGACACTGAGGGCTCAGAGCTGGGTCCTCATGCCTCCTCATGTGGCTGTGATGGGAAGGGCTATCATCCTGTCCCACACCACAAAGCCATGGCTGTCCATAGGATGGTGCCCTGCAAGAGTTGTCTGGGACATGGGTCCAGACCATTACCAAGCAGGAGAACACTTCACCCAAAGCCAGTGCAAGCTTTCCTCAAAAGAGTGAAGGAGCAGGCAGGTTTACAGGAAAAACTCATGCACACCCAAACAAAACTCTGAGAAATTCAGTTTATACTGATGCTGTGCTGGGATACCATAAGGCTTACCTTAGTGGTCTGGCAGCCCTGAAATTCTCAGGTTCCTAAGGAGCAGAAAGACAGAGAAGCAGAAAGACAAAACTGAGACACAATGATTTCTTCTACCTTTTCAGCTGTAGGGAAGACATTTACAATTTCAGCTAGCACATCTTCTAGTGGGGAACGCAGCTGGAAGCTAGAAAGGCTCAGTTCTCAGGAAGTAAGTAGAAGCAGTTTTAATTATACTTATTGCCTATTCCCTGAAGCACATGTCTATAGGAAGAAACTAGTCTTGGCAAAACCCCTGGAGGAATGCGTTAGGCCACCGTAAGAGATGTGTCTGAGGGAGTGTGCGTGAAACAAGTCCCGTCCCTGCCGCTGGCACATCGCCACCTGTGCCCCTGCAGGGGGAAGGCAGCAGGCTCACCACACCTCTGAGGATCACTGCAGGCTCACCACACCTCTGAGGATCACTGCAGGACTCCCAGTGGTTATGCTGTAAGGGAGGAAAGCCAAAGCCTGGCTCCTTCTTCCTCCTGTGCAGCCTAATTGCACTTGAATAAATGTGAAGGAAGTTACCCTTGTTTAACCAGTGTGGCAAGCACTTGTTCATGGAGCACACTGCAGGTATCAGCATTGTGAGTGTCTCTGTGTCCATGAACAGCGTTTGTAGGGTATGTAGCCAGGAGATGGTTCCCCATATCCCCTCCCAACCCATTATGACCCTGCTGCACAGAGCTGGAAGAGGGACCAGTGGCTGTGCTTTTTTAATGTCAAGATTCAATTATCAGAGTTGCAAGAGCTCCTGTAGAAATCATTTTATCTACTGCACTTAATAGGCTGAGTCAAATAACATTGTTCAATTTAATTCACCCAGTTCACCAAAGCTGTTCCAAAATAGCTTTTTGGACAGTATAATTTTACCTGGAATGTTTCATCAGTCCACTCCAATGTAAGGCCAAAGAAACTTGTGCTAGCTCAGTGGTTGGACAGCCCTGGAGCAGAAATGAACAGCCAGGGAGGCGGGAAGAGCCAATTTCTTTCATCTGACAGTGACAGGTTTCGGTAGCTCAAAGTTTTCTTGACAACTGCCCAAAGCCCCAAGAGTCAGGACTGTATAGAATCTATACATTTAAATTCCTTTATGGGAGTGGTGCTGTGAGAACAGTGTGGCACACAAATGCTGCACATCTGAGTACTGCCTCATCCAATACAACAATAAACTAAAGCTCAGCTGACACCGGGTAAATCTTTATGATATCGCTTTGGAGGCTGATTCCTTATGGAATCTTATGTTGACTTAGTTTGCAAACAGAACTGACTGACACCATGTAGTTTTCAAACACATCATTAGGGTACTTTTTGTAACACTACTATATCATTTTAACTACAAAGCAGAACTGGCAGATAGCCAAAAAAATTCCCACAAAAGTAAAACCAAAGCTCCTAAAAATACAAAAAAAGTTATGTAACTGCAAAATTTCCCAAAAACCCCAATCAAACCTCCTAAAGTAACACAAAGCTTACATAACTAGAACCCAATTATGTCCTTAGAAATTGACTGTCAATCTAAAAAAGTGAGAACTTAAACAAAGAACTGTAAACTTAGAAATGCCGTAGGTGAGCAGTATCATTTCTCTTTCAAGAGAAGATGATTAAGGCTGCATGAAAGATGAAGTATGAAAAATGCATTGGAATGCCTGTTAAAAGAGGCTGTCACAAAGTGTGGTGTGTCTTGGATTATGTTCACTCAAGAACTGTCAAGGGCAAGAACTTTAATGGCATAAAAGCACTTAGAAAAAAACCAGAAGTTCTGGGCTTTGAGAGCAAACTACTCCACCAGGGTGTCTTTTAGCAAAAGGCAGGCCTCAGAGGGTTTGTCTCATCCCTCCAAACATGACTGCATAAAGAAGCACACCTCAATTGCTGAATATTCTTCTGCAACACATATTAAAGCACCATTTACACTCCCAATGCTTTTCTATTGTTGATTACTATCCAGATATGCAAATTTTTAAATTAGGATTATTAAAATGCACATGATTAATGATTAAACTATAGCTTGCTGCTTGATGAAGCGTTCATCATACATGTTTTGAGCAAGGCTCAAAACAATACTCCCAGAGTTTGATAGTCTGGCATTTTTTGAGTAGAAGTGAGGTACTTGTATTTTCCTGCATTGTTGCTATAACACGCAGAAAGATACTCTCACCTGTACCATAATCATATTTTAGTGCCCCAGCTGTAAGTATGAGGAAGTTGCTTACAAGTATAATAACAAACATGTGAGAAAGGATCATCACCTGCAAGTCCCCAAATGGCCTTTCATCCCTTTTTCTAAATTGAAGAAACCCTTCTGATTTTGTGAGTCATTTAAACAGATTAAATTAGCTAACTACATTAAAACTAATTTTATTTCAAAAATTTTGCTTTCCAAAATATTTTTTCTCATATTTTTTAATATTTCCCATATCTTTTTTTTCCATGGAAATTTACTCAGTAAAAAATATTAACTATATCCTAAGATTACATCTGAGTTCACTTCCTGGTGAAAGTTACTATCTCACATTTGTGGAAGATTAACTTGAAAGAGGCAGGAACACAAAATATGAAGTTTATTTCCCTACAATGTACAGCCAATGTATGTAAATGGACATTATTTTACTTTTCTACTTAAGCAAGCTATAATAACAATGCTCAGTACAAGTCTATCATCTTGGGCACATGTTTTCAGTTATCTGCAGAAAGAGCAGGTAGACATTGATCCTGCAGCTATGATAGTCCTTTTCCATTAAAACTTTCCAGAGTTCCTGCCAAAAGCAATTGTGCAGTTAAAGGTGCTCAGAGTTTATCAATTTTACTTGGTCAAATAGAAATTTTATCCATTTTTCATAGCCTGGGAAACAAAACCTGTGAGTTTCTCCACCTTTTTCTGCACGGCTAAGATACCAGTTTCCCAGTATATCCCCAACAGCCTCAGCAATAGTGAAAAAGCTGAAGTGGACCATGTACCTTTTTAGCAATTGTTTGTATGAATAATGTGTTTCCTGACCTGCCTTAGTATACACCAGTCATTAAACTGCCACTGGACTATTTGCAATATCTGCAACATTTAATAAGGAAACAGTCCAAGATGGATAGAAGATACCTTACCAAATTTTGAGTTGAGTTCTTTTTGTAGTGATGGAGGGCATATTTTTCCAACTCTTGAGTCAAAATTAAATACATTATTTTGTCTGCAGCACTGCTTAGCATTCCTTTACAATCCAGGTATCCCTGTGGGAAACTTACACACAGGTTTTCTCCTGCTTTTCAAACTCATGAGGAGTGCAATTCTAACATGAAGAGTCAAACTTTGTCTTGGAAAAGGGAAGAAATTTTGTAGTTCTATTATGAATGATCCTTGACTGTCTGGGCTTAGTTTTGAGACAGACTGAGGAGCTGCTTCACAGTGGGTTCCTCTTGTGCTAGATTTCCTCCAGGGATCCTGCCCATCCACTGTGCTTGCCCCTCCTGTTGTGTGAGGCAGCAAGACCCACAAGGCCTACAGCAAATACTCTTCAGTAATGCTCTGGAAAGTAAGGAAGGTGGACCTTCAGGATACAAGTTTCATTTTCTTAAGGGGGAGCATAACAAAAACATTAATTAGTTTGTTCACTGACTTACACTATGTCAGGCAGGAATTGGTAACATTGGGTCATCTTGTAGTCTTGATGCTCAAAACTATTTTCCACAGTATTTCAAAGATTCAGTGGGTTCTAATGGGATTTATATGTGTCCATTAGCAATTAAGTGAAGAAAAATAGTGCTTTGATGAGGAATCCAATCCCATCACTAATGAATGTTTCTTCTGAAAACTTGTGAACTTCCTCAGGCAAGGCTGCCTTTGGGAGAGTGATTGATAGCCTTTGATGGACTAAGATCTTGTAAATTGGGTGTCATTCAAATTTGGTAATCTGGAACTGTTTTCATGGGGTAGACATTAAGATATGTTGTTCTTGAAAATGCTCCTCTCATTTCACTATGTTGTTTTCAGTACATTATAAAAGAACTTTTACATTCTGGTTTAAATATAGAGTAATTTAACACTGTTTTTCAGTCTGAAATTTATGTGTTTGGTTCTTTACGACTGTCTGAACTGTGAAAGAAAACTTGCATGGGATATGTATGATATGTATTGGTAAATTCATGCTTTGTGTAATGGGTGTGTGTTAACACTCTGGGTGTTAAAGAGCTGTCTTCTACAAATAAAAAAAATAGATGAAACCAAAGTTCTAAGGTTTCAAACAATATGGAGTTTCCTGAAACAAGTTAAAGTTCCTCTACTATATTTTGTGTGACAATTCCATTAAAAGAATAGCAATGACAGTGTTTTTGCCACCACTGACTGATTATCAGGGGAAAGAATGAAGAAAAAGAAAACATATATGAAATATGTCAGTCATGTCAAAGACTGACTAAAAGATATGCAAATTCTATCTTTTCTGTAGGAAGCACTGAAAATTTTATAATAGAACAAAATTATAGTTAAGACATTCTTCTTAGTACCAAATAATTTATTTAAATTATTGTTATTTTTATCCTATGATACACTATGCGAAATTGGCATTTCTTCCTCTGTAATACAGAGGAAGATTATCAGTTCCTAGAAATATCTTGTCAATTGTAGTATCCATTTCTCTCTTATTTTAATTCCCTTCTTAAATATTCATGCAGCCATAGTCCCATAACATTTTTACTAAGAAGACTCCTGTATGCCTGCCTGTTGATACCAAAGGGAAACAACACTGAGATATGAAGTTTTTCCAGCTCCTTCAGAAGTTCTCTCTATAGTTTTGATTTATTATAGTCTTTTGGTGTCTATTTTTACATGCATGTGTGGAAATGTACCATGGTAAAGTGACAGGCTACTATCAACACTCTGCACTACAAGCAAATCTTCTTCATCACTTTATCCAAGTGATCTTAGAAAAGGAATAAGTAAAATACAATAGTGATGAACAGTATGAAAGTACTAAATAATAAAGGCAACCAACATCATTAGAAACTGCCTTAGACCTTAGGATTGGGCTGGGATTCCAAATCTCTTCAGAACAGCATCTTTCTTAGTGTCAGAGCTTGTTTTCCAGCTCATCACATTGATAGCTGTGAGAGAATATATGGCCTGCTCACAATATTTCTCCCTGTATTGGCCATTTAACAGAGCAATAAGCTCATTCACCCAGGAAGAGGATTAAAACAAGGCTGATGGCTCACTCTTTCTGCAGAGAAGTAATTAAAAAATGTTCAGACTCTTCCTGATTTTATGCAGCCAGAGCAGCTATTAGAGATCTTCCAAAGTACCTGGAAATAACCCTACTTCCTCTGGGGCTACAGGCTCAATCCAAAGCATGTATCAATTTGGTTTTTGAGACTGTATGGCAACAAACATAACTGGCATTGAAGATAAATGTGTTTCAAACACTATGCAATTGAGATGCTAAAATATTGAGCCAGGTCTTTCACTGCTCCCAAGAATCTAATTTTCTTCTTTGTTAATTCAGATTAGTAATTCTAGGGTCTACTTCTGCAAAAGTCTTTCTTACAGGTTTATTTTGCATTTACTTTATATAAACCCCCTAATCTTAATGGTATTTTTTCAGCATATGACACTGGTACAGATTTAACATGTTACAGGAATGTAATTAATAAGACCTGTGGCTCTACAAGTATACCTATTCCTGTAATAAGAACATTTAATTATATTTTTCTGTATTTATTGAAAAGCATTAATGATTATGAGTCAATATGATATTTTTAGAAAAGTGGAACAGAATAAGAAAAGGTCCATTCTCTGTAAAAAGACATTAGTTCATTAGTAGTTTCAGCAAAGAGAACAGTTTTTTCCATTCTAATCCTGAGAAGTGGGTCAGAATCATCACTGGTAAACTAAACCCCACAGCCCAACTCCCTTGCATCACAAAATATATCTGAAATTTTTACACTGTCCAAGTTGCCTGATTTCTCTCTATATTGGAGCTGGAAAATCAACAGGGGAAGCCACACTCAGGGAACTAGCTGGGGCTTTTGGGAATCATAAAGCCCATGTGCAGGAAGGAATGAGGACAAAGGGCAGGACAGTTTCAAAAAGCTCCAGAAAGCTCAGGAAAACCAAAATCACATTTGAAAAATGTACCTAAGTAGAGCATAGTTTCAACTACTCAGGATAGGCAGAGTTATGAAAACTGACACGGACACCTAACCTATCTGTGAATACAGAACTTCATGGATCTCGTGGGTTTTGCAGCTTCCTTTTATACAGCAGTGGCTCCTAAGGGTATATTTTTTTGAGTGCAGCAAAGTGGCAGAGTTTGGTCTCTTGCCATGAAGTCAAGTGGCATGCTTTGACCACATCCATGCCATTATGCTTTCCTGCCTTCCCACAAGTGCTCCTTGCACACTGCCTGGGTGCACAGCAAGCGCTGGCTGGTCTGTGCCTGCCCCACACAGGGGAACATCCTAACAGGCTGGCACCACTGGGACCCTGCGTGTAAGCCCATGACTTTTCCCTGCTTCACACAGCCTGTGTGTAAGTTTACTCTGAGGTACTTTACTGCTGTATATATTTCCATTTACTTTACTGGAATTACCCAGGCAAATAAACTCATATCATGCCATAAAAGTTTTTAGAATTATTACCTATGTGCATCTTATAAACAGATGGTAGATTATTTACAGTTATCTTCCAATGCCTCACAGTGTGGGGAAGACATTGTGCACTTTAGTTTTGTCAGTCCACTTGCAGCTTACCAGAGTTTTCAAATCTAGCATTTTTTTATTTGTCATTTAAACTTTGGAATTAATTAAAAGGGGTTGGGAGGAGGAAAGAATTCTTTGCCGAAGAAAATATAAGTGGAAAAAATAATATAAAAATAAATAGATAAAGGATATCTTAATAGAAATGTAAGTGGAGAGAAAAACCATCTGGGAGGCTGACTAATCAGGGACTTCACATTAAACAGTCAGGCAATCAATCACACTGGATAAAATTCATGAGGTTGGTAATCCTTTCCTATATAACCACCAAACAGCATAATTCATTAATACAGTCTAAGTACCATCCCCATCTATTAACTGATTCACTCCATAATCTAGTTGAAATGTAATACCTGAGTTCAGCTTGCACAAACCCTGCAAAAAGCTATGCAGCAATTTTTACTTACACATAAACAGGCTCGAACTGTGTTTTCTTGTTATGTTCTGTTTCTACAGCTTTTGTAGCAATTGCTGTGACCACTACTCTAATAGTAGTGCTATAGTTGCCCTTAAAATTTTCTATTCAGATTCGCCTCAGTGCTATTCATAAGTAGACAGAAGGCAAGAGACAATCCCCAAACCATAAAACTTTATAAGCCAAGGAAATTTACCAGGCAAAGGCAAGAAGCAAGGAAGCACTATACTAATTTTAAAATGAGTACCTAACATTCAAAAAGAAGAAATTACATCCCTACCAGTCAAAAACAAAATAAATTCAAATGTCAAGGTACATATGCAGCCATGGAATTAGTGCAAACAATTATATTGATAAATAGAATGGATTTGTGCAGAGAACATATTTCAGACTATGCTTTATAGAAAACCAGATTTTAAGAGTTATGATCAGAAACTCAGAAAAGAATAAAATAAACCTGAGTGGCAAAAATCATTCCTGCGCTGTGTTCTCCCCACATTTCAGCTCTGGCATATTAACAGTGTTCTTACAGCAGCAGCAGGAGAGGTAGGTACTCTAAAGCACTGTAAACCAGAATGTAGCCCTTATTCCCTTGGTCCCCCCCCCCCCCCCACAGGCACCCTGGATGCTCAGCACGGAGCGCCGGGTGAAAGCTGGGCTCGGGAAGGGCTCAGGAGGGAGCCGGAGCCGGGCACTGCCTCCCCTTGCACCCGAGGCTGGGGAGCACAGAGGCCCCAGCGCTGCTGGCTGACTCCCTTCAGGTAACAGCAAAGGGGCACAGAGTGACACAAGACAGCAAAAAGAACTGCTGCCAGATGGTTTATGGTACAAACCACCCCCTTCTTTCATCTCCCAGACTTCCAGAGCTGCTGGGAATGGAGGGGGCAGGGAAGAAGATGAGACTGTGGGTGGGAGGCTCACTCAGAAGAGTCTGGGAGCCACTGATGCAATGAATTCTTCTGAGCAACAAAGCATAAGAAGAAAGGTTATCTTTAGAAATCACCAAGTAAATAAATTTTAAATTGAGAATAAATATAACAAATCCACAGAAAATTGAACAGTAAGAGGAAAACATTTGTCAAGTTTTTTTCTCATAAATATTTTTTCTGGATTTGTTCAATACAGATACTTTTGCAAATAGCATTATCTTTAGGCAGGCAGCTAAATCTCACAATCTTTGTCTTTTTCTAAGATTGGCTCTGCAAATTCCTCTAATTTGCAAATATTTGAAGAAGTCTTGATTTTTTATTATTAATGCAAGCCAAAGGTCCTGAACTATACTTTTTAGACTGTGAGGGCTGATCCTTTCTATCAGAGGAATAATTTAAGTAAAAAATTTACACATCCTGCTGTCATTTTTACATTTCATTTGACAACAGAAATGAGAAATGTGACTGTGCCCCTTTGAAATCTCTCCTTAAAAATTCAGGTTACAGAGAAAGTGAGGATCTCTGCATTAAATTATACTTTCCTGTCCTTTTAAAGTAGGACTTTGAACCCCCTAAAGTAAGAAATGGGATGCTTTCCAGCCTAGATAGGGATGGATGTGTAGCTGTGCATGCAGAATCGCACACTGTCTCAATTTTTTTCATTTTCCAACAAGAGGAGCTACAGCAGCACAGGCTCCCTCTCCCTGTGCTCTGCATCAGTGTGCCCTGCTCCAGTGCAAAGGAGCCCCTGCTGCTTCTCCCTTCAGCCACATTCTGGTTGAAGCCTGAAATCCTTGCCGCAATAGCAGAGGAATATTATTAAGATTTTTCTCATGAAAAATGCATTGTGTAAAAAGCCTGAAAAGCTTCATATTTGCTTCAGTTAAAGACCCAGACAGGAAGATTTTCAAATCCCAGACAGAAGCTCTGGTGCAAAGAATCCAGGTTGCTTAGTGGCAGACCAGTCTAGTCCAAATCCCCGACATTGAGCGAGGCTGGAGGAGATATCACAACTCACTCACCAGGCAAGTGAACTCACAGAGCTCCTCAGCTCTGCTTGTCTGGATCCCAAGAATTGTGGGAAGCTCTTATGCCCATTCCCTGCCATTGGAGCCATCATTTTCAGAAAACTGGACAAAACACTTGTTGAGGCAGATGAACCAGGCTGTCACATGCTGCATTTCCACACAGTTTGTCATCCAAGCAGTTATGGAGTGGTTTGTTTGCAGGTTAAAATTAGGAGCCATATCCTCAAGTGCCAGGGCTTTTTTAAACACTGTTTCTGTTTCCAGGGAAGTAAACAAGAAATGCCCTCTTCAGTACCTCAGCTTGTTGGAACTGGTGTAAGAGACATGCAGCAAAAGCCTGGGCTAGCACATGGCAAATACAGAAATATCTTTTTGGATTTTTCCAAAAGAGCCCAAAGTGTTTACTGCTCTTTTATGAGGATAAATACCAAAATCAAGAAGCTGATAAATCACTTCTGAAGGAGGCATTCAGTGTTCCTGAAAGTGCTGTGGTTGTGTTTCAGAGTAATTTTTCTTCTACTCAAGTGGTTTATTTATTAAAAGGCACCACAGCTACACCAATCATTTATTTACCAATTCATGCATTGACCAAGCTCCTTTGTTGAGTTGCACTTCATCCTTTCAGCACTGGTAATAGACCTTAGTATGTTTTTGCTGTACTTGCCCATAGAAAACATCCCAGTTAAGTCCTCACTTTTCATAAACCCTAATTGGAACATGCTTGCTTGTTTGATCAGCTTCCCAGGCACAGGTTGGCAGATACTGCAATACTATTTTGTGTATTTCTAAAAATGCTGAAAAATCTGTATCATAGACATTGTGGGCAGTCCTCTGAAATAATGAAGATTTATATATTTATATGTATATATATGTAATATATGTATGTTTATTTACATGTAAGCATCAAAGGCTCCTGCAAACCTTAGGTTGTAGCAGGATGGTTGACTTTCAACAAGCACTGAGCTTTCTGACAGGCTCTCAACTGTGAAACTTTTGGACATCTGGGAGACTGTTCTGGAAAGTATCCATGCTATCTTTCTCTGTTCCTTCTCCCTGGGACTCCTCTGTGCTAGAAGAAGAGTGGTAATCCAGGTGAATCTTCACAAATGGTGAACATATAGCACACACACAGGTGAGTGAGACAGAAGCTAGCAGAGCTCTCCTGTGGCCTCTTACAGCCTCTTTTCCCCATTCTCACCAACACAGCTGCCTGTGCCAATTTCTTTCTCCCAATTTCTTTCTCTTTTCTTCAAGACTGCATGACTGGCGGTGTTAAATCTGTGTCCTTAGGGAGCCAAGTGCTTTCACAAATTCCAGCCCAAATTATTTCCACAGCACAGGCACAAACATTGTAGCAGAGTAGAGAAATAAACCAGTCTTTCCTTGACCCAAAAACCTCCAGAGACTCTTGCACATCCTTCCACGCTCAGAACTATGTTTCAGGCTTTGGTGAATGGTCCTAAAATTTCATGTATGCCTGCTATACTTAGAATTCTCTTGAAGTGAGAGAACTTTCTATTTAATGGACAATCCCCCAGGTTCCTCTGGGATCAAAAAATGAAACTTAGAGAAGGCATGCAGTTCCCTCAGCATGCAACAGCATCAGAAAAGCATTAACTCCAAAGGGCATTTGTTTGCTCAGCACTCAGTGTCTCCTGGCCCAGCATTGTTGGAGCAAAGGCCTTTCAGACAGGCTCGGCACAGAGCTCTGCCCTGTTTCACCGGGGCTGGCAGGAGCACACCTAAGGCAGAGCTCCTTGAATCCTCTTACCCATAGGTAACTGGTGCTGTTTCAGAGTTCAGGACTGGCTACAAAGCCCACCCTGAGCTGCCAGAGGGCAGCTTCCTGCTGAGCACTTTGCTAGCACAGCAGCCCAAACAGCAGCAATGGAGATCAATATTTTTTTGGAGTCAGAGCCACTTACACAAGTTATATTCACAGCAGCCACTGCAATGTAAATGTGCATTTTGGGGTTAGCACTGCCCAGTCAGTGTGTGCTATTCCTCCCTTCCATACACCTCTGTGGGGAGGGTTACAAGTCATCCCTTTCAAGAGGTAGCCTTCTCTTCAAAATCATTTTGGCTCACTGACTCATCCCTTCCTTGGATGATTCAGACTCAGAGCAGGGGAAATGAAATATATCCATTTAAATGGCTTGGTTTTTATTTTTTAGGATAAAATGGAGACTCCAATCCCACAAAAACAGATTGTTTTTTTTTTCCCTTGAACTATTCATGAATGTTCAAAGGCAGGATCAGACTGAATGCCCTGGAAACTGAAGCAATTCTTTTTCTGCATAAAATGAGCTGCTGCATCACAGTAAAATGGGTTTCAGTAATCAAGTGATAGCTTGCAACTAAATAGGACCTGATTAGATATAGAATCTGGTCCAGATGAATCTGGGAGTGCCTCTACTGTTTTATTCCTGCCATTCCTACAAGCAGACATTGGATCACTGGTTCTGTATTCTGATGCAAAGATGCAGAAAAAAGATATGGTTTGTAAAGTGTCAGTAACAGAGGACAATTGTTCATCTTGATATTGCAGGCTGATTTTCAATGATTTGAAAGGGATAGCATATGCATATGGGGTACCACAAGCAAGGGAATCTCTAAGTACTGAACAATTTTCCAGAGAAACAATTCCAGTAATGGTCTGATTCACCCACCCTGTTTGGCACTATGGAAATATCTTTTAGGTTTAGTGATGCAGCACAGCCCAGTTGATAGGAAATTGTCCATTGCTTCACATGAAGGTATTAATCTTCTATCACTGAAGCTAGATCAGTTTGAATAAAAATCTCAGGGTCAATGTCTGCCAGCCACCTTGCTCGCATTCCCTACTCACAGGGAAGGGTGCAGATTAAGGTGATTTAATGTGAAAAAATCATGCCATAAGTTACCACTTCTGATGTACTAAAATGTTCCAATGTGAATGAAAGTCTTCAGGGACTCTGAAGGGCTACATAGAGACTATCCCTAAATGCAACAACCAGTAGTAGAGATGTGTAGTTTGGCATTCTTGAATGCTGGTGCTTGAATTGGTCTCCAAAGCTTGTGTAGCTGGAACTTCAGGCCTGCTTCAAAGGAAAACAACTTTTTAATCACCCTGTGTAGGGTTGTTTACAAAACTTTTCCTTGCCTCCCACATGATATATTCCTTCACACTATGCGCAGATCCTACGTGGGTGGAGACAATAAAAGCAAACAAACCATGAAATCTTGTTGAGTTCACAAACACCTTTCCAGTGTTGTCCTGAACCTTGTGAGGCATCGTCTCAGAGCTGCTGCTCTGACACTGCAGGTATGTACCTCTGGAGTAAAAGACTGAAAACTCGTCTCCTGTATTTCTTGAGTGCCACATAGATTTCACACTTCCTCCTAAATCAGAATATGTGAGTCAAATTCTGTCTTTGCATGCAATGCTGCAATTGAAGGAGTCATGGCAAAACAAGTAAGCAGCTTTTCCAATGAATTCTAAAGTGGACATTATTTATTAGAAAAATTAAAATAGTAATTCAGTAATCAAAAGCTGTGTCAGTTTCTGCCATTCATATAAATGAAAGAAGACCTTACACAGTCTTAGCCGTACTGGCATAAGTATCTCATTCTCCTGGTGAAAATCTGCCTTTTACATGAATATGATTTTGCCAGAAGACCTAATGATGCTCCAACCTTCCCAAGAGCATTGCCTGGGACAGCACTTCAAGTCTCATGCCATGCCTACCTAACTGTGCTGTCCCATTCCCTCCTTCCCCATGTGTGCTCCACACTGAGGCTTCAGTGCTTTTAGACTGCAAGTTAATTCAGGTTAGGGAAGAATTGCTGTACTGGGACAAGAAGATGTTTTATTTAGTTCAACAACTGGCTCTAGCCAAAAGTGAATGTTTAGCAAAATTTGCAAAAACTCCAGCAAACAGATGGTGGAAATTAATCAGAATATTTCCCAGCCTTCAGGGGCTTCATCAGACAGAAGCAGTGTTTCATATGTAACAGGTTTTCATAGATTTCTCTTGAATTTTTTGAATTATTTTTTGAAACTTGAAATATCTGGAACATCCTATGATAGAACTACTACACAGGTTAAACTCATGTTGGGTGACAAATCACCCCCTTTATTCTAAACCTATCATATTAGATTAATTTATCATATTAAATGCTAGTAAAGCCTAGCATTTATTAGTTTATAGATTTCTGTTGTATCTTCCCTTCATTTGCTTGGGGTTTTTTGTGTACTGAAGAATCCTAATTTATTTGCTCCTTGCATGGAAGCTACTGCATAATTTTGAACATTCTTGTGACTTTCCTCTGGATCATTTCCAATGGCATTGTGTATTTTTGAGCTGGGAAGAGCAGACTTCTACACAGCTGTCATGATTTGACATGGGAGGCATTGAATTTTTTTAATACAATGGCATCACAATATTTGTTCTTTTCTCCTTTCCTAGCAATTATGAACATCTTATTTGGGGGAGTTTACTTGGTTGGTTGGTTGTTTCTTTGATTAGTACTGAGCATCAAGCTGATCTTTTCACACAACTGTATACTACTAAGCCCTATGCACTTCTACAAGAGACTGTTTTAATGACAATATGGTAATGACCACAGTGAGATGCTGTGGGTCTAGGGTTTCTGTTGGTCTCTCAAGTACAAATTAGTAGTTTCCACTCAGCAATGGCACATACATGACTATAGTAGATATGAGATGTTATATAAAGTAGAAAAAAATCTGAAAAGACACATATTTGTCTCACTTTGCATCTGAAAATCATGTCACATATGTCTACTATATATGTAGCTTGTAGATGCATTCTTTTTCTTCAAGCAAAAAACCAGCGTGAGACATTTTGTACTTTCTCCAAGTTCTATAGACAATTCAGCTGTCTGGATTTGGAAGAAAATGTTTTTACTCTTGTCAAATATGTTGCTATGTAGCAAATTCAAATAAAAAAATCTGAAACAGATTTTTAAGGTAAGAAAATTATTGGATCATAAAATACCAAAATTCTACACATAATCTGCTTTTTCTTTCCTTAGAAGAGGAAAAATACTTTTCAAAGTAGCCAGGGAAACATTCATGTTTAAAGTAACTGCATGTAGCTATAATATACATAGCAATGCATTTATTCCTAATGGATTGAATAGCCTCTGTGGTTGCCCATTACCCAGCATTACTGAGCACTTAAAATCAAGAAGCAGTCTAAGACTTTTAATGGATCATTAAACTCCTCCAACAGAAGCACCTGAATACACCAAATAATTACTTATCTAATTATAATATTACAATATTACGGAGGAGATAGGACACAAGTTATCAAACACTGAAGTGCTTTTATACACAATGCAGTTAGCATGTCATTCCAATAAATGTTTGGCTCACTACAATATTTCAAAGCAGAAGACACAGTCTTCTGGTTTTGTGGATCACAGGCCCTCTTTGAGTCCCACAGCCATTCTTGCAGGGCAGCTCAGAAATTGTTCCTTTTTAATCCATTCTGATTAATGCCACCAAATGAGTTTTCCTGACACTGGTAATTTTGCTCTGCTGGGGAATGATTGAAGAGGATGGGCTTTCATCCCAGCGCAGCAAATCATTGGCAGCCCAGCGCAACAAAGAGTCAACCACCTTCTTCGGCAAATGAGATGAAACTGTAACTTGTTTTCTTTTAATTAACTCCTCACTAGATTGCTCCGGGCTGTCCTGGCACCCCTCAGCTCCCAGACAATAGCAGGGCTCCCAGCTAGAGTAAGATTTTGGAGCACTCAAGTTTCCTGGGAGTAGCCCTGCTCTGCGTGAGTCAGGTCACGCTTTTCTCACGCTGTCTGAGAAGGCTTTTGGAGGGACTGATTGTGAGCACAAGGCAAGTTGAGTGAATCAGCAGCCTTTTAGACAGATTCAGCATGCTGGTGAGCCAGGCTGGCTGGTAAAGATAACATATCAGCAAGCCACGGGCTCCTCTGCTGTTCATAATGAATTCCTTCCTCTGAGTTTTGCTTTCTCCTGATGACTTTCTTGGATTCTGAGTTTGGTGTTACTGCCTCAGGGTTCTGGATTCTGTTTGTTTGTGTCCCTGTGTGGCCTTGGTTGCTCTTTTCCACACAGTGTACTCCTAGATCCTGGTGCAAACTGCAGGGCTCATGAATGAGCCTTTAATGCGCAAGGGAAGTGAAGAATTGCTGGAAGAATTGCACTGTTCATATCTCTATGCACAACCACAGCAGCATTGCAGTGGTGCCAGAGTTGGGTCCAGACAGTCTTGTGGACAAGACTTCAGCACAGGCTGATGCTGGGGAGCCCTTGTACACCTGGGATCACTGTGCACAGCCAGAGCCTTCTGTACACAGTAAAGAGGAGACAGGGAACTGCTTTCTGGGGACAGACACCAGCCCACATTGAACAAAAATGTATGAGGCACTTTCAGGAAGGAAGTGAAGCTGGACACCAGAGTTCAATGTGTGCCCCTAGAAAATTTACAAAAAGGATGGAAAACATGCTTATACTGATTTAAACTTACAGAAGATCTTTTAAAGAACCTTTACCTTTCATCAATAGGTAAAGCATGCTGATACTTAATGTTGGGCTGGATCTGCCATTCAGTGCAGAGAAGGGATTGAGCAGGCAGTCTGTTGGAGCATGCACCATCACAGATTAATAAAGCAGATTTTGAAGAAAGTTTTAATCATTGGTTTATAGTGGTGCAAACTCATCTCCCTCTCTCCAAGGTGATACTGTTAAATATTAAAATGAAAACAGATGCTTAAATTAAAGGATAATGTAGATCTTGTTCAGATAAGAAAATGTACAGTTTGTTTTACATAAGGAGAATACGTTCAGCAAGTGTGATGAATTCTTCCCACAGATATAGATTCAGGAGTCTGAATCTGCTTCTGGAGATGCATTTCTCCTCATATTGATGAGAAGGAGAACCCAGAAAATCAGCTTATGTTAATTCATTTCAGTGTCTAATTAATTTCAGATATTTAGGTGAGATCCCTTCCACAGAATATAATACAAAGTCCAGTTAAATTAATGTTTCTTTTCCCTGGGCTTTAGAACATCAAATAGAAACCATTGTAACAGCTAAAATCTTATTGTCACATGTAAACATGGACTTCCAGGGAATTAATGTGCAATTATCAGAACAGCACAAAAATTTTAGAGCAACACATTCTTGGTAACTGGTACAAAACACATAGTCTACAGGAATGTGTCACCCTTGTATTCAGGTCACAGAGTGGTTCCTTCTCAAAACACCCACTAAAATCACACCTGCAAATTAGGCTCATTATTCTAAAAGGAATACAGGATGATGTGACAAGTGATGAAGACTATAAGCTTGATATCAGTGACAATATCAAGATTATATTAAAATGTAATAATTCTTATATTCAAGTTGCTCACATACAATAGGAAAAAATAGTGTTGTTATAATTATGCTCTCTTAGGAATGCGAACACATTAATATTAATATCAACAATAGCTGAGGCAGCAATTAGAAAAGGATCAGAGAAGAATATCAGTCTTCTCTAAAGGCAGTGAAAAGCGAGGCAGGAACATGGTGCTTATGTACCTCCAGTGGCCCTCCACAGCAGTTAGTGTCTTTCCTGGAGTCCCAGTGCACTTGCCTCACTCCAGATTGAGACATGTCCTGTCAGTCAAATGGGCTTGTCAAGTCAAATGTGTACCACAAAATGTCTGTTTAGTAGACTGAAAAAAAGAAAGTTAACCTACATGGGTATAGCAAAACACATCTGGGAACATGTGCATGGAGAACATTTTTCAAGTCACCTACTGAGAATCATCTCATGCCCAGCTTTACAAAGGAAGTGGTAGGGTTGGGGTGGTCAAGTGCTGGTTGAGGAAAGCATTTTGAAGTTTAATGATTTAAATCAAAGTCAGGACAAAAAGAGGGTTTTTTGGTCATTTAGCATCTGTGTTTCTGTAGCACAGATGGCTTTTAAAAATAAAGCAATTTATCAGAGTGAAATGAAACTTTAATTAGATAATCAAGTTCTACATTCCCAGTATTAATTTGTGAAAATTTGAATATGCACAGATATGTGAGTTGCTTGAATAGGACTGCAGGATTCAAAAGCTGGAATCAGTCCACCACTTTGAAATCTGACAGTCTGAAGGACTAGTTTTATTTTGGATTATTTGTCCTTCTCAATTTGGTGAAAAATTATGAATTATGTGCTATCTTTCAAGTTCCTGTTAAACAGCTCATCAGGGACAAAAAAAGGAAAAGACTCTGAGGTAAGGTATGTAATATATCAGCACAGAATTATAGGAAAAATTTAACTTGGAAGGGAACTATGGAGAGGTCTCTTCCAGCTTCTTACTCAAAGCTGAACTAACTCCATACTCAACTGGTTTCCTTGAGGTCTTGTACAGTCACATGAAAAGTTCTGAGGAGGAAAATTCTAGTCTCTCTTCGTAACCTATAACAATACTTTATTTATCTCTCTCTTTAAATGGTGTACACATTTTTTTCCTGCATATCTAGGTTAAATTTGCCTTGCTACAGCTTTGTGCCATGGCATCTTGTCCCTTCACTGTGTATCTCTAAGAGAAGAATATCTGTCTTCTCTATACCTTCCCTCAAGCAGGGTCCTGTCCTGGTTAAAGCCAACTCTAACTGAGGATGATCATCTTCAGCAGAACAGGAAGATTATCTTCAGCAGAACAAACAACACTCTTCTTTCTTTATGGTAGTTTTTTATATGGCTCATTGTAAAGCTAAAAGCTTTAGAACATCTTCATTCTGGAAGTGTGTAACTGCTGCTGAGCATACCAGACTCAAAGGATAACTCTGTGCTACAGATCTAACCAGATCAAAAAATAGAGAGGTCCCAATAGTCATCTTGTTCAGGAAAAGCATGAAATCATAGAGAAGACTGTAAAATTAATCATCAGCTATTGCTGTGCAGGCAGCTCTGCAAAACCCACAAAGAGCTTGCTGCAGTTGAAACCTGTGGCCCCAGGGTTCAGCCATCTATTATCAGAAGTATGGCTTGGGAGCCAGGCTGTATGACCTCAATTTAATTTTATTGGTAAAATAGTTGTTAAGGTTTTACAAAATGCATGAGCTAAAGTTTAGAAACAAAACCCAAAAAACCCAAGGTGAAAACACAGAGAGAGATGTAAATATTGCATAATAATTGATAAGAGTTAACAACTGAAGCATGTAAGAGAAAAAATAGTGAACTAACACAAAACCCTAAGGAAAGAAATCAGAGCACTTGCAGATGGCAACTGAGTAAGAGACAGCTCCAAAGTGCAACACAGGCTAACTTCTCCACTGCACTAATGATTGATTGGCCAATAAAAGATTAGTTAAAACTCATTAGCAATCTATATTCTGCTTGCAAAATATCTTTGTGCATGGTCACAATACCCGTACAAACCCGCAATCACAGTAAGACGGTTACATGGATAGTTTGACCAATATTAAGAAATTCCAGAAATGTTTTCATTCGCCAAATTTATTTTAAAAAAATAATTAAAAATCACCACAAACTCAAGTGTTTACTTTTCATCTGGGCCAACAGCACAAAGAAATGTGTGCAAATAATGCCAGTGTCCACAGAATCTTCGCAGACAATTTCAAAGGATTTTGTTTTGTTTTGTTTAAGGCTTAATGGGTGTTTGGGTGTTTGGGAGTTTGGGATTATTTCTCACTATCTTCTACAGTTCACCTTTTCCGGTGTGCCAGGAAAACTCTCCTAAATTTGGCAGGTGACCAAAGTGTGGTGGATGCTACACGACATGAACGCACAAGGCTGTGGAAGAGCATTGCCTTGCCATGACACACGTAGAGCTACTCTGCAGTAAGAAGGTGGCCTAAGCCAGGCCCAGTGCCCAGCCAGCACTGAGAGATCTCCTGGGCACAGGGTTATCACCAGCTCCTTCTGGAGCCCTAATCCTTCCTTGCTGCCAAGAGTTGAGACAACTTATCTCTGTTTATGGAGCAGAGTTCATGCCTAAGCAACAACAAAATGTTTTTTCAGCTCAATTCAACATGTCATCTCAAAGATGTCTTGCTGTTCTGACCTTTCCTTGAAATGTGGAAATGTGATGCCATGGGAAATTATGACCACCTAAGCACTTCCTCAGGGAGTCTAATTTTGCTGGTGATATGTGTTCCTGCTTCATACGTCCTTCACTGTTAGAGGAATCAATTGGAAAGAAAAGAATTTTCTTTTAATCATGAGAATACCAATTAGCAAACTGTCACTATTCAGCCATGAGTCTTGGCATTTTTTATAATAGCTTAATGTGATCAATTTTCCTACCTAAAATGTTGCAAATTTCTAAGCTGTTTTGGGGTCTACCTCAAAAACATCTGTATCTCTTTGGGAATGGATCAACCTCACATTTTTCATATCAGTTTAGCTTTATAATGGGCTATGTGCATTATTTAGATGAAAACTATGAATAAAGACATGTATTAGAGTACTATTGACTCAGTGTAATGCAACACTTTCTTGAGTGAAACAAGACATACTTGCAGTAGCATTAGAGAACAGTTTTTAGCAATATATTTAATAACTTCCCCAAACAAAAAAAGCAGGCATGTATGCTGGCATTTTGCCAGGTCAACACTAATAATCATTACTGTTATTCCAAGTACTGCAAGTGCATTAATGAACACAAGTTGCCATTCACTTGATTTTCATGCAGTTCCCTCATCATAAAATTATTTTTCAATCTACAGAGAGTTTCCTGCCTCATATGTAACTCTTCTAGATGTGAAACAGAAGACTTTCCCAACAAACATGTTTGTTACATTACTCTCAGTGCCTCCAGCACAATATTTATTGTTTTATTGATCTCTGTCCAAAGTTGCAGCATTTTTCTGACTGATTCCCACTTCCCAAAAAAGAACCAGCAAGACCAGAGCTGATATGTACTTAGCTACAGTCAGCCTCTGTGATGTAGAAACCTCTGGTTTCAGTGCTCCCTGCCCACGTTGCCTTCTGGAGGGCTTTAAGGACAAGTTCACGAGGCAGAGTTTCTGCCTCTGGTAAACATGGACTGAGCAAGAGGGCACAATAAACTTGTTAGTAGGAAGATTAAATGAAACAGTAGAACTCCGTGGAGCTTCTTAATGTCCAAAACAGCAGTGTGAGAGTGCCTAGCTGACTACCCTTGAGAATAAAATCAGTCATAACCAGCTTTCCCTTTGCTTACCAAGAAATGGGTTTAGAGGGTCTGTGTTTCCTTTTCACCAGCTGTTGGCAAAACAGATAGTCTTCTGGCAGGTGACACACTAAATGTCAAAATCCTCAACCTGGTTGAGGACAAACTGGAGTGACTTTCATTGGTCTGCTTAGCAGCCCCAGTTCCAGGTGGGAATGGTGCCGGGGGCAGCATGCTGTCCCTGGTCATGCAACAACAGGCCAGCCCCCAGCTGACCCAGTACCCTGCCCCACACATTGTCCTGTTCCCTGACTGATCTCAGCACATGCTGCTTGGTCAAAACCTAAGGACACTAAGTAAATCAGTAGACAGACATTACAGGGGACAGTTGAGAAAACAGACAGTGCCCAAGGAGATTCAGTTTCCATTTTTGTTTATCGTTGAGCAAAGGCACTAAACCAGAAAGATGGGTGAAACAGCTGTACAAGAAGCAGCAGTTTCAGTTCTTCTAGGTCTGAATAAACAGATTTCATGTTTTGGCTTCACAGTGGTATGAGACCTTTGAGTTTTGGCTTCACAATGGAATGAGACCTTTGAGTTTCGCTTTGAGATCACCACTCAAAGCAAGCCAGAAGCTCAGAATTAATCTCAGCTGGAATCAATGACTCTTTTCTGAGCTTCTCAACATACTGGTATTACTCAACACATAACCTAATTGAGCAATCTTTCTGCAGAGAAGGAAGAGACATTTTATCCAGTATTTATTTTTCAACAAAATTTCAGGCCATGTTCTCATTCAACTGTACCAATAGAATTTTCATTGAAACCTTAAATAAATTCAGGTTTTGATTTCCACCAGGCTGCATTCCAATCCTTGCAACTAAAACATCACTAGAAAACCAAGGGCAAAAAAGAATCTAACACTGGAGACCTGAGTTTTCAACAATATTGTATGAATTAATTATATACTTTTTAACACCTTCTTCATTATAGAGTACTTCTCCCCTTGATATTTTATATATTTTGTGTCTCATAATTTGCAACTTGCTCCTTGAATGTATATATTTAGGAGAGAGAGAGAGAGATGCATGTTGTTTCATCTTAATGATAGCAAAAGTACAATTAAACTAATTGAAATATTAAATGTGGGAATTTTTGTAATATAAAAGGACATGGGGCTGTAGATATTTTGTGAAGGTTCATACCCACAATACCAAAATACAACAGTACAAACAGATTATTCAGTAAATGAAAGAGCTAACAAAACTGTACATATCCTAGATATATTATGGTTTTGTGCCTAAATTCGAAATTGCTTATTGTGTTCTCATTTCAGGGTTTTATTCAGGATACAAAACCACATTTGAGGACTCTTGGATTTTTAATCAGTTTCATGTAGGCAATCACTAAAGATGATATCTTTACATAAGCCCGGTGTGTCACTTTTATTAGGTTTTTAATAAACTACAGAGGCCATGGAATTCATTGTAGCACTTACTTACATATTATAAGAGAAAGAGAGTAATATAAAAATTAAAAAGACTCTATTTAAAATTGGATCAAGCAAACAGAAAAGGAACCGAAGAGAAGATAACTCTTCAAGTTCTAGGTTAATTCAAACCCTCTCCCAATGGTCCCCTCAGGCACTTTCTCAAGCATCCTGCATTTGTACAGCCCTTACCCAGGTTCCATACTCTACAGTTGTTCAAGCTATCCTGCAATATGCCTTGAAGACCTGCAGACCTGATTTAGTGGATGATGTGCCTACCCATGCAGGGAGTTTGGAACTAGATGATCTCTAAGGTCCCTTTCAACCCAAACCACCTCTGATTTTTGATCAGGACTCAGAGAGAATTTGATTCTGCAGCCAAACAGACAATGAAAGACATCAATACATCTATAATAGACTCTTGAAAATAACATGATTGTTCAAGCAAAAAAATTCACTAGTGTGGTCTCCGGTATTGAAATTTTTCAAGCCCTTGTTGGAATTTTTCTTCAAATTAAACCAAACATATCCATAATATCTACCTCCAAGGTAGAACAAGATGCAATACACTTTTAAATATATTTGCATCCCAAATATTTTCCTAATTTTCTTACTGCTACAACATTCCATGCAGCAGTGCTCTGGGCTTATCATTAAAACTGTTCTGAACACAGACCACAGAAGATCAGAAATTACATTAATTCTCTCCTTTCAGTATTGAATCGCAATGGGAATGGTTACAGCAGTTTGGTGATAGCTGAACCTTTGACAAAACCCCGTGCTGAGTTGAGTAGAAAACCTCTTAAGAGCAGAGTAGAAGAGAAATAATCTAATTTCTTTTTCATGCACACTGTAAACCATTCCTTTCTTCTTCAATGTATTATTCCCATATTCCCCCAAAGGGCTTACTAGTTGCTCATATCATCATCAATAACACTAAGCATCTGGTTACAAATTATCATGCTTTGGGAATACACATCTTATGTAAGAAATTTTGCTCAGGAAACCTTGCCTGTGCTATTAAAAATTAATTCATAATGTTGACATATTGCCAATTTATGATTAGTCCTTTTTTGTTTACCTCATTAGGTTCTGCAGTTACATTATACACATTTACTCGTGTGCTTTTTCTGAAATAATTTGTTGCTTCTAGTCAGTAATTGGCTATTTAAATGAAATATGCAAATTAAGTTTGCTAATTGTATTGGATTTACCTTAGATAAGGACAACTGACGTATAACCATGGATTTTCAGTAAATGGCACATATTTCAATTCCAGATCTTAGCAATCTTCACCTCAAATGCATGGTAATATTGATCCTTCTTTGTGGTTGGTTTGCCCATTGCTTTCTGTCTCAATCTCTAGTCATGTAACTGAAGTTAAATTTTCAGAACCATTTACCTAATGAGACAAATTCAGTGAAGTCATCTGACAATTCAAAGATCATTTCAAAGGACAGGTTTTCAGAGCAGGAAGATGCCACTGCAAATGTGAAGACCACTGAGTGTCATTTAGGGGCTATTTGAAATGCTCAGCTCTCTAAATCTAAGCCTTAAATGTATTGGTAGGGCAAAGTGGAGATGAGTCTCACTCCTCCACATGCAAAGACAGAGGAGTTAACAGTCTACAGCATCACAGAACAGAAACAGGAACTAAAAACTGTACTGGGTCAGAAACTGGCCAACAAAGGAGTCTGATTAAACAGTTTCACTTTGATCTT
The DNA here is from genome assembly GCF_027579445.1 of Ammospiza nelsoni. NCBI lineage: Eukaryota > Metazoa > Chordata > Aves > Passeriformes > Passerellidae > Ammospiza > Ammospiza nelsoni. Next base: position 48,929,022 of record NC_080634.1, read on the forward strand.
ATAGATTTTTTTGTATCTTTAAATTGTATTTAATGCAATTACTGAACAAAAAACTTCTCTCCATCCTTGACAAATTAATTGCTGTGCTCTAAAGTGACAATAACACTGTTACTAATTACAGGCAACTGTAACTTACAGCTCCTGTTTCTTCCTGAGATCTTTCCTGTGGGTGTTTTGAGAGCTGATATGCAAAGACCCTGGCAAAGAATCTGATCAGAGGAAACTTGTGTTTAGCCCTACTGAGTTTGCAGCTGTCTGCATGCCAGCATCAAAGCATTGCTTTAACAAGGGAAAAAAGAACAACAGGTCTGAGTGGCAGGGTGTACTCTTCCCAGCCCTGCGAGCAGAGAGCCTGCAATGAAAAGCGCTATTATGGGGCACTTCCAAGCCAGCATTTATAATGTAACTCTGCTAAGTGAGTCATGTCCTCCTTTCAAATACAGAAGAACATTTTAAAAGCAACCTTACCCAAAATGCCAAAAACTCGTAGTGTTTACTGTTCTGCTTATTGGTTTCTAATGAAGCCAGAGGGCACAGACACGTTTCCTAACTACCGAAGCTGGCATGTCCTGTGAGTCACTTACACAAAGTGCAACTTTTGCTGAGAATGTCAGGGTGAAAGGCCATGGTCCCATCTAACCATGTGCTGTGCTGGAAAAATGCATCATCTTTTTCTTTCCAATAGTGAATACTGCTCTGGCACTGCTGTGTGGTCAGATACAGTGTGTCCTCACAAACCTGTTCTGCAACTCCTGGGGAAATTTGGTCACTCACTCTGAATGGCTCAACACAGCAGTACTTTAGTAATACCTTGTCTGTCAGCTTGGTTACTTGGGCAAAGTCTTTAATTAGTAAACTTTGTGCCACAGGCAGAGATTCTTTGCTAACTCTCATCTTGGAGAGGCAGGGCCTGGTTTATTAGGTTTTGTTCAAACAACAGCAGGCAAATAGCCCTGTCCCCCACTCTTCCAAAACCAGGGGCCCAGAAGGGAGCAATGATGGCAGCAGCATGGTAAGGATGGGGTGAGTTGGATGAACCAGAGGGTTTGCTGTGTGCAGTACTGGTAAAACTTCTGTTCCTCCACTACCTGCAAGGAAACACCTTCTTGTGTGGAGCACACACTCTCTAGTGACTCCCAGCAACAATAAAATGCCTCCATCTGATTTCTAGGAAATGCCCAAATCAGTTTCTCTGTAGCCTAGGACATCTATATAATATCTCAGACAATTTATAGGACTATTAGGTAACACAGATTTGATAAAATTGTGTATACTTTTACATAAGAAACATTTCTGGTCAGCTTCTAAGGTTCTGACTATGAATAAACTTTGTGAAAGCAATAAAACAAGAACTTAAGCAATGCACAAAACATGTTTTCTCATCCTCCAGCTCAAGCAAATATATGGACACTGCTTACAGATCTGAATATCAATCCGAAATCTTTCTCCTAGAAATGTTTGCTTTCTTGAATCAATTTACCAAGCAATCCTCAAGATTCCTTTTGCTGGCCCATTCACTGGGTTGTGCCCATGTTCAGAGATCTGGAGCTCTGCAGCATGCTTGGAGGGACCCTGTGGTAAGGAGCTGTGGAAATCCAGCAGAATCAGAGCCGCAATATGTGACTGAAAACACACAGTGGAGATAGTGGCAGGAGATAACTGGCCACCCAAGAGAAGGAGCAGCACATTCATGCTGCAACACTACACAGAACTACTTTGTTTCTGTTATTTTGGAATAAAACTATGTGTCACAGTGGTGATCTTCACAAATGGATTTTGCTACTTCAATATCTTAGGTTAGTGCTTTAATATCTTTTTCACTCATCAGGCATAGAGCTGGAACTTAATGGCATAGCAGTGCTAATAAACAGCTTCTAGGCTGGAGATAACATTAACCCTTATTTGGTGCATCTAGAAAGAGCTACAGATTTGCACACATACAAATGCTTTTGCACATCAAATTCAAAATGAAACTACTCTGTGCAGGTGTTTCTTCTCTATTAAGCAGAATAACATTATTTTCTCAGATTAACAAATGCATCGTTATTGGTAAGTTCTTCTGAAATTCTCTGAGCTACTAAAAGCAAAAAAAACTCTTAAAACATTTGAGGTAAGAATTTTTAAAAATATAGTATAACATTCTATTTCCTGAAAAAAATATTAATTTAAAGGGTGAAGTTTACATACATCTTGACTATGTATGTTAAGGGTTGCATTCAACCTGGATTTAATAATTGCTATATTTCAAATAACCAATTTTCTGAACAAAAAAATGAAAAATTTCAAAAAAAGTGTGTTAAATTTTCAAAAAAAGTGTGTTAAACTGTTTTACAGGTGATGGGATGGAAAACATTTTATGGCATGGCTGCTGGACATAATAGATTTCCTTAATTTTTCCATACACATATAATTTATAAGCATATGTAAGAAAAAATATTTCCAAGCACTCCATCTTCATCTTATTCCACATATACATTAATTTTTTTCTAGCAGGATATTCAGATATTCAAACAATACTTTACTGTGGCTAAAATATTAAATAACACAAGTGTGATGAGGCCTGCACTAATCATGAGAAGACACATTATTATCTCCTCTACGGAAATTTTACTTGAAATAATTATCTACAAGAACACGATAATTTTGTGTTGGAGTGGGTGTGATCAACTAAGTTCATTGTGTTTCGTTATTATTCTATTAAATTTGGGACAGCAAATTTTAAGGTACACATAGAACTTTTATCAAAAAACTGACAGAATGTATTCTCAGTATCAATATATACTCAATTACAGGATTTTTTCTCAATGGAGCTTGTAGTTGAACTGAAGGCAAAGTCTAATCAAAAGATCATAACTAATGTGATAATGTACCTGGGGCTGCGTTAAGCATGGCAGAATCTCTTTAATGATCTTTGGAGACCCTAGTGAATTTAATCTAAAACAAACTCATAAAGGGTACAGAGGCAGAAAATGTGTTTCTCCTGTAGATGCACTTCAAGAAGTTACAAGCATTATGAAATAAACCAGACTGTGGCTGCCAATTTCTGATCAACATAAAATCATCATATCACACCAGGCTTTTACAGTAAACTTTTAAAATGAAAGGTCCCCCACTTCCCCACAGTAAGATCTCTTAACCAAGATTGAAGTCTACACATGCACAGAAGGACACTCTTCTTCCCCTAGCTGGCTGAGCTAACAGGGCCTCCAGTACCATCTCCTGTCCAGGGAGAGGAAAAAACCAAAGATACTTCTTGTAATGATTTGCACCTACTTCTGGCCACCTTTTTTCACCAGAAAACTCTCTCCATTTCAGATTACCTCCTCATCCTTCTCTCTCTTCAATTATATTCTCACATAACACCTCTAGCTCTCTGCTTACTAATCCTTGGACCCTTCCTAGCTCCTCACTGCTCCTTTCTCCCCAGTCTCCCTGTATTCCATTAAACCTCTCCCCAGGCTTCCCCTTGCCCCATTCCCACTCTTCTGTACTGCTGATATGGTCCATTTCCATCTACAGAAATACCTATCCAGTCCCTTGAGCATTTAGGCAGGCAGGTAGGCGAGCAGCCTCTACCCTTTTAGTACACATTGCTATATAACAAGGGCAGGAGAAGCCAGCACCACACTGTGTCCAGAACTATTCTGATAGTTTATATCAGATTTATCAGTTTTCTCTGATCAAATATTAATTCCCTCTGATATTGTGGCAGCAGATGACAAAATAACTGAGAGATTTTAATGGGAGTGAAAAGTAGCACAGAGCAATTCAAACCCTGAACACAAGGAAGAATGAGATAAATGAGCTCAACTCTGCATCAGATTCATGAAATCATCCAGCTACCAAAGGCTGAGGAGCAAGGGCCCAGCCATCCAGATGCTTCATGAAGTCCAGAGCTCCAGGTTAGCAAAATAATCTCTTTAAAAGAGGAAGAATTATGGTGACTTGACATGATTCAGTGTCATTCTTCAGTTGTTCTTGCAGGAATGTTGGCACAAAGTGGCAGTTTGCCAACATCAAGATGGATGACAGCAAGAATTACTGTGGGCAGCAGGTCACATCCAAAGCAGACTCCAGCATAGGGCAGGAAATTGGTGCAGATACTGAGAAAGAAAGTCCTGCAGAACCTGGGAAACTGCACTAGGGCTGTTTTAAAAGTAGGTCACAAGTTTCACATCTCAGGGAAGACAGCTCTTGCACATAATAGGATACATACATTTTTAATCAGAACATGATCCATGGAAATATTTTGAGAAACAGAGACCTCTGTAGTTTTCCACATTTGAAAGACATTTATTGGAGGCCTGTCAAAGCCAATTCTTGTGATCCACATCTCAAACTTCCTATGGAAACTGTGTGGACAAAAAATAGAAAACTGATAGCTGGTGAAGTTCTTACCAATGAAATTTTTTTTTTTAATTATTGCTGTCAGCATTTTCTCCAAGTCAGTGTGCAAAACAAACCATTGGACCACCAAAATGTATGTCTTATATCTACTGCTAATAATACCAAAGCTTCAGCACACAGGTATCCACTAGTTTGTGACAGGAAGGATGGAAAACCCTGTGATATAGTAAGATAAAGTTGCCCTGAGCAAAAAATACTCTTATAAATTCAAGACCTTTCATGACTAATTTGTCTGCAAAACTATCAGGTAGATTTCATGGACAACTTGGATGTGGTGCCATCTAAGTCCCAGACAAAAACTGTCTGTGTTCAGATCAGGGAGTGTGCAGCAAGCCTTTCTCATAAAAGTAATAAAAACATAATCACAGGGAATGGAATGAGATAACGTTTAATGTTTTCAAAACCTGATTCAACTGAACCTCTGAATGACCATCTGGAAATGGGAAGGAGAGGCAATTTCACAAGGTCCTTTGAGGACAGGAAATCATTGATCAAAAGAAACATGTTGCATCTGCTCACCATCGCTCTGGATTAGGGTGAAAGAAGAACAAATAATGCAGACAGTGTGGTTACTCTGGCTTTGAATTTCAAACATCACCTCTACAGGGACTGATAGTATATCCAACTGAAAAAACCACATGGATCCTACTGTCAGCATTAGTAGAAGTTAGTTTTTTCAAATGTAGTCAGAAGTTTGATGGAAAATGTAAGGCTCAGACTACTGTTGCCTTAAGAGGTTGTCTAAAAGCAACTGAAATACAAACTTTGAAGGGGAGTCACATAAAATAAATAAAGTCCTTTAATTGCACAGAAAACAATTGGAAAGAGAAGTAGAAATGTCATTCAGTTGATTTACTGATAAGCTAAATAATTTCATAATGCTTTTAAAATGTACGACTACTTCTAAAGCAAATTATACAGATTTATCACTTCTTAATATGTTCTAAATGAAAGGATCAGAAACAGATCTTCAGGACTTCAGAGAGTACCAAAATCCTGACCTTTATAAATTCAAAAACCTCAATTCCTGGCAATGCACAAATTAAAAGTTGTTCTACATTATAGCACAGGATCGGCAGAAATTTGTTCCATTTGTCCTTGTTCTTCAGAGTTTTGTGTTGATTCTTAGGCTGAAGACTTTTGTGCTGGTAAATAGATTCAGAGAAAGGATTCAACACAGACATTTAGCTTTTGAAAGAGCCTTTCACTAGGTTATTTCTGAAAACAAAGAGAAGATAATGATACTGCTGGTGTTCACAGGATACCATTCTACTTTTTCTTTTTGTCTTCTTACTGTTTCAACTTAGCTTTTCAACATGTGGCATCAAGGAAAAAGTAAAACCTGTGACCAGTACAATTACCCAATACCAGAATTATTTAAATTAATGGGCTTCATATTTCATGTTCTTCCCAAAAGCACGAGGGGAAATGTTGTTATTGTTCTGACATTTTCTAATGCCTAAGAAGCATAATTCCAGGAATGTTTCAGTGACTCAATGTGACTCACTGACTCTTCTTTGAGAAGCTAAACAAGAGAAGAACTTCATGAAGAATTCATACTGTTAATGACAGAAAGACAAAAAAAACCAAAAAAACCCCAAACAAACACCTGCTTCAGCGGTTGTGAAACAAGCCCAGGTTTCTCGCATAAGGCACACAGGTGTGATCGGGGGCCGAGGGCAGCAGAAGCCGGGGAGCGCCCTGGCCGCGCCGGCGCGGAGCGCTTTCCCCGCTCGCCCCCCAGCGGGGCTCCCGCTCCCTGCAGCCGGGGGGACTCGCCCGGGGCACCGCTCGCTCCTGCCGGGAATTCCGGGCTCCCACGTGCAGCGCGGGGCGAGTAAATAACTTCACCTGCACTAGATTAAGGATTAAATGGGTATTTGACTGGAGAACGCGATGCAGCCTGGTACAAAGCGAAAGGTCATTCACAAGCCCTTCGTCAGATGAGTTTTCAACTCCCACACAGTGACCAGGGTCATTGTGATCTGCGCGTTTGATTTGTGCCTATCCCCGCTCCGGGCAGGGTGACAGTTTAATAGGGTTGAGAGAGGAGGTTTGAATTAATCTGTCTTAAAGGGCCATTTGTAACTTGATTTGGAACTGGTATGTTTACGGTGTGGCAAAAGAGAAAGGTTTATATACTCAGTCTGGTTAGTTTTCAATCTCCTCTGCCCTTTCTAGCTTTATTAAAGAACAAATGCAGAAGCATCAAAATACCTCAAAAAGAAAATATGTGTTTATTCTTTGGTGTAACACTGGAAACAAAACTCCTGCAAAGCACCTGTTCACAAAAAGCATCCAAATATTTCCTGAGGGGAAATATTCCAAAGACACAGCATTGTCACATGTTTAAGGATTCTGCTGCACCATGGGCTGCAGTAACTCTTAACCCAATGAGTTCAAATCACCCACCGTACAGTGATAGTTCCAGTTCACCAATACTGATCCAACATATCCAAATTCCTCTACATTAAGGACAGATGAAAGCAGAGTTGGCTTAGCCACGTATACCAAATTGTATTTCTGTGACAGGAGCTGAGCCATCCCCAGTTTGGTGGAAAACTTGCATGTTGTAAATTCATAGAATTGTACCTCTGCTGTAATGGGCCCTGAGTCTTGTTAAAGGAAATCTCTTATTCAGGAGTTCATAAAACATAATGTTAGGTCATTACAAAGCAAGCAATATTCAGTAAGCCCTCAAAGTGCATTTGCAAAGAGTATGAACACATCTGGTAGCAAAATGTCTTCTTACTGGAAGTCAAGTAAGTTGTCCCTTGATCATTACTAATGTTTTCCACACTTTTCTACACAATCTATGCTGCAATTGAATAATTCAGGTAGTTCTAAAGATCATAGAAGGGAAAAAACCCCTAGCAGTATACTCTTTACAAAGATAAGGACCAACTCATGAGCAGTTGGTACTGATTTTAATAGTTTCAGGGGTCAATAATAAAATCTGTTCAAAAATCTATTTTTTCAAGTATTTTGAAAATAAACTGCAGAAAAAAGGGCTTTTGGATTTCACATTCGGGTAGTTTTTTGTAGAGACATAATGATAAAGCTCAGTAAAGGAAAAACTACATAAAGTAGCAAAAAGAATTTCCTAAAAACCAAGACTGTGGGATTTAAAAGAAAAGAAAAAAAATCCCTGACACTAAGACCATTTAAATTTCTCACAGAACAATTTCCCACTCCCCACCATAGGCAAAATCTTTCTTGGCTCTAAACTAAATGAATTTGCTGCTGGCTTGGACAGAAAGGGTGAAACATGATGATGCAGTCTGGCTTCCACAAGAGTTCCCTTTGTGATCTAGAGGAGCTCTGCTAACAGGAGCACAAGCACCACCCTGCCAAGCTCCTGAACTTCCAGTCCCAGGTGAAATTAACCTTGGTCACTGGGAAATAAATATATTGAGCAGACAATATCAGACAAGCTGGTCAGTATTTTGTTTGAGCTCAGGAAATTCCTTTCCCAGCCTATCTGAAAATATAGAAGTCACTACAAAATATAAGCAGGAAACAGACTTCCAAAGGCTTTGCTTTTGCTAAATAACTTCTGTTTAGACTGAACTAGAATTATTGGTTTACAAATCTTTTAGGGCAGAAACTCTTCACATCTACATAGATAACATCTAACAGAATACAGCTCCATTATGAACATATTTTGTGAACATAAAACACTACCATGATCAGTAAATATTAAAACACCCCTATGCATAGATTTGGCAGAATGCACCAAATGCTATAAAGGTCAGCATTTTTGCCCACGTTTTTGCCCCCGATACTGTTTCTGCTGTGGTTCATCACAATTCAGTCTGCAACTCTGAAGCAAGAGGTGAGTGCATTAGTGAATCTGTCCCTCTCCCTGCCCAAGCATACAAATCTTGCCCAATTTGATAGGTTTATTTCATTGCAATATTGTAACATTCAAGCAATAGCTTGTTTAGCCTTCAAATCAAGTAATGCTGTAAGTAGACTAGGTGAGTTCCCTTTCACTTTCTTCTTCATTATTCAACGGGCAATTGTTGTAAGTTTAAAACACAAAATGTGTTTACAAACCAGGAAGTTTTAGGATAGGAGATGACCCAGCCCCCTGTACCAAAACAGCATCATTCTTGCCTACTTGTGGTGCTAGCAAACCTCTCATATACATGGATTTTACCTAGGAGCAAAACAGGACTTTCCAATGCTGCAAACTGCTCTTGTAGGTTAGTAGATGAACAACAGCACCAGGGAATGGTTCATTAACCTCAAGGGTTTGCACTGACACAGCTACATTATAAAAAGCAAAGGTCTTCAGTGCAGATGGCACTGTAGATTTCTACATCTCCTGTCCCATTACTAGCTCTGCAACTTCTGCTTCTTTATTAAGGTCTGATTTCACAGATTTCTAAATATCCCATGACAGATTTAGAAGCACAAATGGTTCAACCTGGGCATCCTAAATCTGAAGACCATCCCTTTATCTGGAAGAAGAGAATGGCCAAGAGACAAATTTCTAATCCCTTATGAAGTCTTGTAAACATATATGCTAAAATCAGGTTCAGAGCAAAGGATTTTAAATTGCATTGCAGTTACTATGTAACTTAAGAGGATGGATCTGTGCTTCTTGTTTGACCATCCTGTCAGTAAATCAAGGAATACTGTCATAAAAATTTTAACATACTGTGATCATAATAATATTAAGAGGATGTATCTGCATACCCATTCTGATTCTTTGAACATTAGACATTATCTCAAGGCTTCTGAAATAAATCTTCTCCCTTTTTGCTTGCCTAAAAAAAATACAGAAGCTCCTTTGTTATCTGTCTATACCAGTGGTTTTGTTTAGGAAATGGATTCAGCTTGACTTGATATTGAATCAGATATCAGAAGAGTGATCCAAAGTTTGGAAAGCTTCTCTCTAGATTTATAAGGCTTTATATCAAATCACAAATGTCCAGAGCACAGTATCCTTTCACCAGCTGAGATAGTCAACCCTGTGCCCATCAGAGGCCATATAAGCTAATGTCAGAGGATTCCCTTCCCAGTTAATTATCTGCTTCAGAATTAAATCTTTCAATTTACAATACCTTGCCAATGCATCTCACTAACACAACTGTTGAGATAAAAACCATCTTTCAGGATATATGAGAAAACAGAGTCACACTTCTGAGATTTTTGAAAGCCACATTAATGGTGACCACATGCTGCGCAGTGTATATCAGACCAGCAGACAACTTTAAACACTTTTTGTATTTGCAAGAACTCTAATTGCCTTGGTGAAAACATAATGAGTAGCCTGTTATATTCTCCAAAGTTTTCTTTTAGTGTAATATTTGCGTTGCTTACCTTTGTAAGGATGAGTTTTAATGTGTCTACATAGAGTTTTAAGTGAACTTCTTTAACAATATTTGAAACTACTTCTTTCTGCCTAGACCACTGAAGTGTATGAGAACAGCAGTACTGGGAAACCATGAAACAAACTTTGGAAAAGGTCAGGCTTTCAAAGCAAATTTCCATAATTCATTATAGATTCACTACACATGGACAGGCTGCAGTAAATTGTTCTGCTGACAAAACTACAAAGCGTAATGAGTGGAACAATCTGAACTGCTCACAACACAAGCTATGAGATCTCTAATTGGGGAAAATAAATTCATCAGAAAAGTTCAGTCTGCAATCTTGGATTCTGAGTTTTACAGCTGAAATTCCAAGTGATTCAGGTCATGTTACTGAACTATACATGATGCTTTATGTCTGAATTTTTCTAAATTATGGATATTATAAATGGCCTCCTCCATTTAAGGCAAGAGTTACCTTGCAGTGTATACAATGCAACTGAGAGGAGGAGACCAGCTTTCAAAATCAGCTGAATATTTTTCTGTACCCTAGGTAGAGCCAGGCTTTTGTTGTATTACTTTAATGCTTTCACTCCATTATTTCCTTACTTGAGAGTGGCATAAAGGTTTCCCTCTTGCTGGTGAGCTTTGGATGTAAAACTGGGCAGAGTCTCAAAGTCTGGAGATCGTTTACTGAATCTACTTCTTTTCAGACTGGCTAAACATTGGCACAAACAAGAACATTAGTCACCCTCATGACTAATGTTCATTAGTAGCATTTTTAGGTCCAGAAACACAGTAGCTCAGCTTCTGGAGGTGGTGAAATGAATGGTGCATTTCTTACAGGTAGAAATGTCATTCTGCTTTATAAATCTGATATTTGACAATAACTAACCTGGAATCTGGGAATCTTTCCCACTCTTGCATCAAGGTCCATTCTCTGTATGCCTAGTGAATATTTGTTGAGATAAGACTCTAATGTACACATATCATTGCCCCTCCAGGCCTTGAACTATCACAATGCTTTCACTGGTAAAATATGATTAAGTGGCATCCACTGCCTCCCTATGAAGATGATGGAGGGACCAGGGGCTTTGGGCCACCTGCAGAGCATGCCAGGCCCATAGTTTAGAAACACCAAGGACTCTGTCTAGTAAGAGAAGGCTAAGCGGTAACACAGACCTTTGTAGCTTTCCTCCAGAAGTGAAAATACTGCTTCTCCTAACTCAGACAGTTGGTCCTTATGGATCTTCCTTAATGAGACTCTTCAGCCATTAAAGCCTGTAATTAGTGCCCACTTACCCACTTTCTTGAAAAACACTGAGAGAAAATTGCAAACACCTTTTATTTCTTATGAAAAATCAGTGGATATTTCAAGCACTCAGTAACTAAAGAGAATGCTGCATTATGAGTTTCCAGACAGTTAATATTTTCTGTAATTCAGGGACAAACCCTGGTCCAAAATCCTTTGAGTAACGGGCACTGCACCCACTGAGTGCTCTAGTTTCTTCAGAATACAGAGATTCATTGTGTTGAAGAGTTACTAGTTAATGGTTATAATGGTGTACAATAATAGAGTGTGACTGGAACAGATAATCTGAGTTCGTAGAAGGCAAACAACCCCTGCAAACCCCTGCAGCCAGCTGAGCTGGCTGCTGCTTTCTAATACAGTGATAAAGGTCAAAATGGCAGCTTTAAATAGTGAAGAAATGCTTGGTTTAATGTTGAACCAAAGAAAGTATCAAACTCTATATACCTTAATACTCTTTAACAAAGCCAAACTTGCAGACTACACACAGACGCATTATCAATCTTCCAAAACACAGCTTCAGAGCTGTGGGAGAGGGAAGCAGCAGCCATAGTGTTAAATGCCAATACAATGCCTTTGCTTTCAGAGAGAAGTAAAATTTTGGCACTCAAATGAAAGACAACTTTTCTGTAAAGGACAGTTTATGTAACTTTTGTGCTCTGTAAATCTCCTGTTAATGCATTAAGACTCTAAAGAGGTTTAAATGGCGAAAGCCTCTCAGCTTATCTTTGAGCTTACCTGGAGTTACAGTGTCCTTGCAGAGCTTCATGATATTATTGCCCAAAGGGCAGCAAGACAGAAAAGAGGTCACTAGAAGTCTGTCACATCACATACTCTACACCCTGAGTTATGCACAGCTCACTGTTTCATTCAAGCAATTTGCCAACTTTAAATGGAAAACTTTCTGCTCACTTGAATTCCCTCTTCCAAGCACAGCTTTTTTCTTCCCAGAACCATTTTACAGAAAGATGTGTCATGTGAGCAGGACCAGCAGAACCCCTCCCTGCTACAGGGCTGACAGCACTAGTGAAAGGTGTATAGCTCTCCTTAGTTTAGTCCAACCTGGAAATGAAACAACAGATAGTGACAGAGAGGTGAAATGTCCCAACTTTAGACCGGGAAATAAGGAAAACAAGCAGAATAAGTTTATAGTGGAGAATGTTTGTTTAAAAATTCCACCTCATTTGTGCGTAGGTGCAGGACTGTCTGCAATTCCCTTCCACCACCTGGTTGTGAGAGACAGAGCCTGCAAAGCTGGCAGAAGCCAAGCCTGAGGCTGGCCAGTGGAGGCCAGTGTGCTGCTGGATAATGTTCAGATCCACTAATTAATTAAATTCCATATGGAGTTAAACAATGGGACTTCGAGAGCTTTTTGACAAATGTGTTGGACCCTGCATTGGTTTGTCTCAGCATTCACCTTGGGTGCTGGAAACCAGACCCAAAGGAGATGTAGTGACCACCAGGGTGATCCAATCTAACATCCTTACAGAGCTGCTTGCTGATCACTGTACAATGTAAATCTCTCTTCATTAACTTTAAGTGAATACCCACTGCCACCATCAATACAACCCTCTGAAATCCTCCCTTGGAAAGTGCTAGGTGTTAGGATGTTGATTTGATCACATCTAAATCAGAGACAGACAAGACTGCCTGGTCAAAGATGACAGAGGGAGGGATGCTTAAAGGCATGATAGGAAGCAAATGGCATAGTTCTTCCAAGAGAGTTAGATGTGTCTGTCCCTGAACCCAAAGTGCCTGTCTAAGGAAGTTCCACCCCTCCTCTCTGATCACAGAGAGACCTCATGGCCAGTAGGAAGGACACATTCCTGTCTTGGGAATGAGGAAATCCATGCAGTATCCTGCATTTCCTAACCCTGGGGATCAGTAACAGGAGTGGAACCAGCACAGTATGATCCACAATCACATGGATAATCTGGCCAGTTTCCTTGGGAAGCAGATGAATATTGCACTGCAGAACCTCAGTAACTGCCAGAAGCTCACTAAGGCAAAGGACTACTTTTCCCCAGCTGTAAATAAAGATTTTCAAGCTACAGTTTTCTCTCTGGTTCTCAGAGAGGAGGTGTTGCCAGGAAATACTTTTTATGAGATGTGCTGTTATCGTCAATGCAGCAGTAAGACACCACTAAACATTCCCCGCTGTTGAGACCAGTTTTGCAAAGATCACTGGGGTTTTTACTAGTCTGATTAGAATTTGATGGCCTTATAAGAAACTTGAACAGAGTACAGCTCAGGAAATATCTCTACTGCATTTTATGGCCATATTGGGAGCTAAATGATGGATGCAATATGTGTTTTCTCAACTGCCCACCCCCAAGCACTTGGAGGTGCCTGTCCCTGCTGCAGGGGTTGCTGAAGTTCTTCTAGAGCAGCAGGTAAATCACTCTGATTTACTGTATGACATATTAAGATAAATTGATACATATTTCTTTAATGCCCCAAGTTGTAATGCGACTCACAAGAGCTCTTATCAAAAGTAAAAAATGAAGCTGTCTTCAGTCAGAACTCTTGCAGTGCCAGTTAATGTCATACAACAATTGCTTCTGGAAAAAGTTATGCTAACTTCAAAAAGGAGAGGGGGGATGGACACAATTTAATGCTTGGATTATATAAACATCACACCAGAGTGCTCTCTTTAGAGGAACTCTGGGTCTCACTCATCCCTGCACCATCTCATTCGTTTCTCACATGTCTTCTGTCATGTCTGAACTAAAGCAGAAAGCACTTTAGGCCAGGACCATGTCTTTTTATATTTTGTAAAGCGCTTAGGATGATTTTAATTGTGCTAAGACAATGGATACTATATAAAGAGGAATGAATTACCATTGTGGAAGAAGATTTCTACATGCTACAATAAGTTTGCAACTGCTCATTTTGTAACAGTAATAGCAAGAAGACCTTCTCATATTGTTGAATAAGACACAAAGTGGCTAAGTGAGTTACCAAGAGCTAAACATCTGCACTGGAACAGAAAGGTAATCCCATGGGCAAAACACATAGCTATGCTATAATTTCACAGTGCATTCTCATCAAATCAGTATTTCACATAAAGTTTATTCTTTTTGGTCAGAATCCAAACTTCTACAAGATAAATCCCAAAGTTCCCCCATAAACATGCCTCTTTGTTTTGGTGCTGCACCATCATATTTTCCAGTCTCCATAGAGCTCTAAGGAATCCTTCTTCGTGTTCAACAAGAACCTTGAAATTCCCCCTCGCAGTTTACTGGGTTTCTAGTCATCCTCTCCAGTGACAAATTTCAGTTCACATTTGCTCTTTCCCTCCTTTTTCTTATCCAGATTCATCTTACAAGACCTCCTTTACTAATATGTCATCAGCCAGTAAAGGATGACTAAAGGTAGTGCTGATGTTAACTGGCAAATACAGACATTTTGAGTGTAATATTTTTAAAAGGTCACATCCATCTTTATGTGGATTTGGAACGCAAATGTGGTCAAGCAGAGATGTGACTTCACAGTTTTGACACCAGCTTTCTGTATGGCTGCATTTAGGCTGTGGTTCCATGATGGTGTATCTAAGCATCACCCACAGTATAAAATGGATTTGATCAGAGTTGAGAAGGTTGCAGTTGACTGCAGTTCAGACAGATTAAATGCACTACACAGGAGAGAGTTTAAGCTCTGTAATGGTTTCATCCTCCTATGGAGGCTTTATGATGGCTGTGGGAGGCAGATGTTCCTTGATCTAAGCATAAGAATAGAAATGTACAGACAGATTGTACCTGATTGGGCATAAAACCTGACAGTACAAAATAGATCCATCAGTGGTTTTGAACAAATTTGAATGAGCAGTGAGTTTATTTTAAATCAAAGCTTAGCTTCAGATGGCCATGGCATTTCTGATCAAATGTGAGGGTCCCTGAAGGCAGATTTACCATACTGCCAAACCATGACATTCAAATATTGTAATGTGCCCTCTTCCAGTTCTACCTCTGTCAAATTAGGTTGTGAGTCAACTAATGTCCAGGCCTTTCCCAGCAAATCTGCTTGCAAGGGATATGGGCAAAAAACTCCAAAGCAAAAATCCTGAACTGATTGATCATACCTCTGTCAAGAGCACAGCTCTGGGAGACAAGTGTTTTCACACTGGGAGGACTTTGTACCCTGCACATGCAGTTCAACACAGTATTATACCACTGACTCCTGCCAATGGAGCTAAAAGGACTCAGGCCAGTTATATCAGCCAAAGGCACAGAAGTATTCAGGTATTTCTGATTGTTGCAAGAAAACAGGAGGATTTAAGGCCAGAGGAGAATCCTGACAGCTTCAGCTGAAATCCTCAGGAATGGGACATAAGCACTGACAGAGGTATAGCCAGTTCCATCTGTGTTCTGTGATCTTTCCAGATCAAGTCTTGAAAGCAAAGGAGCAGCACAACACGGTAACTGATGTCCTTCCTTTCTCTTTCTATTCTAAAAGTTTAACCAATAAAAGTTTTCTGGCCCAGGATATGGTAAGCACTGGAGAAGGAATAATTTTTATACCCATAAAAAGCCATTATCTTATTTTAAATGATATTTAAATTTTTTTTTTTAATTTCCAGTAAATAAACATATAAATCAATTTCAGTATGCAGTTAGGCAACTCTTAGGATTTTCGCCATCAAACACTTATTGATGAAGAAATGAGAACAAAGGAAATGCTTCCCAAAAACTGCTTATGGAATTAAACAGTGTTTGAATGAAGAAGTCAAAGAATTTCAAATCTTTATTTAGATAGTTGAAAGTAGAGGTGGTACAATTGAAAACAGTATAGGCAAAAAAATATCCAATGATTCGCCACAAATAGTTTGCCCAGATCTATACTGTACTGTCTTATAAGTGAAGAGACATTTCCATATGGGAATTACACCACAGTTTAGCACTTTGTGCTTTATCCTGTCCCTCTGTCCATTCTGTGTTTCATTTCAGTTGTTGTCATTCTAGCCATTGCTGGGAAAAAGAAGCTGAGATGTTGCTGCCATAACAAGCCATTTGAATGAGAAGTGTACAGAAGAGAGTGAGAGAAAGTGGTAATTAGCAGCCAATACCAAATATAAAAGAACTAGAGTGGTATATCTCAGAATAAAACCAAATAAATGGTTAGAAACTGCCTTTAGTAAGGCAGTTGCCTTCCTGAACTTTCCATGTATTCAGTACAAAGGGTCAATATACACAGGCAGAGCTGACCCAGAGCAGTTTCAATTTTATCGTGACTCCCTGAATGTTGTTCATTTGCTACATTGCAAATAATGGTTCCTTTTTGTCACTACGAGAATAACAGTGACACTAAAATGCTTCTCATGCCATTCAGTGCAAGTCACTGCAGTGAGTTTGTTCTGACCTCTACTTAGTTCTTCTGTCCCGAATGCAGCAATATTTCCATGGTTTCCGTGGTTATCCTCCTTGTTCCGAGTTGCACAACTACTTTGTTTACAGCTTATTTCTTCTAGCTGGAAACAAATTACTCCGATGAGGCATCCCGGCACTTCCTCATTCACTGATGCCCAGGCAAAGCTCACAAGGAAGGCGATGTTTGCTACCATCTGCTGGTGAATTAGAGTTGGGGACCAAAGGAGCATCACAGACTTGATTTTATGCATTACTTGAACCCTTAACAAGAACCTGCTGATCCATTTATGCAAGAGTTTGGTAGGGGGTTAAAATAATACTGATATTTTTGTTGAGGAGCAAAAGCTAGCAAAGGAGCATGTGCTATACATAATGAAAAATAGAGAGAGTGGGAGAAAGCTCTCTAAAGATGTGCAAATCTGTGCTAGAAAGAACTTTGAGGAGATGTGGAGCTATAGAATTCCCAGAAATATAATGACAGGAAGAAAATCTCAATCTCTCGTCATGGCTCAAGGAAATAAAGCTCTGAGACTGTTACTGGAAATATTAGTAAGTCATCACTTCAAAAAGTACTTGCTTCTATAGCAGTAGCTACCAAATTAGTCATCATAATCCCAGAGGTGGTTGTGTTACTGTAAAGTGGGGTTCAGCATTACTGAGACAAGTATTTGGAGCCATAGATTGTTACAGGACTCTGAACATTGTATAGAGGGAAGGGACTTAATTAAACTCCTTTGAGGTGCATCCAGAAGTAACAAATATACAAAATGTGAGTCTGCACGCACAATCAGGGAAAATAAAGAGACACATCACACATGCTTGTGAACCTTGAACAAAGTTCATAGAAGCTGATATGCAGGTATCTGGTGGTACAATTGAAAACAGTATAGGCAAAAAATAGTATATAATGGAATACTCTTTAAAATCAAAGTAAAAAACAAAAAACTTATAAAATTAAAACTGAGACCAATACAAGTTTCTTAATTTTTTTTCAAGGAAGTTAGATTTGGAACTGTTTAGCAGCTCTATATTTAACAGTTAGAAACTGTGGTTACTGTTCAAGGAGAAATGTACTGTTCTACAAGCTGAAAACAAGGCCCAAGTAAAGAACAAGATGAAATTTTCCCTCAGAGTTCTGAGCCTCCTCATCTCCACTGCCTCCACAGCTTTAACAGGATGTGGGGAGCAAACCAGCTCCTTGGACCGATGCAAGACCTTACAGTGAATTCAACACCAAATAATCCATTACAGTATGTGCCACATTCATGCTGTCCTGTTGCACTGCTCTTTCAGGTGCCATCACATGAGGATGATATTTGACACCACTTTATGACCTTTCTGCTCATGGTCTGGTCCTTTGTTTTCATGCACTAAATCCATAGATCAGCCTGTTTCTGTTTGTACTGTATTTACTGTGGTGGTTTTCAATGCTGGGGGTGTATTTAGGAACTATGACAAGAAAGTAGTAAGAGATGGTTCAGTAAGGTGCACTTGCTCTTGCTGAAGAGAGCAGACAACTGTAGCTCTATGCAAGTCTGACTGAGGTTTCCAAAGCAGCAACAGGGGAGGTTAATCTGAGCCAGAAAAGCTGAGTGCTGCTGCCCACTTCCCACGCCTCCCACTCCCCCTCCCCACCAGTCCTTTTCATGTTGACACACTGTGTTCAACTTGCTGCAGAGAGAAAATGAGCACTAAGCCCCCGATTTTTCTGCTTTCCTTATCACAGATATTGCCCACTTCGTAAGATTTGAACACTGTTCCCACATCCTTAGGGAGGGGTTTACATCATTATTTCCTAACAGCCTTCCAGGCGACAGGTCCCTGCCCCAACGGCTGTAACTGCCCGGGAGACAGGGCCATTGTGCAGCGTTCCAAAGTTGGCAACAATGCGTGTTCGGGTCAGGCTCCAACTGACTGCAAAGCCACCCCCTGCTCATTTATCTGTCCATGTCAGGGAGATATAGTGCAGCATCATTTGGCACGAAAGCCCCCAGTTAGGTTGATCCCCATCAAGTGAACTTCCTGGCCTTGAATAGAAAGCCACAAACCAGCAGTTTTTGCTGCTTTCTCCCATACAGTTCAGACAGGATTCAACAAAGCCGAATCACCAACAGTAAGAGAAAATCAATAGGATTCAAGCATAGCTAAGCCTCCATGAGCAAATACATTCTGTAACTAAATCTGCTGGTACCCAGTGAATTGCATTTTTCTAAGCAGCATGTTGTCTGTTCACAGGTTAGGAAATGAGTGGTAGGAGTTTGTAGGTATATCAATAGCTGCATGATCTTGTTATCTGCTCTTAAAGCCAGATATAGGACACAAAGAGGCACAACACAAGACTCCCCAAACATTAGCAGCAACTGATTGAAAATGCAACAGTAATTCAAGTGAGCAAAACCTGAAAAGCCTTTTGAAGAGGGATTCTGGCCAAGCTGATAGCGGCTGCAGCCTGAGTTTTGTAACCCACGCACATCTCAGATTACTCAGCCCTTTGCTCTGCTGGCCCGCTACACACCTGTCAACAGACAGAGAAGTACCAGCAGCCTGTTCTCTAAGGAGCAGGGAAATGCGCGGAGGCAGAGGGACACAGAAAGGTGAGAAAGAGCAGCCCAGTCCCCTCCTTCAGGCTTTATAATAAAGATGCTCCCAGTTTACAGTAGTGATTCTTCTTGCTTTGGCCTTCAGGCATTGGTGCCTGTGTGAACAGCCACGTTCAACTCTGAGCCTTTTTTGCTTGACAACTTGAGCCCTTTTCAGCTGTCACTTCCCTCTAGTCGTCCCATGTCCATACCCTTCCCCACTTCTAATTAAACAATGTATTGCAAAAGCAGTGGGGTTTATGCCCCAAAGACTGAAACGTCTGGAGCAGGAATACTGTGGCTTTTTCATTAAAATATCATTGAATTAATATTTTCCAGATAATTTAAATAGGGTGAAATACTTTTCACCAATACTTCTAATCAGAAATTAATTTCTAAGGGAAACTAACACTACCACTGCATAGCATAGGGTAGAAAGGTAACAATTTGGGACAGAACTTGCTCTGCTCCTCCCACCCCCAAGACACGTGCTACAGAGTTGCCCCAGCATCCTTGTCCCACCACACTGTGCAAGACTCATCTACTGGTCATGCTGTGCTGTATGGAAAAGCAGAACGTGTCTGCATTATCTGCGGACTGGGGCACTTACTCTTGAAGACAAAGACTTAGCAATCTGAAAGGAGACATCTCCATCCTCCCTCCTCCAGTAGAGATGTGACCTCTTTCAGCTTTAAAGGATTTAAATTAACTTGCAATACCAGTGCTCTTCTGGCTGACACAAGGACATAAGAAAAGCGAGGTTGTGGGGGAACAGTCTTTCATTAGCCTCCTACTGTCAAAATAGAAGGCTTGTGCACCTGAAACCATGTCAGATATTTTCCAGCTGTAATAGCTGGCCAATAAAACACACTTACTCCTTCCACAAAGCTTTCCCTAAATTAACTTTGCATTATGTAAGCTCTACTGCAAAGCCATCTCTTCTGCTGGCCTGGCATCCCATATTGTTTTGTTCATATAATTGTGCCTACTTTCTTACCTGTTTTCTATTTAGTTCATCAATAAATGTACTACATTTTACAAAGTTATACTGTACTACAGGGTTTTTTTAGCTTTTACTTTTAAGCACTTACTTATGTCTGCACATATCAAATAATTTAAATTATCCAAATAAGAGAAGAGCTGGAGAAAAGAAAAGGCATGCTAGGGTGCACTTTTCAGTACTTGCCAGTTTCTTCCAGAGGCATTTACTACAATGTACTCATGTCTAACATAAATGATCACTGAAATGCAACACACAGCTGGGTTATATTTGCACCCCTATTTGCTGTTTGAAGAGTCCATGAGCCAGGTAAGATCCAGGATCCTTTTCAATTTTAATTCCCTCTTTTAAGTGCCCTGCAATCTAAAGGCAGAGAGTTCTAAGTCCTGATATAAAGGAAGAGAAATCTTAAACTCACAATTAGCAACGTAAGTAAAGCCATTTTATGTTGTGTTGAAATTATCTTTTCATTGCTAGCTAATAAATACACATTTTGGAAACTAAGTTTTACTAATAAAGAGGAAAACTGAAGCAATATTACCATAAACCCTCCCCCAGAGAGAAAGCACCTGGTTAAATTCATTTTCATTTCACATGAATTTTACTCCAAACACACTTTGCCCTGGTTGGCAGGTTTTTATTTAGTGCACGGTGCTACATATAGCACAGGTCTGGCTGGGGCCACACTGTACCAGCCCCCTTAAAGACCTTCTAATAACAGCTTCTGGGCAGTGTCTACCTCACAAGTCAAGAGAGACAGGCCCAAGATTGAGAAAAGTATACAGCAAAGATATATGACAACTACTTACACCACATAATGAATCATTTCTAAATGCTAAAGCAAGAGGAATTACTCTGGCACTGTAACTAGATATTCATAATTGTCTCACATCTGAAAGGATTAATAACAGAGATGAGGTTCTTACAGTAACTGCTATGTAAGTAACAAATTATAGAAGGAAGCTTTTAAAGCAACCCTTCAGAAGACAGTACCTGTTCTCTCAGCTGCATTACAGTGAAAGTACACACTCACAAAGAGAAAGGAAAGGCAACGAACCCGTTCCCATCTCATCCCAGCCATGCCACTTCTTCAAGACAAGGTGGGAATCTGTGTCTCAAGGAGGTGAAGATGTGAACTGAATTGATGGATGGGAGAAGGAGCTGATGTGCAAAGCATTTCTGACTTCTGCCAAATTCTATCACAACCCAAGCCAAGTATTATCATGCATTTTTTTCTTTTAGTCCCTTATTACAGAGGTGCATTGTGCTCTAATTTATCATATAGTGGTATACATTTCACAAATGCTTAGAAAACCCCTAAATTATCCAGGAAGCTTGAAAGCTCTCCTAAAACAGTATCCCTTCCTTACAGAAATGAGTAGCTTATGTTTATATATCTCTCTAGATTTGCTGTTAATATAAATAACTAGCATTTCCAGACCAGAATAAGGAGAATGACTATGAATTTGGCTATTGTAAAAGTCAAATGAGAACAACTTTAAAATGCTACAAGTAAACTGTTCTCTAGAACCAGACCCATTTAGCCTAATTCCAACCAGTTGTGCATATGTTGCATTGCAGTATAATTCCCTTAAAACATTATTGTTCCCCTTAAAACATCTCAAACATGGCCTAAGGTTGGGAAAAATGTTCAGAAGCACATTTTGTGATGCCATCAACCTTTTTACTTTATGCATATCTGAGCTTACCTTCCATGTGGCGGAGGGGCAGGCTGCCAAGGTGAAGGTTACTTTCTCTGTCACTACATTGAAGGTGACACGAAACATGGTTTATATTCCAGTGGCCTCAGACCCAGGGCAGAAATCTTCAGTGACGGTCACACTGCTCACTTGTGTGCATGCTGCAGGCTTCTGTCACACTGCACTATACATTCAGCTACCCCATAACGTTATGATCAAAGCTGAAGCCTGAAACAGCTGTAAGGGTCCAGCTTTTCCCAGCAGCCCTGCTCCTGTGTGTCAGGACTAATCAGATTAGCAGGTCTTACTTGTCTGAGTTGGGACTAACAGGTTAGCAGAACAGTTTGAGTGGGGGAAGGGAGCAGAAAATAAATCAAATTAGGGCATTTACTAAGCAGCTGAGATTTCCTTCCTGCTTGCCTTTGTCTCTTTACAGGACTCACACAGAGCCAGGACAATGCACAACAAAAATGCAGCTTTGTTTCAGAGTAGCTCTTTGTATAGGAGAATTTCTCTAACTTTGCCTTGATTTGATTCGTTTTTGATTGTCAGCAATCACCAAGAGGAGAGCTCTCCCAGAGCAGCCTGGATGTTGTGCAGATAAACAAGTCTCAGACAGAAAAGGCATGTATTGTGCTTTTTTCATCCCACACAACCACCAAGGCAACACACTGGCTGTGCCAGGGGATCAGTCAAACACTCTGTTCTGCACAGAGCTAGATAACAAGATTCACAGATGGTCTAATCTGAAGACTAGGGCAAAAGGGTGAAAGGGACGGGACAGGACAGGACAGAAAAGGTATGACCTTAGGATCCTCAGCCTGCCTCAGAGTACTTTTTCCACATCTTTTACTGAGACAGATTTACCCTCATGGAAAGGAAAATTCAAAAGAAGAAAGGAAAAAGAGAAACCATGCATGATATCCACAATTAATAGTGTTTGACTGCATGCACAGACTGTGCTACAGGATGTGGGAGATGCTACACAAGGGAGACGCTTCCCCCATGGGCACAGCAGATGCAGTCATCTCTCCCTGACACCATCACTTCTTAGCACCAACATGTAAAGAAGAGACCTAGTTTGGGTAACTTGTCTCTTATCTACATTCATCTTTTCAAAAATAGGTCTCTAGTTCATTAGTCACCTAATTTTCTCCCTTGCCAATAGAGAAACACAGGTGTGATCAACTGTGTGAAACTACCTTTTTCTCAGCGTTACTGGAAGGAGGGAGTGTATGTACTGACATTTCAGAATGCTGATGTAACCTGAGATTAATATTGAAAACTGCTACTGGGTTTTGAGACTGAATTCAAAGATGCATTGACTTTCTCCTGCTTGCTCTGTGAGTCTGGTCTGTGACTCTGGACAGGTGTTCACTCCTGAATGAGGAGGCCACCAAAATGTCCTGAATGCGCTTCCTTCTACTAGTCAGTAACTGTGCTGTGAGTCACCATTTTGCAATATTGGAAAGAGGCCAAACTTTAAACCCTTTCTTCTTGCCAACAAATACCTACTCATCCAAAAGTTGCACTGACATTGGACAGATTAGACTCACCAAGGGGAGTCATAAGTGTATTCACAATCTGACTGGGTAAAAATTTATTTATTCCAATAATCTAAGTCCTGTGGCCAGAAAAAGCCAAGCACTATGCAAGAGGCAAGGAATGCTCCAAACCTGTAGATGACAGCATATGGCTGGATTCCTGTACATTAGTGCCTGCACTGGCAAAAATTAAGCCCACAGAGTTTACAGGGGACAAAAGCCACAGCACAAAACCATTATTAGAAATCCTAACAAAGGAACCCCATAGCTCAACTTCCAGTACCAGGATCTTTTCCAAGAAGTTCAACAAACCAAACAGCCAGTGTCCAATTATCTTCAACCTGAATTGGATAGAAAAGTAGATTTTCATAGGGGCATACAAAGGCATATAGATCTGATGCACATTTTTAAAGGGCAGAACAATATGTGCTGCACTTCAGCCAGGTTTAACTGGACAGACAGAGGTCATCTGTTTCCTGTGATTAGGCCATAGGGAAGCTTTGTTATTTTCATTTAAATAAAATAAGATCAATCTCCCTGTAAATAATGTACTGATAGTAACATATTTGTGTGTTTCTAAAGAGACTCATGCACAGTGAAAGGTGTTTATTTCCACAACTCATTTCTTACTGTCTGCTTTAATTTACTTGTCTATTTAGGTTGTTTTAGGACTATTCAAGCACCAGTTGATGTAGGAGAGGCAAAATAACATGAAGTATCTTCTTTCTATCTTTCCAATTTAGTAAAAGTTATTTTTCTTTTCTTTAAGATGCATGTTTATGGAGAATCTAATGGAGAAAGTTTTCTTTGTGAGAAATGATAGAGTTTCCAAGACTGGAAACTGTTTTCTGTGTGCTAATGATGCTGCCGTTCCTATGTTATATAGTTGCTGCAGAAAGTCAGGCTCAGGTTGAGACAGGTCTTCTGGTAGTTTGTGCCACAATGACAGAGCTCTGGGGATGAAAATCCATAGCAGAACTACATGTGTTTTTTTGGCTGATGTGATCTTGGGGCCCACTGTGCTGCTGAGCACAGATTGGTGGCTGTTTCCGATTTTAATCAAAGCAACAGCCCCATAATTCCAGAAAATTGTCAATAGTCAGGGTATAAGGTCATTACAGATGCATAGCCACATCTAACTAGTTCCCACTTCCCAAGAAAAAGAACACAGGGCATGTTGAAATGGTTTTTGGAAGAAGAAATCTTTGTGAGATATGGTTACAAAGAAAAAGCAAAAGTATTTATAAATTTATAAAGAGTTTTTGACGTGTAACTCATTACCTATAGGACCTATTTTTGTAATCATTTTCCAACCATCTTTTCCTAGATCTCAATCACACAGATTAAATGTCAGACACCTTCAATTTCCACCTTAGCACAGCAAGATATCTAGCCCCAGATCATCACTTCTGAAAAGGGCCACTGGACATTGTGATGGTATAAAAAACAAAGAGCAAGCCCAAAATATGAGACTCGCAACATATATGCCCAGTCAATCGACCTTTTCTTCCTTTCCACATCACTATCCTTCAGTTCCTCCCTGCTCCTTGCTCTCCTGTTACTTTATTTTATATATATTTTCATATCTAGTTATCATTTGCACTATAAGCTTCCCAGAGCAATGATTTACTGTACATACACACCCAAACTTATGCCTGAGTACCAGCAGAGTGTCATGAGAACAACTGCATTATAAAGTAAGAAATTCAACATAGAGAAAAGCCAGTGCTGAGATCAATCAGCCTAAACAACTGCCTGAAGGTATTTAGAAAGTTATTCCTCAGACACATTTTCACTGTGTGTCAATCCAAAGACATGCATAATACACATGTTTTAAACAAGTATTTTTTTAATATGCTGGAAACACTGACTTAGCAAATTGTATAGCACGTTCCAATTTGAAACTTTGTGACAAATGGTACTTTATTAATTAAGAATTAATTAAACATTAATTTAAACACTCATTCAAAGCTACTCACACAGAATGCAACACCTTCAAACAATCATCACAGATTTTCAGGCTGCTGTCAGACAAAAAGAGGTGTAAATGGAAGACAGGCCAAAGCAAAATAATACTTTTTCTGCTAGTGTACAGGGTTTTGGTCTAATATGAAGAGCAAACTCATAGAAGGTAGGCTATAAATGTCATGCCTCGTTTTATTGACCTGATCATGACACAGTAAATAATTGCACATCTTCATATTACCTCAGAAAACACTCAACACATGGCCAATGCATTTTGATTGCCAGTCGGTATGGATAAGTTAACTTCAGGTTTCATTTATCCTTATGGACATTGCCATTAGCTCTCAGGTATTTCACAGGTCTGTTAGTCTAATGTTTTGGAGCTGCAACCTAATGGAAAATGACAGGTTCTACACTCTCTGTGGAAAAATGAATGGTAAACCTCCCTCAATAGATTTCCCATCTCTTTGGATCTTAAACCCTGTAAAATCAGTTTTGATTCTACAACACAGTGAATCAGAAAAAGATGCAGATCCTAAATGAGAATCTGCTCTTTGGCTTGACTTCCAAGGAGGACAGTGTGTTTGCTCTATTATTCTATTGGTTGCTCTGCTGTGCTAGGAGTTCCTGCTTTGAGGGAAAGGCTTTTTGAATTCAATAGCTCCTTCTGGTGGTGTGAAAGAAAATGCTTCATTACAGTCAGCTCACAGTAATGCAGGATCAATGCACGATTCATTGAATAAATCATAGGTACCAGCACCAGCTAGAAGTTATGCCATAAGTAAAACAGACATTGAATTTATGATTCAAGAAATATGTCATGCCAAATATATTCTTCATAACTGTTGTAAAGGAGACAAGGTTTCTAGGAAATCCTCCTTTTCTCCCATTCCACCACAAAATTGCTGCAAATTTTCTTCCATATGGTAACCAAGGAAACTCGAAGAAAGGTGATAGAATGCAAAGTGGCAGGAGTCACAATTCTGGGCTACTGGCTCAGCAAGTTTAAGAGAAGTCCTTAATGAAGGCACATCTTGGAGCCAGTCGTTCTAATTTTGAACCAATGATCAACTTTAAAGACAGGGATTTGACCCAAACCTTGCTTGAGCAATAGGAATATGCATGTGGTCAGGCTCAAGGACACCACATTCAAGAGGGAAAAATGCATTGAAAAGTCCCTGATCAACAGACTTTGAGATACTCAAGAGCTTTTCATTGTTTTCTTTTCCCCTTCAGAATGTCCAGTGTTAAGATAGATACTATCTTCTTCTAAGCTCACCTCTTAAAGTGTAACAGCCAGAGAGCATTTGCAAGGAATGCGTTCTGTCCTAGGCAGTCTCCTAACATTGCGTCATTCCCCAGCTGTACAAACAAGACATTGTCTTGGGAGTTAAAAGCAGCACTCCCAGCCTTGGGTATAAATGATGCATTGTTCTTAATTAACAAAATTCACTGGCAGGGTGCTACAATGTATTTCCTATCTGATGGTCCTTTTAAGACTTATCTAGTGAGATATTCATGGTTGCTGTCAGAGAAGACCTTTCACATCCTACCACCAGTGCAGTACTCTGGATAACTCCACTCAGGTAGACCTCTGTTGCCTTTGAGTCTGCTTAAGTGAAGCACCATGCAGAGCTTCAAGTTAAACCAATGTTATTAAAAAATATAACTGAGTTACCATCTGCCCACTCTTTCACTAAATTTGATACTTGGCAAAATCCAAGATTTTATAAAAATAATAAGACATGTGTTTAAATGAACTTCAATACCACAACACATATCTTTCTAATACCATTTCATGTAGAATATTTACAATCCAGATTTTATTCAAAGCCAATACAGTATAAACTAAAGCCAATCTATTTTTGCTCAAATACATAGTAAAAAACAGTACTAATGACAAAAAGAAAACCCAAAAATCAGATTCTAAACAATGAAATCAATATTTGTTATCTATATATCTTTGTAGTCAACAGCTTTCATTGATGTCAGTGTAAATTTTAAAAATGGCCTGATTGGCACCATCACTGAGTTACAAAAGGAAACCTAATTTCACACATTAAAAAGGGATTATTTTTTAGCTTGATATTTGGTCTAGAGCCTACTCAGAATGCTGGGGGAAAATTGGTTTGGAGTTGGCTGCTGGCGCTCTACTACCAAGTGATTCAAACTCTTCCGAATGTTTCAGCATGAGCTGTTATTCAGTACAAAGGGCGCTTCACATTATACCATCAGCAGGAATGTTCCTGGACAGGGGCACTAGAAAGAAAAAGACAGAGAAGCCATCTCTGGGAGAGCCAGGGAATGGTTCTGTGCCAGGGCGTATCTTCTCCCTTCCTCGATGGCACATTGTATCTCTGGGACACTGGAAGACATGAGAAGGAGATTTTGAAGGAAAAAGCTTGCAAGCAGAGTGCCTTGTTCTAGTTAGGACGTACTTTATGGACACAGAACTCTGCAGCTCTAAGTGAGAGTCTTGTGAAAGTGGAAGAGTTAGAGGAAGGAAAAAGTGTGTCAGGATTCCATGTAAATAACTGCAGAGCTTTAGCTGAGGGATGAGCATGTCAAACTAGATTCTCTGTTTACTGTGCACATTTTCAATTGGCTCTTACCTAACTTTTAATTATAATGTGTATGAAAGTAGCACATGAAGCCCTGGGGAACAATTAGGGACCCATCCCTCTCCATTAGAGACTGTACATCCACAGAGCAAGAGAAATCTGTCTCCAGCAGCTTTCAGTGAATAAACACATAAAACTAAAACCGACCAGAATACCAAAGGCCTGAGTCTGCAGTAACTGTAAGAATACAGAAACAGACACTGGAATTGAAACCAAAGATCTGCCTAGCCAGCCTTTAGATTTTTAGGATAGCCTTTGCTGGACACTTTGGAAAAAGTAAAGATGTGGGCAAGTTTACCATAGTTTTTTCACACATTCCAAAGCCAAAGTGTCTTTGTATTTGGCAATATTGGATGGACCTTCTGACTTTGTTTATTGCATAATGCCATTGACATTTGTGGGTGCTACAGCGTCTGTGTAGTAACAAGTTCTGTAATTGAATTACAGGACTGAATAATAAAGTACTCAGCCTTGAATATTTTCTTGTCTGCATACCTGGTAATTTCATTGGACACTAAATCATGTTTGTCTATTCCACCTCCACATGACATTCGTAACTCCATACATTACTGTCACTCCCTCACTCTGTTTATTCATTTCCAGCCTAAAAAGAAAAATGAATTGAATGCATTTTTCTCATAGAGACACTTCTCTATCTTGATGCACATCTAATGACACAGAGGTCTGGAGCTAAAGGGACATTCAGTGGGCCATTTCTTCAGTAAGGTGAGAGGTTATTTGCTCTCTCCTGATTATCTCAAACTATTCCAAGAGCAGTGGCCAAGCCTGAAATTGCTGGGTTTTGTTGCCCCCACTGGGACACCCTACTCCTTTTAATTTGTTATTGAAAGATGTTTAATTGGTGTCAATGACATAATTATTGTCTGATCCATCAGGTAATAAATCCAGATTATACTTACCTCTCTATCATGAAAACTGACCATTTATTCATAACTCTTTAATTCCTTAATCAGTTATTTAACCACTTTGGTCCTTAAAGAGCTTCTGGTAGGAAAGGAAAATATCAAGTGACTTTTTGAAAAGTATGTTTAACTAATCAAATAATTCTTTTTCATGCAGTCATTGACTCCAGTGCCATGCTATATTTATGAAGTCTGATTTCCCACTATAAATCCACCACAGCACTTTTCTCCTATACTGAATTTACTTGTCTGTCCACCAAAGGCACACCAGAGTGCAGGGGCAAAAAATAAAATTCTGTTTAAGAAGATCATAAAAAACAGTTATGTATATAAAAAACAAACATGTATGACAATTCAAATGAGAGGAAACAAGCCATATGTTAACTGGGAAGCTGTTAAAGTGAGCTCAGTAACAACACACATCAGACTATGGTTTTGTTCCTCTCCCTACTGCTGACCTGGTAGAGGAGCTAAAATAAGCCATTTTGCAACTTTGTGTTTCCCTCCCACTTCTTTCGGAAACTTTTTTAGAGGTTAGGATTCTTTCTTGTGCAATGCCTTTCTGCTGTCATGCTATGATGTTTAACTCAAGGCCATGAGCTTCAACAGACTGAGCAGAAAGTCTCCTGTTCATGTATATCCAAAAGTAGGTCCATGAGCCATGCTGTCATATTGCTGAAGGGAGAGAGACCCAGTGAGAAAAAAGGATTTGGTGAGGTGTAGACTTGTGCTTTTTGACAGACTGACTTGCCTGTGGCCATAGAGGAAGTTTGTAGCAGCTATAGAGGGGAATCCAGACACCTTCCACCGCTCAGCTGAGTTCCTTGCCTGCAAGGTGT
Source organism: Ammospiza nelsoni (assembly GCF_027579445.1). Lineage (NCBI taxonomy): Eukaryota > Metazoa > Chordata > Aves > Passeriformes > Passerellidae > Ammospiza > Ammospiza nelsoni. Next base: position 48,958,596 of record NC_080634.1, read on the forward strand.
TATTCCTTCCCTGCACAGCATGTGCAAGAGGGAGCCTGTGTGTCAAAACATCTCTATTCTGCAACCAGACATCTGGTGTAATGTTCTTAGAAGGTTAATAATGCCACTACCAGCAGAATTAAGTAAATGACAGTATATATGTTAGAAAGATGACTGTGACCCTATGGAGAATTAATATGTCAAAGCACATTTATTTCATATCAGCTGAACTATAATCAACAGAAATGTTAACTCTAATTTGAACAAGTTATTTCTATAACTTTGGAAAAGGTTTTTATCCTGTTTGTTCTATCACTTTTTCCACTGTCAGTGGTAGAAAAGGGTCTCTGGAAAAAAATTTCAGTCAAAAAACCATTAGGAATTCTAAACTCCTTTAAAAAGAAATAAACCAAAAAAAAAAAAAAAAAAAAAAAAAGTATGTAATTTCCTAAAACCTGATAACATTTTAAATGTATTAAGTATTATCAGGCACTGGCCCCTGGGATATGACTATGGTTTGTTCCAGCTCAAGGACCAAGTCTGGGGTATACAATTGTTTATTACAAAAGTGTTAAAGTAGGCACTAGGCACAAGAAGCTTGTATATAGAATTGCCAAAACTGTGCAACTGAATGGCTTGGGATTGTTAATTGATAAGCAGATAAGTAATGGACTAATGATCAAGATGTCTGCAGGCCATCAAAGAACTACCAGAAGTTTACACAAGATACCTTTAGTGTGGCTTATCTCATCCATTAAAGTGTAAGTACGATAAGGGCAACAGACCAGAAAACATATTAGAGTTCGGGTGCATAGTTAGTACATGGACAAAAATGTACCACTAAAAATATACAACACACATATGTCATCAGGTAAATGATGATCTGCCTACATTATTTACAGAGAAGAAATCTGTCTCATGGTTTTCCAGATGTCCCTGGGAACAATTTGATCAGCAAAAGAAAGTTGTCTTTGCTACTTACAGACTGAATAAAAGAACCTGAGTGGTTGCATCAGTCCCCAGACTACTACAAATTCTGAGACAGGATACAAGCATAAAAGATTCTGGTAGCAAATTATTGCCCATCCCTAGTGCAGAACCCCTTTGCTGGAAATGCTGAAGTGCCTGGAGTAGCCTAAACCATCCTCCAAAACTACAAAGACTGGGAATGAAAATCCAGTCATTATAGTTTCAACTTTACTGTCCTTACCAGATAATCGATACCTGGAAATGGAGAATTGAGGTGATTATCTGCAAGAGCTGCTATGGCTTTTGCTCAAAGGCATGCACAGTGTCCTCTGTGTTAGCAACAGATAGGAAATGTGTAGGTGGGAAAGCCTTTATTGCTGGGTAATAAGATAGTGACTGTTGTCAAAGAGTTCACTGCCCAGATATTCGGATAAACAGAGCAACATGCAAACCATGTTAAATCTTATTTTTAATTTCCTACTCATTTCTCGGCCCAGTCTGACCCAAATTTTCTTCCATTCTGCTTCACCCTTTCCATGCTGTTCTTTGCTAATGTATACTGGGCCATCTCTCCAGGCCTCATTTACACCCCCAGCTAATTTGCCTTGTGTCTCATCCTTCTCCCTGTTTTTCTGCCTGTTTCTTCCATCTTCTCATTTTTCTTTCCTGCACACATTTTTCAGCATCAGCATGATGTTGGAAGGATCTCATCTTCACTTTTCTTATAAGCCAGAAAAACTCCTCTCTGCCAGCTCAATTCACTTTTTATCCTCATCAGAAACATTTCCTATCTTGTGCCCCTTGCCATTCCTGCAGTGGTTGCATAACTACTCTTACTAGAGACAAGAAGACAGGGCTTGACTTAAAGATGATGTCCTAAATACAGCTGCACCAAACGTGGATACATGTGCTATTTTCATCCCCACTGTGCAGCTCAGCTGGCAGTGACAGTCTCACAAGGCACAAACATAAATACACTCTCAACATTAAAGATCCTCTGATACTCTCTGCTGCTGTTACATTTGCTCTCACCAGCTGTGCATAGCAGTTATCTCTAGTATCTAGTATCTAGTATCTCCTGTACTGTGCAATTCCACATACATCAGTACCTTTCCCAGCTCTCACTCCAGGGCACAAAATCTCACATGTACCTCTGCTGTGATGAAGTATAATCACATGCCGGGGCTTAGAAGTTTCAGGCAGGGCAAGATACAATAAAGACAAAACTCATATGGCTTACAGTTGGGCCAAATTAGTTTTGGAAGACCTCACTCTGCAGTCTTGCACAAAGAAAGTCACTGAGCTGGTGAAAGAATTCCTGTCACAGAACCTAACTCTGTGAAGACATTCCTGGTACAAGACAGTGAAACTATTTAGTACATCTGCTGGATGTGAGAGACATGCCCTTCTTCCCTCCACCAGTAGACGTTTTGTACTGTTGTTTCCCAGAGCTTGTTTAAGTCATCAGTACAGACATATGATGTCTGTATTGTTCTACCAACCACTGTGTTCTTTGTCTTCATTACAAGAGGCAAGCTTAAGAAAGAAATTTGATAGAAAGGTTTATTACAATCCTACAGAGAGCAGAATTCCCAAACCTGCTTAAGCCATTCCCTGTATGATTTAAATCAGACTGATCTATCTTGTTCTTGGTTTTGTAATTCTTCAAGGAGCATGGTAAGGATGTTGAGAGCATTTTGGCAGCCTGTAGCCTGCTCTGAATCAGGCTGGGAGTTTCTCCTGCTGTTGCCCACTATTGTAACTCTCCCAGAAATTTTCACACCTCTATTTCTTTGCAAAGGCAAACCAGCTGCACTACAACTCTGCACTCTGCCGTCAGCTGGTAAGAATACCCTGTTTGTCCTTATGTCAATACACAGTTCTTGAAACCTCCTTGTCATGATAATAAAGCAATATATTCAAGACCAACAAGTCAGCCTTGAAAACTTGCAAGCAAAGCTGTGAGTTTGGCATGTGAACTGGTCTGTGAGAATGCTGAACTGCCTAAGCAAAAGCCAGCCCTGCAGCATCACAGTTCCTGCTGCTTCCACCTGCAGGACAGACAAAGAATCCTTCAGACGCTCCTGTTGCTGTAAAGAAACGACATCCTGGGTTTCTTGGACCTCACTGTAGGACAGAAATACAAAGACGTCTGCCGAGTGATTTCCGTGCCTGTTGGAGGCATTGAATACAGCACCACATCTCTCAATTCATTTACTCTTTTATCAGACCACAGCTTCCCTTCAAGTGAACTCCAAAAAATTACTGTTTCAAATGCAAGGTTCTGAACATATTTAATCTATCTAAAATATAAACTTTCTTTAACTGATGAGTTATTACTTGCTTAGGAAACATCCCCTGCACCTCCATAGAAATATATTTAGTTATAACCCTACAGCTTAAAAAGCAAGCACTAGCTGCAGGATTTTTAGGTATTGGTTAGGTTGTCAATTTGTTTATATGAGAATTTATTGATTCAAAAATCCTGTAATCTGAAAAAGCCTCAAAAACCTTGGATTACCCAGTAGCTTCCCAGTAATTTAGATCTCTGTGTAATGCTGTAATTTTGCAGTGTGAGAAACACCGTTTCTGTTTCTAACTGATCTGCATCAAATTAATTTTTAAAGTTGTTGAATTATGCTAACAAGATCACAATAATTAAAAGAGCTTCAGGGGGAAGTGGATAGAGTTGGGAGTTAGAACTGCCATCCCTGTGAGAGAAAAGATTTGTGCTTCCTCTTGAGTTACTCTAAGCTAGCAATACAAATCCTCAGAGCTCACATTAATGCAAGCCTGACTGACAACCTACCATTCAGAGCAACCATCTCAGATTTCTGCAATTAGCATGTGCTCTAAAATTTCTGATTCTTTAGGCTTGGTCTCTAATTTACATTTTGAAAAGGCTCTTAAGAATGAAGATGCCAAGACTGAGCAAATTCACTGCTCTTGAGACACATTCTGCATATCTGCAAGCTCAGTAAAAATGTGTTTCTGTTAAAATCAACAGGATAAGTATCATGGGAAAAAAAATGATTCTTCTTACCAAACTGGGAGTACTGAAGGCTTTAATGGAGAAACTCTGGAAAGACACAAAAGAAACTAGTCAATGTACTGCAATGGGGACAGTGTATTAAATAATGCAGAAAGTTGCAGGCAGCACTTGCTAATCCCTGAAAATCTCTTCATGGCCTTAATAGCAGCTTTTTATATGGAAAACTGTATATTCAAGAGGTCTACATACAACTTAATAGCAGAAAAAAGAGAAAGCAGGGATACATTAGACATATCATCCCATCTGCTCCTAGTAACTGATTTTTCTCTTTGTCAAGGATTGCTTTAGAAGACCCAAAAAATCCGATTACTTATTACTTATCCAGAGAGATTATTTCACATTTTAAGAACGTTTTCCTGAAGAATAGGAGGCTTGAAAATCAATGAGATACAATCTGTAAGCATGAGTGCCTGAATAGGTCCCATATTAGAATGCTGGAGCCAGCACACCATGGGTAAAACAATATTGCCGAGATCAGTTACTGCCATTTTCATCATGGATTAGGCAAATGTCACACACCTGAAGTTTCAGAAATTGTGTTCTAGTTTGTATCTAAGATACAATTTGTTTTATGTCAGGTTCTCAACAAATAAAGACATTTTTTCTAGGCCATTTATAATAATGATATCTTCATTGTGCGAGTTTAGGTCATTACTATTTTAAACTATCCATTTATGCCGGATGACTTGGGGATTTTGGGTGCTTTTTAAAAAATGAATGAAAAAAATAATGGCCCATTTAAGTGTATTTTTGCAAAAAAATGATATTACCTATTCTCTTACTTCTAACTCAAAAAAGCCATCAAGAATTTAACTATGTCTGAGTGAAAAATATTTGATAGTGTGTAGATGTTCACTATTCTGACATTTGCTTTGCTGTATCTGATAATAAATTAAAAAGCTGGCATTTATTATTAGTCTAGATGAATGCATTAACAGAATAGCATTTTCCCCATTCTGAAAATAATGTAAAATATTTACTTTTATTGCTTTCTTCTTCCTCCTCTCCTTTGCAAGAAGCTTACATTTTAACTCTCTGACTGTAGCACCTTCAAAACTGCACAGCATACACAGTACCAGAAAGTGAAGGGGCCTGATTTTGGTCAAAGCCAGCTCCCACTTTCAGCACACCAAGTGGAAACAGCAGAGGAATAATGCCTGATAAGCACTGTGGATGAAGATGTCCAGGCTTGGGAGGGGGGCTGGAGAGCTTAGTTGCAGGAATGCAAGCTGAGTCTCACCAGCTGCCCTGCAGACAGAGAGCCTTGTCCCATTCCATTCACTGGTACAGATGTTGCCATCAGACCAATAAACCGCGAGTTATGAACAGCACCTCTCAGCTAAATTTACACTTGTGCTAACTAAAGAACCATAGCAGGATTTTTATCTCCAGGCTTTAACTCAGCGCTATGCTAATTAACGTTGATTTTTATCCCACATATGAAAATTAAGAAAATAACTTAAGAATATTGATTATGCCTTGGAGCTTTAATTAAGAAGGCATGAAAATCATCTGATACATCTAAATACAGCTTCTGCAGTTCAGGGAAAGTCTCAGTGAGTACAGTATAGGATCTTAGCTAGTCTCCCACTTTATTTTTGCAGTTTTAATAATTTTGACATTAACACCACATTACCATTAAGGACTATACAAACCTTACATATGGTTTAGAATTATAAATACAGAATATCTTAATCAGAAATTATAATTTCACTCTAATTGCTGAATCTTCTTTAGGTTAAAGCTATCACATAGATCACTGAACATTAAAACTGATGAACAGTTTTTATTCTTTTGTGTCACTATAGTTAATTTCTAGTAAAGGGACAATAGCAGAGCTGTTCTTCACTCCCTATCTATGGCTCCCTGCCTGTGACCCAGCGGCCCAGCTTATCTGTGCCAGTCACAGGCAGACTGGATTGAAACAGACACCAATAAACAATGGAACCAGCAAAGCCAAGGGAGGGCAGAAGGAGGAAGAGAGAAAGCAATGGTTGGTTTCTATCAAGTCACTCATGAGTTTGAATAATTAAGGCTAACTCACCACAAGCCAAACTTGATGTTCTCTGCACTGCAACCTCCCAGCTGCCATATCAGGTCTACACACAAGCTACTTTCTGGTGTTTAAGAAAAAATAAAGCCACTGAAACAAGACTCAGAGAGCAAAAGTGTGGTCTCAGTAATTTCAGTTGGCATACACCATTTTTTTGAACCAATGATGCTTTGTATTCGTAATACAACCTTCCTGTAGTTTGCAATGGTCCGAGGATATAAACGAGACTGTGTATAAATGCAACTGATTGCCAAAGCTGAAAAAAACTTAGGAACTCTCAAGCACATAAGCCTTTTGTCAGTTCTAAATCTCCAAGCAAAACCAAGACCATGAATCATTGCACTGACTTTAGTGTAATTGAATTGCTACAGTTGGTAGCAAGGGAACCGAAGAGAACTTTAGCAGAAACACAGTGATGATATTTTATGCTCTGTGGGAACAGAAATCAGTAATTACTGCTTACAGAACAGTGAGTTCTTAGAAGAGGATATTGGATTAGTTTTTCTACTGAGTCCATGAGTTTTACTATACACTAAAGTTGTGAATTTTAGTTCCCCAGCTAATTTCTCAAGACATTTTTCATACCTCTCTTAAGTTTGAGAGATCAAACTGTCTTTTCTTATATATATATTTCCATACATTTCACTGAAGATTTCTGGGGTTTTTTTATCATTTAGCTATGTGAATTAATTCTGCTGCTTATTTCTTGTTTCATTTAATTTATACAATCTTAATTTGGCACTCTGGATAAGGTATATCATCATGTCCTGAAACAGAAGATCCATACATCCAGGGCTGGGAAGAGAGCTGATGGGAAGATCTGTTGCAAGGCATAGTCATCTTCCAAGGGAGTGTTGGCTAACAGTAAGATGGGATGTCATCCTGTACATAATATTATCTAATGATCTTGGGTTCAGGTCTCTTATTGCAGTGAGGAGGTATTTTTTTTTATACTCAGCATACCTTATAACCTGCCAATGAGCTGAAAGAATTAGAGTTACTGTAGCAGTACTAATCTATTTCCACAGTAATTCTGAAGCTGATCTGACAGGCACTAGAACTAAGCAAGCATGCACTTGCTTTATTAGACTTTAAAGAAGTTGAATTTAACACTCTTGTGAGCTTTTCTGATATGAAAAGTATTTTAGTCACAAGAAGGGAGATAGAAAAGTGCTAACAAATTTAAAGGATGCCATTTAAAATGTACCAACTTGTATTTATCTGTGGTGTACAAGGTGCATGAGCTGTGGAAAGAGCACCACGGCCCTTCTTAGTACATTCTTTTTTATAAAATCAAAATTCCTAGAGGCAAGTGATTGTGACACTCCACATTATGCCCTATGGGTTTCTTCATTAACAACAGGTGTGGTGTGTCTAGATAATGCTGCATGCTCCCATTCCTGCAATGGATTTTTCTTTTGCAAGCATGATCTGCTTTGCCACGTTGCAGAGTGGGCAAGAGGGGGCAGCCACAAATGAACTCCGATCACATCCACTCACATCAAACTGCTCCCATGACCTTGACTGACCCCAATGGGCTCTGCAAGCAAGAGAACACTTATGTAACAAGCTGAGCAGGCATTCCCCCACCAATAATGTGTTAAATAAATCACCAAGTGCTTTGCAGCACTAGGCATATTTTCCAAGCTAAGATATAGCTAGATGCAGCTTTTAAAAGACAAGCAGTTTTCCTGAATGTCCTATGACACGGCATGCCCAGCTCCTCCCTGGAGAAGGATGAGCAATGTGCAGCCTTTTCCCCAAGCCTCCCACCCTGGAGATCTGTCAGGTCCCTTCCTGAGGTCAGGGTAGGGAGGATGCAGCTCACAGCTTTGAAGGAGTGGGGTCAGCAGGCAGCAGGCTCCCTGCTCCCACCCCTATCACCCTGACCCTCTGTGCCAGTGGTGTGCAGGCTCTGGAGAGGAGCTCAACACTCCTCTCTCATCCCTGTGCCTGTGTGAGGCATGACATTGGGCAGAAAATGTGCCAAAATAGTATTTGCATAAAATTTTTAGAAACCAAAAGCTTTGAATAAGGTATGTATTAATCTAAATGAATTTTGTTCAACCAATTGTAAACCAGTGTATCTTAAGCCCATTACTGCCAGTTTTGTATTTCAAATTAGCCAGGATGCTAGAGACTGGATGAGAAACTTCTAGTGCTGGAGCACACCTCTGTGGTATGCAATATAGCAGCTGTAGGTGCTACAAAACCTCCATTCAGGGCAACACCTGAGGATTATACAAAAATTAAGTGCATAAATGCAATCCAGAAGTGTGTGCATGAACTAGCACCACTCAGTGGGGCTCATGGCACTGAAAATTCTTCTGGAGCAGCAGGGGGGCAAACAAAATGTGTTGTACTGCTCAGGTATAAACTTGATGGTTTGGAGATGATCAGTACATGTGTCTTTGTTTTCTTTCACAATATGTGCTTCTATCAGCACATATTAGTCTGTGTTAGGTTTAAAATCCTTGAGGAAAGGACAATCAGATTTTAGTCAGGTAAGAATGAACATTATTTCTCTGAATTTCCCTCTTTTTTTCCCCCTTTAAAAATATTTATAAAATATTTTTTTTTCTAAAGGTACTTTTAATTAAGATTACTTATAAATCTGCTTCTATCTCTGTAATAAACTGACAAAATATCTTTCAGTTACTTGTTTTTGAAACTTCAGCACTAAAACAATACAACTTTTTTCCCTGAATTTTCAATACAGATTTAAAAGGTAAAAAACACAGCTGAACACACAATCTCTAAATTGTTTATGATCTGCCCCAAAGGCTTAAATCTTCCTATCTAAACAGTTGAGACCAAAGGAGTTGTCTCGAGGCAAATGAAAATAATAATTTGTTTTTCAAGTACTTACGGGGAAAAAAATCTTCCATTTGTCTCTAGTTAGTATACTGTGTAGTCACTGCCCAAGATAAACCAGGAGAATTCAAAGAAAATTATCACAATTTTATTTGCAAGAAAAATCTCCAGTGCAATTGTTTTTGTCCACTTGGCAATTTCTAAATTACTTTTATATAATGCATGAGAGTGTAAGAAAGAAAAACATTGCAATGTTAGACTCTAAGACAGTGAGTGAAAATGTCACCTGATTTTCACCCTCTCTGCAATCAGAAGAAAAAAGCCACCCTTAAGTTTCCCCTCCTCCTTTGAAATTCAGGAAAGGCATCAACATCTACCCCACAAATGCCAAGATATGTAATATTTACACAGAAGAACTTCTAATGACACCTGAAGGGAAATGGAAACTGAAGTTTTCATTGCCTTATCAAATAATTACTGCAAAATATAATTTTCCAGCCAAATGAAAAGAGGTAGAAGGCAGTAAAAACTCAGAATTATTCTCTGCATTTGCAGAAACCAGTAGCAAAACTTCCATTGATTCAAGTAGTCATGATTTCACTAGGAAAGAAAGGAATGTAGAGTTGGGGGAGGAGCTTTCGCCTTTTGAATTTTTGCTAGATAATTAGTTAAGCTTCAATAATTTTCAATACAGGTCAAAATTGCTTCAAAGTGCTACACTCACGTGATCAGTGTCTTTTGCAGATAGTGCAGCACCACAGGGAATAGCCAACATAATTATGTGGCACAGTTTGGATCGAATTAATAGTTCTGAGAGTTCAGGTTAAGAGAGATTAGATTTCCAAATTGTCTAGATCAGGAGTCTAGAAATGCCTCTTTTTGTCTTAGCCTTTTGTAAAACAAAATAATGACCCATAAAATTATTTTTGCTCATAGAGGGCTGCATGCTTCCCAGCACTGCTTGGAGTTAAGTGTTCTCTGACTAACACTGCTCTGAGACATTTCAATTTGAGTAGCAAAGGCCAGAGGAGCTCTCACATGAACATCCTTTACCCTACAGAAGTTTCCTCCACTTGGCTGCAGCCGCTGCAGTGGCACAAACAACACTTTTGCCACAGGCAAGAGCAATGAAGCTGGCAGCTAGAACTGATGTCTGTGATACTGCCTATCGTGGGAGGTTTTTCCAGGGCTTCAGTGTTTGCCAGCTGGTCAGCTGCTGGGGCAGAGAGCTCCCACACAGGAGGCCTGTCCTCAGCTGAAATTTTTGGTGGGAAGTTTTAATCAAAACAGTTCATTTTTTTCATTTTTTTCTTTTTTTTAAGAATCTCTAGTAGCTCTTTTTCTGAGACACAGATATGAAATTCAGGGTTGGTGGATTGTCTGGCCCCAGGCGTAGGATTTTGTGATTGTACAGAAGTGAGGACACCCTTTCCTGTATTCTTACAACTCATTTTTATTGAAGAACTGGGAAAAGCTGGATTTGAGCATAGAGTGATGAGAAAACAAGGAGTTACAGGAACAAAATAAAATAACTGGGTGAAGGTGGCAGAGAGATTTAAACACCCAAAGAATAAAAGGACCTATTTGCCAGAATGGAAAGACTTAAGAAGGGAAAAAAAAAAAAAAAAAAGGAGAAAAGCCCAAGGTGAAAACATCTGTAACAACCAGAAAGCTCCAAATTATAGGACTTGGAACTGATACTAGATTTCCCTACCAGTAGTACAATGGTTTTAGACATTATTAAGCATCCCATATTTTAAAAGCTGTTCAACAAGGAGTAGCAACATATTACCAGTATCATTTACTCCATAAACTCTGCATATGGAGGTCTGTGCACATGTTTTCAGAATCAAAGTTTAAATCACAAAGAAAACTCAATAGAATTTCACTACATCTCTGAAGAATAAGCTAACAAAAAAAAACATAGCAAAGAGATACTTTTTAAAAGCTGATATATGAGGAATCAAATAGTAACCATGCAACCTGGTTCTGGCACAGCAGATTCCTGAGGTGTACTGCTGCTTGAGCATTGAATTGTCTTCACAGTGGAAGGGAAGCCCAAGCCCAGCCTCTGGGATGATTCCTTTCTACCACACTAACATCACTGACACAACTCCTCAGTCTTCTTTTCCTGAACTGAAGACTTTTATCTGTGTATTTTACCAAAGAAACTAGGGAACTTTCTGTAAGGCTTTTTTCTTTCTTTTCTTCCTATTATGTATTTAAGGCTATTAGTTCAAATTTTAAACACCACTTAAAGTCTCAAAGATTCTCTGATTTCCTCCCAGATATTATCCATTCCCATCTGCCCTTTGAGGTACCTTGTTTTCCTAGCAGCCTACATTTTTATTGATGAAATCACTGTGTCACTGGCACATCTGCTGACAAATATATACCATATGCTTCTCTTTCTCCCCAAGCAAAACAGTTACCTGAGTTTGAGCTGTGAAGTTACATAGCGCAGTATAATTTCATGAGTCTTTTGCATCAGGAAAATGTTGTTTATGACTGCTTTCCTTACAGAATCTAGTAATTATCATAATAGGCCTGTTTCTATCAGTAAATTAAATCCAGTGAAAACATACAGTACATGCATGACTAGAGAGCTCTTAATTAATTTTCAGATCATTAAACCCCTTTCAGCTGATGATTAACCCAATTTTGGGATTCATACGGACAGTGTAACAAAATATGCCAGAAGGTAACAAAAACATTATGAATATTCATTCTTAAATTGTTCACCACAGATCGCTACAGAGGCCAGGAGACATCCCACACTGTCAGTCATGGGGACTTGTATTATCAAGCTTGATGAAAAGATACCTTTTAGACAATACTAAAACCAACCTTTTATAGGGGAAAAAAATTTTGGTATTATTCATACCAGTTTCTAGTTTCTTATATGGAAGCTTTTTTATGTTAAATGTGTACTTTTTTTTCTAAGTTTATTAAATCTAATTTGGTTCTGATGCCAACCAGCACAGTGTAATTAGTGAGTATAATTTTAATATACAGACATTGTAACAGATGGTACACTCAGGATCTCTACTTTGAACTAGCAGAAACCATTTAATTAAAGTGTGATTTCATTCAAAACAACCCAGCTCTGGCATAATAAATCTTATTCTTGAATGGGAAGTTGATGAATAGGACACATGTACGTCACCAATAGTATTTCAACATCTTTATAGCAATTTGTCTTAAAATCTTATATCTGAAGCAAACTAAAAATTAATATTTCACCAAGATACACATTTTCTCCATAAGATAAGAAAAACATGAAAATATATTCAGTTCTATTCAGGATCCACAATACAGGCTAATGAAATTCAGTCCAATAATAGGGTCACTAATGCAAGCAACCTCCTTTCCTGCAGCCTCTGTGTCTACTCAAAGCACAGTTCTGTCATCTCTGAACAAGGCACATAAATAGAGTAGAGAAAATATGAGAATAAGACCAATAAAGTCAGGTTTCAGTTGCCTCTGAAATAATTTTTACAATTCCCACTGTGCCTTTTTAATATTTTTTTTTTAATTAACAGCACTGAAACAAAGCAGCACTAAAATCATTGAAGTTCTCATGGAATTCTCCTCCTAAGGAGGGATAAATTTCCTGATCTGATAGCCTGAAAGCATCACTCCAGACCTAAACTAATTTCAAATTAGTGAGGAAATTACTGCTTTTTCCAGGGAAAAACAATGAGGCACAAGTTCTCTACAGCACAACAAAGTTACTGTAAAAGGCAGCAAAAGCAGAACTCAAGTGCAGATCTTGCAGTTCTATTGAAGCAAGGTATACCAACATTCTCCCCCCTAAAAAAGAGCAGTTTGGTTAATTAGTTAATAGGAAAGCTCTGCTAATGTATAATGGATATTGCTTTTCACAAGAAGCCTTGTCTAAGTCAATACCAGGTAGCTAAGAAGCTGGATGTACAGGATTTCCTTTGACCAGAAACAATGTGTTTGACATATGAGATCTTCCTAGGGGATGTCCATGTGATTTCAACTTCCCTAACTTCTCTAAATGAATGGGAAAAAAAAACAAAAAAAAAAAATCACAACCCATCAAAACCACTCTCAAAAGGAACTCCAGGCTATTATTAGTACCATGTTTAATTGCTGTCAAAGCAATACTTCAGCAACTGTTGAGTAGCAGCATACAACCAACTGTAATTTGGCAATTAGAGAGACATGGTTATCCAAGAGTTAATCAGCTATCCTGATGTGGCTATGCTGCTCTTTTCCACAGAGAAGTGCTCCTTCCCAGCACATTGCCAGGTAGTGTGGGAAAGCTCCCTCTTTGTTTCCATCAAACTCTCTCTTCTGACAAGTGGAGGATAGTTCCAGTATTTCTAATTTGAGCATTGAATTGTCTTCACCTTATTTGAACCTGATTTTCTTTTTGTTTCAACATTATTTTCACTGCTCGCTTCCTCTGAGGATCAATTTGACTAGGAAGATCCATATGCCCATATGCCAGGGTTTAACAGCTAAATGGAGTGGGAAAATCTTCAATTAGCTGAAAGTGATTTCAGCTGGGCAGGCTAAGAAATGTCTATAGACTGAAAAGCTGCAAAAGCTAATCTATCAGTCATTATATTTTCTAATTATTAAATTTGAGCTGAACATCAAATATTTTGTACCATTAATTAAAAAATAAAACCAAACAAAACAACCAACCAAAAAAACAAAAACCACCAAAACCATGAGTAATAAAGGCAATTATTCAAATATTGAAATTGTTTTGGATAATAGATGCCCCAGTCTTGTAGACAATGGTAATGCATCACTGCACTAAATCATACAAACTGTCCAGCTTCAAATAACTGCTTGCATTTTGGGTGTATTTAAAGAAACACTCTTATTCTCAGTGATCACTTACAAGCAGTTTCACAAGCAGCCTTTGCAAACTTACCTTGGCATTATTGGAAAAATTGGAGAGAACAGAGAAGGAAATTTTTTAAAATACATTTAGATGAACAATTAACTGATAGCCTTTTCCAAAACACCAACAATCCTCCTCAGTATGGTTTTTCATTATTTCTACTGCAGTAGTGTTTAGAGCTTTAGTCACGGCACAGATCCCTTTGTGCTAGATGCTGTACAGGAATAAAAAGAGAATGCTTGTCTTGAAGATCTTACAGCCAAGCATGTGGTTATTTGCTAGACAATGCATTTTAGACCATAATTGCCTCATTTGTTTCAACCCTGATCATCTCTCATCTTTCTTAATGGAATCAAGGCATTGACATCACAGTTGCTGGGTACAGAGTGTGGATTTATATGTGACCATATGCACAGTTATAATGAGAGGGCTGCAGTTATTGTTGAATTCCCTATTTAGAAAGCATATTATTTCTTTGTCTTTGATATACTAAGCAGTATCTGCTTTTCTCTGAAAATATTTAATAGACAAAGCTAATTCAGCTTTGCTGGCCATGAGCTTCTGTGCATTAAGCCATCTGTTTTTATGTGGGAACGGGAGAGAAAAGAAAGCAGGTCAGTTGTCAGAAGATAGAAGTTAAATAAAACTCAGTTTGATTAAGTAGAATGACAAAATATAAGCTAATTGAGAAAAAAGTAAATTAAAATCATTACCTACTGTCACTTCTGAAACATTATGGCTTATCATTTATGCACACCATATCTGTGCAAGAGCACCCTCAATCCCTGCCTGCAAAAGCTGCACGTTGTAATTTTTATTATTGCCTCAGGGGTTTGCTAAAACTCGTCCTTGACAGAGCAGCAGAATTTCAACAAAATTACGTCTAATCACATTTCTTAACCTCAGTCAAAGATTAATTTGTCCTGTTCTGTTTATCATTGCAGAAGATACAAATTTCATCTCTTAATTGTTCTTTCTTTTGTTCTCTCTACTGATTCTAGAAGCAAATGACATTCTTTTCTTAAACAGATTTGAAATCCTTTGTTTCCATTATGGTAAAGATAAGTTGTTCAGTCAGTTTCAGAGAAGTCAAAATTTTATCTTGAGCTTCAAATATGACCAGTTTGTGGCTAATTCTTTAAATTTTCTCTAAATCAATTTATTCTAATTTTTTTTCTCATTTCTCTAAATTCTTTACAGTCAAAGACAAGTTATGTTTCAACCAATCTTAGTTACACAGAGCACATATTATTCACAAACTAATGTCATCTCTCAGGACATTTTTACTTCATCAAGGAAATTCTTCCTTTTGTTAGTACAGAAAATACTACTCACCACTGTCCATCCTCTGCTTCACTCTATTCTTCATCAAATCATGCACTCAAATAGGAGTTTCGGCACCCTCCTGATAATCCTTCACCTCTTGTCCTTAAAATTCTCTACTCTTGCATTTAACTGGGGAGGAGAATAAGGTCACAGTAACTTAGGTTTTATGTGATATCAGTTTAAAAACAAAGAAAAGAATAGAAAAGCAAAATCCACAACAACAGTCTACACTGCTATACTTCTAAGTCAGTTTCTGTAAGAAAAAAAATCTGCTCTTTTATTGGCTTTGCAAAGGAATTAGCATGCAATTGAACGTCATCATCTTTGCCAGGCAAATAGCTGTAGAAATATATTAAACACTCCTAAGTCTCTTCAATCCCATTTAGTCTCCACCTGTCTCTCAAACTGAGCATCCCATTCAGGCAGAAGCAGAAATACCACCCTGAGTACAGAGAGAATACAAATCCATGTATTTCAAGCGCACAACTTCTTACCTGCCTATTCTCACTCTTTGCATGAAAAGTACAAAGAGAGTCAAGAGATGGCAAAACATACATCAGTCAAACACACAACTGTGTTTAGCTTAAGAGATAAATGGTATTCACATGTTTTCCACAAGTTGTCTTGCATTTATAGCCTCAACCATATGGACAAAGCAGAGATTGGTTGGTTATGAATACAAGTAATTATATGTATTCTTGTGCATATTTCACTGTATATACATATATATGCTGCTGTATGTCAGACAACTTTAAGAGCAGAAAAACACAATGTTCAGTACCCAATGTGGTGTGGATCTTCTTTGGAATCAGAATTAGGTTTTGAATTTGTCACACATCATAGATATATTCTCAAACATATGTGATGCATTTGCTGCTTGTTCAAGAAATATTCTACCCGAACAACAGAAGTCAGAATAACAGCAGTGGGATTGTTCATACAATAGGTCGTTATTTTACAGAAATTTTGGCCTACAACCCATATTCTCATAGTGCAAAATACATCTGAACACCTAGCTGCTAGAAAGTTCTTCCTGAAACATGTTACTCAGAACCATTTAAAGTCATGAAAATCAACACTGCAGGAAGCAGCCAAAGACCATGGTTTTCCTCCTGTTCCTTGGGCTTTGCAGACAGACCCAACCATGTTGCCAAGTCACCATTTCCAGGCCTCCATCCCTGTGCCAGCCTCACCAGGACAGTGGGGTGCCAGGCATTCCCCTTCTTCTCCCCAGTGACACACAGCACTATTTTTCCAGTGTTGAAAGCAATAGACCTAATTAATGGAGAGCCCCATCACCAGCACTCCTTCTGCCTTTGTTTTTTGCCTGACCAATAGACAGTACACCTTCAATAACACCCTGCTTTTAAAAAATCCATGATTTTAAAAAATAAACTTGATATAAAATAAAAACTGCTTACCAAACACCAACAAAAACTGCTGCTCTTTGTGGCCAGTTGCTTCCTTTATGCTAGGGTTACACTAAGGTAGCAGGGAACCTGTGGGCACCAACAGGCCCTGTGGGACCCCCAAGGCCACTTCCCACCCACCACATTCCCGGGGCCATGAGTCCATTTCCCTTAGAGGTGTGTGGGGTTGTGGGAGAGCTGCCAGGCCCCGTGGGACCCTCATGGCCACTTCTCACCATATTCCTGGGGTTAGGAGTCCATTCCTCTCAGAGGTGTCCAGTGCTATGGGAGAGTGGCCAGGCCCCACCAGGACCTGTGGCCATGTCCCACCCACATTCCTGGGGCCATGACTCTATTCCCCTCAGAGGCATCCAGTGCGCCAGCCAGGGCTGTGGGAGAGCTGCCAGGCTCACCAGGACCCCCTGGCCACTTCCCATCCACCCACATTCCCAGTGCCATGAGTCCATTCCCCTCAGAGGTGTGTGGGGCTGTGGGAGAGCTGCCAGGCCCCACCAGGACCTCCACAGCCACTTCCAACCCAACCACATTCCCAGGGCCATGCGTCCATTCCCCTCAGAGGTGTCCAGGGCTGTGGGAGAGCTGCCAGGCTCACCAGGACCCCCACAATCACTTCTCACCCACCACATTCCCGGGGCCATGCGTCCATTCCCCTCAGGGGTTTTCGGCACTTTGGCTCGCACTGCGGAAGAGCTGCCAGGCCCTGCCCTGCCACCCTGTAGAGGCCTGGTCCCCACCATGCCCCAAAGGTTTTCTGCTGCTATAACTTTTAGAAAAATACCACCCACATGTCTCAGAGTTGTAGCTTTGCTGTGCTTTTAGAATTTTCCTTTCCATTACTTAATTCCTTTGTCAATTTGCTGCTATGCTGCCCCAGTGACGGCTGTCATGAGGTCTTGCAAACCGAAGTAGGTAGAGGGACTCTTTGTTCCTCAAAGTCTGAAGCCAAAGAAGGCATCTCCCAGCAATAACAATGGCTTTCCACAGAAACCCCCACTCCAGCAGGCACATCAATCATCTGAGCAAGGAACTCATCAACATTTCTGCCTCATGATCAGGAGTTAAAGAAAGAAGCACCTCACTTGCACATACAAATCCGTATCAATAAAATCTATCACAAAATTTAAACATTTAGGATGACATCTCTGTCAGGAACTTTCTTTCTTTCTTTTACTCTGAGACACCTAAGATCAACAAAGGAATATTTCTTGACACCTTTTTACCCACATTGTAAAAGTGATAGTTAATTTTAGCATTACTTTGCATTTCCCTTTTATCCCTCAGATCACACTGCTTCCTATCAGCAAAGAGGTGAGGATAAAAGAAAGCAAAATATCCTTGGCCAGTTATTTTATGCCTAAACTGCAGAGCATTTAGTTATTTTCAAAACTGTTTTTCCATAATCAGATGGTTCCTCAGCAGTTTTCAAAATATAAGCATCTCAAAAAGTACAGGTTTTGGGGTTTGAGCTATTTCAGGTATCAAGATTTCTATGTTTTTTTATAAAGAATTATATAAAACGAATTACACATATTTTCTGTCAGAGCAATGACAGGTCTTTACCCCATATTTTCTGTCAAATAATCTTTAAATAGCCACATTTCTCAGAAATACAATCAGAGATTGTTATTATCATTACTGCTGTGTTTGGCACATCTCTTCCTATTACAGCAATTTTTTATAAATAGTTTACATGCTATTTTTCCAGATTTTGTAACATCTCTTACGGGCATTAGGGTAAATGCATTTGCTGCATTTGACAGCATTGCAAAAAATTATATTTTGACTGTTTTAGTCAATTTTTCATATATTACTGTAATAAAATTAAAATTTAATCAGAACGTCAAGATTTAAAACAACCCTGGCAAGAACTTGTTCTACAGAAGTCTCATTAATAAGCAAGAGAATACCATACCTTTGACAATTACAGGGGCTTGGGGGGTTTTCTGCTTTTAAAAAAGACAACTCTAGTTCATTATTTTTCAAAGCCTTTGTTGTGGCAAGTAATGAAAATTATATTGTTCCTTTGACTTGTCTTGTATATGGAGGAGTCTTTGATCATATAAGTATCATAAATTCCCATGTCAATATTTTCCCTTTCCTATCCACAATCCCAAAGTACAAACAGTTGCTATAGGGGAATAAAAGTCACATTTTAGCTTAAGGAGATCATTAGATACTGGTCCTTAAGGGCAGTTTCCTTTAAAAAAGAATGCAGGAAAAAAATTAAATATCTGTGACATGAGTTATAGCAAAATCACTTGTACAAAAGAAAGACAATCGCTTTGTAAATTATAAGCCTCTCAGCAAATGGAGTTTCTACCGTCCCAGGGGCAAGACAATGCTTAGGAACATACTGATTTTGTAAAAATTGAAGACTCTGCTTCATTTAGAAGTAAAACTTCAGTATTTCATTAAAGCCAAAAGTAGGCATCCAATACAAAGACTGGAAAGAAATACCTCAGCTTTATGTCTCTGCTCACTCTTCTCAAAATGGAAACATATCCCTAATTTCCTAGACAACATATGGTGGGATTCACCCAATCTGACCTTGAGATTTCTAAATGTTACTGCCTAAACCTAAGTTAGTCATGTAGAGTCATAGCATCCTTGAATCATAAAATATCTCAGTTTGAGGGGGACACATAAAGATCATCAAGTCAAATGCCCTGCTCCTTGCAGGACTGCCTGAAACAAACTCATATCATTAAGGGTGTCATCCAGGCACTCCTGGTACTCTGACAGGATTGGTGCCATGCCCACCTCCCTGGAGAGCCTGTTCCAGTGACTGACCACCCTCTCAGTGACTCCTCTGATAGTTAATGGAGAAAAACAGGCAGAAGGTGAATCACCACATCTTCCATTCGTATTACCTAGTTTCCACACTTACATGGCTAATTACATCTAGCCATCCTTATCAACAGGACAGGCATCTGAAGCATCTAAAAAGAGAAAAACTCAAGAAAGGAACTAATCCTTTTTTTTTTTTCACTAAAAGTACAGCAGCTCTCTTCTGAGCAGCTAAATTTAGGAAAGATGACATTCATTCCTTATGTCCGTCTCCTGACTTTTACTTCTGAATGAAATATGAGGATGTTTCATCCCAAACTTTCATAGTCTCAGTCCTTTTTAAAAGAGAGAATTCAGAACCCAGTCTCTTGCGTGATGACAAACAAACTGAAGGACCAAAGGATCCTAAATACAAAAGCAAAGACATATGTATAAAAAGCAATGTGGCTTTTTTTGTTGTTGTTTTATAATGTAATAAATAGAGATATGTGTATTAAGAGGAAAAGCTTTATGTAGGGCACCTAGTGTTCCTTTCCTACTCTTTAAATTACTTATTTCAGGAAAAAACCACCTCATTATTCATTGCATATGATGTTCTAAGTAATAGTCAAAAGCAGCAGGAATTATGGACAAGATCTGAAACTGCTGATTGGGAAGTGCTATAGCAGGCTATACCAGACTAGTCAGAATTGATGAAGAGTATCAGAGGAAGAGCTTTAGTATTCAAAAATACTCTTAGAAGTAGACTCTTCATTTCAAACATCCATTAAATTAAGAACTACTCACATCTCCAGTAAGATGATGAATGTATAAAGCCAAGGCAGCACTTTAAAAAAAAAATGAAAGGATTTTTGCAAATCAGTCGTATTAATATTTATATCCACAAGAGACAATCATTTTCCAATTACCATGTAGGTAGAACAGCAGGCCAAATCGAATTTCAGAATGAAAATGCACACCATGCAATTTCTCTAGCTCTTCTTTCTATATAGCTAATAGAAAACCAGGTGGAAAATTGCTCATTGAAGCTAATTAGCCTTTAGTTATCACCAGTTACATTTCCAGCTGTTCTATTTCATCTTAGACTTCTTAATTTATTCATCTGGCATATTCATATCTGTTTCCTCCATATGCTATGTTCACAATAAGAAGAAGGAAGAAATCCTGTTTCTGGGGAATTAGTCCCTCATCTGTCAGATTCCTAATTGCAACTTCATCAGCAACTGAGAGCCTGTAAGCATGCATTTGATAGGAAATATATTTCTTGCTGATTATGGATTTATAATTCATAGAACTCATGAAAATGAATCTGTATCACTTGGGAAATCTAAGGTATACATTCTTACTATTTCTTATACAATGAAGGTCAGATAAACTAAGATACACTCTAAGGCTGTAACATTAAGTTCTTAAGCAAAAGACTAAAAGCTCACTGATCTGCACCATAAGCATATTAATCAAGAGAATACTACTCACAGCCCTTTGCAACTAAAGAAAAGAAAAAATAAAGCTTGAGTTTTTTCTTTTATATAGCATTTAATAATATACCTTGTCTTCAAAAAAAAATCAGAAGAGAAAATTAAGTAATCCTCTTATGTTATGAAATGTACCCAAATAATATTAATTTTCTCAAATATAGAAATTATTTTAAGTTGCTCTATGTATATGATTTTAACTTTTTCTTTATTGATCTTGAACATTGAAAATTTGAATAATATTTTTCCAAGCAATTACATAAGCCACTTGGGTTTTTTTCTGTTTCTTAATTGGATGCCAATTTAACCATCCATTTAAGTGCAAATTCAGAATAAAGGCTTATGAAACACTACTTATTTGCATGATTAATTTAACTTTCTGCGAATGTTTGTGTAAAGACAACTCCATGGCTCAGATGTCACACAGAAATGAATATAAGAACAGCACAATATGAGGAATCATATGCAAATTATATGAACACTACTGCATTTGTCAGGAGTTGCACCCACTGCCCCAAGGGAAACCCCCACACAGCCCTTCTTCCTTCATGCTGCATGCACAGCATGATTGCCAGAGGCTCTGGCATTACTTTTTTACTTTTTACTGAAAGAAGAGGGAGGTCAGCCTGTTATACCACTTCATTCCCACAGCTCCTCCTGGGCAAACTGGCAAGAAACAGACTGGATGGGTGGTCTGCCAGCTGGGTAGGAAATTGGCTCCCAGAGCACTTGGAGGGCAGTGATCAATGTTTCTTACTTAGGCTGGCAGCCTGTCACATGTGGGATTGATCCCCCAGTGATTGGTACAAGGCCACACACAATGCTCAACATCTTGCTTGCAAACGCCCACCCTGCAGCCTTAGCTGTGCTTCGTTGTGTTGATTTTAATTAATTACTAATAAGTTTTTGCAAGCATTATTTAAAATTTTCATGTTGAAGAACTTAAATATATATATCTGTAGATATCCAGTATTGTCAAACATATATTTTCCAATTCTAAATATGCAATACTTGACTAACCTGTAAGTGGTAATTACATTTCTAAAATGAGGTGCCTAAGTCTTTCTTCCCTCTTTTTAGCTGAGTGTACAAAACTTAACAGGCAGTCCAATTTTCAGCATTGTTATTGTGCTAATAATCAGAAGGGACTTACTGGGGTCTGCACCAGTCATACTGAGTGACATCTTGGTGCCTCTCCTGCCACCTAGAACTGTTATAAACTGCCTGCCATCTGGTTTGTGGGAACTTGGCATCCTCTTGGATTTTGTGTCCCCTGTGACTCCTGCCCCTTTTCTCAGTAGCATTGCTCTGCAAAGGGTGAAGAAGCTGCAACAAACTTACATGGCCAAGTCTCCAAAGAGCTCTAGAGAGGGACAGGTGGCTGCTCCACAAAGGTAGAGGAAGGGAAGTAACAGAACAACACCCACCCCTCCTTCCAAAAGAAGTGTAAAGAAGTAATGAAGGTGCAAAGTCAGAATACAGACCAGCTTTGCATTCTATTGTATAAGACTTGCTCTTGGTCCACCTCAGAGATTTCAGAAAAGAAATGAGAGGTGTATTTATAACTTCTGCCTATGTAAGGAAGGTGGGGCAGACAGATTTTTTTCCTCCATTTGCCTTCATACCCCATGAGAGTTGGAGTCTTGCAGGTGTCCCTCTGAAGCTAATGAGACTGATGGAAAAGGATACTGTTACATTCTCAAAGGAAGGACATCTACAGACAGCATAATACATAACATGTGACCTTGCCTAAATATATGAAGTAATTACAATAAGGAAGAGTTGCAAAAGGTAGCCAGAATAAGAAAGGGCAGTGCATGTAATTAAGTTAGTTGAGGGCATCCATAAGCTTGATCCTAAATATTAGTGGATATCAAAATTGCTGGAAGTAAGCTAGATCAAAATCTTCTAGTTCTACCCATGGATGGATTAGACACATCAAAGGCAGCTATCCTTAAGTCCAGAATGGATAACTAAATAATTGAGTAACACAGTACCAGTCAGTGACTTTTAGATGTGTCTGGTATGAGTAGCAGACATATAAATCTAAGAAAAGATGACATGTACTTTATGTGAATATATTTGGAATTTATTCAGTTGCCTTTGAATTGCCTCACACTAAAGAGATCACATTGCACTAACATTGACATATTAAGATATGGAGTAAAAAGAGTGTGTTGTAATGAGGAATAAGGGACTGAAAATCATTACCAGTATTACGTGATACACATGAATAGAAAGCCAAATAGTTGTGCCTGTTAGTGAAGCAGAGATGTCTCATAATGATATGTATTCATACATTATAATCAAACCAATGTTAATATATTCCAAGGTAAAAGGATTATAGACATCTCATCAGAGAACTCTGTCATTCAGACTTATGAATCCTATTTACATCTGGCTTACAGAATTTAAAATTCTTAACAAAAACTGTGAGAATATTTGCTTGTCTAATTAAAATTAAATATACAAGTCTGTGCTCAAAGCTACCTTATATGAACATTATAAAACTGAAAAAAAGAAAAATAAATTTTTAAGCTAACAGCAACTGACCTGATTGTTGTAGGTCAGATTCTGATCCCACTGGCTGAATATCTCTCCTGTCATCTCTGCAGACAGAGAGATAAATGAAAATGTTAATTAATGCTTATTTTCAAAAAAATGCTGAAGATCAAGAGATAAGCATATCACATTAAAAGTATGTCGCATTTTTCTTGAAAAATTATATGCTAAATATGTCATATTAAAATATTGCATTGTATTTAATAAAATATATTAATTTTATAAGTGTATTTTAAACTGACATGTGCTTTATCTATAGCTTATATATTTAATAAAAAGGATGTTAAACAAATTCGTAACAACTAAGCAGCTACCTAGAAGACAATAAAATTATTACTGTCCTGACAGACTCAACACTTTAACTACCTTCTTTAACAGGTAGCTGGCTTAAGTAGATATGAAAAAAGCAGAAGCCTCTAAAACTACAGTAAGATTATAAAGTTCTTTGTATTCCTAAACACAGGCTTTCCAATATGATCTGAAATTTTCTTCCTTAAAAGTATAGATGACAAAGAGTCCCTGTTGTTTGAAGAAAAACAGGGAGGTTTTCTTTAAAAAAAGAGAGGTTACTTTACTTAAAAAGTACCAAAAGCTGCATCTGCTCAACCATCTTTGGCTGAGCAGTGGTCCTGCCACCCCATCCAATGGTTAGAACAGTTCAGCTGGGAAATGGGTTCCAGGTGCTCCTGGCCATAAGAGGCTGCTCTAGCATGACCACTATGAAGAGCCAGAACTGTTTGTCTACTTGTACTGGCCACAATTACATGAGAAAATCTGATTTTTACAAAGGCATTATTCTATCATCATTTCTCTGTCTTCTGCAGTATTTGCAAATGTAAATTCATTTATCACTACATATACTAAATGTGTAGATTCACCCTAACCTTTATATCAACTATTGTGCAAATTGTTTTGTAAAAAATCAGTTGTCAATACACAGAAGCCCCTTTCTCCACATCATGCAGTTTGCAGAAAAATTAAAATGCATTGGAAGCCCCAGTTCTGTCAAAGGACAATTTTTTCCTGAGTAACTTGTTTGATTTTGAATTCTCTTTAATGCCAGGCTTAGGTGATGAGAGATTCATGGAAGTGATTTAGAATGAAATAAAATACAGCTTCTACTAAATGACAATTAGAATGATGCCCCTGTGATGCCAGCCTACCAAAAAGGCCAATGAGATAACGTTCTCAGAAAATGGCAACAGAAAAGCTTTGTTTCAGAGATTGCTTTCAAGTTTATTTTTAAAATAACTGTCTCTGGCATCCATTCCATATTAATTAAATATTTGTTACTCCTGAAAGCTATCACGCTTTAATTCAGAGGGAAACTTTCACTTCCAAACCTCCTTGTAGATCTAATTCCTCCTCAGAAAGCTGTTTTAATCAGCTGAAAAAGATACTTCTGGTTTTATTCTGGAAAACAACCTATTGAGCCCCTCTGGAATTACAGTTCTTTTTTCCAAGAATTAATAACCAATAAGGAGTTGTTTTATTGTGTGCCTGACAAATGTTGTAAATTCTAAGATGATATTTCTTGCAGTAATCTGCAAAAGCTTCTACTCTTTGGTCTATCAACATCTACATTGCAATTACATTTAAAGAACAGTAATTTCTCACTAATCTTTTATTCAAAACCTTGGTATAAATTGCAAACATGGAAGAGATACTTCTATCAAAGTCACTTAAGAAACTTGGTAAAGCTTAAATTAAACAGGTAAGTGGCAGGAGGGCCTCATCATTCCAAAAGCCAGAGGATCTCTCCAGACAACGACAGATCAGAAAATTGGTTTTGGGTCGCAGAATGTGCTAATGGCTTAAGAGAGTGCAAAAAACCGCACCCCAAGTTGGCTTCCTCTTTGATTACTTGAATCCCAGTCCACATGCCTTAGTGCTTTGTACCCCTGAGATCTGATTGTGAAGATCCTTCTTCAACCATTCATGGTGAGAATGGAAGTTCACCTGAACTCAGTAACCATTCTCAGCGAGAACTGAACGAATTTCTGTCCCTTCCTTTGCAGTGTAAGGGATGTTGCAGAGATGTTACCCCCCTGCACTAATGCTGAATTCCTAAGGGTCAGTGCTGCACTGTGTGGTGGTGGAAGCCAAGGTGAATCCTCAAATTTAGTGCTGACAACTGGATCTAATGCTGTGTGCCTACAACTTCATTCTTTTTTGCTAAGTGCATGCTAAGGGCACACTAACTCTTCCATAATTTGCCTTTAGTCTAGTATTTTTAAATCTTTTGAAATCAGTGGGGAAATTCCTGCTCATTTCTGTAGCAGTAGAATGAGGACATATAGGTCACCTAATAGGAAACCTATAGGAAAAAGAAGGCATGGTATGTAATTAGACACGTTTCTCCAGGGGAAAACACTCCTCACATAATAGTATGTGCAGCTGTGACACCATGCTCCTGCATAAAAAGGTTAAAGTCAGTCCAGGCAGTGCTTCATGTGATGTTTCCATCTTAAAACTTCAATCACGTATTTTTCAAGTAGCTTCAGACACAAAGTATGCCAAAGAGAAAGATTTGAACTGAAGCCATACTGTTATTGAGGAATTGGAATAGGTACAGTGTACCAGGAATGTACAGACCTGCACATAATGAGATTGGAATTTCATTATTTATCTGCTGGATCATCCAAGGCTGGGTCATCTCATTTCAATTCTCTGTATCTGTTTTATCTTCTGTTCTTTACCTGCAAAGATCTGTTGGTCTTAGGAACAGGGACAAGCTACAAACTGTCTCCCATGCAGTACCTTTGTGCACAAGAAGACACTAACAGAGTTCTGTCTTTTCTGAGGTCTTTAAAAGCCACAATACAAATATGTAATAATGACATGGTTCATGAAAGGAATATAGAATATCAGTTTATTTAAAAAACAGGTGGATACTTTTAATTATATTAAAGTAAGGTTATTATAGCATGTTTTCAGTAGTGGGAAAATGTTGATTTGGTTGGGATCTGGTCTTGGTTAGCCAAATGCTGAACTGATTCTTTAGATTTGATATACCCTTTCCTGATGTAGAAATAAAAAAATGATGACAAGATTTATTTTTGATCACTGAAACAGTCAGACCAGAGTGAAACTACTGGTTCTGCTCCATTTGGGAAAAAAAAGGGCTAAAATAGAATAGCTTCAACCAAGGAAATAAAAATCATTACCTTCTGAAAATGTTGTCCTCCAGGAAAAAAAAAATATTAAAAGACTGGAATAAAAAGAATAGAACTGATATTAACAGTGGTGTTTAAAGAGGTAGAGATATGGATTTATATCCAGTCCTTAATATGTCATTCAAAATCAAAGCAGGCTAGGACATGCTTAGCAGTTTGGAAGAGTGTGGTTATAAAAGAGACAGTCTCTTATTTTAAGGATTCTGCTGCCCACTTGAGAACAGGGGTGACCTCCACCCTTGACAGAGAGGAGGCCTGCATCCTTTTCTTTTCTAGCAGATATTTCAACATCTCACAAACTGCAGAGTTACAACTTCTTATATTACACTTAATTCCTTAAAATCCAGGTTTATGCTTTACTTTTTATAATGAATATCATACCCTCAAAAATCCTTCTGATTTCAAAGTTGTTTTTTAAGATTGGGAACATGAAGGCAAATTAGTTCCACTTTGTCAAGCTTGAGTTATTCTAAGGCAGTTTAACAAGTCTCTTTAAGGAGAAGAAATATCCCAGTTTCACAGAGGAGCATGGCAGCTTTTCCCTGGGTCCTTTGGTGCTTAGGGACCTGCCTGTTAACTATTAATATCTACTGCAGGACATCCAGTCTGTGCCAGAGTAACACCGGCCAAGAGAAGCCCTTCCCCCTCCTTTAGTGTTTAGTCCTTTAGTGTTTCCTCATTAGCATCCTGGAAAGGAGTCGGACGTTTTAAACCCAAGGTCAAAGGAAACTCTGTTAATTCAGAAAATCACTCGGCTGCTTCGGGGCATTTCCTCAGGCCGATGAAGCCATGCAGCGAGAGGGCAGCCTGGGGCTCCTGGCAGGCTTGGGGCCGTCCCTGCCACTGCTGCCCCCCAGTAACCCCAGAACCTCGCTGGTGGCCCCGCTGATGGCGTAGGGTTTGTGGCTTTCAGGCTGGCAGCACTGCTGAAGGGCTTCCATGGCCACCCGCTCCACCGGTGGGATCCTGGCGGAGCCTTTGTGCTGCAGCACAGAGCATGGGCAGGGCAGCGCCTCCCTGTGCACCTGCCACCCACACCTGGCACCTGGTCATGGGCTCCTTCCCACCGGTGCCCCATAAACTCTGACCCTGCATGCACACGGGTACCTATTTCTCTGCCTTTTTTTTTTTTTTTTCCCTTTACACAGGTTTTAGCAAATTCTGCTTAAAAAAAACCAAACAAGATCTTATCTTTCCCAGCATTTCCAGGCTGCAAGGCTGGTTCCTGGAGCGGCCACAAGGAGTTAAAAAAATATCGCCCCCAAGCAAGGGAACAAACCAACAAAAGGCACTGCCTTGTGCCTGAAGCAAACCCTTTGGAGTTTTGTGGACATTTCCCTGTGGACAGGCAGAACCTCAGCCCTTGCCAGCATGGTGAGAGGACAAGGACAGATGCAGAGTGCACTGTCCCCACAGCTTTCCCCTCTGACCAGCAGCATCCCCAGACTGTCAGCCTCTGCTTGAAGTGGGCACACAGGAAGGGTGTTCCACAATGGGCAGCTGCCACATGCCTGTAGTCAAGGGGACTCACCAAGAACGGCTCAGGGGCAGGTTAAAAGCCTGATCCTTCACCCTCTCTCTACTGCCAGGGCTGATATGAAATGCACTGAAACGTGGAGCCAGGCTTCATCCCTATTAATCCCTTAGGGATGGGAAATCAGAGATTATTTTTGAATTGGAAATGGCGCCAACAGTGTTTTGAGGAGTCAATCTATCCTGAGCAAACACATAGGAAGGGAAAAATTTTTTCTGTCCTGCCAAGGGCCTACTTGAAAGGAGATTTCATTCTAACTGCGCTTCATTTACAAAATTGCAGTTTTCAGTGGAATACACTGTTTCAAAATATATATATATGGCAAAAAAAGCCATGCTTGTTTTGTATGTTTCCCTTTCATACAAAGGAGAAGTAGCTCCATGTAATTTCCCCAGCTAGCGGTACTTTTTCAATACTACTTACTATTTAAGTTGTGCTGAAACCCATGAAAAATGAACAATTTATTCCAAATTTTGTCAAAACCTGTTCCCTCATTTCTAAGTATATATGGCCCCAGACTTGCAAACCACTCTTTCTGCATAAGAGATCTGTGCAAAGCAGCTGGCAGGTTCACAGCTCAAACTGGAAATCCGCTGCCACAGGGTGAACTGAATTATAAGACTGACAGACTTTAAAGTATATTTTTCATTGTCAGTGCTATTATTACTGAAGAATGCTCGCACTGAGCACCATTTTACAAATAATCAGTAATGCCTGCCATGGGGAATTTAAACTTCAGCCTTTGTCTGTGTAGCAGCTTTCATTCTGGGAACTCACTCATTTAAACATTCACAAATTTCCTCTTGCAATCACTCAGGAAGAACAGAGTCCAGAATGTTAGAGGTGCACATCACAACTCTACATCGCAGCCATGGAGAGGAGATCGGGGTCCTGGTCAATGGCAACCTGAACAAGAGTCAGCAGTGCCCTGGCAGCCAGGAGGGCCATCTGTGTCCTGGGGGGCATCAGGCACAGCGTTGGCAACAGGGCAAAGGAAGGAATTGTCCTGCTCTGCTCTGCTCCGCTCTGCTCTGCTCTGCTCTGCTCTGCTCTGGGGAGGCCTCACCTCAAGTGATGGGGGCAGTTCTGGGTGCCACAGCGTAAACAGATAAAAAGCTATTAGAGAATACCCAAAGGAGGGCTGCAAGGATAGCAAAAGGTCTGGAGGGGAAGCCATACACGGAGGGGCTTTCAAACACTGTTCAGGCTGGGGAGTCACACTTCCATATGGCACTTCCTCCCTGTCACACTCAGAGGACCTGCAGATCCTGCTCATCTTGGCAGTCCTTGGACAACTTTAGTGTCCAGAATCCTTCTGTAAGCAATGCAAGAAGTCACACTTTTTTGAGAACAATCTTTATTGTGTTCAGATTTTGTTCATTTGAAATACATCCCTGGGCAGTTTTTATTTGGTGTAAGTGGCAAGGTTTTAGTAGCAGGAAAGGTAAAGGGATGACTTCTGTCATGAGAGAAGACCAAAAGCTGTCCCCATGATGGACAGAACTAGTTGCATCAGGCCCCAAGATGGACCACTGCTGGCAAAAGCTGAGTCTGTTATCAATTCTTCGATAATATATTTAAGAAAAAGCAAAAATGCTCTGTAGGAGCTGTGAGAGAGAGGTGTGAGAAAAATGTGAGAGAAACAAGCCTGTAGACGCTTAGATCAGTGAAGAAGGAGGAGGGGCATCAGGTACCAAAGCAGATTCCCCTGCAGGCTGTGGAGAAGACCATGGTGCAACAGGCTGTACCCCTGCAGCCCATGGAGGGGCATGGAGATGAAGATACTCACACTGCAGCCCACAGAGAGCCCACAGTGCAAGAGGCTCCTGGCAGGACCTGTGGCTCCACAGTGGAACCCACACTGGAGCAGCCCATTCCTGAAGGACTATGCCCTTTGGAAATGACCCATGCTAAAGCAGTCTTGCAGAGCTGATTTTTCCAAAAGTGTTCCCATGCTGCTTCCCTGTCATATAATGCAAACAGAATAATGATCACTATTTACATAAATCTATCTGCACTGTAGCTTCTGAAATGTGAAAAAAATTGTGGGTGGAGTGTGAGTGTGCTCCTGAAGGAAAACCTTTCCATACAATGCACTCAGTGTCATAGAGCAAGCCAAGCATTTTTAAAGCATCAAAAGTGGAAGATTTTTATTTGATTCTTGAGGGGGACACAAAAGCCTTTGCTATCCTCCCACTGGCATTTCCACACCTACACAAAGCCAGGAGCATAGATCACTGTGATGGGCACTAACTCAGTATTGAGTTACTCTCTGCCATTTCCAAACCTGCCTCTATGCACCAGACACTGTTTTTAGTCTTTCTGGGACAGAAACATATCAATTCTTTTAAGAGGCTGGAATCTACAACTCCCTGGATCTATGTTATGTTAAAACTGCCCCTTTCTAAAGCAGTCTTACATTTCCCATGAAATCTCCTCACTTTACCACCTCAGCAAACAAGCAAGATCTGGGAGCTTTCATCTGGTAGCCTTGCTCCACAAAGAAGTTGCTATCAAAGCTCTCTGAACAAGTTTCACAAGTTCCAGCTATTTATAACATTTCTCACTGTGATCTTAACAAGCAAAAAGAAAGAACATCTATAAACTTTCCCTGAAAGAAGGCACAGTGTGTCTCTGCAAGATGTTCTTGAAGAGAACAGCATGCAGCAACTTCCGACTGCAGCCTTGTGAGAAGACGAATGAGAAGGTCATGGGCAGCAGTTGTTCAGATTAATAAACTCACAGGGATCATGCAATGGCTGCATAGACTCATTCTGCATTTGCACAACACAGGCTTAAAGGAAACTGCTGAGACCTTGTCCAGTTCTCAATTGTCACAGGAAACCATGCCAGTGTGAGATGTTTTTATGAACTTTAGTCTTAGAACTTGTTTGGGTTTTTGCCCTCATGACTTCTAAAAGAAGGTTCCTCTAGAGTCAGACTGCTCTGGCAGATAAAAATCATCTTATAAAAAATTTCCTGCAGTTAATACTCTCATAGGTTTTTGCCAACACCACCCCTCAGGTCAGATAGCTCTCCTCTCTCCAGTCAGTTTCATAGAAAACTATTCTATCTTGCTGCAGTTCAAGAGGAAGCTGCTTCTCTGCCCTGCACCTTCTCCTGCTCCTCCTCCAGCAGTGAATGCAGATCAGAGACAAAAAACAGTCAAGGCCACACCAATCATCCTATCTTCTTTCCTCTCACAAATTTATCACAAACAGTCGGCACATACAGTAGGCAGAAGCTTACAGTACACACAGACCTACCAGCTTCCCTGATGGAATGACAGCCATGCTAGGGTCAGCTGAATATTGCCACACTGAGCAGATGTTTGCTAGCAAAATATGGAAAAAGGGCCAACAGCTGAAAAGTAAATGGTATGGAAAGTCACAGAGCTCAAGCCAGTTTCCAGGCCCTGTTGAATTTGCTAATCCAGACAGCTCCTGGCATCAAGAGGAAGCCCATGCCTTAAAACCAATCATCTTTCTTGGGATGTGGTTCTTTATCAACAAAAATGTGTTCTTATAAAAATTTCAAAGGGCACATTTCCTGCATCATGTCTATTCCATCTCTCACTACATTTCCAGAGCAGTGGAGGCATTCACTGCTTACTGCTGATCATAGCAAAAGATCTCTTTGAACGAGGAGAGAAGGCTCTGCTTGCAGATCAGAGCAGTGGATGGATGTGTGGGACTGCAGCAGTGTGTGTCAGGCACCATCCACACAGAAGCATCAAAGACTCCTAAGAGGAAGCTGCAGCATCTGACTCCCTGCTCTTTGGCTTGAGAAACATGAGCCTATGACCAGGAGTATTGATGGTTACATTCATTATTTTAATTAATAATGGAAGCTACTACAGCTCATATGAGCAGGTTGATATTTTGCCCTAACAGGTGAAAAATATTGTTTTAAATATTGTTAAAATTTTTTTTGGAACTTACTGAATAAAAAGTTACATTTATGGTATTTTGGCATGTCTGGTGCTTTGTCTTTTATTACTTTTGCTTCTAAGACAACTTAGTGCTTATAAAAGAGAGAGGTTCACAACCAAGGAAAGACATCAATTCTATTCATTTGCAGACCAGGTACATTGGGAACATCTGGCTTTTGAAGATCACTATCCACTTTGAAGTTTGTCTTTTCTGTCAATGAAGCCAGCAGTTTTTCACTTCTGTCAGTGAAAACCATGAGGTACTTTGAAGTTTTCTTCTTCTGACATTTTTAGCAGCATTTTAAGTCTGCATATTATAAAACACTTTTTTTACCAAAAAAACCCATTCTTGTGATTATCTGTGAGAATATTCAGTTTGGATGTTTATTTTATTTTTGCTTTTCAGAGTAAAGTCCATTAAAAACATGGTCTGAAAGACAGATGCCCAAAAAGCAGTTTTGAGTTTTACCTATTGGAATGCAAATACTCCTTTAAATCTATGTAGGAGCCAAATAAATAAATTAATAATAACATCTACAACACTTAGCAAGGAAATAAAAGAAACATGAACTAATATTAAAATTATAAGTAAATAGAACATCTTACCATGTGTTTTTAAACATAACATGTCATGACAATTGAGAAAATGGTGTTTATTAATCCATTAATCTAAATTAGAGAAAGCAGAGAGTCAATTCTATGGCTAAACCTGAGATATCATGGCAGAAATTAATTTGACTGCAGTACATCAGATTATTCCCACATATTCAAATTTAACAGGGATTTTCTGAGGACAAGAAAAAAGGCATTTATCTTGGCTTCTAGTGATATTTAGAAGATTGAGCAAATTCATGTTAGCTAAGTCAAAGGAAAAGATGTTTGTCCTAGAAAAAAAAGTTAATGTAAGAGATGAGAGATTGAGAATACAGGAAATTTCATTTAAACATGAAAAAACCTTCTTTTTTTAGTGTAGAGTAGCTAAACAATAAAATTGGTTGCCCAGAGAAGTCCCCATTCTTGGAGATACTCAAAGCCCTGGATAATGGTGTATCTAACAGCATACACTGATACTAAAATAGTCTGGACTATTTCTTTCTTGGCACATCTACCCAAAGAGCTGAGAACCATGGCCCTTCTTTGTGGGGAAATCCATATTGCAGGAATAACTTAGAAGCATTGCATGGTGGACTATAGATAGAAAGTATTTAGGCAATAGATTATAGGTAGGCCATAGACAGACAGTCTTTGTGTCTTTAAAACAGCAAACCTCTGAGCCTGCTGCAGGCTGAGAGCAGTGCATGTCTGGCCACACGTGTGATCACATTACACTGTGCTCCATTTCAAAAGCTCTGACTGCTATTACCAGATCACATTTGCTTTGTGTTACAACTTACACACAAAAGCAGCCCAAGGATATTACAGGGTGTTGATCTGTCTGTGGAGGAGAAAAATGGGATGGCCAGTAATTCCAAGACATGAATAAAAATGGAAGGACTAGTTCAGTGTATAGGTACCCAAATTTAACGGCATATCAGGGTCACTGAAACTCTCTAGATAAGATCAGAGCAGGAAATGAATGCAAGGCTTGTGTCTGTACAAAGAGGCCATTCTTTGCAAAGATACAAGTATTACACAAAGTGAGGGGCAAAGTTTGCCTCCCACATTTCTTTCATTACTCATACCTAACACCTGCTAGTTAACTAATATTCATTTTTCATACTGGGCTGCTCCAGTTCCACTGAACATTAATGTTAGTAAAACAATCTCTCACTTCATGTTATCCAGCACAGATAAAAATGGAAGTGCTGCCAAAGTCATGCAACCTGAATTTAGAGGTACTTATCAAGTTTTGAAGAAGAATATACCCTGTTCTCAACCCCGATGGGAGAACAGTGCACAGAAAGCAAACAAACCTTCAAATAGGCAGAGTGCCAATTTTCCAGTTTGGGATCTAAGTAGAACACCAGATTTCATTAGCATTACACTTCCTCATAGAACAGTTATGATAAATGCAAAACCAGTTCTGTGTCTTGCCTGGAAAACATGCAGCACCTAAGCACATCTCAGCCCTGAAATGACCCTTGATAGATCAGTAACTCAGAGGGACTGTTGTCTGGTTAATTATCACCACCAGCATCTACAGGAGAAGAGTATAATCAAAATCACCTGCACAATTATTGCATCAGCTTGCAATACCTTGGCAGATTGCAGCATGACCACATGTGGCTTTGGTCTGGAGACCTAACATTCTAAATCAACATTACCCTGATGATTTCAGGGAGCCAGCAGTCATTTACATTGTCTGAGAGTATAAATATATCAGTCTAGAGAGACAGGAAATAGACTGATTGTTAATATTCTATTTTATATTATGGCATCAGGTACTATACATCAGAAAGGAAATTGCTGATGAGGAATAGAAAAAGATTCTATACATATCTGCATCTGCTGAATAGAAGAAACTGGAGAATACCCTCATAACCTTTGCTTTCTAGTGTGGCCAAACAAAACGTGGTTAGACACATTTATTCTGTAGTCTCTAACCATGCTGACAAGACTCTGATGAATGAGAATTGCCTCAAGCACAATATTCTCTTTTTTTCATTGTCAGTGACTCTCCACATAAGCTGTCTTTCATGGCCTAATTCTTTATTCTGTGTGCATTCTGGGCTCTGGTGCTTTGACATGCTAATGAATTTTGCTCTGCTGTTAATAACTCAAAGCTACAGGACACCCAATGATACCATCATTACCAGCCTGTGTATGGTTGTTTTGTCTTCTTGCCAAATTTTAGTATAGCATTTTCATCTGGGAAAAAATAACATGCCTATCTGAGAGGACAGGTAAGGGATGTTTGGCATGATGCCTACATTATACTGACCTACATTGCTTCTGAAAAGTAAGGTCCCTGACCTGCATGTTGGGATCACCAGTTTAGCAAGGGCATTGTCTTCCAGAGAAGGGATTTACCTTTTAACTATTTTATATTGCTGTCCAAATGAACTTTGTTCAATGTAAAAGGGAGCGGAAAAACATGTGTTTGCCAAATGTGAGTAGCGCAGACACATTTAAGACAAGTATTTCCAGGTAGCAGCTTCACCAGCCTGCCCCTAACCTGGCAGAGCCAAAGGAATAGGGCAGCTTTTTTGACAGCCTTTATCCTTCCTTCAGAAACTGCCAATGACCTCTGGGCAAATTTTTATTATTCCCCTCTGGCAGCGGGACTGAGAGCATGATTTCATTTCACGTGTACCCAGATCCCCATATCAGCACTTTTATGGCAAGCCTGAACTTTCAAAACAGTGTATAATCATTAACATCATACCCTACAACTACTCACTGAGATGTTATTACCACTGTTTTCTATTAGGAAGGACATGCAAGAGACTCTGCCCAGTGCCACACAGTAACTTTGGCAGTCACACCTCTCAGACTGTATCTTTAATGTATTAATTTTATGGCTGACTCTGACATTGGAATAATGTAAAATACATTTAGCACAAAGGCCCTGAGAAAACTCAATGAAATGCTTTGCCTTTTCTTTGATCATTATGATTCCCAAATAGCTTTCTGATGAAGGTGGACACTTTTCATTACAGGACAGGTAAAAAGAAGCACTTGAAGGGAAAGGGATTTTCAAACCCACATTTAGGAATTCAGTGGCCACATGGAGTGCATCAGGGTCTCATGGGTCCCATTCAGTTCACTCTCCCAGGTCTCATTGTTGCTTTGTATTAGCAGTCTCTCTAGCTTCCCTCAGTACTACCAGATTGTGACACACTGAGATGCCTCCTAAAATCCACCACCCCAGAGAAGTTTATGATATTCAACATCATACAGAATTAAGCTATTAGTTGTAGATTCAGAGTTTGGTCTGCATTTGCTGCTTGGGTTACTGTGTAAAGAGTATGAAAGACTCTCCCTGTATTTCCTGCATGGCTCCTTAGTTGCACAGCCAAAAGTGATTTTTTTCTGCGCAAAGTACTAGAGCAAAATAACTCCTGATATTTCCTTCCTCTTCTCATATCTCCCCATTTTCCAAAAGTACAAGATGCCAATGCTTCTCGCTTCCTGAGATACAGTCACCTATCACCCCCAGGCATCCCAGCCCCATGCCATCTCACACCAGTTCCCATTAGAAGCCTCATCCCTTCCCTCACTGGTAAGTTGTTCCTACTTCTCTTCCAGCATTGCTGTCACATGAGCAAAGAGAAGCAAAGGAAGAAACCCAAGTTCAGGCCAGATCTTATTCTTGTTTCTGATGTTATGCCATCAGAGAATGAAAAGCCAAAACGGAGTTGGCAGTAGAGGGATGGTGTCTGCTCCTCCTATTGTCTTGGAGGATGCTCAAGACACTGTCATTGTGCATATTGCTCCTAACCATCATGATACCCTCCTTTCACACCTCCTTCTTCGTCTCCAGGGATGACAGCCACACAGTATGAAGAGGGATGTGGATGCCTGACTCAGTTCCTCAGGCACCACACAGTCCCAGGCAGCTCACTGGGACCTTTTCCAGTGCAGGCAGTGGAAGCTGGCTGGTGCCAACCA
This sequence comes from Ammospiza nelsoni, assembly GCF_027579445.1. NCBI lineage: Eukaryota > Metazoa > Chordata > Aves > Passeriformes > Passerellidae > Ammospiza > Ammospiza nelsoni. Next base: position 48,995,120 of record NC_080634.1, read on the forward strand.
CTGGACAGCTCAGGCAGCAGCTGGTGTTACAGCTGTCCCTTATCAGGACAAACACTGAAGCCTTCATTCCTTGCATTGTTCTCTGTCCTTACACTCCTTTTTGTATGGCATATTAGTAGTAGAGCAGACATATCAAGTAGACACTATTTGTAGAACCCATGCTCTTAGCTTACTCAAAGCTCTTGAATAAAATAATTGAAGAAAAATAAAAATCTTATGTGATCTTATACTCACTCTCTATCCTTCACAAACATGATTTGCTGGTTTTCATTAACTCTATTATCTCACCACTGCTGATTATTTAAAATATGAGGTTTCATACTAGTTGAGACAAGTAAGTAGCGAGGACACAACAATATTTCTTAATACTGTGACTTTAAAAAGCCCCTGATTTTGACTATTGTAAAAACCCAGTGGTTTACTCCTGTAAACCTGAAGAGCACCAAAACAGAGGGCAAATTAATGCTTCTGCTTATCAGTTACCTAGCAGGCATCTGTGGCATTTAGGTGCCAGAACCTGGGTTTGGCCAGCCAGCCAGCTGCTGCTGTGGTCTCCATCTGCTCAGTATTTCCTATAACAGGAGACAAGTTCTTCTGATTTCCAATGTGCTTGCAGCTGTAAAGGTCACACTGCTGACTATGTCACTTTTATTTTATTTTTTCTTTTATGACTTACCACATATGGATGAGGAGGAGCAGAGTTTTTGTGAACTCAAGATAACTTTCAGATGTTATTTTTCTTGGGACTATACCACAGTACTACTTGTAGGCTGTATAAAGTCCTTGCCCCAAAATATGCACACAGTAAGATCCAGTGGTTGAAGGCTCTGGATGACAGCTACCTAAGGAGTCACAGACATTGTCATGCCTTGTCCTGGCATTACAGCTGAAAGGTATTGCAAATATGATGAGATGTTTTCTTAACTACTTATTTTAGATGCTTCTAGAATGTGTTGATTTTCCTTTTAAAAAGGAAAATTAATATTGGGGGTTACAGATAAAAAAAAGGAAAATATTTAAACTTACAAATTTAAAATAAAAGAAAACTAATGAAGGAATAATCTGAAAAGCTGGAGAAAAATAACTGTACTACTGATTAAAGGTCTTTACTGTAATACCAGCTGTTCTGGGCTCCATATTACTTTTCAGTTCCAGGCAGAGAGGCCTTTGAGGTTTTTTTACATTAGTGAAAACAGCATGTTTTGAAAAATAAATAATTCTAATGATGCAAGATATTGTTTTATCACTTTCATTATAATAAGGATAGCAACAGTAAAAATTTATTTACACTGTTGAAACATACTGGTAAGTCTACTGGCTCACAATAAAGATTCAACTAGCTCACAGAAGTCAGTGTTTAAGGAAGAGTATAAGAACAGGGTACACATTGCACCTCCCACGTTTCAGCAGCCCAGAGAAGCTCCTCATCAAGAAGTTGAACAGTTATTTCAGCTGTCAGAGGTTTTATCTTCTATAGACTTGTGGAGACAACTCATCATTCAGCATCCAAAGTACTCTATAGCATATGTTCCACTGTTTGGTTGTGCATTATATGGAAAGTACATCCTTTTGACTGCTTGGAATTGAGCAGTGTTGAACGTAACAAGTTCATTTTGTATGTATGATTTTTGAATTATGAGAAATGGTGAATAACACTCCATGCTTAATTTCTTATTGTCACTCAGGCTTTGTAGATCCATATGACAGCACCCCCAACCCAAGCTGTTTCACTTCTACTTTGAAGACACTTGGATGGCATACTCATTCTTAATAGAGGTGCCATTCCTTTGATCTCTTCTGCTTCTATTCTTTGACTGTTCCATAGCCTTGTTTTGACAGAGTGGTTTGAAGAGACAATAGTGTTGAAGGTGTAGGTCCATTATGAATTCTTTTGGCCGTGTAAGGATGGTTTTCGTGTTTTTTATCTCTTTTCTAAGAATCCCTAGTTTAAAATAGTTCATTTGCTTTCTGTAAAAGGAAAAATAGCTGCATTACAGGAGTCTCCAAGAAGTCTGCCATGGTGAACACTGACACAAATAGTCCATTACAATAGTGCTGTCTCCATGGATGATGGGATGATGTGCTGTCTGAACTAATGATTAGAAGAGCTGCATTTCCCAGTTTAATGAGACACAATGATGTAAGCAGATTTGACAGTTGTTTCCTGAGAGGCTGCCTGCCCCTTGTTGAAAGGCTTCCTTGCCTAATGTTTTAGAAGGGAGAGACGTCATTTATGTGGGTGTTTTCTTGCTCTGCAGGCAGCCAATTATTGCCCATCACGTCTCACACAGCTGCTATTTTGCACACACAAACCCAGGTGGATGTCATATCCTATTTTCACAGCTCCAGCTAATGAATTGAGGCAAATGTGGAAAATGCAATATTCCAGGCCTTGCAGGTGGGGTCTGCGTTGCTACCAATTACAGGATTCTCCCCTGTGTTATGGAAAAGCCTAACCATTAACCTAAGCATGTGGCTAATGTCCTACTGAGCAACTAGGTAGGGATTACATGTGCAAATTTTTATCACTTTGAAGCTCTAGCCATATGTGGGGAAATTTGGTTTATTTCCAAATACTGAGTGTAGAAATTGGATCAGAAGAATATTTTAAATTATTCATAGAGCTTAAAATGTACCAACTAAGGTTTTTGATCTGGGACTACCTTGGTTTGTAATCACCTCACTGTGCTCTGTAATCAAGTGCCTGCAACAGATACTTTCTTAAGGCCTGGATTATATGTCAGCTGCTCTCCAGCTTTGACTGTGGGTGGTGAAGTTCTTCCCATGTGTGCAATGCCAAAAAATAACATTTCTGCAACAGTATCTCTCAGTATGAAAGATCATTTTCACAAATTGTTCAGAAATAGCAAGCCAGGCACATTACTGACAGTCTACAACAATTGTCTGATAATTGACACAGATCTCAAATGCCTTTCTTTTCCAGAGTCAGTAGCTCAACCTGAAACAAATACCAAAAGCTCAGCTTTTAGTTCCAGCCTTCCTAAGCAGTTCTTTGAGGGTTTTTCTAGTTCAGCATTTTTGTGGCTGAGAGCTGATCCCACAAAGACAGCCCTTGCCTCACTGGACCCACAGCTGCACAAAGGTTTGCAGGTGTTTCCATGCATAGCACCACGTCTGGAATGGGCAGTGACATGTTCTGTGAAACAGCGGGAATTGGGGATATCAACACAGCAGCCTCCTGCTTGCATCCTGTGCCCCACAGTCAGACTGGGAACAGGCTGACTGAAGTACAGCAGTGGCTCAGCACCGAAAGGGAGCTGGAGGGATCAAGGCCTTACATGTTGAATGTGAACACATTGAAAAGACAGTTTGTCCACAGATTTGAACTTCTGATCTTTCCACAGGGAAAATTAGAAATAAGGGTGGTTTAAGCTGTTGTAATACACCCCAGCTTGTGCTGAATAAAATATCGTCTCTGGAGGGCACTGGGATCCATTTGATATGGGAACATCTGCCCTACCTCAGACAGAGTAGCTAAATAATTTTCCATTTTGAACCTCAGTGGAAGAACAACCACCTGCAGTGAAGAAAACTACTTTCTGATTAGATGCATAGGAAAAGTTCATTAATATATTTCCTTAGAGTCATGAGTGATTGAGGGTTTTGCCAGGCAATACTAAATATGTTTCTATCAAAGTTTTTACAGACATTTTTATAAATAATCTTCACATATTCTGATTTAATCAGGAAATGAAAGTTGGCGCAATGATAGATTTTTAGGCACTATCAAAATAGCATCAGTGTGCAGGGATTTTATTTAATTTTTTTCAAAAATATATTCCTTCTGCACAGGGGTTTTGCCAAGTAGCACCAATGATTCCCATGGCAAAATTAAATTAAAAGGGAGACAGATTATTTTATTATCTGGCCCCACTGATTGAGTGATATAAAGAAAACATTAATTCAATTGTTATTGCTGATAACAATCTTGTATTACATAAAAGCTCTCTCTACTGAGAGAATGGGATTCAAATCTTGTTTTTGAATACAGCAAAACCGGGAAGATCACTCAATTTTACCTGTAGACATGTGCAGAGCCAATGTATCTAAGGAAGATGTGTGACTGAATGGTATTTGTGCCTACTCTGATTTCATAAATTGTCTACTCAGTCATAAACTCCATTCTCCCCAGTTCTAAGAGAATATGTCCATTCATTACCTTTGGATGGTTTTGTTCTATGAAAATTTATAGCACCAGATTAAAACACTTAGGTTTGTAAAATAAGCCCTGTAAAAAATACAGTCTGCACATTTCTGACCTAATGTGTCTTTTTCTTTCTTAAATACTAGGTCAAGGTACCTCTAAAAATCAGTTGGAAATCCAATTACTTCTCAGGATTTAGGATGGTACCAGCTTTTGAACAGCCTTTTCCCCCTCTCTTGCATGGCCAATATATTAGAAAAATCACACTGGTAATTTTATATTTTATGTCATCGTGATCCATTGCATCTTTATTAAAGCAAGTAATAAGCAGAGCTTTGTGCAATTAGTTGAATCATATTGTCTGAACTCTGGAGCAATTCAGTGTTGGATCAGGTTACACATGTGTGTTACCCAGGAGGAATAAATGCACAGCAGGGACTTGTAGCTGCCCTCTGAAGCACCTCTGTGCTGTGGGAAGGTGCAACTCTCATCATTAGGAGCCCCGGGTCTGAGACAGGCAGAAGAATCACAACTATTCTTCTGCCTTTCTGACAACTGATGCACACCTCACAAATTATTATTTTGACTAGATTACTTAGGTCTTACATGGATTACTAGAGGTATACAGGGTAAGACCATATTAGCTGTGGTTATTGCACAGTTAATCACATAGGATTTGATCTTCGATTGATGTCAGCCTGCTCAGGCTCATTGAAGAAGTTAAAAAACGCTCACTGGTAGCAGCTGAGCAGCAGAAGTGTGCTGCACAAGAGAAATAACTTCTTGTAGAAAACACTATGTGAATATCCCAAGCTATTTCTGTGTCCCAGCCATTAATATAGTCAGAAAAAATCAACGTTAACAAAATAAAGGCAACGCTGGCATGTTGTGCATTACGTGTGTATTTTATATCCAGGGAAAACCAGAAATTACTTGCACTCCTGACCCTGTTAACTAAAGACATATGAATCCTGTCTGTCAGACTAAAGCTTACAGCTTAGCCCAGGGAGAAGAGACTGTGCAGAATTCATCATTCTCGAGGGAAGGGCACACTGCAATGACACATTGCACAACCAGAGCACTTGAGGAGCTCTACCTCGAAAAAGGCACCTGGTTCTTCAGCAGGAGCTACAGAAAGTTGTCCCAGGGGAAGTCATCCTCACTAAGTGAGGAGTGTGAGGTACATGGCTGATGGGGAAAACACTGTCATCTATGGACATATTGCACTGGTTTTATACCACAGACAGTATCACACACTGTCAAAACCAGCATCTGGTTTGCTTCACACAGGAGTGCTCCCAGAACTGTCCCCTTAAAGTGACAGAAAAGAGTAGATAGAATTGCTTCAAATCTCTCTGAAGTGAGAGTGAAATGCAATGACATTTGCAAGGATCCAGCAAAGTAAGGCAACTGGTAAGGTCAGAACTTGAAGAAGGGCAGGCCTTGTCATGCCAAGGCTCAGCAAGCATATTGACAGCCATGCCAGAGAGTAAACCTTGAGAATACGGTCCAGTAACCATATTAAGTTATTGTTGCAGAAGGGGACACACACTCAGCAACAGTGCCTCATTTCTTGGCTTTTCTGTCTGTGATAACAACCTCAATCAAACACACTGTCTCTTGGCATCACTGCATCCTTTGATAGCTGACAACCTGCTAAGCTATGGGTAAAGCTGACAGACTCACAGCCAAAGCCACTGCAGACCCTTTCTGCTTTTCCTGAGCTTTAAAGAAATGGGAGAAATTCTTGCAATATGGATAGGTTTTGGTTTTTTACTTACAAGAAAAAGAAATATTCGTGAATTTCAGTAAATGTTCACCCTATCACATAATTATATGTATATGAACATTTACAGAAATACGAGGGGAGTATGGCTAGGATGAAATATTATTTTTCTGAAGATATTAGGGCAACATGATTTTTCTAAAGGCTCTTACACATAGTAAGGTATATTCTGCTCTTGATGCTGGTTTCTATCACAATGAAAGGCAGTCTTGGACTCTCCTCCATTGGAAGGACACCTGTCATACTTGATGGCACTGTTAAAAACTACATTTTTTTTTAAAATCTGCCATTTTTTGGAACAAAAACACGGTTTGAAACAAAGGCCTGGGGACAAAAAAGGCCATAATCATGCTTTACTGCTGCCATCTTCTGACTCAGAAGCTAAATTGCAGGGGCTTGAAAGAAATTAGCTCAGACTGTTTTTTCCTAACGTGCTTCCCAGTGAATGTCATTACATCGGTGATAAAACACAATAGGATTTCAAATATGTGGCTATGGCCTACAAAGGCACCATGGCTGCATGAAGTACACTCATATGCTCCAGATACTCCAAGATAGGAAAGGCAGAACTTGGATTTCATTCTGAATCTTTTGGTTAGAGGTACTCCAATAGGAGCATGAAGCTGCAAGGAAGAAGTCCTGTATCCTCTTTTACAATTATTTTCATTAATTATTGTGGTCTAAAGTTATCTTCTTGGTCACATTTCTTAAGAAAACTGTGAATTCTAGTTGCTTATCATTCACCCTCAAGAGCTTATTCTCCATTAGAAGCATAACTACCTGGAAAAACCAGCTCATCAAACAGAGAAGAATTTAAAAGAGAAGAAAAAACTGAAAAACTGAGGCCTTCCTACCACAAGGAGAGGAAAAGCCCGTGGACTAACTACACCTATGTACTAGAGTTCCAAATAGTATCAACTGTGTAGAGGGCTCAGATACCATCATAAGAGATGATAGGAAATCTTGAGATGGGAATAGTTGGTGTGAATTTCATATGAGTGGCATTACTTGAAGTGTCTGTCACATTGAGATAATGCAGTGACGCCGATGGAGGCTTTCACAGTATCCACTTCCCATATCCTACTCAGACATTTGGACTCCTAATACTTAGACTCTAAGAAGATGTCAGGTGATGAATTCAGCAAAAATCTGGGCCAGAGGCTGTGGCCAGATTAGTCTCGCCTCAGAATACTCCTTCCCCTCCTCAAGCAATGCTTGACTTGCAGCCACTTTGTATATGCTTGCCTTGCAGCAAGCTCAATTAATGCACAGTTCAACACAGTCTGCACTAATACTTTCCTTTGAACCATTTGTGCTGGAGCCTTGGAAGAAAGAGTGGCTTGGGATTAATCTGTGCTTCTTAGCAAAGCAAAGCCCGAGGCCCATTCCACCATAGCTGTGACCAAAAACCTATATAGAGAAGATGGTTTCCTAAATAACCTCTAAAACATAATGTTTGCCTTGGAGATAAGAGAGAATAGTTTAGTTTTCATTTGAAAAATAATTACTTCAGATATATTGTCAATAAAATTGTACTAGCCCCAGTAATGAGACAGGGCAGCACATCGGACATCCAGCAGACTCCAGTCAGAGAGAGGCAGTACTGGTCCATCTCTAATTCCTCTTCAGCCCTGTTCTCCATGGCAAAATCCAGTCTTCCCACTGATTCAATGCTGTTGGGTATCAGTACATGTTTACTGGTGTTTTGCACAAATTTATTTCTCAGAGGATGTTGTTAAACATCTGTTGTCATATGGCACCAGCTACAAGCTGTGGCTGGTTTCTGGCAAGTGGTCCAGACTGAAGCCTCCCAGGGAACGTGGTTATAGGAGGATACTTCATCTGGACACCTGACTACAGCAACCACTGTTTCTGCATCATTCATCATACCCATCAGCCAGGTTATTTTAAGGGCTGTTCTGACACTTCTGCTCCGCTGTGTTTTTAAGCCTCTCTTTTATATCCTATTTTTTACCATGTGTTCCTTCCTCCTCACCTCTTCCACCTTTCTACTCTAGCATGCTAAATGTCTCTAACATGGGTCTCCTTTGTGTTCACATTCAACATCTGTATAAACAGAAAAGGAAATTTTGTAGATTAGAAATCTATTCATGTTTGATGATTTCCTATCCTTTGTATGTCATCCTATATACATGTCATGGAGAAAAATAATCCCTTATGGAATGGTGCAGCCCTTGACAGCCCCCTGTTTGGAAACAGTGGATTTAGATCTTCAAACATTGTTAATTTCACATTTAAGAACTGTGTAGAGATTTTGAAGGATTAGGGCTTAGTTTTGCTGGAGATTCCTCTTAACTCCTTTGTTTAGCAGAAATCGGTTTCTACTTTCTTTTCTTTCTGCACCACTAAAATCTCTAGTGATAGAGTAATAATCCCACGTGATTTACTGGTACTTTGGACTGATGCCAGCTTTGTTTTAATCCCAGCTGCTGTTTTATCTTCTGGGTATTTCAGTTCATAGCAAAGTGCACAACACAGTCCCCAGAATCTCTTGTGAGCGCAAATTTATTATTTTTATTCAGTCCCTTTGCTTTGTCCCTCATGGCAGAGCTCTGCTGGTCCTCAAACTTGACCAATTTGATTACATTTAAACTATCTCTAAACAGATGCATCCCCTGGGTGAAACTTCTTCCCTGATTAGTCTGGATGGAAAGCATCTGTTTTCCCTCTGGTAAAGAGAGTTCCTAAAATCAAAACACAAAGACAGGCACTGGTCATGTCTCGTGGCATTGGCTGAAGTCCAGCAGGCATGTGGTGCAGCAGCGACACTTGAATTTGGGCAGGTTGACCCAAAGACAATAGCACACAACCATCCTAAAAATGAAAAAAAAACCAGGGGTAACACACCTTCACAGTGATCTCAAGCTGCTGTGATGCTTTTGGCCTTGGTGATGGTGTGTGCATCGACAGTGTGGTAAATGTCACAATCCAAAGCACATAAAATGTCTAAACCCAGAAGTATTATCAGCTGAGAGCTACTGCCACTGTACATACATACAGCAGTCCTGTGTTCCCTTCTATCCCCTTCCCTGCCTGGGGCCTGGGGAAGGCCCCCATTCCCTTCCCTTCTAGGGCTGGAATGTGCCACAGTGGGAATGGCTGGGGAATGCAGCCAGGTCCCACTCCTCTCCTCCTGCCCACACTGTGCCCTCCAGGACTCCCTGGCATTCCTCCAAGGAAAGGCTAGAGCAGAGCAGAGGTGATCTGTGACCAGGAGCAATGGGAGAAGTGGGAAGGGGAGACTTGGGAGTGTTCTGCCCTCCAAGAGGGGAACAGAAGATCTTACTGCAGCGCACAGCCCTGTGCCAGGTTTGCCACCATGAGGAGATATTGCCCAGGGGCAGATCTTCTGAGGGAAATGGGTGAGTCCAGCCAACCCTTGGGGTGGATTTCACCTTGGAGGCAACCAGCTGGCTTACTCTGGAAATGCATTTGGAATCACAATCCCATATGTATCATGTGAACCCTCTGTCATGGGGCTGTGTAGACATACCCTAAACCTACATCATCTATTGAAGAGAGCACTGAGCTGCAAACAGTTCTTCTGACTCCAGCCTGTCCTTTCAAAATCACTTTTCCTCTTCACCTCTGGAAATAGGCCAGTCTTCTCTCTTTGCAGTGACTTTGTGGCCCACAAAATTGGCTGTTTGCTCCTCAAATTCTCCTGCTGTCAGGAGTGCACCCTCTCCCTGACAACTACCCCAAAATCAGCCCAGTTAGCTGATTTGCTGGTGTGTTGCAAGCTGGTGGACACGGGGAGTGATGGAGGGGAGGTGGCCCTGCTGCTGTGCGCCAGAAGCTGTGTTGTTTATGAGGCACATGAGATAATCAGTCCATTAGCAGACTGATATCTTGATGGCCTAGTGACCTCCTAAGGACATGGACCCATGTGGCCTCATGTGCATGGTGGAAGCATCATGAGGGGCCTGAGATACAGTTCCCTCTCACCAAGAAAAATTCAGACATTTATGGATAATGAAGTCTCGCAAGCTACAGGCTTGATTACAAACCAAATCCCTCGCAGGTTCTTGTAGCTAGGAAACTGTGAGCTGGGGATTCTCCAGCACACATGGCTCCAAGGGCTCATTTCTCCCAGGAGAGATAGGCATTGGGAGAAGAACCCACACAGATATGAAATTTCACCTGCTTTTCATTTTTCTTAATGGCAAGGTGTGTTTTGTATTTGTTATTTACTCCATGCAGACCTACTCCCATTATTGTGTGATTCCTCAGAGGCCTTTTTCACTTGCAAACTATTATTGCCAGGTGTTGGTCTCCTATGCTAGTTCTTTTGGTCTCCTTTGCATCCATTTCCCTCCAGTGCTGAAGCAGTGAAGAGACAAGGTTAGCACAGACCTCAGTGAGATGAAAATCTGGCAACCAACCAGTAATGCCTGCTCGGGTAGGAGAGTGAGCTGCAAGGAAATTTTCAACACAACATGGTCATTTCAACATCAGAACCATTCCAGAGTGCCTCCAGAGCAAAAACTTCAAAACTCTTTCAGTGAGGCAGCATCACACTCACTTGAGAGAGAAAGTCTGTGAGCAATGAGGCGAGATGTTAATACTCATTTGCTGCAAAGCTTGGCCTCAGGGTCCTCCCCATCCTCTCAAAGCATGAGACTCTGAAATTCTAGGTGGGGTGGAAACACACTGTAGTGGAGACAAACAATTTTTGGGACGGAAACATATTTTGTCCTTGCTGAAAGAAAGAATTTTAAAGCAGCAGCAACTGCAAAAAAATGATAAAGGGAAGCAAAAACAGTTTCAGTCAACTTATAAGGGAACACATTCTCTTTTTGTCTGGATTGCTTTTTACAGAGTACCCTTGTGGGCTACATATTAGCAGGGAAACCCTTAACATTGTCCAATGGGCATAATTTTGCCAGGCAACTCTGCATATTTTCCTAATTTCCAACATGCTGGAAGCTCTCATGTTTTGCTGCTTGTCCTCAGCCTTATGTCCCCCTATAGCTCTTCTCACCTGAATGTAAACATCCAAAAATCAAAAATTTTTAGATTAGAAAAAAAATAATCCAGCAGCATCAGGCTCTGAGGAACACAGGGAGAGTTTCCACAGTGCAAACTCATCCATGGACACATATACTGTAAGTGTCTGATTAAATGCCTGCCACAATTAACCCAGAGCCAGATGTTGCTGGGGTGGGGATGGGGCATGTCAGGTGCTCTAGACCATTTGGATCAGATACCACATGGATCTTTGTACACTCAATAAATCAAGATTATTTGGGAGAAAAACATGACAAAGTGTACAAAAAAAAATTGCAACATCACAAAGATGGGTTTGTCCAGTATTTGAAGTCTGATGGGGAAATCTGAGGGCAGAGTCAAACCTATGAACTGGAGCAGATCTGCTGGAGGCTGCCAGTGCTCCTGTGACAGGTAACAGAGGGCTGGATCCAGGAAGGCTGGAGCTGTGTTAGAGCTTCTGTGCTCAGACCCCTCCCCACAGCATCCCAACAAGCAGGACAGTCTCCCTTGGGGGTTTCCCTGTCTGAGCTGATGGCTGCCTCTTGTTTAGCTGTTGCTGAATTCTTCAGGATGGAGAGGCCTGGAGGATTGAGGATTGGCACCCATGGGCCAGAGCCTACTCCACGCTCAGAGGCACAGAGGCACTGTATATGGTTTTTGGACACAAGGAATTACCACACTGCTTCAGATGAGATCCTGGGATGAGCCAAGCACCTGTAATTCCATTTACTGATACCCATCGTGTCTCAGAAACAGGCGCCACAGCTGAGAAGATGTACATTAAAGAGACACCCATTACATGACTCATACACAGAATCACATTAATTTAATCAGATGCCAAGAAAAAAAGCCAGGAATTATGCAAGGTTATTGTCTGTGCCTTTCAGAGCAGCTCACTGATCCCTTGCTCCCTGGCACCTGGGGCTTTCAGATTGGGGGACAGATGGATTATGTAGATGAGAACAAATCACATGCCATGTAGCTGCAGGAAGACACAGAGAGAATTTTCCCTGGAGCTGCTAGAATTAATAGACCCCTGACAACCATCATGGAAAACACACCAAGCAAGATTTTGAGCTGAGAGATTCCAAAATGTTTGGGGAAAACAGCATAGGACTGCAGGCATATGACCTGTTACTGGGATAGAGCCCCTGAGTTTGAAATTATTGTGGTTCCTTAAAATCATCTTCCCTTTCATGGCTCTGAAATATTATTCAGACACTGAGTACATGATGGCTTGTGGAAACCCTCTGCAAGTACATGCTCATGTATGTATTTACCTTCATGTGAGGATGAATCACCAAAGTGTGAATATCTTCTGAAATGTTCCTCAAGGCTGCTGCCCCGGATCAGGAGTTGGGAAAGAAGAGGCAGCAGTGCTTATATGAAAGGGAATGAATGTGGATCTCCATGACACTCTGGGAGGAATGAATGTTTACATGTAATCTTTGACAGATGGGCATGTTAATGCTTTCATTTTATGGATAAAGAAGAGAGATATTAGATGATTGCTGTGTATTACGGAGTAGTAAAAGCTCTGTGATGAGGATAAAATTCTGGTCCTCCAGGGAGGAAATCTCTTTTCTCAAATTCAAGAGCAGAACCTTTGTGAAGTGGATGATTTGCAGAGGGGAGGCAATAGCAACACTGGCAGCACTCACTTTTGAGGAATAACTCAGGAGTGAAATACAGGAAGAATATACAGAAATACAGAGAGAGCAGGTCATAGAATATTGATATTCTATGACCTACTCTCTCTGTATTTCTGATTTAGTGAGATTCATGATTTTAAAAAAACTCAAACCGGCAGGTTTAGAAACAAGGGTTAGCAAGAGCAATAAAACTTCATATGCATCCCAAAACTACTTGAGATTGCTTTCTGTGGTGTAACAAAATCCTGGAACACATCCACACAAGCACATGTTGTTAAATTAATCACTGTAATGATCTATGCCTTGATCATCCATCCTTCTCCCTCCTTCACCATCATTCCTCACTTCCTATCTGAATACAGCTTGTTTCATGTTTAAATTACAAACTCTGAAAAAAAACCTATTAAAATGTCAGGGGATTTTACAGCCAGGATGTTTATGACTGTTGTCAATGTCAATTTATTCGCCTATTCATACCTTCTCTCTCGGAGTAATCAATCCTGCAAAAATTACTGACAACAAGTGGGTCTGGAACCCTGCTATGGGGGAAATATGGCAAATTTGCAGCATCTGTAACAAAAAATGAAGCCAGTTCCAAAGGTTTTCAAAAGAGCATCAATTCCCCTTGAAATAACAGGCAGAAATGTGCAGAAGAGGAAACTAACAGCAGGGAAGGTCACTGCTGTAGGCACTAAAGGTGCCTATCGGTGTAGGAAAGAGGAAATTTAAGAAAATGCAAAGAGGGAAAGACAAGGAGAAAATGTGTTTCTGGAGGTCACTGCTCACATAAAGCAATTGCTAATGCCATGGCCAACACAGCCGCAATGTCAGGAAGTTTATAGGATTTGATGCTGCTGTTCCAGAGTAATGAAGTATTCTTGAAAGCAGTGCCAGTGTCTGATCAGTTTGCTGGCGCTTCTCCTGCCCCTGTGGCTGAGACAACCAAAGGCAAACCAGCCTCTGAAATCAGCTTTGTCAACCTGGTTTTATTTGGGTGCTTTGAAAAGATTCCAAATCAGGTCAGGATTCAGTAGCAGTTGCTGGGATTTAAAAAAAAATGCTCTGTTAGCAGTGACCTACCAAGGAAAACAAATAAACAAAAAAAATTGGCTTGAGCTCTTGCTTGTGCTTTTATTTCTGTATAAAAACAAGGCATAAGAGGATTTGGACTGCTTCTTATAGCTCTAAAAGAAAAATATATTTAAAATATCAACTTTGGCTTTCATTATTTTGCTGACGAATTGGCAGGATGTCTCATATAGTGCTTGCCCATCTCTTATCTGGGCAAGATGGCAGAATTATCCAACTATTTAACATTAATATATTTTCTCCTACATATTTGAAGGTATTTTCATGAAACAGAATAAAAGTCCCCAAAGAACAAGAATAATCTTAATGAAAAACTGTTACTCCTCTCAGCAGAGCAGATTTCATATGTATCTCTATTATGCCAGTTATCCAGCAAGTCTATTAGGACAAGCCCTGGAGTTATTATAAGAGGAAAGCAAGGGGATATTATTGGATAAAGAGAGAGAAACCTCTTAGGCCTGCTCCATGCAGCATAAACAAGGGAAGAAAGCAAGCATAATTCTTGTTTCCCCTTGACAGGACACTCTTAGATGGAGCTCAAGACATTTACTAAAGATGAGATATAGGGGAAAAAGTGGGTCAGAGCCTGAGAAGGAAAGAAAAAAGAGGGTAATTTCCATTATGGTCTGAATTTAGACCTTTGTTGTCTTCACTTTTTAAATATGACTGACAAAAACAATCCTATGGCCTTTTGCAGCTATTGTTGAAACAAGACAGGAGCCATAGCTGATGCACCGAGGTTGCCCAGAGTGAAATTCAACAGGATGTTGATCTTGCTGACAAATGGCAAGTAAAGCTCAATATTAAATGAAACGTTCATTAAAAAACTCCCAAAGCAAACAATAAATGCTCTATACATCTAGGCTGAATGTGATCCGGGCATGACAGCTGAAAGGCCGCTGCACAAAAGATAGGCTGTAAAATGGTGTATATCAACTGACTAACAAAAGCTAAAAATGCAGAAGGCACAAAAGACAAGAATTCAGAGGAAATCATCGATTTTATTGTAAAATCTCTGTTCACGCATTTTAATGCTGAGAATTACATTTCAAAACATGAAATTAATGCACTTACCCTGATGGAACTACTTCCACAGCTTTCCTGCACCTCCTGTGCCAGGATACAGAGGGCCAAATTCTGCCTGTGGGTACAGGACTAGGTTACATCACTGAAATACTGCCTGGTCTATGGTGCTCCTTTATAATGGAAATTAACAGATAATGGCTAGGCCACCCTCATTTCTCCAGATTTTTGTTTTACAGGCAAGTTACCAGCCTCTGAGCACAGCACAGGGCAGACTGTCTGCAGCAGGCTCACTGCAGCAGGATCACTGAAGCACTCCACAGCTCTAAAACCAGATAACCCAGCATCTGAGGGGAAAAAGAAAAATTCTGGACAAGCTCAGCACTTGGAAGATTGTCGAGATTATAGGGGAAAGAAAAATAAATGGTCTGAGGAATAACTGGACAAGAATTACCTAAACTGAGAGAAGAATTTAGCCCAGCATAGATATTAAGTAAAATCCATGCTCCTGCAAGCCAAGAAAGGCCTGGCAGTGCCTGGGGTGCCACCAGAGAGCTGCATTCTTCTGGATTTGCATTACAATTGATTTCTAAGCATAACCCAGTGATTCAAGCAGACTCTTCTTGGTGAGACATAGCACTTAGGCAGACTTACTAGCAAAGGAGAGGTAAATAGTTGTATTTCCTCCACCCAATGGCCTTCCTTTGCATCTTCCTCCCTCGAACTCCGGCACTGCACCCTTGGCAATCCAGAAGGCTGCCTGTGGCTTGGCAGGGCAGTTTCCCTCCAGCAAGCTGGGGAGAAGCCACAGCACTGCAGAGCAACCAGCAAAGCCTCTCCCACTCAGAAGGTGCTCTTGTCAGGGGGGCAGCATGGGATGGGAGCTGCCCCCAGGATGGGGTTTAGGCCCCTCGGTGCACCTGGGCTGCCTATTCCTCCTCTGCAGGGTTTGCAAAGCACAAACAGCCAGGCAGGATTATGGCAAATCATCCCACTGCAAGGGACAACTGGAGAGTTGTCTAGTCATTTTTCATTCCAGACTCTTCCTCAACAGCTGCGGGAAGATAATGGCAAGACCTGCACTAATTGAAAAAACAAGTGGGAAGATTCAGCTTGAAAGATTCAGTCTCTTCCCAGCCCCTTGTTCAATACTGAGCCTAAACACAAAACACACTGCATGGGAGTGCTACCTGTACCCAAACTGCAGGAGTGACAATTTAGCCACAAGCAGGCAGAAGAGACCCCAACTAAGAAGGGTTTAACTAGATTAGCAACTTTTATCCATATTTAGAAACTCTTTTTCCCCATTGCAAAATCCATTATTAATTCCCCAGCGCACCTCCCTGTGCAGCCTCTGCCGGACAAGCCTTTGAACTGCTCCCCGCCCTCGGAAGGTTCCTTCTGTGCCGACACCCCTGGGGACGTGCGGGCAGGGGCTGGCTCGGCGCACAGCGCAGGCCTCGGGCAGCGACAGCAGCAGAAGGCAGCAGCATGGCCGGGCCCGGGGAGGAGCAGCCGCCAGGGAGGGACCGGCTGAGCGAGGCAGGAGGCGGCAGCTTGAGCACAGAGCCGGTCTGCCCTGCCTGCCATCCCTCCTGCCGTGCCAGCTGCCCAGAGCCAGCTCCCAGGCTCTGGCTCCTGGCTGCAGGCGAGGAAGGAAACGCTGCCAAAACCTTTACCTGACACTTCCTCCTGGGCTGTGGGTGCTGCCTGCACTCTGCAGGGACGCTTGTTAATAAGTGCTCAGTGCTTGAAAGTGTTTAGCAAATCAGCTACAAGTCAAAAGAGTTTTATACAAAAGGATGTTTTTCTGCCTTTGACAAGGAGACACGGTGGCATGTGTGCCCTTCCTGCTCAGCTCAGAAACAGCAGCAGGAGCAGAGCTGGTGCTGGCAGCATGGCAGGGCAGCAGTGTATTTCATTAACATGGCATTGATTAATTCTGTATGAAATTCTGTCAAAAGTGCACTTGAAATGCATCAAAACTTAAAAAGAGACTGGACAATCAGCAGACAGTTGTGTGGACAAAGAAATAATGTAGGATGTAGGACAAACTGGGGTTCTGTAGGTGCCAGTCTAAGGGTTACCACTCCTAGCTCTTACAGAGGGCACAGCTGTGCCAGGAGCTACTGAGTCACCTCCCTCAGGTTCTCTGGGGTGGGAGCTCCTGTGGCCACAGGTCACCTCCAGCCAGATTCCTAAGGCCGGCAAAGTTACTTCGTCACACAACAAGGTCCTAATACTTGAGTTTCTGCAGCCTTTATATCTAATGCAGTTGTTCTTTGATGGTTTACAAGATGAGTGAACATGGGCTCTAAAAAAAACCAATTTTGTTTTGTGGAAGTGAGAAATTGAAAATTGAAGTCATGGCTGGCAAGTCAAACAGTGGATACCACAATTCCCTGGGTCTCTGGTGGAGCAGGTTAAATGGGGACATGTGGTTTTGCATCAACTTTTTGTCCCCGGGTAAGTAAATTTTCAAAAGATACTTTCCTTGTCTCCCACATGTTTTGTGGAGGGTTTCTGTGGTGTTCAGGAGAATTAAGACCTGTTGTAGAAATAAGTGTGATGTTGCAGGTGACATTTGTGATGTGCATTACAGGTGGTCAATCACTAGATGAGAGAAAAAAGTTTAGACCGAGTCCTTGGCTGGCTACTGGCAGCTGCCTTGCAGCAGGCAGCCTGCATGCTGGGAGCTGCAGGGACACACAGTGCCACCTGTAAAACCAGCAGTGAAGCCCTTAGCTCCAGCTGCTTTACACCAGCCATAGCCCTGAGTAGAAAATGAGTTTGTACAAAGGCCACAGTGTGACTCATGTGGCAGGAGGGTGTTGAAAACACCTCTGACCAGGCTGAGCAGTAACTTCTATGGTGATAGGGGTGCCAAAGATGGGTGACATCTGGCCATGAGGAGAGGTCTCTGGAGAAGTATGGCAATGTTTCACATCATCTACAGCTGGCACTAATATTAAGGAACAGACCTATCAGAGAACACTTTCCAAACCAGTGCACTGATTCCTCTTTAGCCCTCTTGCAGAGTGATTGCAGAGCTCCCAGGCACAGGGGAATAGCTCACATCTCTCAAACTGCTTCTAATCCAATCTCAAACTTTAATTTGCAGCAACAGCAGAAGCTGTCCAGGTTTCCCTCATTTGTGAGGCTTATAGCTGTGAGTGTCATTAAGGTATTATGTCCCTGCACATATTTACCCAAACCACCTGTGAGGAATGAGAGCAAAGTGAGACATCAGAGGAGATGCTGAGGTCAGCGTGGGATGCCCAGCTGCTTCCTTATGGATGAGTTGACCCATGACAGCGGCACGAGCTGACAGGAGAGCACAGCACTGGAGATTAATTGCTTCTAATGAGAACCACTGCAGCCCACAGAGAAGCATGAACACGGGACTGCCTCAGAAACTACAGCACTTTAACCCTCTATGGTGTGAAACCCTGCATCAGAGATTTTTGGGCACCACACAGATAGCCTAAAAGGGAGAGAGGGTTTCTGCATGGTCTGTTGCCCACAGCAAGTGAAAAGGAGGGATGCCAGCTCAGCTTGCTTGGCCACAGCACTGTGCAAAATACTGGTCCCACCACAAGCTTCTAAACCCAGCATGAATTTGTTTAAATCTCCCCTTTCAGTACAGACTTATTTTCTAATCTTGCTGCAATGTCCCTGTTCCCTCATCATTTGTCCTGCTCTACTGCAGCAGCTCTGCCAGCTAGGACTGCTCACACTCCAGGATAAATTAAGGGTAACTCCATGGAACTTCAGAAGTTCACACTGTATTTAAACCTCTGAGAAGGAGCCTGGGCTTGGATATCTGTCATCTATCTGGAAGAGCTCTATGAAGTGACTCTTTCTCTCTCTCCACACCCCCCTCCCCTGCCCCCCGCCCTGCTTTTTTGCTTCTCCCTTTCTGTACCGCTTTCTTTGTCAGTACATCTTTTAATAAAAAATTAAAAAACAAAACCCAAAAATAGAGCATTCCCGCCTTCAGGCAGCTATCTGGGGCAGCCATGAAAATAGCAGCAACCACTGGGTAGCTCAGGGTTTAGATCAGGTCAGCAGCCCAAGGTCAGCTACCAGTTCTCTTTTAGGCAATTTCTGCAGGATTCATCAAGTTTGCCATTGGGTCTGTCCGGGTTCATCGGGTCAGTGCGCAGAAACACACAAACTATTCCTGTGCCATCATCCCATTGAAAAATCTCCTCAAAACTTCCAGTGGAAGCAGGGAGAGGAGACAGCATGGCTTCATACACCCAGGAGGAAAGCTGTCAATCAGCAGGTATCAGATCCATTTGCAGTGCCCATGCCCTGCACATGTGTCCAGGCTGGGCTTGGCTGTCCAGGGACCGACTGGAGCAGGGGAAGAGCCCTGCTGGCACAAAGGTGCCTGGGCTGGGAGGACCAGTCCTCTCAGTGGCTGTCCATCCACACTGGCAGGAAATAGAGGGAGAGAAGCAAATGAGCTGTAGGTTTTCCCAAAATCAGTATTTTCAGCGTCAGGGGGCAGAGGGAAAAACAAGCAACCTGATCATTTGATCAGTCTTAGCTGGAAAAAGAAACTGTGGAAGAAAAAATCGGTCATTGACTTGTGACAGTCTGGTGGAAAATCACTAAGGCTTTTGCAGGCTGTTTTCATGTCAGAACTGACCTAGTTTTTAAAATGCTAAAGAGGTGGGGGCGTACTGAGCTACAGAAGAACCAAACTATCCCAGGCCAAGCAGAACCGTAAGTTGGGGGAATTTTTGTTAAGTCAGTCCCGACTGAATTTGTTGGGAAGCTGTAGCTGGTGGATCTTGCTTTGTCTTTGGGACATGGGCAGAAGATGTTTTCTGGAGAGCAGGAATGGGTAATGATGAGGAGCCCTAGGGAGAGAGAGGCTGGGCACTGCATGAGCCACCCGACAGCTGGTTGTGGGCAGATATAGGTCACTTAGAGGCTGGTGAAAACAGAGCCCACTAATTAGGGCACCAAATCACTCACCAACAATAGAAAAGAGATCAATCTGCTTGGTGACATGAAAAAACCTGAAGGCTTGTGCTGTGCTGTTTATTTGGGCACGTTCACCCTCTCTATGATCAAAGACATAAGGCTAAGAAATGCTTTTCTAGAAACCCTCAAGTTAAAAGTGTTTCAAACAACTTTGCACAATTCAACAATTGCTCCATAAATCTTTCCTAAGGATTTTCATCTGGGGTAAGAGACTTGGTATTGTTATTAATGTTTTTCTGAAAACAGGAGAGGATGCAGGATGCTTTATTCCACCTGGCTGCTTCTGTAGTCTGAGACCATGTTTCGTGGAATGACAAGAACTATGGTTTAGCTAGTCTTTAAGGGCTTCTACTGAACAAACCCTAAACCATATAAGCTGAAAAACTATTCCATTTGGAACATTTAGTTTTGGAATAATTTAAATTGCATTTAAATAATGAAACAAGCAAAAATAAATATTTTATTTACTTTATATACTTTTTTACAAATATAGGAATCATGTTCATACATGTATAAGAACAATATTTTAATCAATTTCAATGCTTTAGTGTTGAAGTAATTCAACTCCAAGCTGTAATATGTGTTTTAATAAGTAATATAATATAAAATTATTTTCACTCAGATAAAATTATGCATAAAACTAGTATTTTAAAATAGTTGAAGTCCTTCCTCTAGTGATAAAACTTGCATATTTTTGGTCAGTTTACAGGGTGTTGTCCTTTTTTGCAAGAAACTGCTGCTCTAGAGCATCCTAAGCTCATTCTTATTGTAGAAGGTGGTAGTAAAAATGCAGCATACTATTGCATACCATAGATTTCATTTTAAAATTTATCTTACAATATAGTTTCCAAGGGAAAAAAGGCACATGAAAATGTTCCTTGTGAGAGGAGCTGTGTAACTTAGATTGTTGTGGTTTGTTGGTGGTTTTTATTTTTTTTCCCCATGTATTACTGATAAAGGATGTGCTTTTAAGAAACCACCAGGCTAACATGTGGACATGGGAAAATGTTCTCCTACAATAAATGAGAATTCTCTCATTAGCAAACTGCTTGAGTGCTACTATAAGGCCTTAGTGCAGCTGGCACAGTTCCTAAGAATAGAATTACTCATTGCCATGGTTACCCATGCTGGAAATATTACCCTTTGCAATCATTGTAAACAAAGATCCTTTCACAACAGTGTAAAAATTAGAGCGCTTCAAGAAATTAAAGGAAATTATAAATTGTACAGTGGTTGAAGTTATGCCTCGTAAGCACTGTAGCTTTTCTAACACACGAGGGGTTCAAAAACCCTCTGCAGAGATCTGGTCCTCTCCTGGCCTGAGCAATGTGTGAAGATCTCACCCATCACCTCCGAGAGCAGGGTCAGAGCCTGAGAGCCATAGTGCTTGTGTAGCACGGGAGCCCTTCTGTGTGCCACAGGTCCTCGCTGGAAGTGTGCTGTAAAAGACACTCAAAAGGGGATGGTTGGGAAAGGCAACAGGTGGGGACTTCTCACACATGTCACCCACGGAGCTCTCCAGATGAAGGGTACCATGGAGCTAACTTGAGTCAAACCTTCGAGTCGTGGAGGAGAGCAATCCCTGGAGCTGGCACAAGCTTGGACAGCAACAGCAGCCACAAACTGGGCTAGTCTGCTTCACCACACTTGAATAGCTGGAGCAGGAGGTATTCCAGGAAATGACACTTGCTGTGCAGATGCCCAGCAAGGAGGTGCATTGGTTCACATGCAAGCAGGCAGCAGGGGAGTGGGAGAGGTAGGACTAAAACTCAGTCCTGCAAGTGCCTTTTCCACCTGGACACCTCAGGATGGGCTCAGTTTCTCCAGATGCCCATGCCTTCCTTCTGTCTGGTCTGTTGGCACTCTGGGGCTGTGGCTCCAGCACACACAACATGGAGAGGCTCTCATCCCGCTGGCAGTTCACAGCAGAATACAAAGACATCCTAAACAAACACTTGCAGTAGTGCAAGATTTGAAGAATTTGGCCACGTGAAACTTGGCCTCTGGAAGGCTGGCAATCCCCATTTAGAGGTGGAAAAAGCAAAGGGGTGTGGCTCTGCACTGAAGGTCACAGGAGGACATCTGTGAAAGGATATCACAGCCTGACTCCAATTCTCTGCCCTGTTCTGCAGCCATTCTCCTTCCTGAGCCATGTTAAACAGCCCCACAGCAGTGCCAGAGAGCCTGGAGAAGCCCTCAGGAAAAGCCCTAGGGAGGAAAGAGCAGGTTCAATGATGCAGAACAAGACAAGGAAACAAGCAGCCTACAAACCTCGGCAAAGTGGTCCTTGCCTCTGCTGGGCAGCTGGGGCACAGCAGAGCATTAGAGATCCTGCTGCATGGGAGTGTTTCTGCAGCAGGGAGGTCTGACAGGCCGCGGGACCTGCAGGTTGGTAACCTCTGGAGGAGGCTCCTGCACATCATCCAACTGGAAAAGAACAGATGTGACAAGATAACACTGAAACGGAATCCCAAGGGGAAAAGAGAAATTGGGGAGCTTGTTAAGAACCCTGCTGCCATCTGGAAGGCAGGAAGAGGCAGGCATCTGTGAGAAAGTGGCATCTCAGGGGGGAGCCTGGGTGCTTGCATCTGGCACTGCATGATGGAGGGATGGGCAGTAGCTGATGGGTCTGCCCTGCCCTGGAAATCAGATCTGAGGGTGAAAGGAAGGGTGGTTTTCATTTTCCCAAGACCTCAGGGTATGTAGCAGAATCTAAAATAATCACCTCGTGCTGATTGTTGTCCTTGGCAGAAACAGTAACTTTGTGGCCCAAAGGGTTTAATTGAAGATACAAGGGGGAAATGGGAACACATTGGGCTCTTGATTTGCTAATAGGAGCCTTTTGTGCTGTTTATTGGTTCGGAGCCATCTCCTAGGTCTTAACCCTTTACTCCTCAGTTGCCATGAAAACATGTGGTCTTCCTCAACTATGCTTCTTTTTTTCCAGAGGTAAGAACCGTTCTTTTTGAGCTTTCTCTAAGCTCCCATCACTGGTGCTAAATCTGGGGCATGGAGAGAGAAGAGAAGGCCTATGCCATGGTAACAGATGCCTTTGAATTAGTAACTGGTTTTCTAGTAACTGATATTTTCTGTAATTCAGCCCAATGAACACCAGCTTAACACTGGCCTTCTCTTATGGAAATGAAGGACAAAAGGCTTTTGCTTTCAGTTAGCCATGTAAATCCTCCGATGAAGCCTATTCTACCAGAAGGGTGGTAAAAGGCTGAGCTATAAATAGTGCTGTGTGTTTGCCTGTGCTGAGGCAGAGATGTAAGGTTTCATAGCTCGGACTGAGGACCCCAGTCGTTTCAGAGCCAGGGGCTGACATTTGCCTTTCTGCTTGTGCTCTGATGTCTGTTTTGTTTTCTGATACAGTCATTTATTTCAAATGGGTCTGAATATGTTACATCTTGAGAAAGAATTATGATCTGGCACAGACAAGTTAACTTGTCTCTGTAATCTCGTCCAACTGTTTTTCCATAAAACATGCGGATTTATGGTGTTTTCTATCAGACCCCAGGGAAAAAAACACAGGGAAATTTAACAACATGTAGTGATGATAGACATAAATATGTTAAGCCCCTGAGAAGGCAGCAATAGGCTGCTCAGCAAAGGATTCAAGCATGATTTCTGCAGTTGCTGCATAGAAGCATTTCTTACTGATTTGAATGAGCTGTTGAGATGCAGCAGCTGCGTAATCAGACACTAAATCTGGTGTGATAATGACTGGATGTGGTCTAATCGGGAGGATCAAAAACTTAATTAGTTAACAGGGGGAAAAAAGTCATCTCTAAGAAAAGGAGTAGCAGGGGTGATTTCTTCACTATAAATGCTGCATTTTTGTGTAATTTGTTATCTGTCAGTAAACAAAATCTATTCATGCAGAATGTGAAAGGTAGAAAGTCAGAGAAAGACAGATGTAGATTCAGTATATCCCAACTGTAAAGGTAGACCAAACCTAGCCAAATCCTTATCTGTCTCTATTTTTCCTTAAGAACTAATGAGAACAATCCTTTTGATTGTTTTCAATGTTTTTCTGATCCTCTGCATTACTTTAGTAGAGCAGATGATTTTTTCACGTTCACTTTAGATTGTGATCGGTATCTTCACAACCATAGTCAAAAGGAGGTTTTTCCCTACTCATATTTACTAAGACATATTTGCCTTTATTTATTCAAATGTATTTCCTTGCAAAATTAGGCTGTGTTTTTGTCTTTACAGGTGAATGAATGAAGTCAGGGCAGGAATGAAACACATTTGCTTTACATGACATACATAATTTCTGTCATTAAAATACTGTTTGGCCATGAGATTCCTGCTTTCTTTGCATCCCTTGTGTTACCCTGCATGTTCCCAGCTCCATGCAAGGAGCTCAGCACCATTTGTTCCCACGCTAGCCTAAAACTGAATATGCTCTTGAAGCACGTTGAGCCACATCGGTGCCCTGGAGGCAACCATCTCCCTGTGAAGCAAAAGAGGACACTGCTGCCTGCGAGGCTTCTGGCTGCCCCAAGTTTTATGCGTCAACCTCTCCCATCACCACCATGATTCTACCCAGGCAACCTCTGCTCATTCAAGAGCCCAGAGAATCTTTATTCAAGTCTCTCCTCTGTCCAAGGGACCTAGAGTTTCAAGTGACGCCAGCAGAAGTCTGATGAGGCCAGAGGAAGAGCCTATCTGTGACTCCTGGGAGAGCAGACCCAGCCATGCAATGCTTTTGAGCCTGCTCAGTGCAACCACTTAAGTGATAGAGAAATTTGATCATAAAACTTCAGACCACAGGTTCTGAGCAGCAACACCACAGAGTGCAGCTGATTTTGTGGATGCTACTTTAAAATGTGGCACCTGCAGACTTCTGTGAGTTGGGAAATGAAGCAGTGGAAGAAGGACTCCGAGCTTCCTGGTCCAGGACAGTGCTCCATCACAAGCCCTCCCTCCCCTCCCTGATGGCACCCTTTGCTCAAGGTCACCTTTCCCCTGACATTCACCTGGGAGTGCTGCACAGAGGCACTTTGTGGGGACTTTGCATAAGGATGAAGCATTAAGATAGGTCATTTGTTAGTCTTTTCAGTAGCTGCAGGGAGTTGTAATTAAGAAACTCATTGCATTTAAGCTGGAAAATAAGCTGGAAAATATACATGTAATGATCAAGGACGAGTCTTCTTCATTAGTCAGAACAGGAGATCTATTCCCAAGGTCTAAGTGAACACCTGATCCAAGTGCTAAGGGTCTTTGCAGAGCATAAACAGTGATGTCACTGGAGATGAAGCAGTTTCTTGGTCCTCAGCTCCCATAGGAGCATCCATGGCTGCTGAAATAATCCTTTGAAGAATTTTGGAGCCTCCTCCCCAGCCCCTCAGGGCACTGTGGAATGGTTTTAATTGGAAGCAGACATGCAATGTGGTAGGTAGGAGCAGGCGTCTGCTGAATGTGAGCTCCTAGTAAACAACTCCTGTACAATGACTTTGGAAGGGAAAAATACCATGATTCAAGAGCAAGATTTTAAAATTAGACTAGTACTTACTCATGGTCAGTTGACTGGTCCATTGGACTTGCCAACACTCCTTACCAATTATTCAGAGTCAAGAATATTATCTTCTCTTGGTTGCTTGAAGATTTTGGATGAAGCCTTCACCTTCAATGTATGGGTCACAGCGAGATTTCCAGGTCATCACCCCCATTGCAAACACTTTTCCAGTAAGATGGCTTTGAAATTCATAGAGATGTATTGTTGGGAATGATTGATTTTGGTTTGAATCAGGAAGAGACTTTTAGCTCAATATTAGAAACTTCATTTTGATTAAAAAAATAATCTGGGCAAAGTCTTGTTTCAGAAGATTTTTCAGTTTTTTTCTATCACAGTGGATCTGCCAGGTTACTGTCATCTGGGTTTGTGGAAGTTGTCAACAGCTGCACAGATCTACAGTTCTCCAGATCTACAGTTCTACAGATCACGCAGATCTACAGATCTACACAGTTCTACAGATCACACAGATCTACAATTATCAACATTCACGAGCTTGCTGTACATTTGCCCCTCACTTCATTGAAACCCCTTTGTTCCCCAGTATCCCAGTAGCTGTACTTGGTCAAAAGCAAGGTAACCACCAGGCAATCTGTGTGGCAGCAAATTTAAACCACAGCTCTTCTGCTTTCAGATGCATAGGATAAAAGGCAGTAACGTGCAATAGGGAACACAGACTGAGAAGGCCTGCATGTAAAAGTGTTTATGCACTAAATCACCAGAAGACATTTCTTCTGCCTGCTTCCAACTAATAGAAAGAGGAGTTATGCTTTTGTGAACACAGGATCAATTGTGTCACTGTGTCTGCTCCTTACTAGCATTAACGAGCTTTTCACGCCTTTTGCTTTGTTGTTCCTCAAAAACTATTGAGCAGATTTTATTCCAGTTCTTCCTCTGGCTGGCTCAGTATATTCCATGGGAGAACCTTCAGCAAGGCAGTACTACTTAGCTCAGCAAAGTAAATAAACCTAAGGATTAAAACTTGACTGATGTAAATGCTTTATGCATGTTCAAAATCCAAGAAATTTAGAGAAGGTTGCAAACCAGAGGTTCTAATAAATGTAACTTAATAGTCACAAAAAGGCAGAGACGTTTTAAAGGTGGGAAATGTAGCTTACTGCAGACTGCATTTTCTAACTGTCACACCAAAACTGCAACTCCAAAGTCAATTTGTGCCAAAAGAACAAGCTTCCCCACTTGCTTCTCAACCAGGAGAATCAGAAAACAAAGCTGATTTGAAAAACAAAATAAAAGCTCAGTCCATTTCGTTGTGTAAGGGGTTTAAAAGGAAAAAAAATTTCCAAAACCAAACAAAACCCACATGCTGATGAAACAGGAGACCAGAAGACCAAAACTCTCGTTTCTGAAAGTCTTCTTGTAACTAACAAATTCAGTATGATGTTATTAGTAAAACTGCTAAAGGCATTTCTACATGAAAATGAAATTGCACAGATGCCCAAGTATTCTCTTTTATGCTATTTTGGTGACATAACTCCCCAATGTCCTGCTTTGAAAAGCCTAGTATTTTCCTGGGCGCTCGATAGATTGGCTCTAACTTGAACATCAAAAAGTAACCTTCACATTCATCAATGAAAAGTGACAACTGATTTTATTGACTGTTTTCATTATAACACATGACAGTGGGAATATTTTTCACTGTTAAGATTTTTGAATGGAAGAAAAGTGCAGTTAGTCTGAGTTCCTTACATTCATTAGAAGCAAGACTATTGAAACCATCAACATTTACAATGACACATAAGCCAACACCAGAATCAGTGCCAATAAATACACAGAGTACCAAAATAAATATTTACAGAATTAAAAATATAACAAACACTGATTAGTATATCCTTGTGAACTGCCAGGGAAGAAAGACACCTATTGCTATCAGTTAGGTTGTAAATACATTAAGAATACAGTGGTTCGAGGAGACACGTACTCAAAAAAGTTTGTAGAGGTGGAAAGGAGCAGAGTGTGTCTAACAGTCTGTCATAAACAGCCTCCCAGAATGTTGTGAGCTTTCTTTAAGAAAAAGTTGGTGCACACAGGCCCACCAAATCATTACCAAACCTTTCAGATGAGAAGAGCGGGGAGTTCTGGCGTTACTCACTCATTATCTCAAATAGGTTGTACGCTACCTTACAGGAGGTGGCTGACACAATAATACAAGGAAATGTTGTAATTAACTGTAATTATTGTAATCTGTCAGCTATATCACATCTTACAGAAACAGGCTGAGTGACCTCTAACAGGACACACACGTCCCCTTCAGCAGGCAGGAAACACCGAGAGCATTGCTTTGTCTGATGCAGTCCCTGCTACCCTGTTCTCAGGCACGCCATGATGTTTAAGCAGAGCTGGGCTGCCATTAAAGACTAAAGCCATGTTGTATTTTCTGGGTTTATTGTATTTTCCATCACCCACATTTATACCTCATCTCCCATTTCAACAGACCTCAACATCAGGCTGCAACACCAGAGCAGGGAAAATTCAGATGGAGCCAAGTTATGAGATCTTCACTCAATAAAAACCAACAGCACTTACAGATCCACCGATATCAGATAGAATACTGGTGGAATGAGTCATTGTTTAGCTGTTAAAATTTCACCCATGGTAGAGGATTTATTTTAATTTCACGAAAAAGCAACAGCTTAAGTCTTGCTCCCCCTTTAGAAAAGCAGGATAATGTTGCTTAGCCCTTAGTGCTGCTGCACGGTGTCTTACACTGCCTCCCCACTTGTCCTTGGGCTGCAAGGGTGCAGCCAGAGCTCACCACTCTGCCTAGGGCTTGGGTCCTTGCATCTTCCTGGCAAAATGAGGGTGGAAGAGCAGTGATATGCCATAGGCCAGTGCTGGGCTACAGGGGGTTTGTGGATGTTTCTGTGCTGAAACTGCCTTTAGAAAGTAAGACCCTGGGCACTGCTCAGGTGTTGATGAGAGCAGTCACTCAGCAGTCCACCTGCAGGAGCACTGGCTTCAGCACACCCGAGCTCACACTGGCTCCTCTCTCAGTGTGACACATGAACCCGAGCATCAGTGCAAGAAAGGAAGGATACAGGGTTTTTAGGCATTTGTGTAACTCTTTTTCCACAAGGACAAGGGGTCCAGGCCTTGCTTTCAGCCCATCTCCCAGATGCCCTATCAGTCCTCCCACCCCAGCACCATCACCCTGCCTTTTCCTGCTGCTGTCCAGGGCTGACACCTCCACGTGGCACCACCTTGCACCCCTCTGCTGGCACCACAGGGCGAGGTCACACAGCAAATTCTGCTGGTGACTTGGGGTGCCTTGCTCCCCCACTCCACAGGCTGCAAGTGAGTTGGGACACACCTTCTCCTCTGCTGCCATTAACCAAGAATTACATTTTAAGGTCAGCCTTAATTCAAAGCAGATACAACCAATTTTCTTTTACAAGCACATTATGTTCAAAGCTTCCAATGCATCTGCATAAAAAGCCCATGGAAACAACCTGACACTGATTTAGCAACTGTTTTGATGCAACATCTTCGAAAATAATAAAAATCTATTAAAGATCTTACCATTTAGTCCCCACATACCTTCTCCCTAATGACACATTAAAATGTGGCTGTGCAATAATTAAAGGGAGGCTTCATTAGTTACCATATCAAAAACATGAACAATGACAAAACAAGTGGGGGGTTTAGAGCTCTGGAAAGAAGCTGGTCCTGGTTTTGCCATCAAGAGTTAAATTAAGGAAGGCAGTGATTGTGTTAGCTGTAATTTAAACATGCTGAGCACTGGAGTTATGTGCTGGAGTGCAGCTTGTTAGGATGAAAAACAATGGAAAGACATGTTTTGCATTCAGATGACTGAAAACACTACCACGGTAATATAAAAGACTGCACAAACACCTGAATAATGTTAATCTTAAAAAAAAAAAAAAAAAAAAAAAAAAGGAAGACTTGTTTAAGAAATACTTATTTCCGTAGGATTAAGAGATTAAGGACCTCTGCCAGTTCTTACTGGAGTCAGTGGAAGCTTTGCCACACCAGAACTGGATCCTGGCAGGAGATTGTCCTGTTGGCAAATGCCAGTTTCCTAACTTTGTGGCCATAGCAGGATTAGCTTTTATTGCAGAGCATTGCTTGGATGTGATGTCAAAGTAGGCAAAGCAATCTTCTTTTAGCCATTGCTACAAGAAGCCTTTAAGCCTGGCAGTTTAAATTCCTTGCCCTGTGAGGTGCTTAACCTTTTCCTCTCTGTACTACAACTTTGGCTCAATTTATTTATGTGCAGAAAGGAAAAAGGAAAGCAAAGATAAAATCTGGGCACAGTCTGCCTAACAAACAGCTCCTGGACTTTCCTTCAAGAGTGACCTTCTTCCTTGCTACATTTACTAAACTGCTCACAACAGGAAAGTGGAGGAATGTATTCCATGCTATGCAAAATATCACTTAACATCCTCACCCATATCTATGAGATCACACAGCAGACATCTCCATTTTAAATATCTTTGCCACCTAATCTGAGGGGGTTTAATTTTTTCAAGACCAAGAAGTAGAAACAAAGACCTCCTGAAGAGGAGGCAGGGTGGCAGCAGCTCATCTTTTCTGGTGCTGGAAGGCTAGATCAAAAATCTGTTTCCCAAGCAACTGCAGTATGGGCTGAAATGAGAGACATACAGGAAAAAACCCCAAAACATCTTAGGCAATAGTACTCACTGTTCTGGGTGGAGAAGCCTTCTAAGGCAAGAAGAGTTTTAACAACCTGCTTTTGCAGGAATCAAGGCCCCCATGATGTGGCTCAAGTGGCTATAGCTATTATTCCTTTGCATATGACAAGTTCTTCCATTTCTCTCTACATGAAATGGACCTAGGAAACACCAGATCAGTGCTCAATGTTCCTACCCGAGATGCTCACAAGGAAGACAAGGTATGAACTAATGATGACTAAAAAATTCCTATGAGCTAAATTAAAAATAAATTGTGCCCTGAAAACAAACAGCAAAACAGACTGATACCTCCTGCTCACAGTAAACAGCACGTGGACTCAGGACAAGGGAATCCTATCATCCCATCCCTCCCATCCCTCAGTGGAAGGACGTTCAGCAGGAACGCATCCCAGGCCACTGGGGACAACTGGCAGTGTATTCCTAGCACTGAATCTCAGAAGAGTCATTTGTTGTGCAGTTCTGCTCAGACACGTGGGGTTATGTCACCATAATAAAAACATAAACAAAGGGGGGTGAGGGGAAGAAAAGACAAAATGAAAAACCAAAATCAAGCCCTGCAGAAACTGTCATGTGTGAACTCTGCCAAGACTCATTTCTGCATTGTCTTTGAGTTGATGTCAATTTGTTTTTCAAGACAGAAGCCCCAACCTTTCATATCAGTAACTATGAAAATACATTTTCAGGCCAGCTTGCCTAGAATCCCCCGTGTTGTCTGTTGGATAACCATCTGTCTTGTAAGTGGTTATTGTTACTGTGATCTGTCCCTTTCATACCATTATCCTCCTGAAAAGCCTTTTCTGAAAGTAGTCCATTAGGGCAGGGAAAGAAAAACCTCAGTGCATGGCCACACAGCAGAATCAATGGCTCCCTTTGATCTGCAAGCTCAGTCAGTACTACAAATTTAAGAAACAACACGGTTTTGCTTTGCTAAGCAAAGCCTGTTAATTTGGCTCATCTGCACTTATAGCATCTTACTGAAAATACCATCTGTATCTGATGTTTTAAGACTTTGGTGCAATACTCGCTTAGATAAATAATTTTGTAAGATTCGTTAAAAAATAATCAGTGAATTAATTTTCATAGAGTACATCTATGCATGTAATTTTTAAAATTCAATCCTCTACTACCCTGAATGGTGGTGAGGATATTCACAGTGGATGAAGAAAATGCTGGTTACTGATGGAATAAGACTGATCATAGTTTTTTCTTATTCTAGTCATGGAATTTCCTCTGAAATCTACTACAAATGTTTGAGGTCTATTACTGGCAAGAGCAAAATGCATATGCACTACATGGAAAATAAAACCTTTTATGTTTGTTGCAGGCCACACATTTAGTACTGGAAACTTAGCTCCTATCATGACAAAACAAGTCCACAAAAAAATAATTTCATGCTGCTGAAAGGAAATCTTTTGTGCTGATATAAAGAACAGGAGTGTATACCACTGAAATCACTGTAGATAGCTATAAAACACTATGCAATATATAGAAAAACTCTAAGAACATACAAAATTTACCAGTAGGGACCTGAAAGTGCAAAGAGTACACATAACTAAATACCAAGTCCTGATCTATAAAATCCTTTATGAACAACATACAGCTGATAATTACAAAGCATCATTCAGACCACCAAATAACAAATGAAACAAATAAAGAAAAATATACTTTAAGGAAATCAAAACAATGACACCACTGGGAATGTTATCTTTGGGACTCAGAACACCATTTCTACCTCAATACCTACCAAAGCCAAGGAAAATATATGCTTGAACAGGGTAACACAAATAAGAATGCAAGCTACCACAAAATGCCTCAGGACTGTTACTTCTTTATGTCTCAGCCTTTAAATCCAGCAAGCCATTAACTGTTTGTTCTTAGGCATCTCACAGTATTTTACAGGGATCTTTCAGAAATTATATATAGGTCTAAAGAAAGCCTTTGAACCTCCTTTCAATGATTGTTTTAGGCATTGTGTGGAGTTATACAAATATATTTCCATGAAAATTGAAAGCCCTGGTAAATATTAGATCTTCTATTACCTTTCGAAATAAAAAACATAGATGGCTTAAAGACAAAAGTGAATTTTAGAAGTACAAAAGTAATTTGAACATGAAATTGTGTCTTTACTCTCACACAACCATTACCCTGAATCAACGTCAGCATGTCGCAATGATTCAAAACACTGACGTCCTACTACCAGCTACTTTCCCATTCTCCTTTTAAGGATATGATTGTCCTTAAAATATGTACATAGCAAGCAGCCAAACAAACTGCAGAGAGATTTGCAAAATGTGCTTAGAGGGGGTATGTGACAGAAAGCTTGAGGGAGTGGCTGTGGAGCACCTTGGCCTGGGCAGCTGCCTTCCCCATCCATGCCCCACGCCAGCCCAGAGCTCCTCATTCCCGGGGTTAGCACCCAGGAGGAAGCTGCCTCATGCAGAGGATGGAGGGAAAAACTTGGCAGAAAACAAAGGAGGAGAGAGAAGAATGAAGGGAAGCCAAAGCATTTTAATGATGATTTGTGTTAGTGGTTACGTGAGAGGGAGTTAGTCTAGTGTCACACTGATGGTTTTTCAATACAGACATGCCACAATGCAAACAAAACACATATGATGAATAATTTGACACACACAAGTCCTGTAGAGATGGCAGCTGGTATCTCCTAGTGGGTTTAAAGATGCACCACTCCTACTACCTGTACTCAGTGCTTCCAGTTTTTATGGTACTACCACCACATCCTCCCTCCCTCTCAACTTCCAGTACCCCATAGAATCTCGGAGCACAATTTGTCCTTAGAACAAAATGGGGAATTATGATTTTTCTGCAGAGTTGTCATGCAAGGAAAGATGCATCCCTCACAGTCAAACAAAACCAAAAGAATGGGAAAAGGAATGTTTAGGGCTGAGGAGCAGGATAATATTCTGTGATCTGTACACACATCCTTTAGAGGGTGTTTCAGCTTTGACTTTCTAAAATGCACGAGTAGAGTCAGACCAAATGCAAATCCCTTTCTCAGGCAAAGGAAGCCATGGCCAGCGTGTTTGGAGGCAGATGTGGAGCACAGCCCCCAGGCTGTGAGTGTGAGTGTGAGTGTGCACAGGGACCCTGCCCGGGGCTGTGCCCTCGCTGCACATGCATATGTACAACATGTCTGTGGGAGTGGGCACACAGGGAACCACACACCTACATGTCAGGAAGATAACATAAAATAATCCTCTTTGAAGTGTATTAAGGTTCTTAAACCATGAAAATAGGGGCTGGTCAGGGAAGCTAACACTTTCACTGGGATGCTGCAAGTCGGTATTAAATTCTGCAGCAATTTCAAAACTGGATGCCAATTTCACCTTCATGACTCTAAGGTCATTTCCCCAGTGAGCCACAAATCATGCATATACATATATACAATTCTTATTATGGTATTTCCTGGCTTTTTATGGTTTGCCTACAACCTTAATATCCTTCAAATGTAAATTCTGTATATTTATTTTCCTCTTTTTTTTCCTTTTGATTTAAGAGACAATAAAACCAACTGCTATGTAAGATCAGACCCATTAGTTTCAATGATGTGAATTTAGGATTCTCTGCATAATATAGAAATGTATATTTTTAAAATGTATATTATTTTTTTGATACGCTGGAGCATATATTTTATATTTAACTGTGGTCTGATGATTAAATACTTATATCAAAATATTTTGTAAATACATAACATTTACCTTTAGACTTCAGTGATTTTTAGAGCTTTTTCAGTGTATCATAAAAATATGTCCTCAGGCACATTAAAACCCTATTATATTTCTTTGAAATGTTGCCAATGCCCATGTACAGTAGCCACTACTCAAAAATGTCATGGCCATTAATACATTTTTCCTAAGATCCAAGCTCATCAGACCATTTAATAATGTACCACTAGCTTACCATATTTTTTTCTCTCTTAACATAAAATTATTCTGACATTATTGAGAATGAAAATAAAAAGCAATGAGAACCCAAACTTTTTTTTAAATAGTCAAAAACTAATTTTATATATTTTAAAAAATAATACTTAAAAAACAAGTTTCTTTGCTGGGTTCCTTCTCGGTAAGGTTTAAGCCCAGAGCAACTTTTGTCTAAACCCCTGAAAATAGAGGTTTGCAGTGGCAGTGCTGTCAGAACATCTGCTCTGAGCCATGGAATGTGCCACTGTAATAAAATCAGCACTTCAGACTTACTTATCTGGGGATCCATGAGCCCATACAAACCAGAGTTTTCTCTAATTTAAGGTACTTACACAAAGTCCTATGCTTTTAGAACTGTAAAATTATCTACCTATAAAAACTAACTCTTGCTTAAACTCTAGATAATAAGGACAGGTGATTTTTTTTAATAAAAAATCTGCTAAAACACGTATATATTTACACATGGCGAGCAAGTTATTGTATAAATGTGGACAGTGTGTATATATTGGCATTTAGTAAAATGTTTCCCTGAACCTGATTGTATGCATTATCGGACAAGTATTGATGTAAACATCTGAACCTACGTCAGGTGTCTCTGTTACCCATTTACATTAGCCCAGATCAAAACCAACCAGACAGACAGACAAACGAAAATGTGTTTTCCTGTTAGACGAGTCCACCTAACTCAGTTTTATCTCCTGCACACAAGTCAATCAAGTCTGCTGCTGAGCAGTGTTCTCGTTCCTACAGCAGGCAAAATACCTGTTAGGTGGGTTGTTTTCTGCTTGGCATTTTTTCCAACATCTCGTGGAGCAAACATCATTTCCAGAGCCAGCCAGGCACCCAGCCTCTACTCCTCCCCGAGAAACAATTAGAAGATAAATGTATAGGAGGAGAACCTCTCATGTCGCTCCTTTTGTAGCTCTGTTCCCTTGAAGAACTCATGACACTGCTTTGCACGAGGAAGGATGGTCATTATCCAAGTCCTGCTTCCAGAAAGGCATGTAAAAATGAACCTCCCCAGTGTTTAGTTGCAGAAAAAAGATACAAATGTAAAAAAAGTGCTCAAAAAGAAGTTGACTTTTTGTATTCAGCCACACAGTCTAGTAAGAAGAGACTCAGAAGTGCAGGCCCACAGAGTACAGTGAAGGAAGCCTTTTAGGTGACTTTCTTCAGGTGATGCAAAACTAATTCATTATCTGTGGTCTCCTAAGCAGACTTTCCCACATGGACTTCGTTCTCTGCCTTTGCCTCCACTTCTTACCCAACTACTTTTTGGCACTGTCCTGGTACGTGGCAGTTTTCACTGTTGTCCCCGTTACTGACCCGGCTGCGCCCCTGTTACTGACTCGGCGTACCAGGACTTTGGAGACGGGGATTTTTGTTCTGTGCATCTCGCTTTTGGCCAGGTGATGGTGTGCGACGTGATGGCTGTTACTGGCGTCTGCTCCGTGGCTGGCAGGATGTGACTGTGACGAGGAAAGGTGTTTAATGCTGATGGGTATCTTGGAGTCCTTGGCGGCGCTGGAGGGTGTTTTCAGCGAGCTCACGGTCGTTATGGGAGACACGGGCTTGGAGCGTGGCACACTGGGGACTTCCTCGTGTGTGGGCCCTGCTGGTGGGTTCTCATCCGGCTCGGCATACAGGTCATATAGAGCATCCCCACTGTAGCTATCCCTGGGAAGGGTTTCCTTCTGGATGCTTGTGGAACTATCTTCCTCGGGACCAGGCGTGGTGGAATCCCAGTAGCCCTCATCGCTGTTTGGGACACCCTCGTGCTGCTCCTTTTCCCTGCTCTTCTGCTCCTCTTTGTGGTTCAGGTGAATGGCAATCTGGTGGAGGCCACCGCGTTTCACCACCACCCTATTCTGGGCCCCCTCGGTACCTCGGCTTTCCTTCAACCCCTCGGGCTTCTTTGTCCCTCCTCCGCTTCCTCCTCCTTGCGTCTTAGTCTCGTCCGTCTGTGACAGCATATCCCAGAACTCCTGCAGGCAGGTGTCATCCACCTGGTCGGGGCTGGCCATCTCCTCCCCTCCTCCCTGGTAGGCCACCATGGTGGGGTGCTTCTTGGCGGCCCCCAGCTTGCTGGGCCCGGGGGTGCTCTTCTCGCAGACGCCACTCCCGCCGCCCACATCCTCCTCATGGTCCGCAATAATATCTCCGCAGCCTGTAAGAGAGTCAAAGCTTTTCAGTGAAGTCACGTCAGCAAACATCAAACAAATACGATCAATCGATTGCTCTGAGGGTGGATCAACAGAGGAAGGGTCAGGGGCGGCTGCCGTCTCTTGACCGCTATCACAGTGAGGTTCAACAGGGGGGATAGTCGTTATTGGAATGTCACCTGTTATCGCCGCATCCTTCGCAGTCCCAACCTCTCCGGCCGCCGGCTCGGGTCGCTCGCGGCTGAGCTCCTCGGGTGGCCGCGCGGCGGCGGCGGGCGGCTCCTCCCGGCGCGGGGGGCTGCTGGCCCGCGGCTCCGCGCCGCCCGCCTGGGGCTCCTGGGCCGCGGCGGGCGCCTCGCCGCTGCGCTTCTCTCGCGGCGGCTCCGGCCCGGCGTCTGCCGCGCCGCTCGGGCTCTCAGACAAAGGTTTCGGCGTCTCCTCCTTGATGCACTCCAGGCTGGCGGTCAGGGAGCCCGGCATGATAAGGCCGGACGGGATGTCCGAGCTTTCCCCCCTCTCCTCCTTGCCGATTTTGTCCTTTTTGTGCCACCGCATGCTGCTGAAGATCCCCTTCAGCCCCTTCTTTTGTCTGCCGCCGGCCCGCGGCTCCGCGCCCTCCGCCTGCCTGCCGTTCCTCCTCAGCAGCGAGAAGAAGCTGTGCGACTTGGCCACGGGGCCGCCGGGGCTGCCGGCCGGCCGCTCCTGCGCCTCGCGGCTCGGCGCCTCGCCGCCGCCCGGTTCCTCCTTCTTGCTGCTCTCCAGCACGGCGTCGGCCAAGCCGTCGTGCGTCCGGCTCCGCACCATCCCCGGCTTGCCGGCGCCCTTACCCTCCCCTCCTCTGCTCCGCACCCCGAAGATGCTCGGCATGGTTCCCCCGGACTTCCTCCTCCTGAAAAGCTTGAAAGCGGTTTTGTTAATCCTCCCCGACGGCTGCTCGGCGGCCGGGGGCTCCACACAGTCGCACTGCGAGTCCATTTCTGCCACTGCCGCTCCAGCCGCGGCCGCCGCGGCTTCCCCTCCGCCGCGGAGCGCGGTGCGAGCCCTCAGTGACAGCCCCGCCGCCGCCGCCCGCCCGTCTCCATGGCAACCCGGCGGAGGGAGGGAGGCAGGCAGGGAGGCAGGGAAGGAGGCAGGGAAGGAGGGAGGGAGGGAAGGAGGGGGATAAGCCGCTTTCCCCCGCCGCCGCCGCGGCCCCGCCGCCCGTTCCGAGCCGCCCCGCGCCGCCGCAGCGCCGCCCGCCCCGCCGCCCTTACATAACGCGGCCCCTGCCCGCCGCCCGCCGCCTCTCCCACGCACGGCCGGGCTCTCGGGTGCCCCGCGAGGGGGCCGCGCCCGGGCGGGCAGAGCCCGGCTTGTATTTGTGACGGCGTTTCGCGGCACGGTCGCAGCGCGCTCCGGACCGCGGGCGTTGCGGGGCCGAAGCCGTGGGCTGGGGGGTAGCGGGGCCGGGGTCGCCGGGGGGTGGTGGCGGTCTGCAGGTGCCCGTGCACCACACGGCAGAGACAGACGGGTGGGAAAATGGGACACGCACACAGAACCCGGTACGTAAATACTCCTGTGGGCAGAGGAAAAGGATGCTAAATTCTCCCCCTTCCCCTTGCTTTCCCATCTCCCACCTCACCAGGACGACTCCCACCGCCCCCTTGTCCCCGTGTCCCTCTTTCGCCGCAGTGCCCGCGGCCACATGTGCCCACTGCCGACGACCAAGCTGGGGCACAGCCCAGCCTTCTCCCCAGTCGCCTCCCCTGCCATGGAGCGGGAGCACGGTGGCAGCCCCCACGCAAGCCTTCTCTCGGCCCCTGCAGCCACTGTGCACAGTCATGGCACTCAAATTACGTCCATGTCAAATTCCCACCAGCGATGATGGCCAACGGTCCAGTCACATCAAGGTGGCTGGTGTCACCCTGAAACTCTTACCTGGCTGCAAATCTGTCCCAGGTGAGAATGGAACGGAATAGAGCAGAGCAGAGCAGTTGGGAGGAACGTACACAACAGTCATCCAGCCCAACTGCCCGACCTAAAGGCCCAGAGCACCTACTGTCCAAATGCCTCTTAAACACTGACAGACTTGGGGCACCAACCACCTCTTTAGAAAGCCTGTTGGAGTGCTCACCACCCTCTCTGTAAAGAAATACATCCTAGTGTCCAGTCTGAACCTCCCCTGGTGCAGCTTTGAATCATTCCCATGCATCCTGTCGCTGGATACCACGGAAAAGAGCTCAACACCTCCCTCTTCTCCACTTTGCTTTCTCAAGATGCTGTGGAGAACAGAGAGATCACCTCTCTGTGTCATTTTCTCTAATTTAGACAACCCTGACCAAAATAACCAGCCCTGGGCTCCAGACTTGCTGAACTCTCAGCTGGGTTATTTCAGCTCAGAGCGGAGCTGCTCTCACCCAGAGCTGTGACAGTGCCTGTGTCCTGGCAGCCCAGCTGTGCCATACAGCACTAGTCTGGGCTCCTCAAAACAGAAACACTTGTCTGGGTTTAAGCTCTAAATGCAAGTGAGAACCACTAAAGAGAAATCGTGTGTGGGCCCACTGGCATGGAGCTCCCTTTGAAGTCAATAAAAGGCTTTGCCATTGACTTCACTGGCTGGAAGAATTAGTTGTAGGTTTGGGTGTTTTTTTAACATCATCAGACATTCATTGCACTCTCCCATGAGAGCAGGTTGAATTATCTGTTGTGAATAATTTATCCAGTGAATTTAGTCCTGTTCATGTATAAAAGTGCCATTTGCATTCAGAATTAGAAGTGTTCAATAAGAGCAATATGAGCGAGCACATCATTCAACTTACAGGTCTCTTCTGCCAGAGACAGAGGAAAGGACAGATGAGGCAGAAGCCAAGATATTGGCTGGAGGAGGAGCAGCCTCTACATTTTAGAGAGTACAGTCTGTAAACGTGCCCAGCACCCAGAAGCCACAGAGACAGGAGACAGACCAGAAACTTGACCCAGAGGTGCAAATTCCTCACCTTGACTGTGCCTCCATCAGTGGTACCACGTCATGAGTTTCCCCATTACTTGGTCATTTTTACACAAATGAAAAAAAATTGATAAAAGAGAGAGAATACCAAATGATCTTGAGAAAATTCAAATACAAAGAGCTAAGCATACTTTGAAATTTGAAAGAGCACACCCTGATCATGTATCTTGGGGAAAAAAAATTGGGTAAAAAGCTAACAAGTAAGGCTTGGCCACCCAACTAAAATTCTCTACTTTTGTACTTTCATTTCACCAATCCTTGGTATTTCACCAGTTCTTCTGGATTCTTCTTACAATCGTTTGGTCCAATGGAAGGAGACTCAGAGATACAAAAGGCAGAAGAGAGGTGACTTAATGCTTCACAGCTGTATGGAACAGATAGCTTATTGTGACTTCTTTCTTTTTGTGACAATATGTGTGGCTATGACAGAAAGAGTGAACTCTCAGCTTGTTTTTCAGCCAGCTTAAAATTCAACTGTTAGTGGAGGAAAGTGATTTGAAACCAACATGAAATTACTACTTGGGAAATGTTTTGACAAGTTGATTTTTTTTTCTATACATTTGGTTTCAATACTTTTTTGCACTTTAAAAAACATTGTTTAAGAATCTTGAAGTACCTCTGGAAATGGATAGTCATTCCAAAAAGGAAATGGTACAGCACTGAATTTTGGAAGTGACTAATATTCCCATTTTTTCTTTTATCCTTTTGTTTTGACCTGAAGACATCTACAGATTCATAATGAACTTATGACATGCTTTTCAGTCCCCTGAATTATGGCAGGGATTTCTTTATGGCTTCCCTTAATCTCTGTAGGTCTGAAATGGAAGTCTGCTTCTGACAGTGAAAAATATCATAACTCTGCATGCTTAGCAAGGAGGAAGAATGATTGACAGACACCTTGCAAAGTGAAAACAAATGAGGAGCTCTAATTTAAAAGCGCAGAGAGACTCGGAGCCAGCAGGGAGCTCCTGATGACATGCAGACGAGGGGCAGCTGAGCCGCTGTTGATGGGAGGGCTGCTCCTACTGCATTCCCTCCGACCTGTCTTAGCCTGAGGGGCATCTGATGTGGTGGAAGAGCTCCCATGCTGAGCTGCATGGCACAGCCACACCAGCAGGTTTTATTCTAGCTGAAGGGGATATCAAAAAGGGTCTGTTCTCCAAGGTGGAATTTTTTTTTTAATGTTTAGCTTGAGTATGAATGAAGAAAACTAGACAAGAAACACTATATTAAAAATTATTCAAAAAAGGGTAATATAGAAAATGTAGCATTTATAGGTATATATTTTTTAATAGCAATTAAGGACTTTGTCGGGAAGGCTTGTTTCCTGGACATATCCTACAGCTCTTTTGAGCTGCCTGTTAAAGGTCATTGTCACAGACTGCTGGTCCAGCTCTCATCCTTGGCTCCAGACTGACCTGTGCTGCGATCCTCAGGAAGCCAGGGCTTTGCTCCTTTCCCACCACGGTGCCTTCTCCAGTGACCCACGGGCGCCACCGTCCTGTCCCAGCCTGGATCCCTGCGGAGGCTCAGGGGCAGCCCGCAGCTGTGGAACAGCAGGATCGGCGGGAATTACAAACCTTCTGCAGAGCATCACCCTGCCTTCTCCCCAGGCATTACACCAGGCAGGGGCTCTCAGCTGCCCCAGACTGCAGGCTGTGGCACAGAATGGATACTGAATAACATCCCAGGCTTCATCAGGTATGAATTAGTGATGGGAGTGACAGGCAGCAAACCATCTTGTACCTCATTTTGACAGAAGCCCCGGTTTTTGGTATTTCAAGGCTGTCTCAAGTGCTGAAGGGGAGCACTGGGCACATGGTGACAGGACAGAGGTGTTTGAACATCTCTGCAGGAGTTTTTCACTTCATGCTTCATTCCTGTGAAGCTTCAGTGACTCCAGAGTCAGGAGCAGCCCTCCCAACATAAGCAGGATATGCTCAGTTTTAAGCCAGAAAACTGACACAAAACTGCTCTTTTTTCTGCTGAAGTTCTTTACCTTTTTTTTTTTTTGGGGGGGGGGGGGTGTCGGGGTTTTTTGTTTGGGTTTTTATTTTGTTAGCATTCTCTGTGGTTGTATTTCACCCACCACTTATACTATAGGCTCCTGGAATTGTTCAGGTCTGCAAAGACCTTTAAGACCATTTGAGTACCACTGTTAATTGTACATATGCATATATAATTCATGGGGCTCAAAAATGCTACATCAATTTAAAACTTGTAGGTCTTCCTAATGATAAGCAGTGAATCTAAATCACTGTGAATGTGAATTACAAGACTTTGGCTGGCACAGTGCCTGCATCTAGGCCCCAGCTGGTAATGGGAGAAAGTCAGCAGGCTTTTAGAAAGCAATAGATAATTACCTTGCCAGGATCTAGAATTTAAGGATGAGTGC
Source organism: Ammospiza nelsoni (assembly GCF_027579445.1). NCBI lineage: Eukaryota > Metazoa > Chordata > Aves > Passeriformes > Passerellidae > Ammospiza > Ammospiza nelsoni. Next base: position 49,036,542 of record NC_080634.1, read on the forward strand.
AGGGAGGCTGAGAGCAATAATGTGTCCATAGGGAAAACAGGCCCACTACCTGAAAAGTTACTTTGAACACAGCATTTTGTTTTTACGTGATTAGGTGTGCTACTGCACAGTTAAACTCTTCAGTGCATTACAGTACCAGGAAATGGGAGAGATGCTCTTTGCTGGATTACTAAATCAATGGGCTCATTAAGAGAGACATAAGTAGTGTCAGATCTCTACTGATACCTTAAAATCTGCTTAGGGAGCCACTGGGACTAGAAAAAGAGAACAGTTAAAACCAGCAAAAAAATTCAGAAAAAGAAATGAGGAATTGAAGAATCTCTCATTTTTCATGTGACCATTCTTGCTGTAACATGTATCAGTGGCAAGTGGCTGCTCATACAAGTAAAGGGGAAGAGTGTCTGGATTTCTGACATTTGCCACTTGTTTGCGTTTGTCTCCCAACGGATCAATACCCTCTAATACCACATATTTCCTTCCTTCCTCTCCAGCCCATTCAGCAGCAGCTAACAAGTGGTGTTAGGACCACTTTTTAGCTCAATTTTCCCAGGCCAGACCATTTTCCATATCCTGTCCTCCAATCAAACTTTCCTCAGCTGCAGAGACATGAAGACCAGAGGTGTGCAGTCCGGCATGACCAGATCCTGGCTGACTCCTGCTCACAGGCAGCTCAAATCTGGGGATGTGTCAGGGAAAATGTTCCTAAGGGAATCTAAAAAATTCAATATATGGAAGGAAGACTAAAGAGTGGCACGTAGAAGATGAGGGATAAAGTGAGGAAACTCTATCAGACTGTCATCTCCACACAGGCTCACCAGAAAATGCCTGAATAACACATGGAAAACTGTCACCAGCAAAATCTGGTATCAGTACAATATACAGATAGCAAAGTTCACCATGACTAGGAGATGTGCATGTCCCTGTACAGTATATCTCCAGTCTCCAGGGAGATAATAAACTGTCATTACTGTGTTTTATTGGCTGAAGAGCTGCAGCACTGGGAAGTGTTCAGTGAGCAGAACAAGACCTGTTTCTCAAAATAGAGACCTGGACTCTATTTTCAGAAAATTATGTCTAAACTCCAAAAATGTATAGATTTTGAAAGTGCCCGCTGCAGAGCTGTGTAATTCAAGGAAACCTGAACGTCCTCTAAATCTCCAAGAAACCACAACAAGCAAGAGCCAGGGTACAGAACCTTGAACAGATAACAACCATGCCCTTCCACAGCATAAATGTGGAGGAATGAAGAAAACAGACTTTTCACAAGTTTAAATCCTGGCCCAGTCTAGCCAAAAGTGGAAGTAGTCTCATTTCATGAGCCTGGCAGGCTGTGTCGGGCCTGAGACCTCCTAGTGAGGACTTACTTAATGAGAAGGAATACTTGTCCTCACTGGGAACATCCTTGCAGCAAGGGCCAACAACTTCTCTGCACATGAAAGGAATCCTGTGGCCACTGTGGGGCTTTCTTTTATTACCATCCCTCAGCCCCAGCATCCCTTCTGGGTGCAACTTGAGAGAGAGAAAAATAAGGTCAGCAAGAAATGGATGTTCAGGTTGAACAAAACAATCACAGGGTTTCTGAAATCAAGGAAACCATCTGAACTGAGAAAGGATGAGGATACAGTAGCTCATCCAAGATTTTTGTAGAGTTTTTATTGTCAAAACAACATTTCTGTATAAATGGCTTATATTTTGCTATTTTGAAAAGCAAGATAGGAAAATAATAGTAACTTACCCAAAATGAAGCGAAACATTATTAGACCCCAAAGAAAATTATTTAATGTTTTCCAGTTCAGTCAACTGATTGAAAAAAATCAATTCTCTGCATACTGTCTCTGTGTTATCCAACTGTTCTTCCCAATGCAAAACAAAAGGATTACAGAGAAATAAGGAAACAACTGAGAAACTGAAAGAGGGAAAATATCCATCATTTGTCTTAAAGCTAAATACAAATTAAAAATGAAGGCAGTGCATGCAGTCCCCCAAGGAACAGATTTACTTCTAATTGATAATATGTTAGTGCCCTAGCCCTCTGCATTAAAAACCCAAAACCTTTTAATCCTGCTGGAACAGTATAGCTAGAACCTCTAAGAATTAACCCAGTCCAATCCCAGATTTACTTGCACTGTAATTACTGGAAATGTTTAGAGTTTACTTTTTTCCATATACTGGACTGAACTGAAATGAGGAAGGTTAAAAAAATCACATAAATATGTTTTTTTAAATGGACATGCCATTTTTCTTTGGATCTCTGCAGTATCTGAGACATAATAACAACTTAAATTTTATTTTTAATTCTGCTAGTTAAGTTTTTCTACTTCAAAAATAAATGAAAATAAAATCTTGGCTGTGCAGACTCAGCAGACCTGACAAACAATAGTACCACAGGAGGGATGGGTCTTCCCCACTATCTTTAATTAAAAGCCCAAACAGGAGTGTAAGCAGATTAGGGGGACCATGGGGAATACTGGGTCAGAATATGTTTTTCAAACAGTTGAGATGCAGCTGAGCATGATTTTTGGAGAACAGTTCTGCTAAGACCCTTGTATTGAGAAGTAAGCATTTAGAAAACTTTAATAACATTGAGGATGCCTGAGGTTTTTCCTTGCCTTTGTACTATCCCTGACCTTCCCATTGAATTCAGCAGAAATACTTCTGACTAGTGTCAGCAGGTGTAAAAGTCTGAATTGGGACCTTAATTAAAGATTCAGCCTCACTAAATAGGATACCAGATAAATGTTATCTTTTTTTTTTTTTTTTTTTTTTTTTTTAAGTAAGAATTACTTACCCAATTAGCTAACAAGGCTTTTGTGGGACTCAGCTGACACAGATAAATTTTTAAAAAGTCCTTCCATTACAATAATTGATAGATTCACCACTAGTTTGATTTCAGGAGTGATCTGTCTCACTTTCCTCCTCTCCCCTTATTTCACTTTGCATAGAGCAACCAGGCCCTGGGCAGAACGTGGGTCAGAAAAGTTGGGTGCCAGCACCATGGTAAAATGTGGGAGTCTTTGGGCTCAGATGAAAGGACTCAGAGGCCAAATGTGAAAGAGGGAAAAGGCACCTGAGCACGTGTGAAACACACGGGCTGCAAGGGAATTACTGAAAAGCTTTGGGACCAAATCTGTGTCTTGGGACACGGCGGGAAATGGAGAGAAAGAATTGTGATTTTTATTATGACAGATTTTCAAAGCTAATTATAAAAGTCAGGATTTTTTTTAGGAGCCTCAAAACTGCAAATGCTCCTGTATACAGATACACACTATGTGTTTTGCATTTGATACAGGGTATGCCTCAGAATCTTCCAAAAGAGTTGGCTATAAGATGCCACACATAACCAGGTTGTAGGAATCACTGGCTCCCATTTGTCTCAAACCAAAAGGAAGGTTTTGTCTCTCCATGCTTTAACCAGCTGCAGAGTAAACAGCTGCATCACAGCTAGTTAGCTTAAATCTCCTTTTTTTAATGTGGCAAAAGGCAGGTATTCTCAGGGTGCAGTTTATTTGACATGTTTTACAGGACAGCTTATGGGTGGATGGGGTAAATCTTATTCTAAAAGCTCTGAGCTCGAGTTAAATGTTCAGAGAAAAACACCTAAGTTTGCTCAAAACAGTCCATCTCTAAATGTTTTGATATTTGTGGCATTTAAGTTGTTTCCCCACTTTCCCAAAAATATCAACCAATGCTTTTCAGTTTTCAGATTTTCTGTTTGGCAAAAAAACTTTGTTGCACAGAAATAAAACATTTTCCATCATCTCTGAAGCAAGCACGTGCATTGTCCAAGGTATATGCACATGGCAGTGCCTTCTCCTTGCACTGGAGGAGCTGCTCAGACTGTCATGGGTTTGCAGGACTGGGACCCTGGTCAAGGTTACCCCATGAGAAAGGCTTGGTGCAGCCTGGATTTTGGTTCTGTTGGGCCCTCACAGCTGTGAGGGTTTCTAAAGAATCCTGACCCTGCTTGTTCCCTCTGGAAACTCTGCCTTGGTGCACATCAGTGAGCTCCTTGGCAGGAGGCAGTGGAGGGGATGCTGTGGCTCATGGAGCAGCACACGGATAATTTCACACCCCTGATCCCATTTCAGTGCTGGCCCTGACACGCTGCTCTCACCAAGGAGCATCCTGTGGCACACACCACACAAAAAACACCAGAGATTTTCTTCCATGGGGCTATTTTTGACAAATGCTGTTGCTTTGACAGCAGATCGCTCGATCAATTCTAGCTGAATGTCAGCTGAAGGACAGCTTTTGGGTTGTCTCTCTTTGCTTTTTTTTTTTTTTTTCCACTACTAAGAAAAACGAAGCAGTGGGTGTTGATTTATGACAGTTTTACTGAAATATCTAAGGAGTAGAGTGCAGTTTAGGAATAGATTCCTACCGAGAGGAATAATCACTGGGGCTTCCACTCCTACTCCTTTTTTGCTCGGACAAAACAGGTTTCCAGAGAAGCACCATTTGAAACAGGACCACGTAAGAAACACAGGATTAGGCCCTCTGAGTTGGCTGGTAGGGTACCTGGTAGGCAAAGCAAGCCTCCACCAGTCTCTTGCAACGTGAAACTCTCTCCTCAGTGATGTTTCCACACACAATAGCTGGATTCAGCATCTAACAAGGATGGTAGCTGCAAAACTCCCACCAAACTCCACAGTCCTGGATCAGGGCCAGGGGCAGGCAAACTGGAAACCAGTAGCACCAGTTTGCCCAGTATCTCTGGCTGATTGGAAAAAAACCATTTCTCTTGATTTCTGTCCAGGGTATATCATCTCCTGCTTCCAGCAGAACCCAATGGGAAAAATTATGCACCAATCCAAAAGGTGTTGTGTCTATCAGATGGGACAGTCAAGATCATCCACTCATTTTTGTGGAGTTTTTCCGTAGAGATTCACAAAAATAGGCTGACAGGTGGTCACAGAGCCTTGCCTGAACTCATGGATTACCAGGACAGAAGGAAGCATCCTGTGGCTGTTAGATCTGCAGACTTGAAAAAAACAAACAGGAGAAAATGACCTGATTTTTTTTGAAAACACATGACTATGGCCTGTCTCTCTTTTGTCTTTCTTGCTTCATAACATACATGTGCACACATAGATATGTGCATATCCAAACACACAGAAGTCCCAGAACATTTTTTTCAGAGAGATTCCTCTCCTTTTCATGCTGGTCTTAAGCATGCCTAGCAGTTTGCTCACTCTTCAAGTAACTCTTGGTATTAGTTTTTTTATTTGTAGTTGTATCTGTGAAATAGTAAAGGGGATAAACAGACAACAATCTGCATCCTTCACTAATGCTTATCTCAGATCAATTGATAGTCCCTTGTCAGGCTGATTGCTGTCAAAACCAGGACAAGCAAAGGCATTTTTCATTCCCACCATTGCAGCTGTTGTCTTTTTCTGTTAGCCCAATTAAGCAAAGCAAAAAGGAATAGCACCGTATCAGAGCCAGTTGGCCTTAGGATATAAATTGTCGTCTTTTATTTGTTCATAGCCAATGCTGCAAGAATAACAAAGCCATGCCATAAAACTCAACCACTGTGCTGAAAACACAAAGGAGCCATTTTTTCCCCTCCAACTCTTGATGGCTTCCAGCCACGCTGCCCCATGGCAGGCACCAGCCCTCCCTCAGCCTGGCTGATGGCAGGGCTGTGCACAGCCTGCCCGTGCTGTCTGTGGCCAGCCCTGTGCCCCCACTGCTGGGCACCAGGGCTCAGACTCCCTCAGCCTTGCCCCCACTATTCCAGAGCCAAGAGGGTTTGCTGGGTGCCTCCATGAAATCTGTTTCCCCTCCTCCACTGCTCCTCCACACTTGGCAGGAGAGAGCCCTACACCTTTCATCTTGGAAAGCAAGAGGGAGCCAGTAATTTTCTCTGGCACTGTTAGCCAAAGCCCTCCTGGAAAGTAGCTGATGCTATTATTGTAGAAGTGTCGCTGACTTATGGCAACAAATGCCAGAGAAGTGCATCACCCTTGTGGCTTGTTGTCTGCATGGCAGGACACCCTGTTGTGTGCTGGATTGTCACAAGTAATCTATGCAAATGCAGTCATTAGCTTTAGCAGATGTTTTTTTATTATGCTGTTTCAAAACTGAAAAAGAGATCAGGAAGCATTTTTGTTCTCTTACCTAGATTATGAGGAACAGAATAAATTGCAATGGCTTGTTGCAAATGTGAACCCACCCTTCCTGATACATAACGCTCTGTACCTGCTTCCACTCTATATAAGAACATTTTAATTACTGCTTTTCACTTTCTTGATCAAATTTTCAACAAGAATCCTCATAACAGCTTTAGGAAAGTAGGTTTGTGTTTAGTGTCTGCTTGTGACACAGAGAGACAGATAACGTAGCAAGGTATCAAAGTAGAGAATCAGCAGCAAATTTAAGTCCTTCTTTCCTGGTCTTTGCTGCCAGGCAGTGCCCCTCATCACAGATTACACTTTTTGCTCTCCTTGGCCTTGTACATCTCCATTAATTGCCCATGGCAGCTACCAGAGCAGCAGGCGAGGGAGTTTGGATACAGCCACTGGGTCTGAGGGGCAAGATGGTTCAGTGGCATGGTTTTTGGCTGTTTTGTGCCTGGTGTCTCACTACCAGCCACATCCCTGTGCAGAGAGCAGATATAACCTCAATGTCCCATCCTTGAGCTGTGGCCGGGCCGTGAGAGCGCTGGGGACACAACCACAGCCTGACCATGGGAGCTTGCAGTGGGAATTGGGACTGGAGCAGGGACCAAGGCAAGACTGACATCAAAGAGGCAAAAAATGGGGTGAAGCTGAACTAAGAGGATTTGCTGGGGGCTGTGCCAGGAAGCCCCTGGAGCAGCCATATGGCTGCAGGCAGTGCTGGGCACCACCAGCCTCCACCTCTCCTGTGCCCATACAAGCAGCTTCCCCTCAGCAGCAGGGCAGTGGCGGGCTGGGCTGGCCCTGGGCTCCCTGCCTGCCTTCCCTACGCTCTGCAGATGCTTGCCCAGGGCCACCAGGGGCACCAGGGGGTGGGGAGGGCTAGGGAGGGCCGGGGAGTGGTGGGCAAGTGAAGCTGGGGCTGGGGCTGGAGCGGCCAGCAGAGCTGTGCACCCCACAGGCCTGCCCAGCAGCCCCGAGCGTGAGCCCACCCCTGGGCACAGAACAGGGCATCAGGCTGTGCTGCTGTAATTAAGTGTGGAGGGTGCTGATATCTCCTGGATATTTAAATGTGAACCAGTATAACTGAGGTTTAATTAAAGCTGTTGTGAATCGGCTTAAATGTGTGCTTCTCCAGTTCTCTGGGAAGATTTTAGCTGCAGAGGTGGGATGCTGTCTCCCAGAGGCAGGAGGGTTGGAGCTGGTTAATTGTTAGAGGCTGGTGAACACCTAACTGTGCTGACCCAAATGCTGCTCTCAGCAAGGGCTCAGCTCAGTGCCCTTGGAAATCACTGAGTCTGCTTGCTCTTGGAATGGGGTCTCACAGGAACTGGAGACACTCAGCCTTTCCCCTCTCCATCCCAAATACAAGGTACACCTTCTCTCTCTGTTGAAGCCAATATAATAGGTTCATGTATCCTAAAGAAAACCGACCCCACCAAAATACTCAGCTGCACCAACAAAAGGGAAAGGGTAAGAAAAAGACCAAATGACACCAATTAACTCCCTTACTAAGCAATTGGAAAGCACTTAAGAGGGTGTATAAAATAATAATAATAATGAACAGATCCCAGTACCACAGAGCCCTAATGTAAATTTGGTGTGATTCCAGCATCTCACTTGCCTTTTGCACTTCAAATATGGTGAAGCGTTTAAAGGGAATTATGATTTTCTATTAATAATTTATAAATAAACTTCTTTTAAGTTTTTTTTTTTTTATACACTGAGCTTTATGGATGTTCAATTATATTAAAGCATTGCAAACTATTTGCTTCTAGATAAGGAGAAAGGTTTTCAGAGAAGTTTCTCTTAACATCAAAAGTGAAAAGTCATTTCCACAAAGGAAGTACGTTAACCTGCTACCAGTTAAGAGAGTATAGTATTCTCAAAAGGTCCTTGAAAATTCTAAGTAGCATCAGATGACAACTTATTATCTTGTAATACAGTGTTTGTGCATAGTTGGTTGTGTTACTTTTACACTCAATAAGAATTGAAAAGAACAAGAATAACACAGGATGCTCCTAAAATGGCAGGGAGCAATAATGAAACACTTTTATCCACCTTCATTTCACACTGGTAACATATTTTTCTCTCTCTCTCTTTGAAAGAGTACTACAACATGCTGCTACAAATCTCTGTCCAGTGTGTTGCTCTTTACTGGGGGTTTCCTGCTGTAAACCCTAGCTGGACAATCACATTAACAGGCTAAATGACAAAGGCAGGGCTCCAAAGTGTAGTTAGTTATTTTTATACCACAGCTGTAGCACCAGGATCAAGCTGAACCCCGGGGTCCTGGTTGTGTAAGGCAGCACTGTCAGAGATGTAGAAAGCTGCACTTGCCAGTAATTTGCCCATTTCCAAGTGAGAAGGACAGATCTAGACATTATATAAACCATAACCTGAGTGTCATTTGCATTTAAGCATCTTATTACACAGCTAAATTAAAGTACCAAAAAGCAAAGTTGTAATGCAAGAATAGCAGCTGACTTAACTCAGAGCTCAGCCAGACCCTGCAAAACCTGAGTCAAAGACCAAGCAGAGTAGTGAGGCTCCAGGTTCAGGTGTGAGGATGCTGGAGAGGGCAGCTGGATGCACTGGGGCCAGCCCTGGGGCCAGTAAGGAGTTGGCTCCCAAAATCCTGGTTTCTTGCTGCTCCCATTCCCTGGGTCTGGGGACAACTGAGGAACAGCAAGGTTGCACACAACTCTTGCACACAGTCAGGGGAATATGGGGTTGGAGGTCACACAGAGCCAGGAGAGGACTTCCCTTTCCCATAGGTCTCATGAGGGAGAAGAAAAAGCTTCTAATTCCTACTCCTCAGTCCTCTCCAAAGGGAGAGGAGCACCTCCTGGGGAAGCAGGCATGGGAAGAGGAGAACTGTGGACAGCGTGGAGGGCAATGCCAAATGCATCCTTCCTGGTAAGGCACAATGTGCCCAAGTTCCACACATTGCCTCCAGGAGCTCCCAGGCCATGTGTGATACACCTCACACCCATCAATTTTGGATCTTCACCCCACACTGATATTATCTGTTGTTGACAAGGATGAAGAATAGGTTTGTCTCACACATAAAGAAAGATTGGACGTTACTGAATTGTAGAAGGTACTGACCTCATATGTATCACAACATTTTTTCTCTTAATGTGTGCAGAGACATAGCTATTAGAGATCTACCGGCTCCATACAGTAGACAGTAATTGTCAAAAAGCTTTTTTTCCTGTCCCTGTGTTCATTTAAGCAGTTTCCTGCAAAATTCAACTGGGAATTTCCTAAAGATACTAAAACTACCAGTTTAATCCCTTCTTGCTTTATCTGCATTTCTAAGTCTCAGAATGATTTAATTAGTAACCAGCATTACAGCATATGTGGATTATGGTCCTATCAAGACAAAAATAGTTTTAGCAGGATTTTTAAAAAAATTGCACTTTCCTTCAGTCCTCGTTCAGCTGGACAAATGGGAGCTCATGTGCTTGTGAAACAAATTTGGTTTTGAGCACATTTCTCGAGTTTTTGCACCAGGGAACTACAGACTTTTGAAGCTTCTTCTGTGATTCCTCTGGAACACAAAGTGTATTGTGGATCACTGTTATCAAAATAGAAATGGCTGTGCAGGACCAGGAGTTGGATTTGATGCTCCTTGTGGGCCCCTTCCAACTCAGTTTATTCTTTGACTCTGTGATATTTTTTATCTTTTTCCATAAATATGGAAATAACGTTATTGAAACCTGGGGTGGACAGCAATCTCTCCTGGCATCTTGTAAAGCAGAAGGAGCTGGTGCATGTGGGGTTGGTCCATGTGAGTGCATAAAGCCCCACACTCCAGAGAGCAGCTGGGCTAAGGAATGGAGAATTGTTTAAAAAGCAGCAAGAGATGAGGACAGAAACATTTTAAGGCCATGCCATATAGAAAGTCCAGCATGCAGACCTTGTCTTCTGTCTCTAACATATACCACAGACCAGGTCAGCTGGGAAATACCCTGGGCTGCTGCAGCACAACCTGACCCAGAGGCTAACACGTGTGGAGGCAATGCCCAGGGGCAGATCCCAGGCACCAGCAGATCCCAGCACTGGCATTTCTGTGATGGTGTCAGCATGTCAGCTGCACTGAAAGGCAATCTGCTGGAAAGCCAAGCTGCAGGCACTGCTGGAGTGCTGAGAGCAGAGCAGCCAGCAGTCCAACACCTTGTTGTGAAGGCAGGAACAGCCGTGAGTGCTGAAACAGAAACTCAGCCCAAACCTGGCTGCTCTGGAGCTGTGGCACCAGAAGTGACCCAGGTGTGACCTGGTGGGGCAGACAAGGAGTGAGCAAGCACAGATGGTCGCACAGGAACCTCCTGGCTGCAGACACTGCCCATCCCCTGCTGCTTTCCAGGCACAGGAGGCATGGGCTGCGGGGCTGGAGGAGAGAACCCTTCAGGCTACTTTGTCCTGTGGAAAGTGACTGAGACCCTTGCTCCACACCCATTTCCATACATGACTGAAAACCAAGGAAATTAAATATCCCTGAACTTGCAGGCAGTGTTGCATAGAGATAAAAGGAAGGAAAAAACACACATGCCTTTCTCTTTTGTCCTTTCCAGGCAAGGGCAAACAAATCTGGCCAAGATAGTAGTTTTATAACTGAATCAAACTTGAGAAATATACCTACTTTTGCATGAAGTGAGGCTATTTGAGCTCTAACACCCAAAAGGTTGCTGGGCTTGCCTGCCATGAGCCAAATTCCAGCTGGCTGGCTGGAATCCTGTTGGCTGTGTCTGACCACAAGGGCATCATTACTGGTGTGAGCGAGCTCAACTCACCAGTCACTGATCTTCTGGCCCTTCCAGATCTTCATCACATTGTCTCCTCCCACTGTAAAAGGGCAAGACCCTCAAGAGAGGAATGTGGCAGTGTGGGAAATGGCTGAACTTCCCAAGAAATCCCAGGTAAAACCCCCTAATCTGATTTCTGTTTCTGATCACTTATTTCCAGCCATTTCTCAGCTGTGTCCTTTAAGCATTCCTTGAGGGAAACACATAGCCCATGGAATTGAAGTCATCCTTGATGCCCTGCAGAGGTGGAATGTTACACAGGTGATTTGTTCTCTTTTTTTCTTCCCATGCATGCAGATGAGAGAGGTTGTGTTCAACAGTACTTTCAGACACTTCATATTCTTGTCCTCAAAAGCAGCGCACACATTCAGTTCTTTATTGCTGTGAGGCAGTAAAGAAAAAGTAGAAAGGACAAGACTTTTTGAGGATCACCTCCAAGAGCAGAGGATAAAATACAGTGCCCAAAATGGGCCAGTTCTAAAAAAGAAATGAGAGCAAGGAAAAACCAGGAGTAACAAACAAAGGGCAGGGGAGAGCAAGCTGGTGTGCAACAGAAGTCTTACTAGACTTCTTGCTGGGCCTGATGAAAGGCACACAAAACAGGGAGACTGGAAAGCCAAATGAGAGGCCAAAACATCCACTCTGCAGGGCTGTATCCCAAGATGTGCCAGTGCCTGGGGCCGCTCAAAGGAGAGGAGCCAGGATGTCTGCAGCCAAAGCCAGCACAGCAGTCACAGAAAAGCCACCAGCACCACCATGTCCTCGCTGCAAAGGCAGCCATGCCAGCACTCCTGGTGCTGAGAAGGGCATCAATGCCCCTCTGGAAAGAAACAGCTCACGTTGACACACACAGATTCACTGATTTGTGCACCTCCCTTCCTTAAGGGGACCTTGATTCAATGGACATGTGTGATTTGAGTAACTGTAGAATTCAGAGAGTCAAACTGATGTGTGTGTGACAGACAATTTCATTTAAAAAACCCTAAAACCAGAATTACTAGTTTTTCTAAGTGGCAAAGACTTGGACAGACCACAAGGAATTCACAAGAGTTCAGTGAAAAATGAACCCTCAAACCCAGGAGCTGACCAGCTGACCAGTGCAGCCTGGAATTTTGTCTCAATTAGTTAAATTGAGATTATTTGAGACTATTTGTCTCAATTAGTTAAATTTGTGATTTCATTTCCTCCAGGGTGGGTTGTTTTTTGGGTTTTTTTTATGTTTACAAATAAATTCCTTAAATCCTTAAATCTTGACACAACAGCTGAATGTCAGGACTCTCAATTTACATTGCTTTTCCTTTCACCAGTTTTGTAGGAGAATACAGGCACATCATATTAGTAATTAGATTCTGTTTCTCCAGCTATTCAACAGATTAGTAATACGATGAAATAATATTTTCATGTTAATTTAGATTCCCTAAATTTATGATGCTATGAAAGTGGAAAATAATTAGCATGAGACCACCTAGTATCTACAAAACTTACTGCAATTGTGCTTGTAGAAAGTCATTAGTCTTTCTTCAATATAAAATTTGTCAATTAATGTATCCAGACCTTTTTTCTTGCTGTCATTGTTTTTATCTATGTGAGAGCTGTAAGAGGCTGTGGCCATTTCTTGCCTTCCAAGTACAGAAATTCAGTCTGTTTCAGCAGAATTTTGATATTTATGTTAGTTGGTGTGAGGCTGTGCCTATTTGCCCTTGATTTCATGTTTAATTATGTCTACAATATTCCATAATTAATCTCTTAAACAAGATCTGAAATGGAGATCAGCTCTTGTTTGAATTCTCAGCTTAGTCATCTCTTTTTGCTACAAGAAAAAGCCAATGTGTTTATCTCAGACACTATGTTAACTCTTCCTGCTGTTGCCCTAGTCCAAATATTCCAACACTTCCAATCAATATGTATCAAAAAACTTAAAACAAGCAAATAAACAAAAACCAAAACAAACCAACCCCCAAAAAATCCCAAACTAGCATTCTGGGATGGGTTGGATTTTCCCTCTAGCCAGGCTCCCACCTATAAAATTTCATCCACCTATAAAATTTCTTGCACCAGCAGCTCTCCTGTCTGCTGTTCACTCCCACTGATGCCAAAGTAGAACCAGCCTGCATGACTGCTCTGCTGCAGTTTCCCTCTTTCCACCCCAGCTCCCAGCCTGAATGTGCTTTGTCTGGGCTGCTGCTTTGATGTTGCACCAGGCAGTCTTGGAACAATAACTTGAAGACAGCGTTAAAGCCAGCCAAGGGTAAAACATGCAGCCACCACTGTGCAATTGTGCAGATAATATGCTGTGGCTTTGCAGGAAACCTGGAGATGGGCGCAGAAGTCCCCAAATTTGAGACCAGGGGTTGACTGGCTGCCTCTCACAAGGAGCTCCACAAAAGCCAGGCCAGAGCAAAGCTCCCTCCTCCTATTTTGAACTGGTCACCACTTCGAGTGCAAGCAGGACGGACACAGCCTTGCCAGAGCTGTTGTCTTGTGTTGGTTTTGAACAATGGAGGATTGAGAGGGGGGAAAAATAAGTTGTTTGTGTGTGTGTGTGCATCTGTCAATAAGGGAGCTTAAGTTGGGGATGAGAGACGAGTGCTGGAGAGGTACTTAGAGAGATTAAGTGCAGCAGATTTATAGGTGAAATCTGGTTAGTGTTGATGCAAAAGGTTGTGGGGGAGATTTTCAAAAGCACATGTGGGAGGAGACTGCTTGCATACTATTGATTTTCTATTTTGGTGCCTAGCTCTCATCAGTGTATGACAGCCTTGTGAAGCACCGGAGCTTCTGGAGACACTGGAAGAGGTCTGTGAAGCAAGCAGGTGATGAGTCAACACTGGCACCATCACCCACTGCAGAAGGGGAGGGAGGAAACCGCGTGAAAGAGCCCCCTCCCCCCATATTGCAAAGTGAAAGCAGTGCCCTGGTCCCTGTTCCCTGTGTTTTCCAAATAACTGGTGGCACAGGCAGAGGTCAGAGAGCAGGAGCACCATACACAGCACACATTCATGAGCTGTGGGCATGTTTCCAGCTTTGTGAGCAGGAGTCATCGCTGCACAGAGGGACTGCAGCCCGTGAGTCCACTTTCCCTGTAATGAACACATCCTCATGTGGAAGCAATCCCTTCTGATTGTCCAGACCTGGGTGATGGCACCCGAGCAGCAGAGATAAGATTGCAGCCAGTGCCCACACCCAGGGAGCAGGGAGAGGAGGATGTAAGAACAGGAATTCAGCAGAGCTCTGGATCAGGGGCACTACAGCTCCTCACTCCCTGTCAGGAAGCAGCAGCTGCTGCTCCACCACGTGCACTTTGTTTTTCCTCTGAAGGCAGAAAATAAAGTAGGTCACTATTTTATTTTCCAGAAGCCCAGATTAAGGATATTAGGAAAGGGCACAGTGTAGTGTAAGCTGCTGATGAAAACACCAGAGATTCAAGCTGCATATGTTTACACATGACATGAATGAGAAACTCAGTTGTTGACATGAAAACAGAGCTCATGTGTAGATACTACATAAAGAAGAGGTGCAAGGTGCATTAATTGGAGGCTATTCAGGGAAAAATGTAAGGTTTCTGGCTCTTAAAAAAAACAGCAGACAAAGTAGAAAAAATATTAGCTGTCACATAAATTGAAGAGTGCCAGTGAAGTACATGTTTATTTTTATTTTCCTTAGGAAGACTCAGTTTTTGTAGGTTTTATGCTGTTTTAGAGCCTCTCCAAACCACTGTGGGTAACCAGGAGTGTTTAAGGTGATTAAACTGGTGCTGGGAACAGCAGGACATCAGCTGTAGAACCACAGGTATAAATCCATAGCTACTAGGCACAACAAGCATTGCCGCATGTGAAGAAATTGGGTGTTATTCCATTTAATCTTACACCCTGAAACAATAATTACTCACATTCCCAACTCATGTTCCATCCAGCAAGAAACAGGGAACAGGGTATCTAAGTCAAATTACAAACAATTGGCATATTCTAGGAAAGTGAGAGAACCAAAAAAGGTGGGTTTTTTTTGTTTTTTAATTAAGAAAAATAATGAAGACATTCAGTGAAGAACTACAGGAGATCATCAGCAAAAATTATACAATGCAACAAGAATTTGTACACAATTCTCATAACTGAATTATACATTTCAGTGAACTGTGCAGTTTGAAACTTTGAAGTTCTCTCCTCCTTAGACCCCTCTCTTGTGACTGCCCACACAGATGTGTCCTTACACAAGCAAGGAGGCAGCAGTCCTTGTTAAAAGCAGTGAAGGTTTTAAGAAACACCCCTCCAGCCCAGGATGTCACTGCTGGGACCTCTCCTGAGCAAGCACATCACAGAGGAACTGAAGTTTTTGCAAGTGGTCAAAAGGCAGCAAGACTGCAACACTCACTTCTATCTGTGATAAAGCAAGAATTTTGAGATTAGACATTATTATAATGTATATTGCCTTGGAAACAGACAACATCTAAAAGGGAGGGAGAGCAGAGACTGGGCAGATTTATCCATTATAGTCATATATGACTATATGGCTTATATTATGACTTATATTATCCATATAAGTCATTATGTGAGATTAGCTCTGCTGTTCAAAACATGGTGCTAATAATGCCAAGGTTGTGGGTTTGATCCCTGTTTGGGCCATGCACTTTGGAGTTGGTCTTGATGATCCTTGTGGGTCCCTCCCAGCTCAGAATACTCCGTGGTTTCTTCCATTTTTTAAAAATTAACTAATTAATTTCTGAATCCCCTTTTTTCAATATATGAAGAAGGATTTCTGAAAAAAGCTAGCAATGAGGTCTCAGCCTGCATCCCCATGTATGTTTCTGTCTAAACCTTTCCAGTACAGATAAGGGTTTATTTTCCATATAAACCCAAACCAGGGCTTTCACAGTGTCCATGACTCAGCCCGGTTCCCCAGAGCTGAGATCCCCCTTGCCTTTCCCACAAACAGACAGGGAGTCCCAGGCCATGGCAGGAGCGGCAGGCTGGGGATGCCCCTGAGGAAAAGCAAAGAGGAATTACTGAGGCAGTCAGTCAAGGCAGGGACCAGCCCCAGCCACAGCCTGGACGTGTGGACTTTGTGCTGCCCTGTCTGTCCCAGCAGAAGAGCCTGGAGCCGGTCTAGCCCCTGGAGATGCACTGGTGCCACACTTACCCTGCACAGGGGAAGAGAAGTTGTTTCAGGCACCATTGATCCTTCCCAGTCAGGCAAGAGAAACGCGGAGTTAGAGTCTGAAACAGGACACGTGGGTGCCTGCCTGGAACATCCTTCT
Organism: Ammospiza nelsoni; assembly: GCF_027579445.1. Taxonomy (NCBI): domain Eukaryota; kingdom Metazoa; phylum Chordata; class Aves; order Passeriformes; family Passerellidae; genus Ammospiza; species Ammospiza nelsoni. Next base: position 49,052,723 of record NC_080634.1, read on the forward strand.
CTCCATTGTCTGCCAGGGAGTCCAGAGGAGTTTAAGGGCTGTCACCCAACACCTGGATAAACACTCAGACACAGACTGTGCAGCCCTGTCCCAGCTCCTCTGTGCCACCCAGGAGGGACACCTAAAGCCATGCTGACGGGTGAGGGAAGCACTCAGCCCACAGGAGGAGCTGGCAGCTCCCACGAGCAGGGCAGCCAGAATTCAGAGGTTTGCTTCACCAGCAGCAATGAAGTCTGGATCCCTGAGGTCATTTATCTGACAGCTTTATGGAATGATTTTTGTTATTCACATCTTCATTAACCCTTGCTTAATTCTGTACTTCCCAGTTTCTCAGGGCCTCTAGATGGAACAATTTCGATTCTTCTCTTTACAGAGGAAAGATAATGCATTCAAACAAATCACTCCAGACTTTCATTTTGCATGTTGTTCTTAAGTTGTTCTTATTCCTCCTCAGTTTTGCCTCAGAAGCTAATGGAAAAGAAAGATTTACTGTCTCCATTTTCACTGGTACTTATCTTTAGCACTTTTTCTTGTCCAATAGATCTGCTGCAACTGGTAATAAGGGAGATTGCTACTGCCTGACTTCCGCAGAACTTACTTTTGCTCCTTTACAAGCTTTTATGACATTATGTAAATACCAGGCATCTTAGATTAAGAACAGCACTTTAGCATAAAATATTCAGACTGTGCCAGCACTGGGGACCTTCCTATGGCAGATTTATGCTGTTGTTCCAGTCATCTAGATATAATATTGCCATTCTGCAATTTAGTACAAGTTTTAAGACCTTTGGGAGGAATTGTTATTCAGTGTGATTTTACTGGATTCATAGATTAATTGTAGATATTTTCCAGATAACACTATTAGAAAATAGAATTATCTGTAGATCCATCCTCAAGGCCCTCAGTGAAATTGGTCCATATAAACAAGATAAGGCTAAATCTTTGACCTGAATAGATTGCAATCTAAGCAAACCAAGGGAGAACTGATGAAAAGAGAATATTATCATAGTTTTCCACAGGAAAACAGAAGTAACACTGAGATTAAATTACTTATCTGAGGTCAGAGATAGCCTGCAGCAGACCCTGCCATTCAATTCACATCACTTAGAGTTCCACATTTAACTATGAAGCCATCTTCCTACTCTCATATGAGACAATTTTAAAAGCTGGAGAATTAAATCTTGGTTTATTACTGTCTGGAAATTATTACAATGTCTCTAAGAGAAATAAAATATTTTTCTTTGCATTGTGTATCTGTTAGTAATTAGGTTTTTTCCCCACAGAACAAAGGTAAAATCAAAATTTTTTGGTTGTTTCACCTAAAGGATCTGGCATGTGGAAACATTTACAAAGTATCTCAGATGCCTTGGTGACAGCAAGTTGCATAATTCCCATCATCTATTTTGTTAGACTTACCCCATAGAAAGGAAATATTGCTTTCTGTAGCAATTGCTGCATTTTTTCCCACTAACCTTGAATTGAATCTCCTTCAGACAGACCAAAACTAAGAGGCAACAAATTAATATCTTCACTGTACAGCACAATTGCTACCACCACATGGATGGGAATTTATACCCTGTGTTTCCAACTCTGTATTTTCAAAGAGAGTCTAGAATTTTCTATGTGTCCAAGGGAATAAAAGCTCCCCCTCTACACAACACCTGGGGCTTCATCCCCAGTGAGGATGAGGAGCACCTCACTCTATTCAGCACTACAGATCCAGCTCTTCCACTTGCTTTTCCACTTAAATGTGTTCAACTATTGGCACCACTTCCCATCCTCAGACCCTGGTGTGCCCATGGTACTGTGACACACCCAGAACATGCCTTGGAAATGAGGAGGACCCAGCACCAGCATCAGTGAGCCCTTTGGGAAGTACAGGGGCAGGGGGAGAGCAACATTCCTTGGGACATCCCTGTTTAATCACACAAAGTACATCTCCTTCCAACATTGCAAAGCTCTGCAGAAAGCTGCTTTCTAATCTAGGCTGGCATTCCCAGCACCCTGCTTACAGCCCAGACCATTTCTGACATTCCCCCTCTCAGAGCTGACTCATCTGTTTAAAAATCTCCTCTGGCACATTAGGCTCAAATCTTCTTACCTGGGACAGGGACTCTGGTTCAAAGCCTTCTGCTCATCCAAGCTGATCTCACAGCAAGTTCTGAGCGCCAAGGTGTCCCAGAGCACTTGGCCAGGAAGATGAAGACCAGGGTGACAGTGATCTTGGACCTGAGTTCTGTTACACACAGAGTTGTATTCCCTCCTAGGCCTCTTTCCTTCTCTTTAATTCGTGTACCTTGATTAGTTATCTGGAGGTCAGCCTGGCTTCCCTGGGGGCTAGAAAGCCCTCTGGTGCTCTTTAGTTTCCCTCTGGGAAACTTTAGTCATGCCACAGAGGCCCCAGCAGAGACCAAAGAGGAGAGGGGGATGCTCTCTCAGGGTTTCTGCTGCACTGCAACCCTGCCCAGCCCAGCATGCAGCCCAGCCATGAGTGAGAGGTGTCTGCCTGAACCCACCCAGGTTTGTCAGAAAAGGAACTAGAGCCTCTCCTTTCACGTACAACTCTTAACCACTACATTTACAGCTAAAATGCAGCAGAGCAGTGGGAGGATTTGGGACCTGACCTCTTTGCCTCTTTCACCAAGCACCAGCATCCTTTGCTGGCAGTCTCTTGACCAGCTCCCTGCTCTTCACATCAGTGCTTTGAATCCTACTCTTCAGTGTCTCTTGCCAGCCAGGCAAACCCATCTCTGGGCTGCAGCCCAAGCTTTGCTACCAGTGGGATGAGACTTCAGGCTCTGGTGTCTGTAAATAGCATCCTATGAGTCCCCAGCTCCCCACAAACAGCACAGGATGCCTTGCAATGCTCCCAGTGCTGCTCTGGAGGGCACTGCCAGGAAGTGCTCCTTCCAGTAACCACTGCAGTGTCCAACCTCCAGGCTCTTGCTCCTCCATCAGCCCTTACTTTCCCAGGCTACTCCAAATTCCAGCCCTTTACCCTGTAAAAGCAGCAGGGATGTGACTCGCAGTGCCTCACTTGGCACAGCTGAGGGGGTCACCCGGGGTTCCCTGCAGTGAAATGACACAAAGAGACACTTGCACCATGTGGCTCCTGTGACCCATTTCAGCCCTGCACCGTCCCCAGGGCAGCTGTGCACCAGAAGCAGCTGTTGCTCTGTGCAGGCAGCCAAGGGTGGCCAGCTCAGAGGTCACATCTGCACAGGAGTGGGCACAGAAAGCTGGGGATGAATCCCACAGGGTGCCACTGGCACCTGGGTACGTGGCAGCAGCTTGGGATTCCTCCTCCAGGTCTGCTGGGAAGAGTGCCCGAGGATTTTGATAATTTACATGGATACTGTCTGAAGTGGGCAGAGTAATTTCATCTCTCCATTGCTTGTGCATGATTTACAGCTTTGACATGTATTTCTGCATTGCTCCTGTTTTATTAAATTAGTACTAGGATCTCTTGAGGCAACTTTTAAATAATTTGCACAGCTTACCTAACATCACTGGCTTGCTTAGGACCTTATATGAAATTCACTTGCACTCAACCCAGCTCTTCAAACGAGCCAAATGTATTGTTCTGGAAACAACTGAGAATTCCAGCATTGGTGAATTGTTCACCAACCTCATCATTATTCTGCAGGTTTTCCTTCTTATTTGTAGTCTTAGAGGACTTGATAAAAGTAGTAATTAGTAAGCATCTTCCCTAGGAAGTTACAGAGATATCTTTCCTTGCTGTATTTGTGGCTTTCAGTGTTAAATAGAATCTGTTTTTCAAAAATCAAACTTCTCCAACTAAATAGTCTGATAAAACATAACCAACTACGTATCAATGTCTACAAAAAATGGCAGAAAGAAAGAGGGCAGTTGCTATTATCTTTGTAGTATGGAGAGGAAAAGGATAATGCTCAAAGGAGCAATAAATCAAATTATAGCTGAAAATGATAATGTCACAGCAATATAACTGCATTACGTAAGTAGCCCCAGGCTCTTTCCATAGCTCTGGCTCAGCCTAGATGGCACAGAAAAGCTCATCCGACAAGGCTGGCAGGGGCTGTGTGGCTCCAGCCACACTGCCAGCAGAATGGCAGCAGAAACAAGGAACTAAACAGCATGGAGATCTGCCTCTCAAACCCAGACTGACAGCAGCTGATATTTCAATTTTCAAGGCACTATAAAGACTTGCGGCAGGTGTTTTAAGTTCTAATAACAAGGTGTGTTTAGCTTTGATAAACTTTTTCTGAACAAGCTGCTTCTCTCCCCCACTCCCCTGCCCTGGTTAACTTTATGTCCAGAGAGTCAAGGTCCCTAAAGCAGGGCAAGCAGCTGGATGAGGATGTCATGAATGCATTTCTGCGCTGAGCCCTTCACCCTCCATCAGGGTTTAAAAACGAAACGAGGCTTTGCTTAGCTTGTCAATATGAACTGGAGTACAAAGGCTTGACAGCTCCCTCTCCTGAACATCAGTGTATTTGAAAACTAACACTCCAGAATGGGCAATTAAAGCATTGTGGAGTACATGCCATCATTATTTGATGGATATTAATAAAATATGCCACAAAGTAAAAAATATTTGGAAAAAAGATAGAGACTGTGAACACATCATTTCCTTCATCCAAAGCAAGTCACTGCCTCCACAGAGTATCTGACTAGGAACATCTTCAGGACACCAGATCACTTAGAAACACTCCTTGTATGCAGGAAAACATCTTATTCCTAACAAAATGAGGAAAATATTGAGGAAATGTTGTGGTTATCAAATATCAAGGCCACAGCGCTCAAGATATTGTCTTCAGAGAAACTTTACTTGCCCACTTCAGAAAGTGCAAATCCATTACAAATAAAAGAATGAAAAAACTACACCAAAAGCTCAGTATTATTTTCAGAATTAAGCCAAAAGATATCTTCATTGTTTTGGTTTTTTGTTTCTTAAAACTATATGGATTAAAAAGATGTTTTACGCAAAATCTCACCAGTTTTTAATTGCTACATTAAATTGAAAAAACTATTAAACAGACACAGGAATATGCTGGATATTTTTTTCCTTCTATAAAGCATACTGTAAGTTTTGGCCAAATACAAATAAAATTTGTTATCTAAAGTGAAAAACTCACTTTAGCCCAAGCTCTACCAGAGAGATGTGAGGGCAACTTTTCTTTAATTTAAAAGCAGTAGACACTCAGAGGTGTATTTGTAGTTCTGTTTAATGGACCAAACGCTGCTTGAAAATCAAGTTCCCTTGACCTGGTAAGACCTGAGTCCTTAGCTCCTTCTAGGCTGTGATTACCAATTCCCACCACCTTGCCAGGGAAAGAGCACATCCCCAGCACACACTCTGCCTGCTTAGCCAGCACTAAAGGCACCCCATTATCTCTTACACTAATAAGCCTACAAAGCCACCGACTGAGCATGAGCACCACAATTTCAGAACGCCTTTTAATTGCAGGAAATCAGAGCAGCTCTCTCTAATCCTCACAATGAAAGAGCACCACGCTCTTCAGATCCTCAAGTGCTGCTCAGAAGTGCTGTTCTTGCAGCACTTGCCTAATGGTCCTTTTCAGAACGGGGTCAGGCCTTTAGGAAATCTGCAGACCTGCAGATACCAATACCAAATTACTGTGCTGTGCTGCAGCTCAGACCCACTGCAGTGCATTGTTGCTAGAAATCCCCAGGGGTGGTTTTCCACCTTGCTGACTTGGATAGCTGCTACCAAGAGGAGCAGCTCAATAGTAAACCACTGTCCCTTGGCTGACCTCTGCAGCTACATGTGAACAGCTCTCCTCAGCCCCACTTGCCTTGGAGTCTGAATATAGACAGAGAAAGGAAGAGCAAGAGAATAGCAGAAATCACCAGAAACTGAATAGCCATAAGAGCACTTAACCATAACAGAGCATAGAGGACTCAATGCAAATCTGCAGATAAAAGAGCAGTCTCTGCCAAGTTTTGCTCTTTAAATAAACTTTTGGCAGGACTTTACGATAGCAAAGCAGAATTTTACATATGGATTCTCTTCCTAAAATAGAACAAGCCAAATAAAGACTCAGGAATTTGAACTTTTAGAGCTATATATAACTCAGCTTTAGGGTAATAGAAATAGCTCAATTGCTCTATACATTATCAATAAATAAATATCTATACTTCAAATACCAGTAAGTTAAAGTAGTTCTTATTGGTAACCCTAATCCTTTCCCTACTGCCCCACTCCAGCTGACCAGCCCTTCTCCTGCAACATCCAAGTAGAAATTCATCCTCTGATTACCATGTGACCCACTCTTGGTATGCAATCCCCTCCACATGATTTCTGCTTGGGAAGCAGCTCTCCTTTCCATTTCTTGGCTGGTATCAGGAAATTGCCAGGTATCAGTTATCTCTCTTCTCCCAGGCTGTCCTTTGGCAGCACGGATGGACCTGTGTGGTATGGGATATAAGCAGCTGCAAAGGAATAACTGAAGATTAGTGCAGTTCAGCCTCAAATGTTTCTTCAGCTACCAAAACCTCAGTGCTCTACTCTGCACTGCATTTTCCTAAATTCATAGGGATGCTTATATTCAGCTGTGCTTGACGTTCTCCATTTACATTTTCCTGCCCCCAAATGCATTCAACATCCAAAATCAACTCGCCATAATGTTAAAAAGAACCATTAGATTAGTATTTACAAAGCTGCCTTGATAAAGCATCAGGCATTAAAAGTTCTTACACGTCTCTTTCGAGACTACTGCCCATGCACCTCTGTCATTCTTGATGCATTCACACTGGAATTTAAATCACTTATGAAATAGCATTTTCAAAACAAACCCCTCCTTAAATGTAGAGTTAACATATGCATGAACATTAATCCTTTTTCATCCACTAACCATTCCTTTCAGTACATGTCATAACAGCTGTAGGTAAGTCTCCTCTGACATTTCCTGTACCCACAATGAGCATCTAGGAGCCATTCAGATAAATGATACCATAGCAATTAAAACCATTTTCCCTGTTAGCGTGCTGTTCTTATCACATCCAAGGAAAAAAGTAATCAAAGTTATTATTCTATCTTGGCAGACACGCTTTAATCTCTTGAATATATTGTGGACTAATGGGACACGTCACCGGATAAAGCAGGAAGCCAGCGTACATGCAAAGGCCAGCGACCGAGCAAAAACCGTTCGGTTTATCGAGAATCATTTCCTCCGCCAGTACACTACTGAGAACAAGTTTACTAAAAGCTTAAAGTAGGATTAGAAGATAAAGCAGGATCCAATCACTGACAGCATTTCCCCCTCTAAACCATTCTCACATGAATCTTAGAGCCCTAAGCTGCAGCAGTCTTGTGCTTTCATAGAGGGACTCAGCTTGAGCAGTGTCAGTGGCGAGGAACACATCTGAACAACATCCATGCTGCTGAATATTCAGAGAACAGCCCTAGCTTTTGCCAAGCCATATTCTTGCAAGAAAGCAACCATCTTAAGTGTGTTACCCAGGGCAGGAAAAATAAACACAAAGCAGACAGCATTTTTTAGGATCACTCAACCTTTTGTCAAATTCTGGAACTAACTCAGCCACCATTGAAGCCCTCAAGCCACTGCCGTATCAGCCCTTCCTCCTCCCACGGCCCAGTGTGGCTACCACAAAGATGAAGAACGACATATCCGTGTCTGTTCAGCCTTTGTATAGTTTTTATGTCCTACTTGCTTCACTTGAGTCATTCTGCACAGTAGGCAGCCATACACGTGTTGTCAGCCTTCAGTCAGAACAGCACTCTACAAGTGACGCATGAACGCTGGCAGGCTGCAGTTACAGTAAGGAATGGATGTGCCCTGGCCTAAGCCAGTGAAAATAACTCAGCCAGCCTCCTGGCTACCCTCAGAGCAAGTTCAGCTTGGCTTTTCCCCGCAGTTGAGTTTGCACATCCAGAACCAGCACCTCCAGCACAGCCAGCAGCATCCGCACACAGGAGATGAACACGCTCATGCCCTTCGTGTTCTGTGCCACTGGACACAGAACCAGCTGGCAGATGTTGTCATTGTAGTGGCATATGCTTAAATCGTCCTGCTCTGACTTTTGCAGGAGTTTTGGCATTTTCCCCTAATGGTACTAGGCAGACTCTCCCACAGTGTATTCCGACCACCCAGCCTGCCTCACCTGAAAGGAAGCCACTGAATAAAACAGATTGAGGAGAGCCCTCCAAGTTGCATTTACCTACAGCAGGAGGGTCCCATTCTGTAATAGATCACATTGGCTAGAAAATGCACACTCCAATGCTCCAGTGCATGAGTTGCCACCTGTACTATGCACAAAAAACATCTTGCTGCAGGTCAAGCACAGACCACAATGAAGCTGGATGTGGCTTAAGTAAATATGAGCTGCAGGAAGAAGCCTGAGCACTCTGTAGCAAGTACTACTTAAGGAGAGCTTTAGGAATAATTTTTGTCACGGTACTATCTTTACTGCGCGAGGAATACAGCTGTAGAGACCCTAAGAAGACTCAGAATTAAGAATTAAAGAAAACTGTTAAGAATTAATGGAAAAGTCACTGAGAAGAGAAGCTGGCATTTTCAGAAAATCACTCCAATTTCCTACCCAAATTTACTGTACCTGTTGAAAACACTTACCTGGACAACCAAGTATGCAGTAATAGTAACAATAACAAAGACAGCACTCTCCTGACAGTTAAGTCCTAAATTAAGATCAGAGAAGTGCCAGCAGTCAAGAGTCAGTAACACAAAGCTGAGCCCTCTCCAGTATCTAAAAGCTACAGAAGCATTCAAGAACCTAATAAATAGGTCAACTCATTTCTGTACTCTGTATCAGGTATGATTAATCCATAAAATTAAAATTTTAATGCTTACACACAGTTATTATAAATGTTTATATATGCTATTGTAAATATTTAATGTCCAGTTAGATTGGCAATATTAAGATCACTTTATTTTAAGCCTTATGGATTTTGAAAACACATACAAATAAACTACTTGTTACAAAATTCCATTTGCTAAAGTTTCTTCAGGAATATACATCAAGCATGATCCCAGCACACAGATAAATGACTTTTACAGAAAGCATTACATAGAGCAATAAATGTTAGTGAAACAGCCAGTCTTTCCAGATATTTTACAATGAAAAATTCTCTTTCTCTTTGTCACATCTATTATTTGACTAAATTTTAATTTCTTTATTTAAAATAGCCACATCTGAATTTAAAATGTGTAACCAAAACAACTGTGGAAGTCAACAGGCACTCAGAATCCCCAAAGGGGAGAGTAAGCACTATTTTTCAAGTTCACTAGTTCAGGGGTAAAAATCCCTGAGAGACAGAAAATGCTGAACCCATTTCCTTCAATTGAAAGATGCTTGTCAAGGGACATTGTCAAGAGACAGCTGTAAAGATAAACTGTAAGGCTGAAGAGCAATAGTAAGACAGAGCAAGGAAAGCAATCTGTAGGGCTAGGTAATGAGGATGCTTGGTGGAGCAGCATTATGGGACTTCACCAAGGCTGCCTGCTTGCAGAAAAGCACTCAGCAGAAATATATGCAGAGATACAAAGCACAAGATGTGTACATGCTCGTCATTAACATGGAAAACAGTGCGTGCCAAAACTATCATCTCAGTTAGTTATAAACAGTATGCAACTGACCTCAAGAGTTAAAATACAAACAAGAATTAACAAGATGTTGTGCTCCAATTTCAACGTCACCATCAGGACATCATTATGTGAAGCCAGTAGATTAAGAAACACAGTTCCATATACATTTTCTGCTCCTCGATGCCAGTACAGAACTGCTCAGAAAGAGGTGATTCACAGACCAGGTCACTAAATTCTCTGGGACCTGGAAAGCAATCTCAGAAGCAGTATGCCTCTAACCTCTCACCTCAAGTCCCTGAGTTGCTGCTGGACATGAGAACAGCTTTACTGCTTCTACTTTATGAGTCATAGCCCTGCAGTGTCCTGTTCCTTGCTACATGCTGTGACACGGGTCCCCAGCTACATCCCTTTCCTTAAGCCTATTGTGCGTACAGAAGCTGCACCACTGACTGATGATGCTGTGCTGATTTTCAGTGTTATTTAACATGGAGGCAGGTCAAGCTAGCTAGATCAAGCATGAGTTCACTCACACTGCCCACTGAGGCTGATGTGAGCCTTCAGAGCAGTGGAAGAAAGCCACAGTCTCTCAGGTTATTGAAACATCCAGAGCATTAAGAAGCCCATTACATCTGACTGATGTCAAACACCACAATAAGCAACACTAGGAGGAAAGTGTGGCATAAATGGTGAAAGCAAGTCCAAGCAGACTTCAATCTAAAGATTTAATCCTAAAGGTTAATATAGGTTTCACAACCAGTACACTTAGCCTATGATCAGCCACAGGTTTAAAACTATTAGCAAATAAACAGGAGTTTTAAGAGCAACCTTTAGGTTCTGACCTAAAGATCTAAAAATACCACTGGGGGGATGATCCAGTTTGAAATCAGATTATCTTTAACTAGAAAGCAATCATGCTTACAAGAGGCCCTTATGCCAGTCACACTTGCTCCAGAGCAGGGCAGCACTCTAAAGAACAGATGTTGACAGCATGTGCCCTGTGCTATTTTAACATTGAGTTTCCTTATATTATTTATATCACTTCCTTAAGAGGACAGTAGTTAAGCCAAGCTACCCCAGCCCCACTTCAGCCCAGCTGTACAGCCAGCTTTGTGCTTGGGTTACCAGAATGGGAGGAGTAAGTTGTCTCAGAGATTTGCTGATGTGTTATGTTATTATAAGGTCTCAGGAAAACAGCAACTAGAGAGGAAGAACACATCACCTTTCCCAGCAAAGCATTCTCCACTGTGCTTACCTGAGTTTACATAAAACTGCCACAGATTGATTTGTGCTAGCTTTCCCTCTGCAAAGCCATTTTATCAGGGCATTTGTTCCACACAGGGATGTGTGGTTTTATGGAAGGACTGCTGTTCCAGTTCTCTAAAAGGACTCTCCAGACTTCAGGCTTCTGCCCTAGATTTAGGTCACTAGTAATTGGACATGTGTAGAAAATGCACAGGCTCAGTTCAGTGTTGCCTAATTAATTTCTTAGTCTGTCGATTTGGCAGTCGCCCTACAAAACAGAACAGTTGGATATTTAAAATTGTATTGAAGAATACCTTATGACACTAGCAAGCCTCCCAAAAAATAAGGCCAACTCTTTTGGTAGTAATGAAATAAGTATTTTAAATTGCCTGGAGTACAAAAGTGAAATCAGTTTTCTCAGGTGAGACTATCAGCTTGGTTCATTAAAAGAAAAAAGATCAAGCAAAGCACAGAATGTAGAAACCCAAAAACTTCACCAAAGGAAACTTCCTTAAGACAAACAGAACTGACTGATGCCAAAGTCTTGCAACCTATGGAGCAGAATCAAATGCACCAACTTTCTGTCTGGGACATTATATTCCCAATCAACTGGTGAGCATACTGACCACAAACTAATGTCACAGCCTGAAAGAGAGAGTTCTGCACATTATTTTGATCTGTATGAAGTGCCTTTCAGTATGTAACTGGTCTTGGAGTAGCATATTCACGATGAAGAAAAAGCTCATCCACTGAAATTAGAATTCAAATTCTTTCTTGCTCCTAGGCTTCTGTCACAATTTTATAGTCAACTTCCTTGATTTTTTTTTAATCCTTCTTGAAGGACACAGAACAGCCCCACTGTGCTGAGTCTTGGCCATCCTGCCAAGCTCTCTGTAGGAGCTCACTTGACTACCATCTATTCACTGCACCACAGGTCCCATGTGCTTTAGGTAGTTTTGGCTTGGGTCTAACAGCAAATGAGAAGAGACAGATGCCTCTCTGCAGGAACCTTCCTCTCTGGTGACCCTGGGGGTTGAGCTGGCAGGGCTACCTGAACCTTACAAAGTGGTTGCTCTACAAAACAGCCTTATAAAACTCTATTTACATATTAACTGAAGTAAAATATTTACTCCAGATCAGGAAGTATTGTATTTTTTGATCAAGAAACAAGCTCAGTGCCTGAGCAGTTTTATGGCATTTTAAAGGTGACTTAACATGCCTACCGTGATTTAAAATAAAAACACATTCCAGTTCCTTTCCCTAAGAAGTGAATTTTGCCAATAAAAAGGACCTGAAGACTGAAACAAACTCCAAGTAACAGTACTGAAAGGGAACAGATCTTCTCTCCAAAACCCTTGTATACAGGGGCACTCCGATGGTTGTTAAAGTAAAAACAACATACAACAATATTTGCAAAAAAGCTTAATATAATCTTTTGAGTCTATAAACTATAAACAATAAATAGGAAGAGTGTACATGGCACACCAGAGCAGCTAAATATTAAAACAAGTACACTTGGTACTTGGTAACACTTACCTATATTGTCAGCAATAAGTTTGTTTCGCTACTGTGATATAATACAAGCTTAATATACAACATGTTTTTACAAAGGAAAACCACAGAACAAATTTAATACAGAAGGTGAGGGAGAAGGGGAGACAATAAATAACAAGGCACAAAAACCTCTCTTGCTGCAACCCTGTAAGGCACCACTTGTGCAAACAAGAAACTATCAAAACCTGTAGTGGAGACATTCTAAATATATTTAAGTAAGTGGATAATATATTTTAAATGTGACACTATGCTTATATCTTTGAAAATAAAAATGCTTATGTTTCAAAATTCAATTAGTGAAATGGGTGAACTATTAGCCAAATACAAGAGTCACAGCTGGTTTCTCCCAGACAGCTCCACAAGTGCACCTTGATCTTGACCTATGCTGGCCTTCCTAAGAGTCCTGGATCCAATATGGTGCAGAGGGAAATGCTGCCAAATTACGTCAAACTGTGCACACCAGTAATTGTGACAAAACACACCTCAGGGATTAGGATGAGAATGAAATTGTTTTCCTTTGAAACCAAAAATTATTTAAATCAAGATGTAAATGACTAGTAGCATTAATCTAACATAATTAGGAATCTTAATACTCAAACTTATAATTCATACCTCTACTTAAGAACTGGGCACCAATATTTTTCTTCCTAATTCTCTTACCTGCTCAGAAAATCTATCATAAGACAAATTTCAGAAAACCTTCTTCCTTACCAGAAGGTTACACATACATAGTTAAGCACACAAACTGTCAATTTCCCCCTTTTTTCTTATGTTCCATGATCTCTACTGCATCCTGCTAGAAGTACGTTTTTGTCCTCTCTCCAAATACATAAAAATCTCCAGATACTAAAATTACTTTAAATATGCACAGGTTGGCCAAGTTTTTACAAGATGAGAAGGGTTTTCATGAATAACCAAAGTTTTCTTCTAATAAAACATTTAGGAAGCACTCAGTTTCTCATTATCTTCAGACATGTGACTTTTTTTAACTTGGGAACAACTTTTTCCAAAAGTTTTGCTTGCATTCTTGTACCTTGAACAACTGCACAGCACACAATCTGTAAACAATCTGAACAAACCTGATTATTCAGTTATTGGCTAGTTTTGTTCTCTTATGTGGCATATCTAATTTTACACCTAAATACCTTGCCACAAATCAAAACACCTAAAGTCAGACAACCTGCAGCTTTAATGATGCTCAATCTACTGAGCTGCCAGAGAGGAAAATCAGGTTAATCTATTGTATTTTAAACAACAGAGCAAATGGAAGAAAAAACACAGTCTCAAGTGATCAGTTAACATTCATATAGCTATTTGCTGAAAGGCTGTGCCAGCTTAGGCATGCTTCATTCTTTGTATTCAGTCCTGTTTTAAAGATATAAAAATTTGAGCAAATACAATGTAAACAGAGCCAGGTAGACTGCAGTAGTAAAGGACAAAATTACTGATCTGACAGTTTTAAGGCCAACTATTTATGATTTGAAATATGTCATACTATTCCATGGCACTTAATACACTGAAAGTTAGTACTGGGTGACACTAAGCAAGGGAATACATATTCATATGAGATATATACACATAGCCTCAGTTCCTAAAATAGAAAGTTCAAGTTTTTTGTCCAAATAAAATCAATTTGTGAAAGACCATCTGTGGTTTCCTATACTGAATAAAGTAATATTACTATTTAAATCAATTTAGTGCAAACTGACCTAAGTCCAAAGACATAACATTCCTTGATTTTCAGTCACTACTTACCAAATGCCCCTTATTTCTTTCAAAAAGACAACTACATCCTTCCCCCCCCCCCCCCCCTTAAAAGAACAGCAAACACCTGACAACTAGCATGCCGTTCTAGTCTACATTAACAAAACTTGCTGATATACAAATCGTGCTTTGGTCATGCAGCACAGACCCATCTGAAAATGGCCCATCTCTCCATTTAATCAGTCTAGAAGAACACAGTGCCAGATGTCAATTAGCAGGTCATCCTGGCCACTCCGTACTCCAAGCTGACAACGGCAGGCTCGGCTTTGGAGAACTCGGACACGAGTTCGCTGTAGCGATTGTCTGCGGTGTTGCTGCCCTCTATGGTTCGCACGGCGTCGTTCACCGGCACCGGCGGCTGCTCCTTCTGGAAGCACGGAGGGGATTTCAGTGCGACGGGGGCAGGAGGAGCCGTCTGCTCCTGCTCCTTCACAAGGACCACATCTGACCGCCCGTTTCTCTGCTTTATTTTCTGAAATACAATGAACAGTTACCAACAGCGGGCATGACTCTTTACTGATGATACTGTGCTTTTAAAGGAAATGCATCCCCTTCTTTTGCTGGCCAACTCGGTGTCTACAGAACTCTTACAGACCCCAGCTTCTTCCCCACCGTTTACTGCTGATGCTACAAGCACTGCTGGCTTAAAATTGCAGAAGGGCAGAAGACAAAGAATGCCTATTAATATCCCCAGAGAAGGAAAGGTTATTCCAGACTTGCCCCTTGTTTGGTTGCTATCAAGATGGAAATACTTTCTGGAGTAGAAGCAGAGGAAGACAGACCTCGGCACTGTAGCAAGCAGGGATCTTGCAATCTCTTAAAGACCATGAGTATCTTAGTGAAAAAGCAGCTTGATATCCAAAGCCCTTCTATCTTTCCTAAAAACCTTCTAAAAGACTTTTTCCTTTAGATCTAAAAAATGCCAATACAGTTTGTTCAAATGCATGAATACTCTAAAAAATGTCAACTAAAACACAGGAAAGGAGAAAAGGATGTATCCTGCCAGCATGAGCAAGAGAAGAGGAAAGATTAGGATGAAGGGATTTTTCAGTTACATGGTTTGGGTTGTTTGCTTACTTCATTTTTGTTTTTAATCCAAACTCACTCACCCAGTAACTGGGAGGTTACACTAGTTAACTGAACAGATTTGTTTGTTGATCTGTTTGTATTTCATTAGAACTGAGACTAAATCCAGAAGACTGGTGTCTCTTGGCATCAACTTTTTATAGATGGAAACAGCAGTAGCAAAGTCGACATCAGGATTTCAAAAAAACTACATCTCACGATCTCTCAAGTGACAAATGTAGGCTCAGGTGAAGTTAATATCATGGAATGAGGTTCTAGAAAATTCAGAGCTGAGACTTTACTTTCCTCTTGCTTATTCTTTAGATTGTTTTTTGAGTTTTCTTCACCTTGCTGCTTCAATTGTATAAATTTTTTTAAATATAAAATCAAGATTTGAAACAGTATTAGATTAAGTGACCTGCATTTATTACTTTACAGTAGGATCAGTCTAATAAAATCTTTCCTCCTAGAAAAGCTGTACTTCCCCTCCCTCTCCCGTCCAACATAATATACGGGAGTTGTGTTACCATTTCTGTCCACACACAAATATTAAAACTGATTATCAGAAGACTTCTGCATTCCTTAAAAGGCATTATTCTGAAGTTTCAGCACCTTAACTGACTGTAACAAGTATCAATCAGCCTTTTCTGGCTGTTTGCTGCACCACCTAAAAGTCAATTATAGACATCTGATCTCTGGATTAAGCCCTGTCTTCATAAAACCATTACAATGTACATGACCCATAATTATGATGACTTACAACAGCATGCACCTGCTTATGAAGTTAAAAGAAGAACAATACTTACTGCTTCCATTTTAGTAGCTATAATAGAAATAAAACATTTTCAGTCTCCTTACTTTAGCAACACAGCTGTAGCTACATGGATACCTTGTTATCCAAAATAGTTCAATGCAAGCTGAGCTTCTGTGAAACTTGCCTTCAGTAAGGCTTTGATAGTAGCACTTTTACATCACAGAGCTCATTAATAAAGCAGAATAAATAGTGCCTTACAGCACTCATCATAGAAACAAGCAGTGAAAAGTCCAAGTCACCATCCCACAGAGTAAGTGCTAGGCCACACAGCAGTGACATTCAGGTGAAAACCAGCAGCACTGCAACAACTATAATCTGAAGAACAGGTCACAAGGGCACACACTAATTTTGTAATACTTACAGCTTCCAGTTCTTTAATGTCTTCCTCCAGCTGTTTATTTTGCTCACTTGTATTCATGATAAGGTTGAAAACAGACTGCCTGGGATGCATACTTCGATCAAACTGATGATACATATTTCTCCAAAACCTGCACAAAACACACACTTTCAGGTTTGCAAGGTAAGACAGAGCTGAAGAAAAGATAATGTATCTTATTTAAACTTACTTAAAATTGAATGATACTGTATTAGGCTCCAAAAGCGTTAGTTCTGGAGAAAAGTCCGGATTATACAGAGGATTCTGGTATTTCTTCTGTTCAGCCAACAGGAATGGCCACAAGGAATAGGTCTTCTCTTTTAGTCTTAAAACAAAAAAAGTTAGAGGTCAACACACTGACTGCAAGCAAACAAGCAGAAGGTAACTGCTTATGATGTGCAAGTTTTGCCTACTTGAAACAAATGCTTTTAAAATACAATGCAAGAGGAACTGATAAAAACTTCACAGAAGTTTTCCAGCTAAATGCATTGAAGATATCCTACTAATACTTCTAAATGAGTAGTCTTGAACAGGCAAGAATTGTAAGGTTAGCTAAAAAGAGTTGGGAGAGGAAATTACATGATACCTCCTAAATTCAGGTTACCTACTTTTAGAGGGGAAAAAAAACCCAAAAACAGATGAGAAGGAAAACTTTAACTTTCCCTATGAAAAAGATTCTGTGATTTTCTACCAGAATTAGAAAGGCTGTCTTCACCTATCTTCCCTGATGCAGTTCAACACAGGTTTCAGTACTACCAATCCTTCCTCTACTCAGAGTCTAAAATGAAGAAGATTCATGGAAGATCTTAGTCTGCCAGAACAAACAAAAGACACATTACAATGTGCCTGCTTACTTTAGCTCTTCTCGTTCTTGCTGGCAGTTTCCAAGGAAGTTACCAAACTGGCATGAATGGACATGTTCATGGATTTGAAGGAGGAAAGCTTCATTGAACTCAAAGGCTTGTGGAAACTGCTCGGTCAGATTCCACACGCTTTCTAAAAACTGGGTGAACACTGGCGAGATCTCTTTTGGATCACCATCCAGCTGACAACATCTGAAAAAGATTCCACAAACAGACTGAAACTGGTTTAAGTTAGAAATCAAGAAAGTCTTAGCTGCAATTGTTTTTAAATGACAGCACCTTGATTTGATGCTAGCTTTGATTTGGAAATTGAGCACCTAACTCCAAGAACTGGGGCAATTTTTGAATAGAAATAAGTCTATATTTGACCTGTTTTTCTGACTTATAAGTAATCACACATCTATATTAAGTACAAAATAGCAACATAAGACAGTTAAGTTCCTTTGAGTCTAATACTGTTCACAGTCAACATATGGAGTCTACCAGCTAAAGCAAATTAATAAGCAGTAAATAGCAGCAAGGCTATTGTCATAGCTGATGACAGGCAGATCAAGGGAAAAAACAGAACTCTTAACATACAGGACTTCTAAAGGTAGGTGTGACTTCACCATCAAAGTAAACATAAATGCAAACTTATCTTTAAAGATACCAAAACTATGTGTTTCATATTGCCTAAACAGCTGGGACATAGCTTTAGATTGGTTTTGCACTGTGTATACATTCATGCAGACCTTGCCACCGTCATCAACTTCCGCAAGCAAGCACCAGTAGCACTGAGAATTTACATTTGCAATACAAATCAATTATCCAATAGGTATAAACTGCAATACACTGAAGGCAGCAGGAGAAGTGCCTTGTGTACTGAAAACAGCTTACTCATCACTGAACTGGTGCAGTGTGGCTAGAAATGCAACATCTACAAGCTGCCTTTTGTTTAAGAATACTTAGCTCAATTTGCTGTTATACACTTTACTCTATCAGAGGAGTGAACTACCTGTCAGAGAACTTGTGCCCAAAGGAGATCCAGTCTTTCTCTATCAAGACCTAGAGGGTAAAAAAAACAAAATCTCATGTAAAACATTACTCAATCTTACACCTACAGTACTAACCCCACAGGTTATCAATATATTGTACTTTAAATCCGAGTTGAATAAGTTACAATAGAAACAACTATTTATCACTTTGTAACTTCTTTATTTTCTTGGAAGCTTTTCACAAGATTCTCAAAGTACATTTGTAAAAAACTAGTAAAAAGTTAAGCAACTTGCTAATCAGGTAACTGATAATTTTAAGAAAAAATGTTGCATGACTTCACTAGTAGGTTATTAACTTTCTATGGCAAAGAATAAGAAAACTGTAAGTACTGCATGCCTGCTATCATAATTTATATAAAACCACATAATATATTCTAACATTTATAACAGTAAGTTTGCTCATATCAACACTATCTTCTTTTATCACTTTGGTCACACTATGAAGCACCAAAATGAACAAAGGACTGTCACAGAAATTTAACTGAAAGCAAGGATTAATCAAAACCCAAAACGATTAAATTACTTCCCTAAAGATTCTCACTATTAACAACTAATTAATCCTCTTCTAATTCTTCCTCAACTTCACTTTCAGTGCTTGTAATATTTGTGGCAGTTAGATCTAAACAATACATTGAACTAGTTTTATCCTTGAGGAGTTCCCATAACACCTTGCTTTGTCATTGCAGAACACTGTTGATTTTCCTAGCCTAAAATTTGGAATAATTTGTAATGAAATTCTTCTCTCAATATAAAAAGCTGAAGAAATTTAGATTGCTTAGACATATTTAAGTCTCTATCACTGTGGGAATTATAATTTTCAGATTTTAAAAATGTTGTTTTGGAGACAGACAAAAATGTTGTTTTACAGGAGCACAGAGCTGCTGTAATTCAGTATGTGCACCACCTCACATAAGCACTTTGGAATCCTTCTATGTCACAGATAAGGGACTTGCTGGGATGCAAAGGACAACCATTGCAACATTTCTGCAGGGTGACTAAATCAATTTGCTATTTGTATTTCAACTTTTCAGATTTTAAAGATTTTTTTTCAAGTAGCAAAGCATATCTGTATGAAGTATTTATCAATATACTGCAACTCTCACTTTACACTTCAAACTAAAAAAAAAAAAAAACAAAACAGTACATTTGCTCCCTTTCACACTCAAACATTTTACAGCCTTTCTTTACCAAGGAACAACTCAACATTGCAATGGTCTACTTACCATGAATCCTTTGATTGTTCTGTAATAGGAATCTAGCAAGAGAGCTCCAAGAGAACAAACTTGGGAAGTCCTATCCCAGCCATCTGAACAGTGCACCAATACACTTGCACTCTCAACTGCTATTGCCTGCAAAACACAGCTGTTTCTTAACCGATGTTTTCTTCTAGACAGAAGTCAAAAACTAGTAAATAAATTTTAAAGATCTATATTTATTTCCAACTCATACCATAGGCCATCTTATTTAACAAAGCTAGAAAAATGTTTACTATGAGGAAAAGATTTAATAGTATCAGAAAGTATGAACTTTTCTCCATAGAAGTATAGAAAACTCCTTGAAAAGAAATTCCAGTACCACTTCTGTATAAACTAACCTCTACAGGCGTTCCCAGTTCTCTCTCTCCCCCTTATAAAACTAAATTTACAAGAAAACCGAACAATAATTAGATTATACATTACTGAGTACAGATTTAAAAAAACCCAAACAACATTAACTCATCATTAAAGATACCACTCGTTCATCATTATGCCACATAAAAGTAAAGGCCTAGGAAATGCTCATTAGCTTCAGCTCCTGTTGGCTCAGACATTTTTGAGGGTCATCATTAGGACAATCACCCACTTTTAACTGAGATAACTGCTTGTTATTTCACCTAGCAAAAACAAAGATCTTTACCCACTACCATCAGATCAAGCGCTTGGCTTCCTAAGTGCTTGGCAAAGGCAATTGTTCCTCTGAATTATTCACAGAATCCTATCTCCTTGCCAAATGAAGTCAGCATAGCCACCTTGGCTGCTCTACAATTACTGCCCCAATTCCACTTTTCAGAGTATACTAAATAATACTTTGTTCCATCTACCACCAAACTGGTTACACTTTTCAAAAATATCTAGAGAACCAGGAAGCATAAGAATCCCTTTGTCTCCCAACAAGATGAGCAAACAGCATTCAAAAAATCCCAGAACATTGGCTGGAATGTTTAACATCTCCAATCATAAAAAAACATATAATACTTTAACCAGCATATTAGATGTACTGGTATATATACTAAGCACCTATCTCCAAAAAGGTCAGCTGCAGAATTTTACACATTACATAATATTAAGCATAATTTTTCTGGTAGGAAGTCAACTTTCCACCAAAGAAAGAAGCAGCATGCAAGTTACCTTGGCTAGGAAGACAGCAGCATCCAACACAGCTTTGATGTGACGCAGCCATCCAGAACTCTCCAGACCAGACAAAAAGTCATTGACAGACAAACCTCTTGTGCCACTGACTGAAAGAAACCAAGAGTTAAAAAGCCTTAAGCAGTTGTAGCTACCTACACCCTGCAATGGAGAAAGAATAATTGCATGCTGTATCTAATCCCCTATGTTCTAAGTTGAATGGTGGTTTCCTGAAAGATGTCTAATCAAATGGTTAAGGGAGGAGTACTACAAAATGTTCTCCAGTCAGAATTCAACTCTGTAGAACAATATAACCATGAGCTGCAAGAGTAAGATCTTTGTGGTTTTTTGACAAAATAACATTCCAAGTAAATACACTGGTTATTCCTACCAGGAAGCCTTAGTCTTGTCACCAGAGAAGGCAATGCAAATGCCAAAGGCTCATTGGAAATACTTAATTAGTACTACTAGTAGGGAAGGAGCTGCATCCAGACAATAGACACAGTTCAGAGGAGTCACACTGCCAGAGATTTGTCCCCTCCACCCTGCACAGGAGAATAAAGTAAGTGCAGTACAAGAACACAGGGCCGAATGAAATCCACTGAAATTTTGTCTACCTTCACACTTGACACACTGCATTTCTGACTGATCTCTATCATTCTTACCTAACATACTTGGATCCTGTAACAATAATGTCAATTCAGAGAGCAAGGAAGAACTCAAATTAAAGGAAAGATGCTTTGCAGTGTAGCAGCAAGAGATGCAGAGGTAGACTGGAAGATTCTCACATAGAACCAATTCACATGTAAGACAGATAGCCTGTTTCTTGTACAATTTTGAGTAATAACTCACACAATTACCTTACTATTCAAACATTACAAACTTCTGGAATTAAAAAACTCCGCGAACATAACTTCAGCTATGTGTAATTCTAAGAAAAGACGCCGCCCAAGGCTCCTAGCTACACAAATACCTGCCTCTTCTACAGTAGAAGCCTACTTTCCACTACACTTAACAGCTAGACTTGATGATCTTAAAACTTTCTTTCAACCTAAATGATTTAATGATTCTAGAGCATTGGGCGGTAAATGAAAATAAAAAGGTTCTGTAGATGAAAATCAGCAGTAGGAATACAACAGCTGCCAAATCATCTTTATCTCTGGCCATGGAAGGAAGTGAGTCAGCAGCAAAAGCAGAGAACAAAATTCACCAAATAATTCTGTGATATAGCTTCATATTCAATCAAGTCCCTTGATATAAGGAAGGTTATGAACTCAAATCACTGTCTCCAAGAGCTTTCCTGTATCTGCACTAGATGTTTCTCAGCTCTCAGTCAAACAAGTTTTGGCACACTCCCCACTGCTCAGGAAGACTCATAGTGCCAGGTGCTGCTGAATACTAGAAGAATGACAGGCCTCCAAATAAGTATTGCAGCACCACAGATCCTCATCATCCATAAAACTAACTAGCAAACCACAGCACAATGAGGTAATAGAACATCAAGAAACCCCAGGAGAGAAGACCTACTTTTGAAGACTAGTCTGTAATATCAATAAAAGAAGTAAAAGCAAGATAGCTTTCCCCTGTCTTTGAAGGGCACCATTAGGCAAGAGTTCTGCTTCCAAAAGATCTGGCACATGGAGAAAATAGATATAGATGAGAATGTGAGCTAGCTGAAAGGACCAAGTCATTCTCTATACCAGTGGTTCCATACACTTGATCAGTCACAACAGTACACAAACACATCCACCACTCTGTGGTAAAGGAAAGAAACTGAAAATAGTCAAGTATCAGGAAATTAAAACCTCTGTAGAGAAGGGACTGGACAGGCAAAGCCATGTCTAGAGGTATGGCAGCACACCTACACACTCTGTAACTTAAGATTTACAGCACAAGCTTTCTAACTAGAAGATAAACAGGCTTCCAGCCCTTAGTTTGTTTTCACCCAGATACTGCTGTCAAAACCTGTTTTTGATCAGAATTTTCAGCTTGGCAGAAATATTTCACAACTAGTACTTCCCTAGCTAGATTTCTATATTTTTATAAATGAAGGCAGAGATAGGAACACATATGTTGAGCCCCAAGAGTTAGATTCCATTTCTGTGAATTAACACAGGCATTTTTATACTAGTTGGTGATTAAATCAAATGCACTGGTACTGGTCCAAGTCTTATATGCTGAAAAAAAAGTTATTTTCTAGTTCCTTATGGTCTTTTAAAAGGTGAAGGATGATTTATGGTACCATTTATAGTACCAGTCAGATAATTCAGCTACTCCACAATAAATAGGACTCAAGATAGTTCTGCCCATATGGATCCCACCATAAAAAATACAAGCCCTACATGCACATGAGCCCCAAAACCTCAATGTTCCCTTGCTTGACTGCCATTATTCACACTACTAGCAAAGCCTCAGCCAGCAGTTCAGGAGGTGACTAGACCTGCAGAGTGAAGCACAGAAGGCTGCAGGCAGGCTTTTTTTTTTAACAAATAAAAAAACCTAGATAATGCCTTGCCCTATACAGAAAACTCTACATAACTCACAAAACCCACTCAGTTTACACACTTCCACCATCAAAATATATGTAACAGATTGCAATATCTATTTAGCCTTCTCCCCAAACATTTTCTGTGGAAATGCTCCCTTCTTGACATACCCAAAACCTTTTTGCTTATCAGAGTTCAAGCCTTTCTGTTATGTAACATTTTAATTTAAATATATAAAAAGTGAACTTTGAATTTAGTGTTACAGCTACAAACTTAAGTCTATGTCAAGTTTCTTCCATGAGTGTTGTAGTCTGCTCATCAGTAGAGTCATCACGTTCACACTGAAGAAAACTATTTTAGTAAAGTTTTGAACCACTGCATGCAAGATATTTAATTAATAGCTGAATCCAAAATTCAGCTGTTACTACACTGTAAACCCCACCAGCATACTCCATGATATAGTCCCATTACAAAAGGATGTTGGGAAGGATTTTGTCTCACATTCAGCTTGCCAGTGGAATTTGCAGATTCTGAAAGAAATCAGGCAGACAGACACAGAGCCAAGGAGCAGGACACACACCAAACAATGAGTAACAGCTGTTTGTTATAAAAAGCCCAAACAACTGAGGGCAGTCCCAGTTACAGTGGTGCTTGAACAAACAGCGTCATTGGTATCATGCTCTCATTTGAGAACATTCAGTCCAGCACATTCAGGGAAAGTGAGTACACAGAAGATAAATGGCATTTTCCTCATTTGAAGTTGTGAACCATTTTCATGGCATTTTATTCCTGATCACCCCACTGACAGCACATTTCTACAAGGGGCTGAAGAGTAATTTATTGCAGACAACCCTAAATTTTAAGGGTCCTTTCTACCCCTGAAGGTGCTCCTACTTCTAAAGTGGCATTCAGCAAAACTCTAAGAAAACATACAGAATGAACAGAGGTAAAACAAGTGTATTCATTCACCAAAAAAAACTTTTGTGGAAAACAAACAATAGAGATTACTCATTATTTTGTTCAACAGTGTTTAAACAAACCAATTCTTCACACAAGGAAAAACTAAAACATATTCCATATCTTTAAATAAAGTTACAGTTACAATACTATTTAGTAAGTATTGCCGGTGGGATGCCAAATCAAAAGGAAGGAATATGAAGTCTGTGAAACTTTACTGTGTGATGCACACACTTCTGCATCAGACATTATTACACAGGAGCAGGCTTCTTAAAAAATCAAAACAATCAAGTTTTATTAGCTAGTTTCCTAGAATTGAATGTATTAGTTAGAGAAAGGGGGATTACGAAAAATCTAAAAAAAATCTAAAAGCTCAAGCTCAGGATCATGCTTCTCAATTTTTCTTTATGAAAAACACATGCAGGAATAATCAGGAAGATCCCTATTATCAAAGCTCAGCAGGACTCCATGCACACTGCCTGAAGAATAGGTTAGCAGCACATCCAGGATCAATGAAAATAAAGATTACACCACTAGTCTGTAAGATTTCTTGATCAATGTAACAGCATGTCTTCATCAAAACAGGCTTCCATACAAGTGTAAACTTTCTGTGTCTCTGGAAATACTTGCTTAATTCCAGAAGCCAAGCACTTACACATGTATTGTGTGTCAGGTGTGGAAGCCTCACTTCTGCCACTGTATTCTAATCTCAGAATCCACAAAATGTCTTAAATTTTCTCTCAGCTGTCTACCTAAAAAATATTAACAGAATTATGAACACAGTTCTGCCTCTCCATTTTCTCCACCAGGAGGCAGGCAGTGGTGTGGTGAAGTGGCTCACCTTTCCCCCTGCCCCCTTCTCTACAAACACCTACAAGCACACAAGGGGCTCACCAAGTCAAAGAGCTCAAGTTTTGTACAGACCATATGCTCGCTGTGAATTCTGCGGAACAAAGCACCCCTTGGAGAAGAACTGATATTCTGTAAATGAAAATGCATCTACAGGCACACACTTGGAAAACAAAGGAGTCTCTCATTGACACACTAACAAACTCACTGAAGACATATTTGCCATTCAATTTTCTCAGAATAATTCCATTCAGTTGGGTTTACAGTTTGAAGGTTGAGGTTTAAGGTAATTCATTACCACAAAGCACATCAAACTGGTACTAAAGACAGAGCTGGAATAAACCATAGAAATGCCAATGCAGTTTGTGTAGCCTATTATTAAAGACTTCAGAAAAACACCCTGTGTTCAAATACACTATTTTAGTACAGTTAAAACATACCTTCCAGAAGTTTCTGCAAGCTAGATCTCATTACATGAATATTTTCAATGCCAACAAACTGGAACCTAATGTTTGAGTAGTTGTCTTCATTCTCATAGCCCTTCCCAGCAGCTCTGTTAGCCATTGCATTAAGCTTAAAAGAGGAAAATAAAACCATGGAAAAACATTATTGGAATAAAAAATCAAATTAGGAAGCAAAAGTCAAGCAATTTCAATTGAACACATTGGGAAAAAAACACAAGAGCACATAGTATAAACAGATTCTAATATAGTTTGTGACAAATCAGCTTGAAAGAAGTATAAGAAAAGGACAGTATATAGATATTTTTAAAAAATAGTATATATTTAGAGCTGACATATCTGAATGATGCATTTAGTAATTCCCATTCTCCTCTACAGATTCCTAACTAATAAGCCTTTTTTTGTGTCCAAATATTTCTGAGTAAAGACACTACAAACATCTCACATACAAAGGAAAGAGTAAGACCCAAACATTTTCAGCTCCTGTACTGAGTGAAATTAATACTAATTGAAATGAAGATGAGTCTAAAGAGTGGTAATCAGCCATACATTGTAACAGGTAATAACATAACTTAATAAAATAACAGAATTCAGTTTAATTAGACAGCGATGAAATATGATGGTGAGGCACTGGAAAACATTGCCCAGAGAAGTTGTGGATCCTGGAAGTGTTTGAAGCCAGATTGGACAGAGCTCTGAACAACCTCATCAGAGGCTGGAGATGATGTTTAAGACTTCTTCTAACTCAAGCCATTCCATGATGACCTCAAAATGCCAAAACAGAATTTCCTCCACTTCCTCACTTTTGAGACAGTTTGTATAGATCATTTACACAGAACATAGTACTCTCCCATTCCAAAAGAAACCACATCACAGCTCACCATTTCCTGAATTTCATTTCAAGCAATCAAAATTATCTGGATCCCACTCAACTGTTCACTTCTTAACTATGATTTAAGCATATTTTTAAATGTCCCTCTCAAAGTGTAGCAGCATATTCAGAGAATTCTAACTGACTACTGGGACAGGTTCAACTGTCCAGCTGAACCTTAAACCTTCTTTAAGAAAGCAAGTAATCGAAACACCAGAACAGAGAGGCATAACCTCATTTTTACAACATTTTTGCTCAAGGACTCCTACTTGGCTCCAAAATTTTCAAAATTACATTGTATCCCTGCACTCCAATATTCAGGAGGAGAGGCTTGTCTGCAGCACCAGAAGTATGTACCTTGGGCCTGGTGTCCATGACGTACATGTAGCGATTGGAAGGATTTGCTTTACTGATGGCTTGCAACATGTGCTCATCTTCCAGGCACCTGGCACTGAAACCTGAGAGAGGCTGACTGCATCTGCAAATTGCAGCCTGCCAGAAACAACAAAGAACAAATCAGCATCAGTTTAATATGTGTACTTGAAGTGCTTAGCAAAATCTCAAAAGACACTGAAATAAATTGTTTCATTCAGCAGAGAACACCAGCAAACTGAATAAAGTTCAGGTGTTCCTGAATAAAGTTCAGGTGCTTAAAAAGTACATTCCTTGGAAACCCTGAAACACAGTAGCTACAACTTAAATTTAAATATTCATCAAAACAGGTTTTCAGGTTTATCTTCATGGGCAAGGTATCAGTTAACTGACATAATCAGTTAACTGACATAAAAACTCACAGAAGTACAGACTGGGAAAATGATACTTTAGGAAAGCAAGCTACTCCCTTAATACACAATGAATTATGTGTGTTTTTACTAAAGCAGACATGATTTTATTATTGCAAGTGCAATTTGTTATCATCTAATGTAATTTTTGTAATGTCATTTTAATGATATGTTGTATTTCAGAAGGTATCAGGTACATCTTCCGATATTCAAATAATGATATAATTATGTTCAAATCCATCTAGTAACTTCACATTCATGGAAAAATTCTTTAACTCAGCAAGGTGACAGTAGGGTCCTTCCACAGCTGAGACAGGTACATGCTGCTTTCCACCACCCACTGCAAAATCTTATTTCCTACCCTGTAGAGTTTTTTTACCTTGCAAATAACTCCTTGAAGAACCAATATTTTTACTTTGTTGGTTTATCTGTTTAGGGTTTTTTTTCCTACCATTTTGACCTAACATATTTTATTTCTGATGTATCAAGGAAGACAGATCCCTTAAGAGACAGCTATCCTCAGTTACCTTAATGTTAGTTTCTGAAAACTTCAGTAGAGTCAACAGATTACTTAAGGATTTATTTTAAACTGGCTAGGCTTACTCCACATCCTGTCAGGCACCACTCCTGTCAGCTGTATTCAGGGTTATCCTGAGTCACACCCTTCCATACAAGTCATTGTACTTGAACCTCCTCACCAACCCTTGAACTACTGTCAAGTGCTGAGAAATACTTTTCAGTACTTTTACAGCAAAAGGAAGTCACACTATACCTCTTTGTTTTTATGATAATATGACAACACTGGGAATCTTCCTTTGCTTCTGAACTTGGAGCTACCAACAATTATGGGCTTGCTTGCAGTTCTGGGAACATAAAGTTCTCTAGGATAGGTTTCACAAACCTGAAAGACACAGATACACAGAAAGGATTTTATAGGCAAGACACAAAGCCTAACCTAATTTTATATTGTATTCAATTTGAAAGAAAGATGTAAGGTGAATTAAGACACAAAAGATAAACACTACCATGTTTCTTTATATAAATGTAAACAACTCAAAGGAGACAAGCCATAGATGAAAGTAGTACAAACTGGTATCCAAGTTACACATCCAAGCATCACCATACCAGCATTCACTCTAAAGAATGCAACTCTGCAGTAGAATGTGTTTCAAATAAAATACTGAAATTATTTCCCTCATTTTTAATGCTTCCAGACTACAAAGTAAGATGAAACCTAATCTCAGAATCAGCCACACCACCACAACCAGCACTGCAAAATGCTGAAGTAGAATCCTGCTCAGTTGAGAGAGACATCACAAAGCTGCAGAGCACCAGAATCAGTGGGGCTGAGCTTCCAACAGGTAAGCATCTCTCAAAACAATCCCAAAGAACCCACGCATCCATACACACACGCTCTCTCAATGAGGCCTTGTGAAAACCTTCAATCAGGAAGTTGTGAGATTGCACACTGATTAAGGAGTTAACTCTACCTGCAAGTTCTTGCTCATATAGCAAGCCAAGTGATTTGGCAGTAAGGTGTTTTCTATAGGCCTCACTAGAAACAGACGCAGAGCAGAACATGCTTCCATTACAACACTTACCTTGTAATCACGATTTGCATCAGACAACTGCCAGTAATCATTTGGCACTCCCATTCTCTTATATTCGTCTGCTAGGTCAATAAGCTGCCAACCTTTGACTTGCTCAGATTCATTTTGTTTAGGATTATAAGAAAAGGCATACAGGTCTTCGTATTTTGCTAAAAGGTAAAGAATATGTAATGGGGAGAAAGTCTCAGGCTTCAAGATTCACAGAAGCAAGACTAAACAATAGATACTTGACATGTCTGAAATATCTATTCTGCAACTATCCTACAGTTAATTGATAATTACAGATACCTAGTCAGAAGTAGGTTATGAAAGTTTTTCTGAGTGTGCTTGACCTATTTCAGAACAGACGTTTCTAAAGCCATAAGGGTCACAAAATGAAGACTGACAAACTTAAGGCAAAAGGCAGAATTATTAAAAGACTTCACAGGACCTGAAAGAACAAACTGTTTTGGGAGGCAAGAACTAAAATTGACATCTACTGACCTTAAACTTTAAAGTTTCCCTTAAAAAATAAAAGCTTTCAAAAACTCTGTTTTTCCTAGTAGGCTATTTACTTGTGACAGATGACATTTAGCACTGTTCTAAACACAAGGCAGAAAATGCAAAAGACTCTACTGACAGAAGTCTTTGTAAAGCTGAACTGGTAATGTTATTCTAACATCAAATTTCAACTTTATTTTTGAAACTGCATGAAATTAGTAAAAATTGATTTGCTCAGTGGGTTTTTAATTGACGGAACACACAATTAAGAGAGACTATACACATTTATATTCACAATTTCTGGAACACCACTAGAAATGCAAAATAACGCATAGGAATCTCTCATTCTGTTAAGGAGCACCACTGACATACAAAAGCCAGACAATGCAGCTTCTGAATTTTTATGCAGATTAATATTTAATCAAAAATTCTATTTATTACCAAACCCACATGAGACTTTATATAATGTGTGTTTTAAAAAAAAATAAAAGATAATTGGTTTACACACACACACACCC
Organism: Ammospiza nelsoni; assembly: GCF_027579445.1. Classification (NCBI taxonomy): domain Eukaryota; kingdom Metazoa; phylum Chordata; class Aves; order Passeriformes; family Passerellidae; genus Ammospiza; species Ammospiza nelsoni. The sequence continues at coordinate 49,082,405 of NC_080634.1, forward strand.
CAGCTTGTTATCCATTCATATACTGCAAAGTCTTTTACAGCTACAAGGATTACCTGTTCTTGAGAGCTGAAGCAAAGAATTATAAATGTCATGACAATCTCTTTCTCTGGGTACAACAAAGTGAACTATCCTGAAGTTCTTGCACTGGATGACAAGGGGGCAGCCAGAAGTAGTCAAAGGAAGTTTTTCCACTGCAGCAATGTGATGATGAAGTATCTGTGACATACAAAAACTCACAGAGTAAGCAGGCTGAGGAAAATAAGAATAGCATACTACTTAGATCAGCAGATGCAAGACAGCACACTAAACAATGCTGAATATGGATTTTGACTAATTTTGTCAGCCAGTTATAAAAAGAAATACATTTACAAGCAGAAATACAAGAATGCCATTTTGATCAGGATATTAAATGTATAAAACTTCTGTTACTCTCCTCTCTAATTCTGAAGTGTCCCTCTAAGTGCAAAACTGAGATGTAAAACTCCACTGTAATTGTTTAGTTTTCTTTTAACTTTGTTAACTAATAGGCTTATATCTCATTAGGCAATGTCCAGACACAATATATTTTTTAAGGATCTACAGAAACATACTTCAGAATTTTCAGACAAAATAAAGGAAGTAAGGGAAAATAATTCAATGTACTGAAGATTTCAAAATTCCAGTATTTAACAGGTACAGATAGAACAAAGACAAGAAAAACATCTCCTGTATTATCTACTGTATTAGATAAACATGACAGTTTCTCAGCTAAATGTTTATGACCACTTTAACAGCACGTCACAGCAATGGACATACAGAAGCCCTCCACAGATTTATTATGTGTGGCAAATCTACGCAAGATTTAGGTAAATACAAAGAAAGTAACAGCTGTTCAACTCTGGGAAGAAAGGCACAGATACATAACCTCAACTGAACAAGATGTTCTTGACAGAATTTCAATTACCTCACTGAAGCAATGAAATCCTCTTAAACATTGATCAGAATCTGACTGGCATCTGAAAACTATACTGCCAAATATGCATTTCCAAAGAGACTATCTTGAAGGCATTATAATAATTGTACCTGGTACTTGCATTATCATCAGAAATGCAGTACTTGGAGTATGGGTTCAATTTCCCCAAAATGAAACCTCTTAATGCAGTGCATAGGGAGACACAAGCAAGCAATGCTTCTGAATCATGCTGTCCCCAAAACCCCATTTTGTATGAAAGAGTAACAGTTTGGTTTGTACAAAGGTGTACCTTTTATACAAGAACAAGTAATAGAAAAATGAATTTTCTTGAAAGCACCATGAGGCACTTAGATACCCAGGATACAGGATTAAGGGTAATCAAGGAAAATACACCTACAGGAATAAAAAAAATTAACAACAGCTAGGGAGATGCTATTTCATCCTGGAGGATGAAAGACTTAAGGCACTTACTCAAGTCAGGTGGCTGGACTCCAATGGGAGCCACAGCCTGATGTTCAAATGTGTGCCACCAGGGCAGTTAGCACAAAAACTAATGGGAAACACTGCACTAGCCAGTTTTGATTGCACAACATTGGTACTGGTCAACAAGAAGCTGCTGCCCCATCTGAAGCCCTTTATTTCAGAGATGAATACTTGTGAAGAAACAGCTGCTTACTGCTCTAAAAAAGTGCATGTAATCTTCAATATTGCCCAAACCTGAGATTTTAGCATTTTTGCTATCTCATTTAACCTAGACAGAATCTAATTACAAGGTAAGTTAACTCTGAACTTTTAAACCTGATGCTTAACCTATGTATCAGTCTCCCACTCCTGACTCAGAATCATGGTGCAAGTCAGTTATTTAAAGAAAACCACCACACATGCACTCAGAAATACAAGTGAAAGCTACAGAAGAAATTACAGCAGCCTGAGGAAAAGTCAAAACTTTCAACATGACCTGATTTCAACTGCAGCACCGTCACGCAAGAGCATAACCTGTGAATTATTAACTTATTATGATACCGCGAAGGAGGAAAGTAGAAAGAACAGCTAAGAACATTTTAGTAAACAAATTCAACCTTAGATCAGGGAGAAGAAATGTATCTGGAGGACCCATGCCTTGGAGCCACAAGCATTCATTATCCTTACCCAGGTCTCTCTCTGGCTTGAATCTATGAATAACAGATGAGTTGCTGTAAGGTACAGAGTGCCCGTCAGTGACTTATTGCTCGTGCTGAACCTATCCAGTAATTTCACCTGCTCTACCTGTAACAAAAAAAGGGAGGGAGGAATAAAAGTTAAGTTTGAATTTCTGCAGAATTTAAATTACAACTTAGCAAAGGTTTTGTCAGTTGGTGCAATAATTTTGAAAATGGTAGGAAACATAAGGCAGCACACACAAGGCTATTCAGGCCAAACTAGAGTGGTCACAAGCTTTGAGACCAACTAGTTCAAATATTCTGTTTCAATAAAAAGCATTGAGCTATTTTTTGTTTCAGTTTTTTCTAAAATAAGAATTAATAATTACTAAGCTTTTAGGCTGCTTCCCCAAAACACAGCAAACACACACTAACAGTTTCCTGGTATTGAGATGCCAGCACCGAATTAACAGCTGATCTCAGCAACATGCTTTATTAGCTGTCTTCACACTCAATGCCATAAACCTGACTTCCATTTTAGCTATGTACTGTCTTTTATAAATTCCCCAACTTCAAAAATCAGTATTATTATAACCTTGCCTTTTAGTCAAAATGCATTCTTAATGAAATGTAAGCATTCTACTAATAATTACAAAAAAAGCTCCTAGAAATTCAAGGACTGTGCTGGCATTTGAAGCAGATAATTCACGCTTGAGCCTCACAAGGGCCAAAAACTCCTTCTGGCATTCTATCAACACTGTTATCTCAATCCTATGGAAAATATTTCAAAATAAGAACTATTTCTAGATAGCCTGTATTTTATCTGCCCCTCCTAACTCTGGGCTCCACAGAGTGCTCCATTTGAAACGAGCATTACTCGATTCTTTGCGTGCAGGAACAGGAAAGGAGTGTGGCAAATGGCTTATCTCCACACATTCCTCTCTTTCTTGGCAGCACTGGCTCATTAATGCCAAGTTAAAGCTCTGTGCTACATTAAATGCATGGCACAACTCCAAAAACTTCCACACCAGCAAGACCAGCACCCAGAGGAGGCGACAAGGAGAACCCACATCTACTGTGCTGATGTTAAGCCATTTTTAACTCTTATGTACAGATGTATTTACCTGCTAAAAGCACATACAAAACAGAAAAAAATGAAGTCTTTCTTACGATCTAGAAAGGCCTAATTTTGCTTTCAAAAGTTGAAAAAACAACAATAAATACAAAGCAGAATGAAGGAAATACAAATATATACTAGAAGTCAGCACTATGATAATATTCCAGATTTCAGTTTAGAAAGCAAAAAATTGGAAACTAGAAGCATCAGTACACCCAAACTACATCATGCTGAAACCACCAAGTCCTCAGGTTTAGAGCAGCATAAGTGAATACACCACAGCCAAAGCACAGAATCCATACTGGGCAGGTCTGCAGCAGTAATTGCTCCAGTACCTGGCACTGCACCTCCCCAGCAAATCGAGAAGTGCACAGAAACTGCCCCAGCTTTGCTCCAGTAACACCACCCACAAAATCACAAAATCCTGGCATGTGAGCTTTCCTTCTCTTCCATGCAATAAGGCAGCTCTCCTCAAAGCTGCATTTCTACATTAGATGAGGACAGGCATTAGTGCTCCAACTTCCACTTACCTAGGTAAAGTCTACAAGAATTCTGAAAGCCAAGTCACAGATAAACTTTTCTTAATGACAACTGGGTTAGATTCAGCCTCCACAGATGACAGATTCATTTAAACTTGACTCAAACCAGATTAAATGGGTACTCAGCTTATGACACACTTTTTCCTTTTGCTGTTTGATTTAATTTAGCAGTCAAAGTAAGCAAAACTTTCCATATCCAGGAGAAAGAAATCCAGCAGTATTTTCATTAATACACATTTGACTTCAAATATGCAAACAGGTTTGACTGAAGAATTTTCAGCCTTTTCTACCTTTTCTATTTTGCTTTAAAATACCCTTAAGGATACTATCAAGATTCATCGATAAAACACATATTCTTTAATTCACCATCACATTTAATAAACTGAATGTGATCATTTGTTGCTACTTAAACATAAAACTCTCAGAAGTGATTTTTAAGTTGACCTCACTTCCTTATTCAACATAAAATCTGTTGGACAGTTTAATTTCCCAAAAAGCTACACTCAATTTCAGATACCTGTGTGGACAGTTGTAAAGAAATTTTAATTTCAACATTCCCAGCAAACTGAAATTGGAGGAGACACAAAACCTATTCCATCACCTTCTCCTGGGGATAACAGCTGCCCTGCACAGCAGTTAATCTTGCAAGACTGCACTCTTGTTTCAAGTTTATTTCACTATGACTTAACTAAACTGAAAAAACAGGAATGATGTCAGATTAGAAAAAGCAGGGATGTCTCAGAACAGCTGGCATGAGATCCAACTTGAACCTACACGCAAAGTGAATCTTCAAGACCCACAGTGCAGGTTGTATTTTACTTTTCTTGCTTCCTATACCTCTAATGCTTGCCAATACACATTTTCACCTGGATATTTGATAAACCAACAGCTTGCAAAAAGCTAAGCAAGCAACACAGCTGTAACAAAAGAAATATCACTCTATTTCTTACCATAAGAAATATCACTCTATTTCTTACTGTTTTTTTAGAATGCATAATTTTTTCATATGAATTATAAAAATAATCGCTTCAAGTAGTAAGTCTTGTATCTTACAAATTGTGTTCAGGGCTCATTTCTCTCTTCACTTCTATTGTTACATGAAGTATTTTTTCCCCAGCAGTGCCCCAAAAACACAATGCAGAGATACAATCAGCTGCAGACACAAAGAAATCAGCAACCTGCAGCCTTTCTAGTGTCAATTTCAGATCTGAAACTTAAACAGATACTCTGATCATCTGTTGGCTTTAGTCTAGCTTTCATTTTGGAATCAGCTACTGACTCTAACAATACAATATTAAATTTCCAAACAAGGACTTTCATGTTTGTAAATAAACAGCTGATAAAGAAACTTTATCTCAAATCTGTCAGCATGATGCACTAATAAAGTGCATCTAATTCCAGACTTATAAAGTGTCACTAATGGTAGTTTCATCAAAGACCTTCTTTCTGTTTCACATATACACATGTATATGAAAAATAAAAGCAGCTATACACAGTTATATAAAAGTTATATAAGTTATTACTCAAGAAATTTAAAAGCCCTTTCCTTTATGTAATTATTGGTTGTGAATCTAGTACTGGGACAGGAAAAATGAACGCTCCTCTTCTAAAGATATCTATAAATCAACTTTAAAGTCAGACTGCCAGGTTGAGGAAATAATCACAATTCCCAGGAGCCTACAGACAGGGGGAGTCTTTTCAGCAACCTTTGCAGTCAGGGATGATGAGCAAGGTGAGAAAAGCACTGTTAGAAATTTAATTCTATAGAAACTGTGACTTAAAAACTCACTAAAAAATTAGCCACAACAAGAGAGACCTTCCTTTTGCATCTTCAATATACAAATAAGGCTAAGACACTAATAATAGGAAATAAAAGTCACAGAAGTCCAAAATGTCAGCTACAGCTTAGCTGACGTATTTTTAATAGCCTAACACATTACACAGGCAATGATGTCCTGCGTATTTAACACACACTGGAATATTCAAAAAGGAGAAAACAAATCGGTTGTTTTCACAACAGATTTGCCTCCAAAACTAGAAAACGCTGCACGGAAGCATATACAGAGCACACAAAACAAACGCCATCCCCTCCCAGCTCGCTTATCCTGCTCCCCACTCCACCACAAAACCCCCACACCGGGATTTTTAGCGTCTTCCCCTTATTACAGACACGGGGCCACGCTGAGCAGCACGCCCAGATCCCTCCAGCCCTTCCAGCGGCGCGGGCCGCTCCAGAGCCCCGCGCGGGGCGGCACCGGCCACAGAACAGCAGGAGGCAGCCAAAACAACAACGCCCTCGCCCGCAGCGGCTGCGCCGGGCTGGGCTGGGCGGGCCGTCCCGACCGCACAGTTATCCCCGCTCCCGAGCCGCAGCATCAGCAGTACCTTGGTGGTGCGGATGTGCTCCATGGCGGCGCCCGCTCGGCCGCGGCCGCCTCCTGCCCGCCGCCGCCAGAGCCGGGCCGGCGGCTGCTCCGGCTGCGCTTCCGGGGCGGGGCCGCGCCGGCTGCGGGGCGGGGCCAGCGCCGCGCGCCCTGCAGCGCCCCCGCGCGGCGGGCGGCGGGAATGGCTGAGGGGAGGGAGGGGTTGGGGAGTGGGAATGGCTGAGGGGAGGGAGCGGCTGAAGGGAGGGAATGGCTGAGGGGAGGGAGCGGCTGAGGAGCGGGAATGGCTGGAGGGCGGTGTGGGAAAATAAGGAGGGATAAACAGGTAACTGTGAGGAACTTGTAAGGGAAAACATGGTCCTTATTCCCGGGTGGAACGCGGTCAGCCACCCGACCTCTCACACACCGCAGAAACTAAAAGGGACTAAACGGAGGGTGGAGCAGAGGGGAGACCCCGCTACCAGGCTCAGTCGAAACACTTGCAGAAGTAGGAGGAATTTGGTGGCGCTTTCCAGTTGAAAATCCACGCAACAGATGAAAACCAAGGGAGATAAAGGAAGATGTGCTGCTGTTGAATCAGAAACCATGGTGAAATCACTCTCCTTGGACTGACACATGTTCTCATCATCTCAGATACTATCCTGAGATACCTGCCTGCTGAAGTACGACCGTCCCTCACTGACCAAGATGTATAACTAAAGTCACTCAGTGTCCACCTAGACATAAAAAATAATATAAAAGTGCGTTAAGAATGAGGAAAAGTTAGGGAAGACTCTGTTATATCTTCTGGGATCGGTCAATGGGCTGAACCAATCTTCTCCCTCATGGGGATGCCCAAGAACTGTAGCCATGGATCCCATGATGTTGAAAGGAATAATATAAATGTGTCTTTACAAACAGACCATATTAATCTGTTCGTAGATAGGGCTAGGAACTTACAGATAGGGAAGTTACAAAAGAAAATATTAGTTCTAGAAAATGTTACTAATCAACACAGGCTGTTGGTCAGCCAAGGCCGTGTTATATTCTTTAAAAAAAAGAAACAAAGGCTTAATAGAATTATTAATAGTTTCTTCTTCTTTCTTTATATGACAAAAGAAAGGTGCATATTAAACAGGGGCATAGAGTAGGTGTGAAAAAGGCATATTTTATGATTGGCTTTTCGCAAATATTAAAATGAATTTTATATGTGTTATGTTAGAAAGTTTAGCTGTATTAATTTTCTTAGGCAGTGTGTTAAATATAGTTTTAGGTTATAACATGATGTTAAAATAGAAACTATGCTATGTGAGATACTTTTTTTAAAGAAAGGACTCGTGGCAAGATAGCAGCCACAGGACACCGAAATCTTTCAGAGAAAGAGTATTGCTCTCTTATCAGAAGAAATTAACTTCTCCCCACCTCGTTCAGCCATGACAACGCCATGAGGATTAAGAGGAAGAAGTTGATTATGACCAGACAGAATCCTTTGTTTGAATGGAAATTGTGCATCGTGTATGAGATGTATGAATATGCAACAGGCTATTGTTTTTAAGAGTTAATCCTCTGTTAACGTCTCCCTTTTTCAGGCTTATGTTGCCCAGAAAAAGGTACCCAGACATCCATAACTCTTTGTTTCTGTTGTCTAATAGTGTCCTAACCCAAATTATCCAAATTATTATTACTCTAATTATATTGCTATTTTTATAACCATTTTATTATCATTAAACTTTTAAAATTAAAAAAAACAAGTGATTGGTGTTTTTCACAGTAAGTGTCTTGGGAAGTCTGTTCCTTCTGAGTATCTCAGCCAGTTGGGAAAAAGAAGTGGGTGATTGGGAACTTGGCATAAAAGGGGGCTGTGTTCCCTAACAATTTTAGAGACCCCCATGGGAAATGCCCCACAGCCTTTCCCTTTATTCTAATAAAATTACAGGACTCCTCTGTCTCCTTTTTTGACATAAACCACTGGCATTTTGGATTAATTTTCCTAACAATGGGGTGACAGTAGATGTGTGGGAAGCCAGCCATTCCCTGGTCACGCAGGCCCCTGCTTCAGTCCGTGAGTCTCGCCCATGGGGATATTCCTGAAGATGGTTCTTTCTATTGTCCCTGGAGATGCTTGGTAGCCTCCACGTGCTTGAGGGCCACTGGGAGCCGCTTGCCCAATACCACGTCCAGGCAGCCTTTAAAAATCATTAGATACCCCACGACCACTTATTTGGGCAACCTGGTGAGTGCTCGGTCACTCCCGCAGTGTTTCCTGCCGTTGAGATGGAACCTGTTATATGTCAATCTGTGCCACGGTCCAGCCGCCCTGGTGGTGCCGGGGCGCAGGCGGACGCGGCGGCCCCGGCGCTCTTTCCCAGCGCGGCTCCCGCCCGTCGCTGTCCCTTTAAGGGCCGCTGGACCGTCCCGTGGTGCACCGCGGCGGGCGCGCGGAGGGCAGCGTGGCCGGCGTCCGTCCGCGCGCTCGGTGCCGCCGCTCGCTGCGCAGGTGGCGGCGGGAGCCATGCGGGGCTGAGGGGCCGCGACCGCAGCACCGACCCGCTCACCCAGCGACCCGGCCCTCGCCGCCGGCTCCCGGCCCCGCTCTCCGGCTCTTCCCGCCGCTCCCGCCGCCGCCGCCGCCATGTCTACGGGCTTCTCCTTCGGCGCGGGCACCCTGGGCTCCACGGCGGCCGCCGGGGCAGGAGGAGGAGGAGCAGCAGTCGGGGGTTTTTCCTTCGGGACCGCCACGCCGAGGTAACGCGGCTCCCCGCTCCTCTCGGCTCGGCCGTGCCTGCAGCCTCCTGCGGCCTGGGGCTGCCGCGTGGGCCCGGGCCCAGCCTGAACACGGGCCCCGGGGGGCGGGGGCCGCCCGTGCGTGTGTGAGTGAGCGAGGCATTGCCCCGGGCCCGGGGCTCCGGCAGTCCCGGCCGCAGGGCCCTTGGTGCGCCGTGTCTGCCCCGGCCTCCCTCGCCTTGTCTTCTGCGCCTGTAGAGAGAGATCTGTTCAGCAGCTTATAATTAAGGGAGTTGCTGTTCTTATTGTTCTTTGCTTTGGCTTTGGATGCGTCCCTCTACGGTTCAGCCTGGCGCTCTGAACGCAGGATGTGAATCAGATGTGCATCCAGGTTTCTCTCAGAAGTCAGTCCGCGTTTGTGTCCGCGGCGTGGAGCACGGTTGATGCCAGGGCCCACATGTTCGGCGTCCAAAAGATGTTCTGTATGTGTTTGAGAAGTTAGGTTCGAGCTAATACTTTCTAACAAAAATAACCTTCTATTCGGTGTATAGTATCTTGGAGTAAAAGGAGAACTTTGTGCATGTGATGTACGGCGGGCTCTGTACTCCAAGCGTTATGGTTTAGGTTTCTCAGAATAATAGGTAAGTCTTTCTTGTTAGTGGTTTGGGGTTTTTTTTCCCCATTTTCTGTTTCTTTGCACACAACTGGACTGGCAGAGGGTCTTTATTCTGACCTGCTTGCTGTTGTACCTCTGTTGAAGATCAAGGTTGTTGTGTCAGAGACTTTCCCAAATGTATTTAGAATTGATCCCTGTGTGTAAAGGTGTAACATTTGGAAATACCTGTTAGAACTGTCAGGAAATAGCACTGTGAGATGGAGAGAACAGAACATCTGGATCTGAAAGACATCCATTTAATTCTTGGGTTAAATGGCAGTATTGCTTCTTTGGGAGCCCATAGGAGAGGGGAATAAGATTTCTGAGTTTGTTGTAATAATGTAAGTGTTGTGGTTGTGACAGATTGATGACTTTGTTGTGTTATTTCTGCTTGGTTTTGGAGGAAGGGGGTTGTTTGGGGGTTTTGAGTTATCTCGTGGTGGTTTTCTGGGTTTTTTTTTGGTTTTTTGTTTGCTTGGTTTTTTAACTTCTACAGTAAAGCTTATGTAGATTTGATAAAGAGTTTTTCCTCTTTTGCTTTATGCCTTCTTAATGTAGGTTTCCTATGATTCAACTGAGCAAGTTAAAATACTGTTTGTTAATTCAAAACCATTCTTCTAAATGTACTGAAAAAAGAGAAACTCTTTTGTCTTGTTGATCTGCACTTTTAAAAACTGTGTATTGAACTTAAATGTTTTTGTTTGGTGGGCTTTGTTTATGTTCCAGCTGGCTTTTTTTTATCACTTAAAAAAAGTTTAATACGTGCTAAGTAATAACAGTATGGTGCTCTGTATTTTTATTCATTTATTTATTTTTTACAAGCAGGACCAGTCTTCAGGGCTGTTGGTCAAAGAATCCCATAGAGGAAGGGGCCTTCTTACTGGTTCTTGAGCATCCTTCTGAGATAATTTGCTTGAGAATGTGCTTAAGACTGTAAGAAGAAACTGTTCTTCCGAGCTGGGTCTAAAATGATATTTCCAGGTGTTGGGAGAAAATGAATTTCATTGTCTGGTCTAAGCATAAATGTCACATGACCAAGGAGTATATTCTGGTGGCTGAAAGCCTCTGTGACATGTAAGCCCATCTAATTCGTTCTTTGCACCAGCAGCCTTTCAGGTACTTGCACTCCTTTTTAGTTGTTCTTTGCTTATTGTGTTCTTCAGCCAGGGGCAGTGCTTCATTCTAGTTCTAGAATTAGAGTTCAGACCTGACTTCACTGACCTGACCTTCCCTCGTGTTCTTCCACCCATGCTTTCTCCTGCTGGTGAGAGTGCTGCGGTTACTTTGTTCCTACATTTTGGATTCTTTCTACCTTGAAAAAAAGGCCACTTCATTTTATTTGTGTTGGTTTGGGTTGGGTTTTTTTTTGTCCTCCTGTAGTGCCGAATATCACAGCTTGTACCTTAGCTTTCTTCTATGGGAATGCTGTAACACAAAAACCTCTCACAGAAGAGTCATCTACTGGAAAGATGAGACACCTAAGCTCTTGACTAGTGAGAGAAGCGCTGTGTTTTATGTTTAAGTTTCCAAGTAGTTAGGTCATAGTGCTGCAGTTTGGTATGTTGAAAGTTTGGGAGTAAAGACAGCTGAAAGGCTGTGGATCCTGTGCGACAGATTGTGCATCTTTGTCCTTCTAAACTTCTTGGCCACTCTGCTTCCTAAATTGCTGCCTAAAAAACAACTCACACCTAGTTCTGAACTTGCAGACAACTGGGCTTGCCATGAGCAGTTTTATTGAAAGCTTGAAAAGTTCTAATTCAAGAGCTAATTGTATCTTTTGGATTTACTTTTGTGTTTTGACTTGTTATTTTAGCAGCTGCCCTCATACACAAAGAGAGAGGAGATAAGGGAGAAATGAGAGAATACTGAACATCTAAAAGATAAAAGTCCTTGGTGAAGTCTAAATTGCATTTTATTTCAGTGTTGCTGTTGTACTTAAGCAAAATGTTTGTGAAAACTGAACCTGGTTTCTAAAAAGGTTCACAAATGAGACCAGGATCAAATTATTCATCTGATCTTTCATCAAATAAGAAGAAAATTTTTAAAACTACAGCCTCATTTGGGTGCTAGTAGCTGTAATTTCATTGGCTGGAGATAACCGTGATTATTCTCCTGTGTTCAGCTAAACAAGCTAATTGTAAAGCTTGTTTTCTGTTTGGCATGAAGTTTAAAATGTGTAGTCACACAAAAGAAGTATTAATGCCTTCATTTTCCTAGTGATGACTGATCTGGTTATCTCTGCTCTTTTCCCCTTCATTTGTAAAAGTAGATCTGGAAGTTGATTTTCTATGACTTTCTGACAGGTAGACAGTCTGAAAAAATACAGTGGGCATGTGGTTGGAATCTGTGCAAAAGGATAGCATTTTGGCTAGAAAATTAATTCATGCTTCAGTGTGTTTTGATAGTAAGATAGGGTGAAGCTGTGGTGTTGATGTGAATGATTCTGTGTCTCTGCTTATCACTTAAGAATGAAAGAAAGCAACACTGAAGTTTCTGGTCAGAGAACTAACTGGACATGTAACCTGCTTTGAAAAGATCATACAGATTTGTTATCAACTCTGTGCTTCCTCTAGCATTTGTTCTCTCCTTTCAGTAGCATGGAGAGAACAATTAGGCAGAATGAATGAGATATCTGGCAGAGAAAAGTTTAAATTTCTAAGTGGTCTAGTAAGATCCATCAGCTCAGCACTGGCTGAACAAATGCTGGGGTTACTGCCAGGGGAGCAATGGGAGTTACAGAGCTGTGGAAAGAAAGGGGGAATGGGCTCCTTCTTTCTGTTCAGTAGCAGTGAGCTTGGACTCTGTCTTGCCCAGCTGGGTCGTTTGTGATGAATGATGTTTGTGGAAAAGTGAATGATGGCATCTGAAAGAAATTGATGTAAGGGGGGGGAGCATTTTCATTTTGAAATAGAGTTGCTGCTAATAGTCTTATTTTGTAATAGCTCAACAGGAGGACTTAATTTTGGAACTCTGGGCTCTTCCACTGCTACGGCAACTACATCGGCTCCTTCATTGGGTTTTGGGAGTGGACTTTTTGGATCAAAATCAACCACTGGCTTTACACTAGGAAGCACCAGTACAGGTAGAGAAGAATTCTTGTACTGCAAGTTTTGGATTCAGCAGTGAAGATATAAATGATATTTACTCAAACTGGGTCATACTAAAATGTTTACTCTTTTACAGTCGTTCTGTAGCTTAGAATATTACCTACCATTTTATATTAGAATAATATTACAATTTTATAAAGCTGCTTCTTTGAGTAGTTTGAAAGATCATTCATTAAGAATTAAGTGGTACCAGTGCAGCAGAAAGACGACTGCAATTACCAGAAAACTTCCTGGGCCATGTGTAAATTGTTTTGTAGTTTGAATCCTGGTGTATTTTAAAAATCTTAACTTTTCATCCAGGATGCTCAGAATTGACTTAAGATTGAGGTATATTTAGATTTTAAAAGTAGTTTAAAACTTGGTGAGATTGTTTGCATTTGTAATGCAATACTTGTAATTCTACAGTAGTGAACATTTCTGAGTTTGTTGTTTGGGGATATTTAATGCAATATACCTGAAGAAATTGAATATTTTCTTAGGTCTCTAATTCAGCCTGTGAACATAGAGCTTCGTAATAGCAGTAATGGAGTACAAAATTATAAAGCTTTCCTGACAGGGTGGGTTTTTTTCAGCTGTCAAGCAAACATAAAAATAAATTTTACTTTGCTGCAGTATTGCTAGATAAAATGGTCTTTTTCTTCTTGTATGCTTATATGAATAGATGGGGAAAGTTCTAAGGACCAATCTACTAAAAATAAAATCAGCAATAGACTGAAAGCTTGTATTACTGTGGTTGGCTACATTGGGGTAATTTTATTTCAGTGATTCTTTTGATAATCTAATCAAATGGTTTTTAAAATATGAAGTGGCCTAACACTGCGTCCAGAATAGTCTCTTTAAAGTGGGCCAGAAACCCTAAACCAAGACAGGATTTTACAAGGACTTTAGACTCTGAAATCCTTTTCATTGTACTGTAAATCTGCTGGTATGCATGCTGATGTTATGTACTACCATGTGGCTAAAAAAATACATGGTACAATTTCTAGAATTTTGAAATTTCAGATAATATACTGCTGTGTTAACATCAGCTTCACTGTTAGCAGCATCTTACAAAGACAAGTTACGTTTTTTGAAATCAGTTGCGCTTTAATTTCTGCTGCTGGTGTTTACCCATAATGTTTTCTGTGTTAGTATATTATTTTTCAATGCACTACAGAAAAAGAACTTGTGTAATAGCTGTCTCATAATGTTGCATTAGTTCAGGATTTTGTTTCATGTTTTTTACTGTCACAGCTTCTCTGTGGCCTTCTATTTCTGTTCTTACCCTGTTCATTTGTTCTTATTCTTAAAGCAGGAACAGCAACAACTATTGCTACAGGACTGACATTAGGTAAGGACCTAATTTGGATTTTAATATTACATAGACAAAAATCTCCAAGAGTTAAATCTTTCTTGTAATGTATGGAGCTAGTGATCAAATGTGAGCTTTATTCCCCCATAACTAATTGCTGTTGGCTTTGCAACCCAAATGTTAAGGCTGTAAATCAGAATGGAGCCCTGAAGTTCTGGGCACTCTTACTTGTTAAATGATTCAGTTCTTGTACAACAATGGCAGTCAGAAGTTGGACTTTGTATTTATGTTCCCCTAATTAGTTTCATCCTTCAGCAGAGGGAAAGGGAGATCTGTTACCAAAGAATTATTCATACAGAATCTCTTGGTCTAGTGAATCCTGTGTGAACATGTTTGTTTGGTAATTATCTCTTTAAGAAAAATAAAGATGATAGAACTGGGAACAGACTTTGAGAATATTTTTTGTTTCTCTGATCCATCTGTGGTGAGTATTTTGTAGTTGTCATTAGAAGCACAGGAGTATATGGGTTGCTGTTAGCTTGGTTTTGATTTTGTTTTCTTTTTAAACAGCAGCTGAGGTCTGAGGAGTAACTGAGTTTGGTTATCACTAATGTTAAGGTTGGAGGTGCTACAAGACACCATGCAGTCAAAGAACTTAGGAAGCCATACTATGAATAAATAGGTAAAAATAGTGTTGAATAAAGAAGGAAATCAAAAGGGCAGAAGGGAGAAGCAGCAGCTAACCCAGGAGAGGCTGTGTGATACATAGTCATGTGGAAATCAGTACTATGCAGATGAACATTAATTCTTTTCACTAGCTGGATGAAAATATGTCATCCAAAACAGCAGTTACTGAGAATACAAAGTATGTGTTTGCTGTTGTGGTTTGAGTATGTACGTGCACACCCCTTTACTTTGTAATAGGGATTCTAGAACGTGAAATGTGTTCTTACTATGAAAACAGCAGGAACTAGAAATTGTTTTGCTTCAAAAATGTTTAAAAGCTTTGAGGGAGTAACATTTGCATTCATTTTGGTGTGCCTGTCTAATTGGGAATTTGTAGTCTGTGTTATGAGCAGTATTGTTTATAGCTCCATTTTCCAATGTTTGTGTCATCTACTAGATGCTTTTGGTGGAAGTAGGTTTTTTTTAATACAGTTTTAGGATTCTAGTAGGTATAATTGCCAGTCCAGAATTAAAGCCCACTGGATCCCTAGGATTTCTGGAGCAAAAAATGCCTGTGCAAACCACTGAAATTCATTAGAAAGTTCTGTGGGAATATTTTACTTGATGCAAGTGATCTGTTGTGCTGCCTCACTCAGGCTGGTTAAGTGAGATGCAGAAGAGGTGGTGAGTTTAGCTTTCATTCTCAAACAGAATGTTTCAAGAGTGATAACTGGTTTTGGATTTCTTCTAGGCACACCTGCCACCACATCAGCAGCTACCACAGGCTTTAGTTTAGGTTTCAGCAAACCTGCAGGTTCAGCCACACCATTTGCTTTACCTGTTACTTCTACCTCAGCGGGTGGCCTGTCATTATCATCTGCTCTCACATCAACTCCTGCAGCAGGTAAGAAAATGTTTAGGGGTATGGGGCTATTTTTTGTTTGCTTGTTAACAATAAAACTTTATTGTATAACAGTTCCACATCTGTTTTTCTATCATTTATGTAATCTTGTGGCCCATGAATAAAGGGGTTCATTTGACTTCTCGAGTTCTAAATTTGGGTACCCTAATACAGACAGAATTATGGTCAGAGAACCTAGTGCTATAGACAGCATATAATCCAAGTCATTAGAGGTGTAGCAAGAGCTGATTTGTCATTTACAATTATTTTTC
The DNA here is from genome assembly GCF_027579445.1 of Ammospiza nelsoni. Classification (NCBI taxonomy): domain Eukaryota; kingdom Metazoa; phylum Chordata; class Aves; order Passeriformes; family Passerellidae; genus Ammospiza; species Ammospiza nelsoni. Next base: position 49,098,131 of record NC_080634.1, read on the forward strand.
TTATTGTTAACCTCACTAAAGATTGAAAGCTTCCTTCTTATGCAGCTGCAAATTTGGGAAATGCCTACCTGTTGGGAATGGCCTGAAATGGTTAACTAGCATTGGAAATAATGTTTTTAAACATTTTAAATTACTTCTCATATTATCATTCCTGTCATCATATTTAACTCAGCTGAACTGCACCATGCATGATTGAGACTCTTATTTTTCTTAACTTTCGAAGTCTGCATTTGAGCTCACCTCTCCAAGCTCAGTGTCCTCTGTTCACTGTCCCTTTATGCCTGTGGTCTTTCTCTACTCAGTTCTTCCGTTTATTACTAATAATTTTTAATTGGTATTCCAGAAGGCAGCTCAAACCACCATGGAAATGTTATTGTAGCATGTGTCTTGTGTAAATATTTTAATGTTAAAACAATGAAATTTCAGCATTTTAATATAAAAATCACTGTCATTTACTAGTTCAGTTATGCTGTAAAATAAATTCTGTCCTAGGTTCTAGAATCTGTAATGGTCTGGGCGACTGCCACAATTTTTGTATAGTTGCAGGTAAATATGGACTAATTAGGGTTATGATGTTGCAAAGCAAAATAACATGTAATTCAAAAGGCTATGGCTTTGTGTGAAAACTCTGCAGGAAATAAAAACATTTATTATCCAATTATGATAAAGATGCTGTTGCTGTTCAGACCTTTCAGTTATTTTAGATTGTCTATGGATGTATTTGAAGGCAGTGTCTGCATTAATCTGGTTTCTTTTCTCTACAGGAACTACTGGCTTTACATTAAATTTGGGTGGCACAACTGCTCCAACTACAACTGCTTCCACAGGCCTTTCCTTAGGAGGAGCCTTAGCAGGCTTAGGAGGTTCACTCTTCCAGAATACAAGCACAGCAGCAACAGGTGAAAGTTATTTTAGTTTTTTCTCCTGTCTCGAAACAATGACATTTACTGTGTGATTGTACAATGTAAGATTTCATTTATACAAAGTGTTAACACTGTGGGAGTGTAGTTTTTAACAGTGTTAAGAACAGTGTTGCTATCCATAGACAATAAAAATGAAACTGAAAAAATTGTCTCCTTTCTTAAATTAATTTTTACTGAACACTTTTTCAAAAGTGAAAATATAAGGGAATCTTTGTCATTCCCATAATTGGCTCGAGGAAGTTGATGACATATGGGGAGAGAACAATGATACATGACTATCTATGGAGAAATGGAAAGCTCTTTATTTTTGATGTGTGTTGGTCTGAATAAAATATTTCACTGTCAGTGTTGTTGTCAGAGACTTCACTGTCATTTCATTGCTTCCTTTTTTAGCTCTAGAGGAAGAATTTGTGCTGTTGTTGTAGTCTTGATAACACTGCAAAAGGTGAAAATACTGTTTGGATTTTTTGTAGGACTTGGGCAGAATGCTTTGGGTTTGTCTCTGGGGACAACTGCAGCTCCTTCAACTACTGCCAGTGAAGGGCTTGGTGGCATTGATTTTAGCAGTTCTTCAGACAAAAAGAGTAAGTTTGTTTTAAAACATTTTTTAAATTGAGATGATTATCAGAACACTGCAGCAAAGACTTTTATTGGGTTAGGAATGTGGGATTAAAGTTGACAACTTTAACTTCGCTCTTTCAAAGGCATTTCAGTTGATTTCATTCTTAGATATTGTGTTTGTACAGAAGAACAAGATTGTGTTTGCAAATGCAATGTAATACTAATTATTAATTTAAAATATATATAAGCTTGAGAACCAGGATGTAAATCCTTGAGCTTCTTGGGAGTGAAGACTCAGAGCTGCTTGCAGAGATCCCATCACAGGTTTCTGCTCTGTGTCAGATTGTCACTAGAGGGAGGAGCAGAGCTATGTTTAAGTAGTGTGTTACAAGTATGAAGAGCACTGGGTTGAAATTGCTGTTGTCCAGCTGTAACAGATCTTAAACTTGTTTTTTTCTTTTGAAAGCCTGCACAACTAAAGTGTCCTAATTTTAGATGTTACTCTTCCAAACTGTTTCTGGTAGTGTGTAGTTATATATGAGATGTTCTGTCAGGTTGTTAAAAGCAGTTATAAAATCTTTACTTCTGTGATAGCTTTAAAGTACTTAAGTAAGGGAATGTTGAGCATTGACATATGGACTCTTGTTAATTTGCCTTGCTTCTACTGGGGAATCTGTTGATTTAATCTCTTTATTTCATTCAGGACTGAAATTTTGAATTAGGTATGCCAACAGTTAAATGAGAAGAAAATACATAAGCTCCATGAAACCAGCTTAGAGAGTAGCATAATTCATGGAGAGAGTGTTTTTACTTGTAAAAGAGAGGACATATTGACTGTCAAAACTGGAATACTCTGGATGATGTTGATTGTTTTTAGAATTTATTACTGAAACTTGGGGTAATGAAAAGGCCCTGACACTTAGGGGATTTCCATTACTATAATATTTGGATATCACAATACTTCCATAGCATACAAATATCATAAAATAAGGACCAGAGAGCCAGAGAGTGAAAATCTACTTTGATAATAGTGTTGTTTAGTTCACCTGTTAGGATGGAAACTTAAATGAGTAACCTACATTCCCCTGTATGTTGTATAGTGGAACTGCTGAGTTGGACTGTTGCTGTCAGGATGAGCAGAGATCCCTTAGCTAAGCAGTGGGAAATGTCAAAGGAGACTTTTTTTGAGATTTTAATTCAGAAGGGTTTCCCTTAAAGGCTAGTGCTAGCTTAAGCAGCCTTTATGAATATCCCTACCTGTGTGCTGCTACTTAGTTCTGTCATTTCAGTTTGTACTACTATATGAGGAACTGCATTAAGATTTGAGAGTGGTGGCACCATGGTTTTGAGGGTTTTATTTGCCCTTTGCTCGTGAAGGAAAGGAAGGGGGTGATATGGCTATGAAAGAAAAGTGCCCTAGCAATCCCAGCACTAGCCTGTGTTCTCTCTTTTAGAACTGGTAATAAAAGTTTTTGCTTCTGATCATCTAGTATTTCTTTAAAATATGGCTGCAGGGAATAAAAACCTATTCTAATTCATATTTTCTTCTTGTATTGCTAAGAGAATGTTAAAAAAAGTAAAATCTGAAGCACTTACTTGCCTAGAAAGTAGCAAAATCTGATGTCAAATTTTTGTCTTGTAAGTATTGTGACATACAGCAACAACTTCAATAGAAAGAAGTGTCTGGAGTACAAAAGTAAAGTGTGCATAGCTTTCTGCCTATTTTTTAGATTATCATTTAGATGAAGTCTTAAATTCTGGTGTATGTCCATCATGTTTTTTTCCCCTCTAATTTTGTGTAGATATTTTTTTTCCCGTTAGTAGAAGCCATAGGGAATTTTTGTGAGTGCAATCAGTCTAAAGTCCTGGGTGACGGTCCACCAACAGTTTAAATAGATGTTGCTTCTAAAAGTAATACTTTCTGCTGGCAGGAGCACTGACTTGTGCGGCTTCAAATGTCTGTGGTACTAGCATTAGCTGTGTAGCTGCTTTCTGCCTTTGTGGCTCTGACAGGATGTGAATTAGATTCAGCTGAAGAAGGTGAAGCCCTTTTCTCGGGCTGAGTGAGTGCTCTTCCTAGCAGACTGCTGTGGGATGGAATGCAATTACTGCCACAGCCATAACTAGAAATAGTTGTGCCCTGTTATGCATGATGCTGTTTTCAGCTCTGTTCTGTCACTCAGAGGCATTTGGCATCTTGATCCACAGATGTGCAGTTTATAGTGTAGGTGGCAGGTAAGCCGTAGTATTTTCAGTTCTGTAAAATCTCACTCACTTCTGGAATTAATGCAATAGCAGAATTCTTTGACGAAGCTCAGTGGGCAAGTGTTCATTTCCTTCATATCTGAGAGGAGTCTGCCATTGCTGAATTTAAACACTTGAATGTTTTGTGGGTTCAGGTCAAAGTGAGTTGAGGTTGCATAAGCAGAACAGGTTTCTTATGCAACTGTAGTTGTTGATGTGTTTGTAGTGAATTGTGTAGTGACACAAGAGGTTGTTACTCTGAGTGACAGGAAGTTAGCACTTCAATTGTTGAGCCATTGTTCCTGAAAATATAGTTACCTCTGAAGGGGTTGTAAATTAAAACCCATATTTTCTTACAGCTAGCCTAGTCTGTTCCACTTATCATGAGAAATCAAGTAGATTGTAGTCATTAGTTCTTCCTTAAAATCTCATTAAGATTCTTTTGTTTGTTCTTCAAAGCTTTATTTATGACCTACAGTTTTTATCTTCTAGGTGACAAAACAGGAACAAGGCCAGAGTAAGTGTCAGATTTTCTTTATGTTCCATGTTGTAATAGAAAAAACTAAACAAATATTTTCACTTTTTTGCTGGTTTGATATTGAAAAAATATCTGCATAACCAACATTTGCCATATAGGTAATTTAGTAATGTTTGGTCATGATTTTAAGCAATTCTTCCTTCAAATGCAATACCTACAGCATATCTGGCATCTGCCATAGACCGATCATCTGATCCGAAATGTGGTTTCTGCAAACTTGCAAAGTTCTCACACCACATGCTTGAACCCTGGCATAGGATCTGTGTTTGTTAATCCAAGTCACTCCTAGTTGCAATATTCATGCAATGAGTGCAAAACTCTGTAATCACTCACCTGAATGTTCAGTGATATTTACTAGACATGTAAAAATGTTTGGCAGTATTGAAGGACCACCTAAACATTCATTGTCTCTCGTAGAGATAGCAAAGCGCTGAAGGATGAAAATCTACCTCCAGTTATATGTCAAGATGTAGAAAATTTACAGTGAGTAGTGGTTTTTATTTATGATGGTTGTTTAGCAAAAGTATCGTATACTGTTGATGCTCTGTGACAAGAACATGTTCCTGCAGGCTGCATGAAGCCTACATTTTTCTCAGAGTATTAAGCCTGTTGCACATGCATAGTGAGCATTGAACCTTATATCCGTATTGCATGTGCATCTTGGATCTTGTATGGAATAGAGAATTATAAGTGTCTTCTCTTGGGCAGGAAGGAAATGGTTTGTAGACTGGGCTGCATGCCTTGTATTTGTGAGTTCAAAGTGACAATTGCTTTTACACAGATGCTCATGTATTACTGTATATATAAAATGTTCTGTATATCTTAGTTTGTCGGGGTCAATGTAACATTTTTAAACACTTGCTATTTAAAATTGAGGAATTTGGGGAAGGGGGATTGCTTTTGTTTTGGTTCGGTTATTTACAGTATTAGCATGCTAGGAGTTAGTACTATGCCCTATGGTAATTTTACTGTTCAGTACTTGGTTTTGGAAAAATAAATTTAATAGCTATTTAAATAATGTGAACAAGAGGTAAACACATGGGTACTTCAGGTTCATTATCTAATGTTTCTTTCCTCCCCACCCCTGTTTTTTTACCTTCCCCAGGAAATTTGTGAAAGAACAAAAACAAGTTCAGGAAGAAATTAGTAGAATGTCCTCTAAAGCGATGCTTAAAGTTCAAGAAGACATTAAAGCTTTGAAACAGCTTCTCTCTGTAGTTGCCAGTGGGCTACAGAGAAACATTCTTAATATTGACAAGCTGAAAGTTGAAACTGCACAGGTATAATTGAATATAACCTTTGTTATGTAGAGTTTTTATGCTGATTATTTCATATAGAATAGCTAGCCTTTTTTATCAGTCAAGTTAACATGTGTCCCCACTAAACAGCTGTAAACAGAATGAAAAATTGAATCACTTCTGATCTCTTTGAAGTTACTGGGGGAAACTGAAATTTGTGCTGTCAGTATTTTTAGATAAGTACAACAGCAGTAAAATGACTTCTATTCAGGAAAGCAGTCCTACATAGCGAAGGCGATAGACAGGAATGTGTGTGCGCTTTAGTTCAATTTTAGTAGTACATTCAGCTGCTAGTGAAGACACATTTGTAACAACATGATAGACTCTGGAGCAGCAAAAATACAAAGACACGTTCTTCTGATGGCTTTGGAGGGAAAAAAAAAACAGATTACCCTATAATGTTTTAGGGACCAAAATTTCTTGATAAGCACTACTATTCATTTAGGGAACTTAAGTCACATATCTGTCCACCAATCTGTGTCTGAACTGTGCAGACAGTTTGATCTCAAGTTCTGATGCAGATGCTTTTCAAGTTCTCTACCACCTTTGTTTCAACTAGCATGTAAATAAGTGATAATTTATTCTCAAGTCAAAAAGTTGATGTTTTTCTGTATTCTATAGTTGCCCCTTTTCAACAGTTTTCTATGAAAACAAAAGCTAGTTAATGATATTTTTATATTTCTGTACATAATTCAGTTGAGTGTAGTCACAGAACCAGGCACTGAGAAATTCTTAATGGTAAAATTATTGGGAAGTATTAAGCAGAAGTGTATACTGTAATTATAATGTATAACATTATAATTTCCATAGAGAGGCATTTTTCTAACGTGATTTATGTTTTTTTAAAAAGTCAAAATAACCCTTTTTTTCCTATTTTTTCTCTTTTAGGTGTGTTATTCCTTGTACTTGACTATTGCTTTTTTCCCCCTTTACCCCTCAATAATTACAATATTTCTGAAGTAAAATTAAAAAAATTGTCTCTGACAGTTTACTGTAGTATTTTCTCAACTTCTGAGCACTTAATGTGCTTTCAGTATGTGCTGTCTTTTGTTCTGTCCCCAAACTTTTGTTGGTATTTGCAGTTCTCCAACTTTCTGATAGTCAGTTCTTTGGATAAATTCTGATCAAATTTTATCACAGTGTTAAATACATGAAGAAAATACTTTATGTGAGTGAAGAGTAGAGTCCTAACATTTTTATTTTTGAACACTTTGTGCAGAAGCTTATATTTTATTAATTTTCTCGTGTTTATTTAGGAGCTAAAGAATGCGGAAATAGCATTGCGAACACAGAAAACTCCTCCTGGTCTTCAGCATGAAAATACAGCCCCAGCAGAGTAAGTTACTGTTACTCGTAGAAAATAGTCGATAATACAACTTGAAGAAGAGGAAAATTGAGGATACCTTATTGGAGCCTTTCAGTACTTAACATGCACTTGTACAAAAAGCAGGGACAGAATTTTTAGTAGGGCCTATTATGACGGGGACAATGATTTTAAACTGAAGCAGGCAGACTCAAGGAAGAAACTTTTTCGATGAGCGTGGTAAAAGTGGAAAAAGTTGCCCAGTGACATATTGGATGCCCTGTCCCCGGAAGCATTCAAGGTCAGGATGTCCTTTCTTATGGCAGGGGATTTGGAAGGGACCTTTCAAGGTCATCTAGTCCAACCCAACTGTTTAAAGATTCTATGAACTTCATAATAGGATTTTTTTCCCTTGCTTTTTGTAACATGTGTACGGAATGCTTCATAGAATTGGTGTTTTATTTCTTCACTTAAATTATCTTTGTGTCTTCAACATGAAAAATACCCTTCACTCTTGTTGCGATTGTAGAGTGACATCAACAATGTCATACAACCTAACTGCAATTAATTGAACAAAAATTGGCGGCTAACAGAGATCAGGTAAAAAATTTCAGACAAATTAGTAAAGTTTAATCATGCAATTTCACTGTATTACCTATCTAGCTACTTCAGAATCTTGGTCGAACAGTTTGAAGTACAGCTGCAGCAGTACAGGCAACAAATTGAAGAACTGGAAAATCATCTTGCTACTCAAGCAAATAATTCACACATAACTCCACAAGGTAAATGTTTCACTTCTAATCTTTTGTACACAAAGAATTTAGCAACTTATCATTATAACTTAGTAATTAAACTTTCCCCTCTTTCGTTGTTGGGTTTTCTCATTTAATGTACTGAACAAATTATTGTTCAGATGAATTCTGTAGTTGTTCAAGGTAAAGATTTGGAATTAAAAGTTCCATTCATAAGGGTTCTTGAGCTATTTAACATGGATCCATTTACTGAGTTGCGATTTTTAAGCCTGGTTTGTTTTTACATCTGCATCTCCCTTCACCATCTAGCTGATGTCTGGCACCTTCTATTTTGCACTGGCCTTCTGGCCAGACAAATGTGGGTGCCTGGTCTGTCAGCACCAGATCAAAATGAGAACTTTTCCTTAGTTTGCAGCCTGTTGGTTTTGCTGTCAATTCTGAACAACTGAGAACATTGTATTTTGTTTGCTGCCACATCATTCAATCTTGAGAAAATCTCTCTGGTCAAATAATGCTGACCTCTGGGCAGTAGTCTTCTAGTTGTTTACCATTCCTGTGGTCATAGACAGCTTTATATTCTGGACCATTTTAGATACAGGTCCTGCAATAAGTAATGTTTTCAAGTGCTTGTCTTTTTGTGCTAAGTGCTACTTGAACATCTTGCCAACACAGAATGGTGCACAAATTTTATATGGACTTTATATGTCAAAAAGCAAGAGGACTGTCTAGATCTAGCTTCCATAGTAAAAGATCTGCTGAATCTTGAGGGTTCTCTATCTTTGTGTGACCGTCTTCTCCATCAAGAATGAGAAGGACACCTTCACAGGTTTTCCTGAGGTTTTCACCAGTTTCTGCTATAACCAAAAGGTTCCTTGCTTGTGTAGGCAAGGTTCAATCTGTTGTGTCAGTTTGAGCATATTGTCAGCAGTACCTGGTGATCTAGTCAACACTATTGCATATGTAGCTGTTATCATACAGAAAAAAACTTCATTTGCCATGCAGATTTCCATGACTCGATGTCCTGAAAATTTTGCAATATCTTGTAGTGTCAGTACCAGCAAATTGCCTCCAGACCAATTTGAAACTTGTGACCAGTCTTCCTAGATACTGCTGCTTCCACAACCCTGTGGGCTGGCATGAATTGATTCTACAGCTTTCCTGTTTTTCAAGGGTGAAATTCCTCTATGGACAGGCAAACATTTTCAGTTCAAGAATCATTTCTAGATCTATACATCTTCAAGAACTTGATAGCTACTATATGCATTTCAGTGTACATATATCTAAATATATTTGTGTTCAGGCTATGTGTATCATTCAGAGGAAACATAGTAGCTGATCTTTTCACAATGAAAGAACAACTTCAGTACTTTTATGTCCTCCACTTCGGTACATTGTTTCAGTGCTTCTATGAGAACAGCATTTTTTTGTGAGCAGATACCTCATTCTGCCAAAATCCTTGAGATTTTCCCTTTGGTGCTAAGGTTTTGCCTTAGTGTTGGGTCAGTGCCCTGAAAATACTTTTGTATCTCTGTGGGAAATAGAATATCCCAAATAAAAGGCAAGAAGCTCCCTGTTGGTCTTTCTCTGATTATGATATCCTCGTTGGTAGAGCCAGATTAAGAGATCCTGTGATGCTTATTAATTATGTCTTTAAAATGTAAATAAAGCTTTCATTCTACTACTTCTGACAAAATCAACTGAACACTTAAGTATGTTTTAAGTCAGAAAGAGTGGAAAATATATACAAAGGCAAGCAAATCTGATTTAATGTATCTAGGTAAAAGCCAGTGAGGTAAATAATGTTCCTATGTAATTAGGTTACAATTAGTTTAAATGTTACTTTTTCTATATAATGGAGTCATAGGAAGCTTTTTACCATATATATAAAAATAAATCTGAGAAAACGGTACCTTTCAAAATAAAGTTGGAAGCCCTGTCGGAAAGTTATTAATTATAATTAATTAATTAACATTTATTAATTATTTTAAATCAATTATCCAAATCCTTGGGATAATTTGTGGCACCCAATTTCTTGCTCAAATCTCATTTCATGAAATTGTTTGTGCTTTGTGTGCTGTATGGGTTTTAGGTGATTTCCTTACTTTGGTACAAACACTAAATCTTTTCTTCTGATAATGAGATTGTTACTTACCAATATTTTATGTGCATCTTACAGATTTGTCTATGGCTATGCAGAAAATCTATCAAACATTTGTAGCTTTAGCTGCACAACTTCAGTCAATACATGAAAATGTAAAGGTATGTTTTGATGTGTTCCTGTGTATTTCCTGTATGCCTGTAAAGGGTCATCTTCAGGTGGTTTTGTTTTGGGTTTGTTTGTTTGGTGGTTTTGTTTTTGGGGGTTTTTTTTGTCCTTATGTTAAATTGACTGCTTTTAAAAATTTTCAAACTGTCCTGGAGAAGTGCTTTGATTAAAAACTAGCTTTTGTTCAACTGAAGTTGCATATAAAGTATTTACTAATTGGGATGACAGCAACTGACCACAATCATTTGTGTTACAAAATGTTTTTCATTTAACTCCTTTCCTTCTAATAGTTGATTTTTAAAATGTCTGTTTTCAAAATCATGCTTGTATGTTTTGATTTTTGCCCAATGACCTCTTGATCTCAAGCAAAGATGATCTAAATCTGCTCTTGCTCAAATAGATAACAGGAGAAAAAAAAAGTGACTTTCCATATGTAAGATTTTTCAGCATATCAAAGAGTGTTGGTTAGAAAGTTGTGTGCTGTTCATTTATTGTTTTTAAACCTGGCTTTCAGGGTAAGTAGTATTTGTAGAAAGAAAAATAAAAGTATCAAAGGTTAGATATCAAAGGTCCTAATTAGGCCTGTTTTTTCCATCACAGACTAGGGCTCATTCCATTTCCATTTTCCCATTTACTGTTCTGCATATGTTCACAAAATGTCACTGTCCTCCAATCCTTTCAATCCATGATTTTTCTTGAAACCATCAGAATCCTTCCTGGCTACAAAAAACCAAACCAAAACAAACCAACTTGAAGAAGAGTACAAATGTTTGAATTTGTTTCTGCTAAGTGACTTTCTTAATGGAAATAGCTCTGTTAAAACTTCTTCTGGTTTCCTTCTCTGAGCTTCTTCTGCGCTGCATTGCTAGTTCGCTAAACATCTGAAATTTTTTACTTTTTCTGAATAAAGTTCAGAAATACTGAGGATCTTGTATGATCTTGATTCATTGCATTGCTTCTGTCAGCATAGATACTCACTGGTTTACAAATACCTGCCAGCAGGTATTTGTGCTGCTCTTAATTCCTTCAGTTTTGCTGCCAGGTGTAGAATGCATCAGTTCATCCATATTTTCAGCAGAATTACACAAAAGGTTTCCCAAATGTTTTCAGGGCTCATGGCTTCTGAGATCTGAGTGTAGCCTGAGTTTGTGCAGTGGTCTTTGTGATGATACATATGAACAGCTGGATTAGTGTGCAGATGTAAGCCATAGCATCTTCAGTACTTGTCAGTGTGACTGAACAGGAAAGACTTTAGTTTAGAGTAGAATTCTATTGCCTGAAATTAAGGTGGTGGTTTGAAGATTTTTCTTCTGGGAAATTTTTTTTGAGATTTAATCTAGTGGGTGAATATGGATGCTGGTATTTTGGAAGGCATTTTATAAATAGAGCTTCAAAAGCAGAAAGATGCATACTGCTTAAGTGAATCTGTCATTATAACCATCTGTTTTAGTTTCTCAGCTACAAGATGCTAGAAGGGGAGAGCAGTTTTGAAACTGGTCTCTGCCTAACCTGATGGTTATGATATGGTTTGTGGAAGGCAGAGCTGTGATAATAGTTCATTTCTTTGCCTGATGAAAAGTAAGTGTGCTTGGGCACAGTTTGAGTAGGTAATATTATTAAATCATTCAGCATAGTATAGCCTTAAAAACTGCTTTAGGATTTCTAATGGATTTTGTCACCTCTTAGGGCAGTCAGTATGCTATTGTATTAAATTCCATCAGAATTTTACAATTGTCTTTTCTCTCCAAAGACAGCACTTCTAATGTGATAATGGGGGCATTCTTTGTGTGGTTCCTGCTGTTGCTGGTTGATCTGGAATTACGGGGGTTCAAATCCGGAGTGAGAATTTTTGGACTGCAAACTCCTCTTTGAGGAAACAAGCATATGCTTAGCCAGGAGCACAGGACCATAGTATGCCTTCTATAAACTGGAAACTGTTGTCCTTTAATAAATCAATTTCATTTAAAGATTTCCTGTTGTAAAATGGAAATAATTAGCAGTTATCTAGTTAAAGATTTTTATTCCATTTTTGTTATGCAAGATACCTGTAGTTTCCTCATCTATGACAGACAGAAATTGTTCATGATGAACAAGCCAAGCTGGGCTATTGCCACAGAAGGTGGTGGAGTTTCGAGGGGGGGAAAGGGCAGAGGCAAGGGAGGATGTGGCGTCATGGCACAAGAGATGTGGGCTTCCTGTTACCCTAAGGCAGAATGATCTGTTGCATTTGCTCTGTGTTACATTGCTAATGAAATGCATCAGAAACAAGAGTGAATTCAAAAACTTAGCTCTTTGGTAAGAAGAAATGCAAGAGCGAAAGGAAGGAAAGAAACACAGGTGAAGGTGATAGGGAGCAAAAGCAGACTCCATGGTGGAAAGGTAGCACTGAAGAAAAGGGTGTTATTTTATAAGCTAGTAATGTGGCTTTATTTTTCCTCTTGGATCAGCTAAGTACAGTGATTCAAATTGAATTGTGGTGATTTGCTCCAACATTGAAAGACACAGGCTGACATACTGAACAGTATCAGTTATCCTCAATGGCTTTGCAGAATTTAAGTATGCAGCCTGTTCTGGCTGTGGCTGTTGCAAACCAGTTCTTTCTGTCTTATAACCTGACAAGGTTTTTTGGGTTTTGGAGGGAGCGTCTCATTTGTTTTGGTGGTGGTGTTTGTTGGTTTGGTTTTTCATGGGTTTTTCTTTGTTCTTTTAGGAAATGTTATTTGTAACTCAGCATCTCTTTCCTTATTAAGTTAAGGGTTTATGTCTGATACATGGAACTAAAATGGCTTCCTCCCATCCCCTTCAGATGCTCAAAGACCAATACCTTGGCTACAGGAAAAGCTTTCTGGGAGATGCCATGGATGTGTTTGAGGCAAGACGAACAGAAGCAAAGAAGTGGCAAAGCGCGCCACGCGTTACCACTGGACCAACCCCTTTCAGCAACATACCAAATGCAGCAGCCGTTGCAATGGCTGCAACACTTACTCAGCAGCAACAGCCTGCTACAGGTCTGAGTGCATTCAAGTTATAGATTATTAGTGTTATGACAATAGTAAATTTGTGTAACATTTTCTATGAGGTCTTCCTTTGTGTTAGACTGAAAATCTAAACGTTGTGATGAGTGAAGTTACTGATACATAGCCAATAGAAAAATGCAGGGTAGACTTAGCAATAATTATACAACAGATACTTAATCTTGTGGATTTACTTGTATTAGTGATACTTACTGTATTGTTCTAACTTACCCCTTGGAATGTGAGTCTTCACTCTGAAGTAACATCTCTGAATACACGTAGTATAGCCTCTTTCCAGAAATTGTATCATTACAATAAATTATTTTAAATTGGAGAGGAGAGAATATCTAAATGCATACTATGTTTTCTTTATGTAAAATTAATAATGCTTTTTTATATAGCACTTTGGAACTGTAAAATGAACAATGCTGTAGAACAAGAAGGATAGTGAAGCAAATCTCTGTAGAATAGGAAGTCAAATGCCTGGCTTATTTTGTAGCCAGTTCTTTTGTCAATATGATGTCGGAGCATTTTGCTGGCCATTCTACTATTGTGAAGAATTAGTAGAGAAAGTAGAGTGGGTCACTGGTTCTGCCTGTGCATGTAAGAGGAAGACCAAAACAAAGGAAATGCATGACCCACTGCAAATAAAGAATGGATACATGTGGCAAAGGAAATAATTTAAGACACCTTAATTGAGGTTGTTAAACTAACCAACCCTCTCTGAGGAATTTCAGAACACAGACAACTGAATTTGTATGTCATCAGGGACCAGAAATAAGGTCAATTCCATTTAATTTTACTTGAACAGGGATATTTATCTCTGTCAGCAAATTATGAAGAGTATCAGTAGCTTCATTCTACCTTTAATTTCCTAAAATATTATTCACCTAGGTGTACTGAAAGTGATAGTGCTTTCTATGGTCTTGTAACAGCAGTGATATTTTGAATGATGCTAATTAGAGACGTATGCAGCAACCATGTTAAGTTTGACACATTACTTGGTTGTCCTTGCCTTTTCATAAGAGAAATACCAAGTACTTCCAGCTCTCACCCTTCTAAACAGCAGGGAGATGGGTTTAAATTATAGGTATGCCAGATTACTTTGAACAGAACCCAAAATCTTTGTGAAATACTACTTTTCAGAATTTCAGTCATAGACCACAGTCTTTCTGTTGTCACTATGTTAATTCATTGAAATTTTGTTGAGGTGGCACTTTCAAAAGAGTTTGGTTTTGAACAGAAAACATGAGTTAATATAATATTATGCTTCAGAGGTTTTAATACAGATAGTAGTATTGTTGCACACTGTTTGTGCAGCCTAATATTGCCAAAGTAATTTACTCTTCATCTTTTTCCTTATCTTACTTTTTTTTTTAAGCCTCTCTTTGGTCAGTACAGGATTAGTTGTTTATGAAAGTCATACACTTGGGATGTCACATTTAAAATCATTCCTGCACTTTTATGAAATGAAGTGAGGGATTTAAAGTTCCTGAACTTCCTAGTCCAGATTCAAGGGAACTGCTAATAACTTCAGTGAGCTTATGCCACTTACGGCATGACTTTGTGAATATTCTCTTAGTAATAGGAATGAAGAGAGGAGAGGGGGAAAAAAATCAAATGGCAGAATTGGCCTGTACCAACATAACTGAGGTAATGTGACTCTGTACCTGGAGATATTTTGTAACATTTTGTAGTGAAAGGAGCAAATGGGAGTGTGTGAAGGTTGGTTTGTGGTTTGTCTCTTTTTTTCGTAGTTGTTTTGGCAGAGTATTTCAGAACCCAACATTGTGCCAACTACAAGCATGATGCAGATAGAACAAAGCCATTAACTTATATCAAACATGTCAGCAGAAGTAGACAACAATATTTTTACTGCTTATTCAGTTGAAATACTTCTACCCTCTGTGCAACTCGCTGGAGGACCTGAAGAAATAGAAGTAGATTGATGTTCTGAGTGGCACTTTAAGAATACTTGAAACTCTTTAGGGTTAGATGAAAGAAAAAGGTACTTGGAGTTCTCTCTAGATCAAAAGTAGAATTAGTCAGGCCTAAACTATTTCAAAGATACCTTGAAGCCCTAAAAGTTTGTTAAATGGGAACATTTCATAGCTTTCCTAAATGACTCATTTCAGAGCTTGACTTTTTCCTAGTTTCAGATTAAGGCTGCCAATTTTTGTTTTGGAGAAAGAGAAGAATCTGTTCTTTCAGTTTTGCAGGAATCTTTAAGGACTGCCTCATCTTTATTTCCTTTTTATTGCTTGAGTTTTTAGATGGCCATTTGCTGAAGTAATGCAAATGCTGCATGTTTTAGCTTTGTATTATGTTGTCGTGAATTGGATATACTATCTGCTAGAAGTTAAAATCATACATATTTCTTTGCAAGATCTGGATCTTGAAGGGTGGGGTAGATGAGGGATGGGAAAAGGTTCTGAGAAAAAAGGCTATGAAAAGAGGTGTATATAAAGGGAGGGGTAAGGGATGTCTGTGTAATACCTGATCTGCTATTGCTGTTTTTGAAAATGAGAATTAAACAAGAAAATTAATCTGGCCTTTATAAAGTTCTTGATGAAAAATGTAATATATAATACTCTAGTATTGAGGGATCAGGATGCTTAGTCTCTTTTAAAAAATATTTGATGTTTACAATGTTAAGTATTTAGTAAGATTAATTTAGAGTTAGTTACTGTTCTTTCTCTGAAAAAAGATAAATAATAATTTATTTTACGTTTCTTTTCAGAAGTCAAAAGTTTAGTAGCTACATCTAAGCTGTGGGATCAGGGAATGTTTTCCCAGTACCTGGGTGTAGATATGCACCCTGTGTTCTCTCTGTATGCCCAGACCTCTCTGGCTTCTACTGAAATAAATAAAGCCAGTGAGTCCTGGCCATATGAAAGAAAGGGAGCAAAAATGCACTCCACTGCTCACCTGGGATGGGTAATCACAACATCAGGATTGTGGTGTGCACATTAAAGCACAATTTTTATGCAGTTTTTTAAGCTAGAATTATTGAAATTATGCTCAAGTTTAGGCTGTACACAACTTTTCTCCCTAGCTTGGCACTTTCATTCTGAGCACAGCTTTTTTGGCACAGCAGTGAGGCTGGTCATGCTCTTCTGCAGTAGCAGATGAAATTTTAAACACTGCCTCATCTGCACCCTCCCTGAGCAATCTTGAACAGCGTTGAAATTCCAATGATAGTGGCTAATCTACCTATTTATGTTGATGGGATCACAATATAAGATTTCAAAGGAAATTAAAGCCTAGTGCACCGAGACCTGTAAATGCATGAGGCTGCAACTGATGTTTTTTGGGTAAGACTAAACTGTCTTAAAGAAAGGCTTTTCTTTAGGCTCACCTTTTGTCATGTAGAAATAACCCCCTAAGAAACTCACTGTCTCCTTTACTGGTGAAGTACAAAATTAGTCAAAGCATTATGAAGCTGTTAGCACACTTTATGTTTTTACTTAACTCAGTGTGAGACTGAAGTTCTAATTGGAAAGGATACTCAAATTTTATAGCACTTAAACTTCTTATTATGTGGTTTGATATTGACTTTGGTTAAAATGAACCAGTGTATGACTTTGTCACAATCAGATCTAAATTGTAATGCTAAATTTACTCACTGTTTAGACCAGCTGTAATTTTAAAAAATTGCAGAACATCAGTAGGAAATCTGTCTGACCTGTCTGGCTCTCTGTAATGGGTCCTATTCATTAAACTGAAGTGCTCTACAGGGCAAATACATCAAGTTCTAAAATGTTAAAACACTTTGTTATAAAGAATTTGTCTTGTACCTGTAATAGCCGGAAGTGCCATTTTTTCTTGCTAATACTCTCGGCTTCAAGGAGTCTTACTAGTCTTTTGCTGTTGAAAATTATGTTTACTTGCAAGAACTATAAGCAGTGATGATACCTTCAGAACATTATGGTACAAAATCAACAAATATCATATGCTGCTGCTCAATAAAAAGTTTGTTAGCCTAAGGCATAAGATCCTGTTTTATATGATCTGAGGTGTTTTAGTATAATGTTTTATACTGGCTCTAAAAAAAGCATGTTGCATTTGGTAAAAAGCTTGGCCTGGAGGACTGTAGTGTTTTATTTATAAGGTCTTCCACTAACAGTGCCTCCTACTGAGATAGAAACCTGTGTACTTGAGAAGGAACTGGATATGTGGTTTTGGGTTCTTTCAGTTAATTAGCTCACTGACTTGTGTAGGGGGTTTTGGTTTTTTGTCATTTTTCTTATTTTTTAAGAGCTGCAAGGTAGATGTATCAGTATTTAAACTGGATGTAAACAACTTTAGTTTGAAATCTGTGGAAATTTGTAATTGCAACATCTGATATACTTTTTTTAAAATGTAAGAAATAGCTTGGGTTTTCCAACTATTCCCTGCTAAGCAGAGTCTGAAGGCTAACGACTTTAGTTGGCCTTAAAATTTAGTTTTAACACTACTTGGTGTATACAGATGTTATTCAGCTTGGATCACGTAAGAATTTTGTGTTCCTAGCAAAAGTTGTCACTTTTCAACATACAGTGCCTTTCACTTGATTCAAAATGATTTTCCATTTAAATCTTGAAATACTGAAATTATTTTTAAGAGCTTGAAATATTCACATTTTAAAACTATATATAAATATTTGTAATGGGAAATTTTGAATTGAAATAGCCCAGATGTCATAATGGTTTAGGAAAAAGGTCAAAGTCATCTGAGCTTTATAGTAATATTTGAATAAATCATCACTTTCACAGAACCAGGATGTCAAGTATGCTCAAAGATGGAGAAGGCCATCTTGAGCAGAGGTGCGGATGTCTGTGGATTAAGAGTTTGGCACTGTATTTTATCTTTAATGGTTAAACTTTTAAATAGTGCACTGAAAACTGTTTGAAAAAGACAGGAATAGAAGATTGTACTGTGAAAACTGTCAAAATATATTACTTATTTATCAGAATTAATTATTTTAAATTGTGTTAGTGATGGGCTAGCAAGTTGATTCTTTATTCCCCAGGGTTAAGGTAAAATAAAAAAAGGAACTGAGACTGTAAATTTCATCTTGGCAGACTGAAATTGTTTTTTTGACAGTCCTGCATCTTAATGTGGATACGCAGGGAAAGTACTGTCAACTTTTTTAAATTACGGAACAAACTCTGAAATTTTGAATGTATCTAATTCATTAAGGTACACAGAACTGTGCCTTTTGTAAATGGTTATTTAAACAGGTGGTTTGACTAGTTTACCTTATTGAATGGTGTTATGTAGCAGAGCTTAACAGAACTCAGTTATCACTTGTGTGGAAAAAAAATGAATTGTCATGTTACTGTGTAATTGACTTGCTTAAAAATGAACAATAAATTTAATAAAATAAAGTCATTGTCTTGTTTTTTATCTTAGTGTTCTGTTTAAATTTGGATGGTATACTTGAGTAGTTTTGAAGACTCCTATTTATTAAATTAATTTTAGGTAATACAGTTTTAGTTACATTAGTGTCAATTCTTATGTTTCTAATTTGAAAGTTCTCCCTTACTCTGATTCCATTAATACAGGTGGCAAAATGTTGTTACCTATGAGTTCTCTCAAGGTTTTGATTAACATTTTAAAGCTTAAGGTGAGACTGGGTAACTTTTAAAAATACTAAATTATGTTTTTATGTTATTAGTTTTGGTTAGTTTCACCTTACTGCAATCAGTATTTTCTTAGATTTTTGGTAAGTGAATGTAGAGGCAGACAGTAAAGTGAGAAATTTTGATGAGGTAAAATCTGGGTTCTTAATGGGGTTTGTTGAAAGCAATGATGTTCGCATTATCAAATACTTGAATAAGTAAATAAAGGACCTCTTTACTGCCAAAGAGTAAGGCAAGTTTGTTCTCATTTTTTTTGTACCAGGGCCACAGCCATCTCTGGGAGTTAGTTTTGGAACGCCATTCGGCTCAGGTATTGGCACTGGCTTGCAATCAAGTGGCTTAGGTTCTTCAAGCCTTGGAGGTACACTTTAACTTTTCTAATCTTTCATTGAATTATTATATCGCACAGCTGAATCTCTTGCAAACCTTGCACTCCACTAAGAGGATGATATCTTTCAGGGAAAGACCTTACAGTTTGGCAGGTCTGTGCTTTCCAGGCTTCTTCCTGCCTAGCAGGAGGAGTTGCTAGGGCTAAGCCATTGTAGTGAAACCCCAAGATAAACAGGATTAGGTAATCACAGAGCGGTTGTGCTCTGAAAGCTAGGGAAGGACATCATGTGTGTTAGAGCTACAACTTGACTGAATATTACCTATATGAAAATTAGGCACCTGAGACATTAGATCACATTGTAGATAATCCATGGGAGTTTTTCACCTTTTAACTATAGAGACCTGTTTCTGCTTGTATTAAGATGAGAATAAATGTTAAAAAGTTACTGCCATTCTGTGATCCTGAAATCTGTTTGCTTTAGCACTCACTCTGTGCCTGAGTGCTGAGGTGGGGAAAATCTCCCCCCCAGCTGAAAAAGCAACACGTGAAAGTGAGGGAAAAATACTTACCGAAATGTTAATAGTGCTGGTGGCGACTGTATTCCAGGAGAACACATGACTGAAAAAGTAGGCAATATTAAAAAAAAAAAAAATTCCAAGTTAATGTAGACATTTTATTTTACATGTAATATATTCTCAGCACTAGAGCTACAGATAGAATTTAAGTGAGTAGCAGAATCTAATGGACATGTAACTTTCCTGTCTATGTAGGTTGGGGTTCCTACAGATACTGATGTTTTCTGGAGCTTTTATAAGATCTGCAAAGAAAATTGTTACATCTGCTGAGTGCAAACATAACATGGCTTTTCTTGTTACATCCTCCCTTCTCTGCAGCCTCAATCCCCATTCCTACATTTTACCTTTGAGCTGAACATATGAGTCAATGTTGTAATGTATTGAAAATAATTAAGCGTCACTCAGTATTGGGAAGATGATGCGACCTGGACATTACATGAGCTTTACCTTTAATAATCATCTTAAAATACCTTTCTATCTACCAGTTTCCCTTCTCATCAGATTTTAAGTGTTTTCAGATAAAAGAAAATCTATATACCTAAACAAGGAGAAAGTGAAAATAATGTGCTAAAAGGAAATTACTTTAGAATTACCAGTTTTTCCTGCAATGTTTTAAATGCCTTAAAAAACAAACCAAACAAAATTCTTCCATTTCTGCTGAAAAGGTTGTAGACTAAAGATTGTTCACTAGTCTTACATATGTAAATAAATGAACATTCCAATTGCTTTTAGTTTTGTCCAAAATCCTGACTTGTATTCTCTTTTTTTTTCCTAGCTCTCTGCCTAGGAAGGTATTTGTTTGCATCAATAATTTGCAAAATGTCTTAACAAATCCATAAGACTCTCTGGTAGAAGCAAATGTAGAAGAATAAACACATACCTGCAAAATAGCCTGTAGGTGTGTTCTTGGAAACAAATTGGCTGAATGATTGCTTAAGTTTGTTTGGGATTTTAATCTTAGGGATTAGGGTTTTTGAACAGGACAGTTTCTTGTGTATGCTCTGGAAGTTCTGTTTTAATTGGGGAAATTTGCTCTCTTTCCTTGATTAATGTTCAGTTTACGTTGACAGTGATAAACAGAGGCTTTTACATTTAAGTGTATAAATTATTAGCATAGACCCTATGCTTTGTTAAATATTTGCAGACACCTTGCCTGATCATTGGTTTTGGATTTCAACTTAGAAAAGACAAAAAAGTATGTAATTTAAATGAACTGTCTTACATGGAGATGATGCTTGTCATTACCTACCCTTAATTTGATTTTAAAATCTTAGAAAACTTGAGAATACTGCTTCAGATAGTGTGTTCAGTCCTTACTGGTTTTAAAATCTCAAAAATATTTCTGTAAAGGAATGGTAAATGCTCAGTTTGCAGTAAATAAAAGGATTTTTCCTCACTTGAAACTTAAGATGGGAGCATGATTTCCTCAAACATGAATACAAATACTATTTTCTTTTTGAAAACCTGAGACAGCCAAAATCAGAGTAAACAGTGTTCTTACTCTTCCTATTGTCTGGCCTCTATTTCAAGTTGCAATTTAGTTTTTCTTCAGAGTGACCTCATATTAATAACACAATTTGAAACCTTAAAAAATTTGTACTATGAAATATGAATTTCAGTTGCAAAATCAACAGAATTACATTTTGTCACAGCTGTACATTTAAGGCTGCCCTTTAATGGTTTTTATTCTGTATTTAAACTATGTTGTAGTTTCCTAGATAAAGCTCATTCCTAATAACCTGGGAAGGGAACGACTCTAAAATAAGCCATGTGTAAACTGAAGAAAATGCTTTTACTCTGTTTTAAGCATATTTCTTTTTTCTAGAGTTGTAGATGAAGATTGTGACTTTCTGTAATAAGTCATGTAGCTTATATCTGAAATTTCTTCGTTTTGGCTCGTTTGGTTACCATTTCCTGCCAGTTTAATGGCAATTCAGTAGATAGTTTTTAAACTCTGAGAGTTCACACCACCTGTTTTTATAATTTTTTCTTTATTCAGTTTTGGATTTCGAAGGTAGTATTTTTCTTAATACTTTCCAATTTGCACTGTTTTCTTAACATGATGCTGTGTCAAGGATAAAATACTCTTCAGACAATAATCTTAGGAGTATTTTTTTACAAATAATGCTTAGAATTATGTTTGGGTTTAGAGAACTCACCTGAAACCTATGTGTCTTTAATTGCTGTGTCTGTAATTTTTTTTGTTGTATGTCTTTACTATTATTCTACTAGGATTTGGAAGTAGCTCTGCCTTTGGAAGTAGTGCCACAGGAGCGTCATCATTTGGGTTTGGAACTACAAGTAAACCATCAGGAAGTCTAAGTGCAGGTTGGTTTGTTTCTTTTGAATTCAAAAATCAAGTTTATCTTAAAGCAAGTTTTATAATCAAACTGCTGCACTCACTCCAAGAAATTGATTGTTTAAAGTTGCATGTGTAAATCACAATTAACATAACTATTTACTTGCTAGAGACACATTTTCAGATAAGTTTCTGGGTTCTGTTGAAGGTCTCTTATGTAGACAGTATTGATTGAGAATTAATGTTTCCCATTTCATGGTGTCTGTCCCAATTAAGAGTGGAAGCAGAAGGTCAGATACAGCCTCATACAGAGAAGAGCAGTTGTCACTTGAATGTATGGTATGAGTTACTGATTGAAATTCATGCATAAATTAGTCACAAATATACTAGTAATTTGACTTACTATATTTACTAATAAGGTTAAAATTATTTTCTGGAAGCCCAGAGGTTTCCTTAAAAATATATAAGTGCTTACTCTGAATAGTGATTTGTATGTATTGTATCTCTGTATATATTTATAATTCATTATATTAACTACTTTGAAAACATTTCCATGGCAATTGAACTACACAGTACTCATTGAGCTATTTTGGTTTCATTTTTTGGGGGGTGATAAAATATGGAAGCTATTGTGCCTTAACTCAAAGTCTGAAATATAGCTGGCACTTCTATTTACCTTTTAAATAGGAATAGTAGCTTACTAAGTTATTACTAAGCAAATAGCTTCTATAGTCTGTCTTGAAGTCTTTTTTCAATGGCACATTGAAGGAGGATCATTTCTCAAGAAAAATGTTTGATCAACTGCTATTAAAAGAAAAGAGCATTTTGCTGGTATTTACTAGGAAGTGCTATGATTTGTATTCTGGATTCTCCTTGGTTAGTGATGAGTTGCTAGGCCTGTAAAGTACTTTAAGCTTTGCATTATAAGGTGGAAATGGCTCACTGGGTTGGCTGTGTAACATTCATGAATATTAACAACCTAGTAGATTCTTTATGGGACTCTTTACAGTATCTGGTGTCCAAGCATCAGCCTTCTTTTACTTAGCTCTTAATATGAGAAACAATTGGAAACTTACACTGCTTATGGTTTTATCTTGTAGCCTATTGTTCCTGAGTCTGTATTAATAATATTGCAGCATTTAAAGCTGCTGGATTATAAAGTTAATAGTTTTTAACATACTAAAAGTAGAATTACAAAACTACTTGTATGGATCAGTTGTCCATCACTAAATAAGCATCAAGCCAAAATAAATAAGTGTGTCTTAGCTACGTTGGTGGTGTGCAGAGGCAATTTAGATACCATTTCCCTCAAACCAGACTTTGTCATGGAGTCAGTGCCATCAGTCTCTTTTGCAAATGAAGGGATTGCATCCAATAAAATTAAGATTGTCAGTTACCTCAGAAAGAGTCTTAGCTACAGAAAGTAGCTGAATAAAACCAAGTGAAATGTAATTTCTGTCATTTTTTGCTTTGAAAATTAAGTGGTCATGAAATCCTTATCTAGATGAGTTATGAAATAGAAACTGCTATTAAAAATTTGGGAGTCCAAAAACGCACTTTTACCTTCTCTATCCAAAACCTTATGTCATATAGCACCTGGATTGTGTATGATCTATAATTTTATTGAGGGTGTATAAATGTGTATAAATTGGTTTGAATGATACCTGAGGCTAGCTAGGTTATATTTACTTCTTTCAAATTTGTTGTGTCCTGTTTCTTAGGTATCATTTACAGGATCTTGAAAGCATACTCTGGTTTATCTTACAATATAATGGTTGCATCTTGTTTCTGAATCTATTTCTTTGAAAAAGCTAAGAAAGTGGGGTGAATATGGGTTTTGGAATTCATTGTTGTTGCTGCTTGGGTTTAGATATGAGCAGTTAAGTGTTTTCCCAGACAAATGTGTCTGGGAACACTAGGTAAGTGTGTGTTCCAGCACACACTGTTCCAGGCTGCTTAGGCTGCCCCAGCTGTCCTCCACGGATTTTTGATAAGTTAGATCTTATCTTAAAACTATAATTATAAATCCCCAAATTAGTTCTGTCAGGAGTTTGATTTTTATAAGTTAGGTTTAATTGCTTTAAAAGATGCAAAAATATTTGTAGCGGTATTACTGCTCTTCTCCATTTCACTTTGTGTTTGAGGAAAAAATTCTGAGTCCTCTGATAGTCTTTGAGCATCTTCTAATAGTAAATTTGGCTTGGTCCAGGAATGGTTGTTGTGTTCATCAGCAGATGAAGAGCAGAGCAGCTTCAGTGTGCTTGCATTTTCTTTAGTGGACACAGATGTGGGATGGAACAGTGAATCAGGTGTCCCTCTTGAAACACACAGAGGCACTCCAGAAAGCTGACTCCAAAACAAGTCCCATTTAATTGCTACTCTTATTCATTTAATGGCAACCAAAAGGCTCATGTTAGTGAGCTATTGTAAAGGACATCAGACTCTCCAAGTAATGGGAAAAGGAAAAAATCACCATTAAATTTATTTAACAATTTAATAAAATGCTAAGAGGAAGGCGAGTGTTCAAACACAATTTTTGTGAAAACAGATGGTAAATATACTTTAAAGATCTGAGTTGAAAACTCCTGTTGGAGACTTATTTTTATTGAAGAATTGCAGCCTCAGTAAACTAGATAAGAGATAATAAGTGGGTTCATGGCTGTGTGGACTCATACTGCTGAAAAACAGACCTTAATATAATCTTTGAGCAGCTTTTAGATAGAAAGGCTATAATAAATCAGTCAAAGCTGTTCTTGAAATACTTTTTGATCTAGAGCACCCATTGTGGCATGGGAGATGAAAGCAGGAATGGATTGCCATCTGATGAACTGCTGTTTCTCCCTGTAGTATTAAAATTACCCAAAAAATGCTGTTATGGGGAGGTACTCACCTTTGGCTTACCAAGCTAAAGGGCTGACAGAAGCAGAGATGCACAAACCCAGTGAATAAAGTGTGATCATAACACTGTTTGGAGAGATGTGAAACTGTGTCCTTGAAGGGCAGGTTGTCATTTACTTCCTGAAAATCTATGTTCACACATAAATAATACTAATTTCAGCAGAGACATTGTTGATCACATTATACCTATGGTTCAAGACTGTGAGTCTTCCATCTAAACTGACCTATTCTGTGATCATCTTTTCTTGCAACAGAAATAATACTCAATGTGTATCTTGTTTAAGTTTTTTATCTTGAAGATTTTTCATTTGAGTGTTCAGCTTTAGGGTTTGGTTTACTTCTGATGAAACTTGGTGCCTTGGCCTTGTTATGCTGCCATGACAGGAGAAAACCATACATATGAATTTCACATCTGCCTTTGTATACTTTGATGGCTGCCCTTAATGTCACTGCTAGCATAACAGCTATTACTTTCCAAGCTGTATCTAAATTAACAAGCATGTTCTCAGTCTTCCATCCCATATCTTATGCATCTCTTACTGTAATATTATTCAAGTAAACTGTAGCCTGCCTTCCCTGCATGCTTCAAAATAATCCCTGCATCTAGAAGCAGCAAGGTGGAGGTAATTGATGAACACTTTACTCTTGCCTACCGAACTCCTGACACTAGAGGTCACATGCAGCTTTATTATGAATGGCATTCATGATGTTTTCTGTGGGAAGCAATGCTTGCCTGTTATCTCACATACATGAAGTAGAAAGGTAACTTTTTTTCATTCACGAGACTCCCTGATCAATCTTAGCTGGGATTCAGAGTTATCAGGGACATGGAGTAACAATTGCATGTGTTTTCACGCCTTACATCCTAGGATGAGAGACAAATTAGCCCACAAAATTTAGACAAGACCCAAATGACCACTATCAGTCACTCTCATTAGTCACACTCCAGATTTGCACAACCATTACACTGACAATGACTTCTATGCAGGCAACTGCATGTTGTAGGACTCTGAGTTACTGGAATGTTGATAAGGAATTTTCTTGACAAGATGTGTGCAACCCAAGTCCAGACACTGCAGGAGGAAGAGTTTCATGTTATATTTTGAAGTATTTCTTAATGCAGTGTCAGTAACAACTGAGAGAACAGAAGACATCAGGCTTGTGAGAGCTACTTTAGGATTCTGATGAGACAACCAGTTGGGCTTTTATTACTGTACTCCAGAAATATTTTATGCATTGAGTTGAAGATACTGATGTGACCAAAGGACTGCTTCAACTGTCCACTAGAGAACTAATGAAGCAATATAAAGTAATGCATATTGAGAATATACCTTTCTTGATTGTGAACCAGTCTCATTTTTCTTATTATCTTAATTGTTTGCAGGTTTTCATATACAACTTGTATGAAGCTCTTTGTTAAAATCTGAACTTGCTCATGTCTTATTATTTTGTGGTCTCTTGAGACAACAAAAAGTGAAGTTATGAAGTTCTGCTTCTTAAAGTAATCTTTGAGATGTTTCTAGCATTCTCTAATAGTTGCAATTATTATCTAAGTTGATGATGCACAATTGATACAAATTTATAACAGAAAGTGAAATGAGTTAGTATTACTGTTGCTGGAAACTGTAGGGGGCTTTTTCCAACTGACCTTGTTTCACAGCTGCATATGTTCAATTTGTTTACCTTGATAGAAGAGGGTAGAGGAGTTAAAATAGCACAATTTGCTCAGCCAGTCATGCAGTTTTTCCAAATCTTTGTTTCTAGTGCTGGTTTTGGTTTGTCATAAGGGGTGTTTTCAAATACAAACAGTCTGGCAAGGATTTTTTGAGCCTTTTCTGCCTTACATGTAAGGTGTGATGTGTGCCACGTGTGTAAGACTGAGCACTTCAACTCCAGCTTTGCCATTTCCCTGCTGTGAGTGGAGTGGTCCATGGTCCACCTGTACCTGCTGCTTTCCCTCCCACCTTAGGAGTGCACCACATGTTTATGCTGAGAAGTTGAGGAATTGTGGTTCTTCTGTTGTATGATTTCAGTGGGACTTTGGTGTGCTACTCTTGTATGGGTAATGGTATCAGAGACTTGTGGTTTAGGTTAGGATTGTTGGCATTCACTGAGGTGGTCTCTGTTAGTGCTGCATTATCCAAGATGCCATGGCAAGTCCAAGTGCTCTAGCAATGTGATTTACCATCGTTGATCTCTGTTGGTATAAAGTGTTACAGCTGCTGGTAATAAAGTGGCTGCTGGTAGAAACTTCAAGGAGAATGAATTTACAATCCTGATATAACTGATGTTTTAAAATATTTTTCCCTCCCCCATAAGGCTTTGGGAGCTCGACTACATCTGGGTTTAACTTCAGCAATCCTGGCATCACAGCATCAGCTGGCCTGACGTTCGGGGTGTCTAATCCTGCATCTGCAGGCTTTGGGACAGGAGGGCAACTTCTTCAGCTGAAGAAACCTCCAGCAGGAAACAAGCGAGGGAAAAGATAGGCACCCCTTTTAGGGAGGGGGAAGCGCATCAACTTTCTTCATCTGAAAAGTCTATTTTTGTAGATTGATTAATTAAATTGCATCCCAGGAGATTTATAAAAATTTTGCTACTTTTCCCTAGTGAAATCATATTGAACAGCTATTTTCTTGTGAATAGAAACCCGTTTATGTATTTTTATTTTGGGCCCTAGTTTTAGAAATGTTCTATACTGCGTTATTATTAAAGAATCTTGTAAAATCATCTATTTAACCTAATGTTAGTAGCAGAATATTTTTTGTTAATAAGCTTTATACCATATGAATATATGCATATTTGTTTTTTTTTGTACAGATAAAATATATTCTAGTACAAATACTAGAGTTCATATCTTCTGTTCCTGGATATGGCCTTTAAATCTACTTCAGGGTGTTTTTGTGTATATGGATGTAAATATATACAGTACAGTGCACACATCTGTGTGTATGTATGTGTATATATATATGTATAAAACACAGATGTGCATACCTTCCCCCATAGACAGATCTCCTTTTCTTTGTGTGTTCTGTTTCTCCATGTTGTCCTGTGATCCCATGTCCAGATGTTCCTAGGAATTTCAAATGGGGGGTCCCAGGCTGTGTCATCATTGCTCCTGTGTCTTGTTGTTTAAAACCAGCTGAAATACAATGTTTACTATTTCATAAAGTTTGGTAGATAGTGGTTAGTAGCTGTTTTAGTTTTGCTTTGGTTTTTTTAACCTTTTTCGTGGCCCATTTAGCAGCCAACTCTAAAGAAGAATCTGGGATTTTGACACACTATTTCATAGTTAATGTTCCCAAAGTGCTGGATTTTGTTTTTCTCCTGAGCTGGAGAGTTAGGGCACTGCCGGATTTCAGCTGAAAGCTCAGGATGCCACAAGGTCTGTGTGCAAACAGGAGTTGTCAGGCTGGAGGAGCTTTTCCCTGAATGTGAGAGAGCTAAGATGCACTGTCCTATTGAAAACCAAAATTAAGTGTTACAAACCCAAGTTGCTTCATGAGCTTCTCTTCAGCCCTGCCTTAAAAGCAGTTGGGCATCTGCTTTTGAAAAAGGTGTAGTACAGTAACTTGCTGTTCAAAAACAGAGGAAAATTATGTCATTTGAAGGTTAAAGCTATTGCAGCAGTAGTTTATGAATCTTATATACTGTAACATCATAGCTTGTTGTTCTGCATCTCCAATTTGGTGTGCACTAGGAATATCCAGGAAAATATCGTAAGAAGGAAATAAAAATCAATTGATTCTTTGCAAATAATGATACTAGGTTGATGTGTGAGCATGAAACTTTGGAGCCAAGTTGATTTTATGTAGAGGTTTTGTCATTGGCTTTCTATTGTTAAAGTATTACTATCATTTTGTATGTTTTGGAAGTGTCTGCGTTCAGCAGCGATTGCTCTTTGACAAATGTTTGGTTTGTCACTTAATCTGATAAAATTAAGGGAAACTGAGCACAGAATTCTTCACTTTTGTACTTGTATGTTGTTGCATCTTTGTGAGCAGTCTCTTAGGAAGGGATATGTGTTTTTTTTTAATGTCACAGAAAAATAAAGCTTATGGTTTATTTTGATTTCAACCTGTTTTTAAACTTTTACTGGGCTGCAGTCAAAACTGTAATGTTTGTATTTCTTTGTTACTGCTTTTTTTAATAGTTAATATGTTAAACCACTGGACTCTTATAATGTATTAATTTGTGAAACTAATTCTAAATGTGTACTGTTTGTCCATATGTGCAACTTACCATTGTGCAAACAATAAAACAATAATGCTGTGATCCTTGTAATACATATGTGCCTATCTGAGAGATCATTTCCTGTCATTCTCCTGCATTATAGGAGAAACAAAAACTTAATTGGCTAATATGTAGAACTGTTCTTCCTAGAATTCATATAGTGCAGAATTGTTCTTGCTGAAGTTAGGGCCTTGATCCTGGATTGAAAGTGCAGAGGGAGAGGGGGTAAAGGGAGGTGTTGTATTGTGGGGTTGTCTAGAATTTCTTCACTGCACAGTGTAAGCCTGGATCATGGTGTAATGTAACACAGCGCTAGGAATGGCTTTGTAAATTGGGGAACAGTCTGAGCCTCCTGGGTACCTGTGCTCTGCTTCTTTCCCAATTAAACAGCAGGTATGTCCTTAATTTAGCCTAAGTGAAAAGTGATTATATAGTAGAATAATCACATATAGTAGTACAAACTAAAGTCAAAATGGGATTTGAAGTAATATTCTCAGACTTTTACTTGGATGGTTGAATTTAGCCATGATTTTTGGGGATCAGCACTGTAGACATTGTTTCAAATTATCTTTCACCCCAGTTTAAAGATGTGTTAATATGATTAGTGTGTAATATACAAATGCATTCAAGGTTTGGCTTGGTTTTCTTCAAAGCAGGTTAAGAAGCTGACCCATATTTAAACTCCATGAAATCAAATCAAGTCTAATTTGTCTGTTCTGTAAAGAAAGAAAAGTCTGGTCTGGAAGAAGGTTCAAGTCCACGTGCCAGATATGATTTTCTGTTAGTTTGTACCTTGTTGTACAGCTGTGGTATGAACTTATGTATGTGACCTCTTTCTTTTACTAGAAGTAACTTTGTTTTTCCTTCAGTGTTCTCCCTAGGATGAAGACAGCAGAAGGGGAGGAGCTGTGCCTTAGATTACTTGGTTCAGAAACCTCTTTCTTTGTGCTTGTGTGTGTCTCTGTTTCTGTCACATCATTTAGGTACATCCTACACTTAGCTACTTATTTCTTGTGGATTGTGAGGTTGGAGATTGAAATAAGGTGGAGTGGGTCAGAGTTTATGCATCTTCCTCACCACAAAAAATCCAAATTCAGCTACATTCCCTCCATCTGCATGTTCCTAACATAACTGCATTTTGGATCATGATTGCATTTATAGCATCAATATTTAAAAATAGAAATAAGGCTCAGGAATACAGCTTTAGTGGCCTTTCCCCCCTGTTTGATGTCAGTGGTATTTCCACTCCACTACTCATGAGGACAGTAGAAATAACCCAGTCATTCATGTGAGCTCAGTTATGTTACTGGTAATACCTGGAATATGTCAGCAGAAGCACCTTGTAGATTCTTAATGGGAAATTAAGAGTATCTATCAGTACCATAGAGTGTGTCTTATGCTCTATAAAAAGCTTGTTTCCCTAAAACTTTTTCAAGTTTCTAAGAACAAAGAACTGTCTATGTGCAAATTTTTCCAGCAATTAATTATGTAGTTTTGGGATTGTGCTGTCAGGCTGTTTCTCTCTTCCCTCTCATTCAGTGGCTTCCAGCACTGTGGCTGCTGTCTCCAGACACTGATGGATGGTTAAAGTATCATGGGCATTGACTGGTATGGATTCTCATGGAAATGGGCATTTGGGCTTGGGGAGGGGAGTGACACGGAGTTGATGCCTGCAGCGGCTCTGGAAGACAGCGGTTACCCACTGTGACAGTGTCCATGGAGCTCCAGCACAGCTGTGACATTCCATCTCCACTCAAGCAGGCTGGTAGGTTCCTTCAAAGGAGGAATGAGGTGTGACGGGGATGAAGTGTGGGGAGAGGTGAGAGGATGTAAGGCACAAGCTTACTGCTGTGAATGGCACAACTCTTTTTAATTCAGTTCAAGATCATTTCTTCGGAGCTCAATGTTGAATGTTCATCAGGTGGCAAACGGCTGCCAGTTATGTACTGCCACCACAGGACCCTTGCAGGGAGTAGCTGTCGTGCAGCACGTGCAGTGAAATGATCAGTGACCTGCTGTGCCACTTAAAGAGCTGCAAGTCTGTGGGGCCGCGTGGGGTCCACCCAAGGATACTAAAAGAGCTGGTGGAAGAAATGGCTGAGCTACTTTCCATCATTTACCAGCAGTCCTGGCTAACCAGAGAGGTCCTGGTTGACTGGAGGTCAGCAAATGGGACACCTGTCTGCAAGAAGGGTCAGAAGGAAGATCCAAGGAACTACAGGCCTGTCAGCATGATCTCAGTGTTGGGGAAGGTCATGGAGCAAATCATCTGAGGTGCTATCACGTGGCATGTGCAGGACAACCAAGGGATCAAGTCCAGCTCGCTGGTGGGGTTGTGGAGGGCAGGTCCTGCCTGACCAATCTGATTCTCCTTCTGTGACAAGGTGACAAGCTCAGTGGATGCAGGAAAGGTTGTGTTTTCCGCTTGGACTATTATAAAGCCTTTGATACTCTCCCACAGTGTCCTCCTGAAGAAACTGGCTACTCAGGGCTTGGACAGGTGCATTTGTATCAGTAGTAGTGTGGCCAGCCGGAGCAAGGTAGTGACATCCCCCTGTACCCAGCACTGCTGAGGCCACAGCTCCAATCCTGTGCTCAGTTCTGGGCCCCTCAGTGCCAGAGAGACATTGAGGGGCTGGAGCGTGTCCAGGGAAGGGCAGCGGAGCTGGGGAAGGGTCTGGAGCACAAGTGCTGTGAGGGGCAGCTGAGGGAGCTGGGGGTGTTCAGCCTGGAGAAAAGGAGGCTCAGGGAGACCTCAGCACTCTGCAAATACCTGACAGGAGGGTGCAGCCTGGTGTGCGTCAGTCTCTTCTCCCAGTCAACAAGTGACAGAACAAGAAGAAATGTTGTTCTAGGGCAGTTTTAGTTTGGATATTGGGGAAAAATTCTTAACTGAAAGGCTTGCTGTTAAGCACTGGAACAGGCTGCCTAGAAAAGTGGTGGAGTCACTATCCCTGGAAGTGTTCAGAAACAATGTGGGCTTGCTACTTAGGGACAGGGGTTAGTGGTGAATGTGGCTATGCTAGGTTAATGGTCAGACTGGATCTTTTCAATCTAAACAATTCTTTGACAAGATATGTCACCCTTTGTTTCCTTGTTGTAAATATTTTCTGACACACTTTTTTAAAGGTGGTAGAATTTGTTGAACTTCAATATTTGAACAATCCTTCTGACCTATTTGACTCCTGTTGCTAGGAGGTTTATTACTTAATGCTTTTTTCACTCCGCCTCAGGAATTTAATCTTTATAACCCATGGCTGCTGTTAAATGCCACAGTGAGAAGGTGAGTAGGCTGTGTGTTTCGTTAAATTTGTTTTCTGTTTTCTCACCCTTTAGAAGTAAGGCAATTCTTAATAATTCTTAAGAATTAAGTTTGGAAGCTTCTACAAACTAGAAGAGCTTCTGGTTTGATTTTACTTTTGAGTACAGATCAGCCCCCACCAGGATATTGGGTCATGTCTGTTGAACAGTTGTATGGAAAACTTGAAATACTCCTGTCCTAAATAGGTCAATAGCTGAAGAAGCAAAATATATGTATGTTCAATTAATGTTTCCTAGACTGATGGATTTCTCTTTTTTTTTCTCTTTGATACAGGGATCACTGTACGGCGTATGCTTGGGTACCAGCAGCACAGCAGTTTATTAGAAAGTCATGTAATTGCTTCTAAAATAAAGTTCTGATTAGAAGCTGGCATATAGCTCCTGTCTGTGCATTTAATGTGGCACTTTGTGGTAACAGGATATGCTTCTGGGGCGATGAGGATCCTGGCCACAAAAGAAAGCTAGGAGGATGAGGTTTTGATCAGTCACTGTGCTCTACTAAAAAGGGAAAGAAACACACACTTGGTGAATATTCAAAGTCAAGGATTTAAAATAAAACTTATTATTATATGAAATCTGAAAAATACCATGTCCTCTTATTAAGGGGAGAAAGGGGATAAATTCTCATGGAGGAAAAAACTGGTGACAAGCAGCTTGAGTAGACTTTGAATTGAGTGAAACCTTGGGGAAAAAAGTATGCAGAAGCTGTGCAGAGTTGGGTAGTCTATTAACTCCATGGTTAAATACCTAAGTAGAAGCTACCCCCAAAGTGAAAAAACACCCAGACCTTCTCATCCTGTTAATGATGTTAGGATTCCTTGGCTGTTTGGGCTACCCTTATTTCTTTACTAACATACACATAAAAGGACTCTAACCTTTGAGTGTAAACACTTTCACTGTGTCTCTGTCTGGGGGTAAGATAGATGTGATAAAGGTGTCCTTACTGGGAAAAAAAGTCCATCTTTCAAAACAAAGTTTGCAGTGAGTGGGCCCAAATGCTAAATGGAAGCAATGGCAGTGAGCAGTTTAGTCCTTAGCAGTGTGGGGACATCTCTCCATCTCTGCTGGAGAGCACTCGTTTTGTGACAATGTGACAATGTGTGGAGCAGTGATGGTGAGCATACCTGTATGTTACCACTGTGCTGCCTTTGATTGCTGCAGCTGTGTGTGGTACAGCTCTCCAGGCATTGCCTCCTTTAACAACTGTGGGGGTGCTAATTTAGCACTGGGTCAGACAAAGTGAATGGACAGAAGTGATAAGGAAGGTGCCAGCCTTAATGCCATGGAAACCAGTCTTAGTAATGCATATTATATCAGTCTCAAATAGGAATTGTCTTTATCTTATTTTGTTTAGTGGCTGACTAAAGAGCAGGCAGATGTTCACATACCTCCAGCAGCCAAAGCAGAAAGAATTCTTATTCCCAGGGATGGGGAGATCTTTGGCTGCTAGCTAAGCTTATGTAGTATGCACCACAGAGCAAAGCGCTTACCTGATCCCATGGTGGCAAAGAGAAGTTGATGCTGAGCACTGCTCTGAGACCAAAGAGGGAAGGCTTTCAACATTGCTTATGCTGGCTTTGGGTGTGATGAGATGCTGTCAGTGCCAATAGCAACCTCCCACATGTATTGGGGATGTGAAAACAAGGCTGGAACTGCAGGAAGACTGTGGCAGCTTGTCGAAATTTAATTTCTATGGTGGAGATGTGGGTCTAATACAAAGGCATATTAGGTTCAATTTATACTTTATTAGTAAAAATATTTAGCTTGAAATGCTCCTCTGAATAATTTGTCATTTTATACTTGAGAATTGTCACTTTTATCATCACCTCTCCCCATGACTTATTTGTAGTACTGCAGCAGCTGGTGCTTGTTGCTCTGTCATGGTGATACCCACATTGGGGTGGCATCAGGGCTTGCCAGGCTGTGGAGCTGGTGGAAAATACAGGGGCAGAAGGCATATATGGGGAAGATTCTGGTCTCAGATAGATGAATGGTAATATCAGTCCACCAGTGACAGAAATAGTAATATAAAAATCCTAACACTGCTGCAGAGTGCTGGATGTATCATTTTAAGTGCCCTGGGAAGTGGAGGGAGGGGCAAAATTCCAAAGCCTCTTTGCCAGGCTAGATATTTGTAGAGTAAAATAGCAATGATTCAAGCAAATACAGTCTTCGTTACTTCTTTTCTAAGCAGTGTAAAAAATGTCCTGATCTAGAAAATAATACTATCATAAATATTGTTAATTTTCCACAACAAGTTGCTGCTTCTTGCCTGTCTGCAGTAATAATCCGTATATAAACCCCCAAACTGCAAATTTAGGTGCACTAAGACCTGTTGAGAAGAAGTAGTTGTTTTTTTTTTTTTTTTGCTGGAACCTCACTGATTTCACTGCGCAGGCAAAAAGTGCAATAAAAGGCAACAGCTGTATAGTGATGCTATTTCTGCCATATGATGCCCAAATCTTTGTCTTGCACTAAGGCATTAGGCGGTAAAGAACAGTAAATTTCTGGTTTTAAATATCCTTAGTTTTCTCTTCCTGCATTTGATAAATGCTCATACTTTGTGCTCTGCATGGCATAACCTAAAGTGTGAATGTAGAAAATTCCTGTACTTTCCTGGGGTTTTCCTTTTTTAGTTTTAAATTAATTTTTAATAACGATGCCTTGTCAAATTGGCTGTCCTTACTGTGAGGGCAGACAGTGGGATGATGGATTTAGTCCACAAGAAAGTCTTCCTCTGGTTTTTGTCTGAGGAGCAGGAAAAAAAATACTGAAAATTCTTTCCTTTTCTTGCTAGTGGCTGGAGTGGTTGGTTGGAGCAGAAGTAATAAATCAATTAGGAAACAGCATCCCTTTCAATTTGCAGCTGTGCACATCAGCTTTGTATCCAGGCTTTAATGCATTGTACAGCAATCTGTTGTGTCTGCAGCAAGTGGAAGCTCCAAAAATCAATGCACTAAGACTGGCGGGAGAAGAGCCTGACATTTGTATTAATCAAGGCTGTCTGAGAAGTTGGACAACGCTAACAAGCTCCCTCAAGCTCTGCTCCGACTGGGCTGTGTTGAAACCGGGGGGCGTTTTCTGAGTGACAGCCTCCTCCTGCGCTCGGGAATTCGTAGGGGAATGTCCCCCAGCGCTCGGAGGTACTGTCACCCGCTCACCTCCCTTCAGCTGCATCCCCAGCCCCTTATCAGGAGAGCGGTGCATTTTGGAGCCAGACGGGCGATACGGGAGGTGTCTGTGCCGGCTGTGATAAGGTGGTGCCAGCCCTGATTGCTGCTGTCACTGCGGCGTGCGCTGAGAGCGAGCACTCACAGCAGGAGCTGAGCTGTGCCTCCCGATGCGCTCGGTGCCGGTGCAGCCCCTGCAGAGTCACAGCCCGGCCCCTGAGCAGTGTGCTAACTTCATATCCCTTCAGTCAAAGCTATTTTTACAGTCCTCTGCCTCATCCTGTGACTGGGGTTTTTTTTACTCCCTTGGGTCGTCTTGATCTAATTATTCTCCAGGAAATGAGAGCCAATAAAAGAAAGCCTTTTGCTATGAGTACACGTGTATTTAAAAATGCAGTATTAAATATGTTCCCTAAGCAGAAATAAAAACCAGTCCAGGTTATGCAACCAATACCACAATTGGAGTGGCTGTTTCCACCCTTAAGTGTACTGATGGTGTTTAAATTATACTTGCCACAGGTACACTAGTGTAAAAGGTACTGAATAACCAGGTTGGGAGGAAAAGGAAAAGCTGCTAAGGTAAGCTCATTTATTCTGGTAACTATCCTCACCTGTGAAATGGTGTTGGTATAACCTGTCAGTCTGGACTGCAATCTCAAATTCAATAGTTCTCCATACAAACTCCACAGTGGAGTTTCAGTCACGCTGCTCTTCTCACTAACTTCACACGGGGGCAGCAAGGCATTGCTTTAGCAGCAGGAAACACAGTTTTGCCTGAGAAGTGACTTTGCTGGAATAAATGGACCAGATGCAGGGATTTCAGCTCCAATGTGATTTGTTCCTAAGTTAAAAAAACCTACAAGCAACAAAACAAACAGTTTTTAAACTAACCCTCTGCATGATCAGAATGAATTCCTTTATTTTGTGTTACCAGGAAGAGAAATCTCTTTTGTTGAAGTGTACAAAAAGCAGTAAAATCCATCTCTTGTGGTAAGCGTGGCCTGACTTTTACATGGCAAGCCATCTAAACAATAGTACCATGATGATGAGTTCTAGCTGAAGACTTCAGGCTACGTTTAATTTACAATTCTGATCTGCAACATTGTGGACACAACAGTAGAGCCAAAGTAATTCCAGAATCCAGATTTTCAAGATTCCTGATAAGGTTGCAAAATTGTTTGACAGTAATGATGTAACAGTAAGTATGTGAGCTAAATGGAATGGGAAAGTACATATATGATTGTTTGGCATCTAGGGCTGGGCAATGGAAAGCAGATAATCTCACTTGTGCCCAAGTGACAAGACCATCGAAAATGAAACCAGAAATTCCAAAGGGGAAAAGAAGACAGTATCCATCTGCCATCTAAACTTTATCACCAATGGGTGAAAAAGAAAGAGAATAGGAGTTGCTGCCAGTTTTGTGTTCTCTCCCATATCATGGGAATGTGACAAGCTACAACAGCATGGGTTTAATATACAAAAGGGAAAGCAAAACATCCGTAACAGCGAGAGCCACTCACACACTCACAGAAGCTCATGGCAGCTTGGAGAGTCATGTCACAGGGTTTTCCTTTTCCTAGCCCTAGGAGAGATTCCAGACAGAGATACAGAATAAGGTGAGACATCTGTGTTCCTGTGTTATCTTGGAGAATTTCTAGGACAGACACCCAAAGGGGAGGATAGCACAGCCAGCCCCGACAAATGTTTGTGGTACCTGGCTGTGAATGGCTCAGCAGCTCAGACTCAAGGTGAGGTATCCTCATTTTCCCCTCTCTTGAACTGGGATCTGTTCAGAATGAGAGATGTGCTTTTGTATTATCTATCTTTTCATGCCTTTCTTATTTCTGTTGTCTTTTTTTTGAAGTAGGAGCTGGTGTATTTGTGAAGAACTTCAGCACACGAGGCATGCCAGCCCTAGGAAAGCAAAACACTGTGCTCTGAAAGCACAGAAATACTTTTGAAAGATTTCCATCGGGAGGGAGACTGTAATATGGAGAGAGACAGCTGGAGAGAGCCAGCAAAAATGCCCATGTTTCAATAAGGAGAATGCCTGTCAATGCAGTGACCGGGTGAATTTACAAGGTAAGCAGATACCGGTGTTAGAGAGCCACTCAAACAGATGGTGGCCATTATCCCACAGCAGCTCTGCCTTCAAGGATCAGCATCCAGGCTGGGCAGGGGCACAGGCAGCTGTGCCACAGCTCTGTGCCCAGGCATGCAGGGCTGCAGGTACTGCTCTCACACAGCCACTGCCACAGCTGCACTTTGGGTCCTGCAGGTGCTGCAATGTGCTGTACATGGACTCAGTCCCTACACTGCTGCACAGGCAGTTTGCAGCTCTGAGTGTTAAAAATTACGTGGAAAATGCATTTCACCTCTTTCAGACAACTAGCAGAAGCGCTTTTAAGTCTTATTTTCACTGCTCTAAGAGAGAAAATTTTTCAGGACTAGCAGAACAGCAGGTGAGTTCTTCAAATTCCCAAAATAAAACATTTATTTGCTTTCCTGATATCATGCATTTGGCTGGAAAATGACAAAGAACATTTCTACTGATCCTAAGGCCTCAGAAAACGAAACCTGGTAGTAGTATTACAAATTCAGAGACTAGTAGGGAAAAAAAAGAAAGTTTAAGCAGATAATAGAGATTTGTTGATTATGTGATCTATTACTGAATACATGTAGGATTTTAAAATCTTTTCCCACTCCACCATCTATATGTTATTTTAATTATATCTAAAAGCTGCACTATGCTTAGTTTGATGGGATATGATGTGTTTGGTGTTCTACAAAATCTGTGATAGGTTTATTTTACATTGAAATAGATTGAACTAATATAATGAGATTGCTTGAGATGGGAAAGCAAGTGAAAACGTCACAGAGTAGGAAAGACTTGCTATATTTATGTGGTTCCACATATTTTGGTTCTGGATTTTTGTGTGCTTTTAAATTTAAATTGCAGGGATATTACCTGATCAGCTTGTAAAGACAGTGACAAAACCACCCCAAACTCCACTAATTAGTCTATTACTAAACAGGATCTAAAGCATTTTGCAAAGTGCCAAATGTTTTAAGTTTCACAAAAGCATAATGAGGTACACTATTATCTCTGCTGTTATCCAGGCAAGTTGAGACAAATCCTGAGCTTGAATATATAAAGTACCTGCTACAGATAATCTCTGCAGGGGATCTGGTGCTGGTATTTTGTTATGATCAGGACTCCTAACTTGGAGTGCAGATTAGATTAGATAGTCTGCTTTTCACCCCTCTTCTCATAGTCTGGTTTTGCTATTGAAAGAGAACCACCTTACTGAGTTTTAGTGAACCATCAACTCAAAGGATGGGACTGGGAAAGTATTTTGCTTGCCACGTATAAAAGAATCAAGAAGCTGCTTTTCTTATTATGAAAATGTGTGTCTAACCCAGATTCAAGGAAAATGATCTCGTAGGAAGACCTCTGTGAATGTAGGCATTTAACAGCTGCTGTGC
Source organism: Ammospiza nelsoni (assembly GCF_027579445.1). Taxonomy (NCBI): domain Eukaryota; kingdom Metazoa; phylum Chordata; class Aves; order Passeriformes; family Passerellidae; genus Ammospiza; species Ammospiza nelsoni. The sequence goes on from NC_080634.1 coordinate 49,136,967, forward strand.
TGTCACTTGTGGCTGCCAAACATCCAAAGACAGGTCACTGGCAGGAGCTCATGGTTCTAATTCCTTTCCCAGGCAATCCTCTTCCCTCCCTGTGCCCCATCGTTGATGGGGGTGTCTTGAGCAATGGGTGCTGTGGGGGACATGGGCTGAGTGTACGAAATCTGTCACTGTCCAGGGATGCCTGTGGGGGGCTCCTCATGTTGGAGCTGACAGCTCTGGGCAGCTGCTACTCAGGATTTGAGATGGAGCATCTCAGACCCCATCAGCTGAATCACTGCAAGTTTCTTCTCATTCACCCAGCTGGGCTGATTGGGTCATGTAAAACTTGTGGTGCTGCTGCCCCATTTCCATCGTGGTAAGTGCAAACTTTTCCAAAGGTTAGCTGCTCCGGGTTACTAATCCTCCCTGAGGTAGGTAAGGTATGAGGTGTGCAGGACCACCTCTGCACCCTGCCCTTGCAGCAGCACAGCTCCGGCCATGGGCTGAGCTGCAGAAGGGCCACGGCTGGAAGAGAACTCCCCAGGAGCAGCAGCGAAGCTGAGGGGGCAGAATGCATTTACCTGGTCCTGAATTTGACCAGAATCTGGTGCTCCAGAGGAGCAATTCAGTGAAAGCCCGTAGCTGTCAAACACTGGCTGAAATGAGAACAAAAGAGGGGATGAAGATGGAGGGAGAAGGGCAATGACTAAATTGAAGAAGAAAAGCTTGAAAGAGTGAAATACACAACGCTTTGCAGTCACCTTCCTCCCAGTGATCTGCCTTTACAGTGGAATTTAGAACCAGTGCTACTTATCAGAGCTTCCGTGTTTGTGCCTTTTTCTTAAAAGAAGTATTTTTTTACTTGATGCAATGCATTGTAAGCCAGAGTTGTGCTTGGTGTCACGACAGCCGTCTCACAGGGAACGAGAAACCACAGACTTTACTGACACTTCAGCAGCTGAAGGTGCATCCTAGTGCCCGGCCTCCGGCTGCCACTGACTTTTAACAAGTCGTGCGGCAAGTACACGGTGCAGGGCTGTCTCGGGTGCCGGTGCCCGGAGCAGTGTCGGTGCCCGGAGCAGTGCCGGTGCCCGGAGCAGTGTCGGTGCCGGGAGCAGTGCCGGTGCCCGGAGCAGAGCCGGTGCCCGGAGCAGTGCCGGTGCCCGGAGCAGTGCCGGTGCCGGGAGCAGTGCCGGTGCCGGGAGCAGTGCCGGTGCCCGGAGCAGTGCCGGTGCCCGGAGCAGTGTCGGTGGCGGGAGCAGTGTCGGTGCCGGGAGCAGTGCCGGTGCCCGGAGCAGTGCCGGTGCCCGGAGCAGTGTCGGTGGCGGGAGCAGTGTCGGTGCCCGGCGGGACGGCTGCCGCTGCCCCCCGCGCTCCGGCCGCTGCCGCCACCGCCGCCCGCGCGCTGGTACCGCCCCGTCGGGCGGGGCGGGCGCATGCGCGCTGCACCGCCCCCACCGCCTATAAGTGCGGGCGCGGCGCCCCCCAGGCTGTGCGGGCGCGGCGCCGGACGGGGCGCACCGGGAGCAGCGCGGTGTGGGCTCGGCGCGCCCGACCCGCTTCGTCCGTGGGAGGATCGCGGGCTCCCGCCGTCCCTCGCCCATGGGCGCGGAGGAGGGCGCGGCGAGGCGGCGGGGAGCGAGAGCGGAGTAGCGGCGTCCCCGGCTCCGCCGGTGCGCCCCGGGCGGCGGCTCCGCACCCCGCGGGCCGGCCCCGGGCATGCGGCGGCGGCGGCGGGACCCGCGGCCAGAGTCCCCGCAGCGCGGCGGCTGCCTGCCCCGGGGGGCCGGGCGGCGCTGCCCCGGCGCGGCGGGGCCCTGACGGAGCGGCCGCCCCCCCGGCGGCGCCATGCGGGGCTGGCTGCTGCTGGCGGCGCTGGGCTGGCTGCTGCCGGCAGGGGCCGCGGCCAGCGGCGAGTACTGCCACGGCTGGCTGGACGGGCAGGGCGGCTGGCGGGACGGCTTCCAGTGCCCCGAGCGCTTCGACGGCGGCGACGCCACCATCTGCTGCGGCAGCTGCGCGCTCCGGTACTGCTGCTCCAGCGCGGAGGCGCGCCTCGACCAGGGCGCCTGCGACAACGACCGGGGACAGGGCGGCGGCGAGCCGGGCCGCCCCGGCAAGGACGGCCCCGACGGCGCGGCAGGTGAGGCGGCCCCGGCCCGGCCAGGACGGCCCCGCGGTGTCTCCGGCTTGGCGGGAGCCGTCGCGGGTTCGCGGCGATCTTCCTGCCCGCCCCTTCCCCCCTTGCCGCCGGTCCCCCTCCGTCGAGTGGTGGGGCAGCACGGACGGAGCCGGCGCTGGCCGGGCTCTCACACGGGGAGGAGTGCCCAGTGAAGGCCTGCCTTTCCCGCCCTTGCTGCTGGAAATCCCAGCCACGTCTGTGTCAGAGCAGGTGACACCATTCCCCTGGGTCCCGGGCCAGCCGTCTCGGCCTGGCACAGCTCTGCCGCCGCTTTGAACGGGCTCCTCAGCCGTGGTTGAGCTCCCCATTGAAAAGGCAAGGAAAAATGAGACAACCCCCATGAGCAGATCAGAAAAAGTAACAGGATATTTCAAAAGGACTCTGGCTGGTCCCCACTGTAATTGTGTATGTTCTTTCAGCTCTGATATCCCCACTTAGGACTGGTTTTACAAGATTGAATTTCAAGGATAAACTCAAGTCTTTCTACTGCTGTTTAAAAAAGCCCCGGTGGCTCCCCAGCACCCTTGCTGCCATCCACACGTGCTGAGTGCGGGAGAAGTAGCCTGAAGTGATGTTATAATTAGGACAGATTTACTCCTGGAAAACTTGCACATTACAGTGTGGAGCAAGTGTGTGCACCTGCTCGAGAGCTGCTGTAGCACCAAGTGCAGAAGTGGAGATGACGTTTTACAGCCTTTTGTTTAAAAGCACTAAAGTGATGGAGGAGAAGTGGCTTTTTGGTTATAACTCGCTTCATCTCACCAGCTGTGCTGGGAAGCATTCTGACTTGAGCAGACAGATAACCCCCGCTGCCCCTTTGCAGTTCTGACAACAATGCATTTTTGTAACTAATTTTTTATTTAGAATTTATTGCTTTGCAGGTTTGGGAGCCATTGCCCTGTGCTGACACTGATTAACTTGCAGGTCATTAGCAGTGGCTGCCTTAGCAGGGTCAGACAGGGTCAAGCAGGGATCCAAAGCCCTGCCTGAGTCTTGGAGCTGCCAGGTTTTGGTGGAAATGATGAACTCCAGGCATGTTGCTGAGAGCATTCACAAGCACTGAAGGGAGACACCTTCCCTTTGTTATTTGTGTATATATCCATATACATTTCTTACTGAGACAGAGAAAAAGGCTTTTTCCCTGGGACTACAGAATGGATTATCTCAGCTGGATAGAGCATGGCACTTGTGTAACACCATTGTGGGTCTGATCCCTGTATGGGCCATTCACTTAAGAGTTGGACTCAATGATTTTTGTGAGTCCTTTCCAACTCAGGTGTATTCTGTGAAATCTGTGTCTGTAGCCCAGATTGTTCCAAGGATGATGTTTACCATCCTTGGTGGCTCCTGATGCCTCCAGTGAGCATCATCCATACTTTCTGCTCCCACCCCTTGCCCGCCCTCAGTCCTCCTGCCCTGATGTCCCATCATTAGGCCTCACAAGGAGGAATGCTGCCCCTTTGGAGTATGGGGCTGTTTCTGCACTGCCTGCTCTGTGGTTTCTCCCTACACCTGGGGCTGAAGTGCAGAGCAGGTGGACATTCATCCCCAGAGTTGTGGGGTGCCAGAGGCCCTGTGATTACTGTCTGGTTGCTGCCTGGCTGTCACCCTGCCCCAGCAGGCTGCCAACAGCCAGAGTGGGCTGGTGGTGGAGAGGGATGTCGTGTGGCACCAGGGTTTGACTGCCCCATGATCCTGAGCCCTCAGCAGGGATCCTGCCCCAAAGTATCTCCCTAAGGCACTGTTCAAACCCAGCTGTATCATGCCTGTTTGTTCCAGTAGGACATATTGGAGACATGATTTGATGAAATGTGGAGCAGTGGTTGCTGTGACCTAGACCGTCACCAACAGGAGAGAAATAGAAGCCATTGGGTTTAACAGCCCTTTTCATCATTCTGGTATAAAATGCTCTGCTTGTGTTGACCTGTGCTGGGAGGAAGTGGGCTCTGCTTGGATGAGAGGGGATTGCTGAGGTTTCTCCATGGTGATAATGTTTTCCTTGCTGTTGCAGTGCCCATCTACGTGCCGTTCCTTATCGTGGGATCTGTGTTTGTCGCCTTCATCATCCTGGGGTCACTGGTGGCAGCGTGCTGCTGCAGGTGCCTGCGGCCCAAGCAGGAGCCCCAGCAGAGCCGAGCCCCTGCGGGCACCCGCCTGATGGAGACGATCCCCATGATCCCAAGTGCCAGCACCTCCCGGGGCTCCTCCTCCCGCCAGTCGAGCACGGCTGCCAGCTCCAGCTCCAGCGCCAACTCGGGGGCCAGAGCTCCCCCGACGAGGTCCCAGACCAACTGCTGCCTGCCAGAAGGGACTATGAACAATGTCTACGTCAACATGCCCACGAACTTCTCGGTGCTGAACTGCCAGCAGGCCACGCAGATCGTGCCGCACCAGGGCCAGTACCTGCACCCGCAGTACATGGGCTACGCCGTGCAGCACGACCCCATGCCGCTGAGCCCCGTGCCCCCCTTCCTGGACGGCCTGCAGGGCGGCTACAGGCAGATCCAGTCTCCCTTCCCACACACCAACAGCGAGCAGAAGATGTACCCGGCTGTGACTGTGTAGCGCTGACGCCCTCCCCTCCCCATCCCCACCCAGCCAGTTTCAATATCTGAACTGAACGGAGGAGAAATACTTCCTTGGAACAAAGCTCCCAGAGCACCACTTGTAAATAATTTTGAAAGGCTCATGCATGTCAGACGGTGTTTATAAACCATTTATTTTCATCGGGGTCTGTTGCCAGGAACTGTAAGGATGATATCTCGGAATTAACGTTGCCAGATATGCTCTCATTCCAGCACGTGATTTACGGCGGCAAAGGATTACGCTGGAAATGCATATGTATTTCAGATCACTGTGCTCATGAGATAAATGTCGGAGCCGTAAAGTGCCCTTCAGGTATGACATGGTCACAAGTATTTGCCTAATTAATTCTAGAAAGAGTTTTGTTCCACTGTACAAGACTGCAATACTTCAGAAACCTCTCTGCTCCCAGCTCCGTAATGATGTTTCCCGTTGCTTCACAGACAATCACAACTGAGAGCCAAGCAGTGCAATCCCTGTGTGCCCAGCCACCGTGGCTTCTTACACACACCCACTTTGGGGTGAAATGCCACCAGAAGCTTGGTCTTGCAAAGACCAATTTTCCTTGTATTTTGTAGGAATTGGAAGAGTGAATTATTCTGCTCTTCTTTCCAGTGCACTTGAAACCCTTCATTAATTTGGTTTTGTGTCAAGATCAGTACCCAGTAGTGGTTTGCACAGACTTTATCTTTGTGAACGTTTTACTAAAACCAGGGTATGAAGTGCTCACTCTTTGTGACACTCAGCAAAGCATTTGGTACAGCTGGCAGTGTCTGAACTGAACCTGCTTTGGCAGAGGAAGGTCAGACTGTGATTCCAAACAAGCCTGATTCAACCTCACTTCCCATGAAACAGGAAACCCGTGTGAATGCCCACGAAGGTGTCAGCCCCAAAACCTGCTTGCATTGGAGTCTGCCTGTAGGAAAATGGAGTTTATCTTGTACCCATGAGTCCATTCTGAGTCCCCTGACCCACCCCGTGGGAGTGGGAGAGTGTTAAACAAAACCCAGTTGGGATGTGAATGGGTTGGTGGAGGTTTGAAATCCATCCCCTTTTCTTCTTTACCCGTGACAGGGGATTAGGAAGGCACAGCTGTATTTAAAAATAAGGAAAAAGGCCCAACCAAGGGACCAAGGTGCTTGTGGTGTCACAAGGGTCACGGAGGTGGTGAGCTGCAGACAGCAGGGACACTTAACACTGGAGCTGTTGGCTCTCTCCTGCTTTGCTTCATCTGGGGAAAACACCTCTCCAGGTTGAAGAGGCAGCAAACAATTAGATCATTCTAATTATATCACTCCAAATGCAGCAAAGCTTTGCTGACAGAAAGGCTGGTTTTGTCTCTTTAGAAATGTAGCCTCTGCATTTCCATCCATTTGCTCCTCAGCCAAAACAGTGCTGCAGAAGACCTGAGGCCCTGTGCAAACCCAAGCAATTACTGTAGCCAGACCAGTGATGACAAAAGGTTTCTTATTGTCTGATACTGTATCAATATGTAGCAATAACTGTGATGCTATGTTTTGTATGTCTGTTTTTAAATGACACAGAAGGTGCAGATGCATTGCCAAACCCAATGGTTTACTCATAAACACGCCACACACAGGCCGTCTGCAGCAGGCAGCCGTGGTTTGGCCACTGACACGGGGAAATGAATAGGTAATTTATCCCCGATCTGTTGTTCCTGGCTGTGATCTCCCAGTCAGTGTGCAGGATCTGGGCAGAAAGGTTGGTTTGTGAGACCTGGCTTCCTCTGCAGCCAGGCTGGGTGTCTTTGGGAAGCGGCGCCCGGCTGCTGGCGGTGTCGGATGCTGCACTCAGTGCTCGGGGATCTTCAGGGCAGTGGGAGCTCCAGAGCTGGGTGCTCCAGGCTTCTGAAGGACCCCCTGCACTCTCTGGTCTCTGGGGGTGTCGGTCTCCACCTGCCCACGTTGCAGTGGGGTCACACTGGGCTGGCAGCAGGCACAGGGGCAGCTCTGTGTGCTTCCCCGGGAGCAGGAGGTGCTTGGCCCTGGGTGAGCCCAGGTGCTGTGCCCCTGACCCTGCCCAGCTGAGAACCAAGTCAGCTCCCCCCTCTGCCTGCCTTGCACAGGCCCTGCCAAGGACACCTCCTCTGACCTACAGAATTCAGGTGAATCTTTGTATATTGTTTACTTGTTTAAAAAAAAAAGAATAAGTTAAATTTAAGTCTGTAGAAATTAATTTACAACTGAAGGCAGAGAAACGCGAGCTCTAATAAAAGGAATTTTGTGAGATGTGGTGTTTTTTTTAATGTCATGTACAATAATGTAAAACCAATGTTACCATTTGATATAGCTTTTAAATCTCTGAAAGAGCACTTGCTTTAAAGTGTTTCTTACAACTGAAGAAAAAAGCCCCCTTTGTTTCTTAATAAATACTTTATGGTGTGACTTTGGTTTTGTTTGCTTTGTCATAGGGATTTTATTTTTTTTAGCTAATGCTTTGCTTTCCTGTGTCCCCAAAATAACATCTGACCAGCCCCCTTCTCCAGACTGGCAAAACCAAAAGTTTGAATTTTTGCTGTGTTTCTAAAGAATAACAGTAAACCCAACAAATTACATGTCTGAACAGTGTGCTGCAGTGGGGCATGTTCTGAGGGGATATTTTTGGGGAGAAGGGGCACAGGGAGATGGCGTCTGAGCATCACCTGAGCTGGGGATCCTTTGCCTCTCAGATGGCTGGGGAGCAGTGGTGGGAGCAGGATGGGCGAGAGCCTGTGGGCTTATCAAGTTCCCTCTTGTCAAAGAATGCCAAATACTCTGCATCAAATGCCATTTTCTGAGAATTTTGTTTTCAGTTGGATTCACAGTCACCAGCTGAGAATTTTGAGTGTGTAACTCTCAGTAAGTGGCTGTGCTGTCCCCACTGTCCTCTGCTCTTGCTAGAGCAAAAACTTCATCCTCAGAAGTGAGACCAGAACCAAAGCCCTGTAGTGCCATAGTCTGTCTGGGATGAGGCCACTCTGCTTTCCTGGTGTTTGCTTCCTCTTGCTGCTGGAGATGCTGGCATTGCACTCTGGGCAGGTGGGTGGCTGGAAGAGCCTAAAGGGCAGGGAGAGGAAATGGAGTGATTGCTGGATCTGCATGTTTATAATTCAGAAAAGTAGGGAAGAGCAGTCTGGGAAGAGCATTGCCTTGGTCAGGCTCTACATTGCACATTCCAAAATGCCACAGCTTCCTGGTGTTTGGGGAAGGTGAGGCAGCAAGGCTGGGAGCAGAAAGCTGGCAGGGAAGGAGGGGGTCAGCCATGGCTGGGAGCAGATGTGCTGAGGCGACGAGTACTGCGCAGCAGGGCAGGCCAACAATTTGTGTTAAAGCTTTTTCTTGTGTTTTTATCTGCGGAGCAGCTTCACCCTTGGCAGATGTTTTCTTTTTGTGCCGTGCAGGAGTTGGTGTGCACCAAGCAAGCAGTGGTGAGGGTGGGGAAAAGCTGGCAAACCCCACAGGCTGGGCTGGTGCTGGTTGGCCCTGCATGCACCAGGCTGGTGGTGTCCTCACAAGGGGACCCGTGGGCACAGCGGCGCCCCGAGGTGGCTGTAGGCAATCCTGTGCCCAAAATCCTGTGCCCAAACCACTGAGCCACGCAGAGAAGAGCAGGAAAGCATCGCCAGTGACAGGATCCCCTCCCAGCACACACACTGTGGAATGACTCCCGTGTGAGCTGGGCACCTCAGGGGACAGAGCCCCTTAGCAGGGGCTTGTGTGGCCCTGTCCAGCTGCCACCAGCTGTGCCACGGTCATCAGGGGACAGTGGAGATTGTGCAATGTGGCCCACGATGCCCAAGGGGAGCAAGCCAGGGAGCAGGTCTCAGCTCAGCACATTAACCTCAGCACCTCCCTTGCAAAATGTCTCATTTGCTGCTCACTTTTGATCTTCCTGGAGCTCTTCTCCCTCCAGATTTTCTGCCTTTCCACTCTTTTCCTCCCACTGAAGTTATTACTAAATATTATTCCCCACATGTGTTCCCTTCTATTTTTCCAAGCTGAATCTCATTTTATTGTTTCCTCCTCATATTTCCTGCTTCTCAGTAGGTCCCTTTGTAATATTTCTCTGTCCTCAGTGGGGTTTGCAGCATTTTCCCACCCAGGATCACTTGCAAATGGACTGAACAAATCACATAAACATGTGCCATACTTTCTCCCCTTCCCCATCTACACTGAATGGAGCCAGTTCCATGAGACCCTGGCCATCCTGGAGGCTCAGTGTTCCCTGTCCCACAGGAGAGCATTTAATCCTTGTGACAGTATTTCTGTGCAGACTGAATGGCCAGATAACAGCAGTCACTGGTGCTGTAACAGCCTCCTGTGCCTCAGCAATGGGGACAAGCCCATCGTGCTGGGTTGTGTGCCACAGAACACTGCTGTGGGCTCCAGTGAGGAGGCCTCAGGTGAGCCAGCACTGTGGTGTGGCTGCTCTGCACCAAACACTGCATAGTGCTGGCTGTCTGCAGCAAGCCCAGAGGTGAGAGTGGCAGAGGCGATGTCTCAGCACCCTGGGGTGTCCCAGTTCCCCCATCTCCTGGGGGACACCCAGTCCCAGACACAGCTTCCCTCCCACCCGTCTCTGGGAAGCCACTACAGCCCTGGCACAGGGATGGATTTTCTCCCCTTGCTGCAGAGATCCCCCTTTCTGTGCCAACACTTACAGGTTTTGTGATTTGCCCACAGAAGTTTGTCCTTTATACCTTGAAAATCCCAGCATACTGACCTGACCCCAGGCCTTTTTCACCTGGCTAGTGACCCTGCAGCTCTCACCTTCTCCATGCTGGCTTGTTTGCAATGTTTTCCCTGGCCCTCGTGTCATTTCCATCTCCTGCTTGTCCCTGCTGAGCCAGACCTCTTGTGGGGGCAGCTGTGCTGGATGGGAACATCTGGGGCATCAGTTCATGGGCAGAGGCACAGCTTCATTTGGAAAATACCTACCCACTTGACAGCAAAGGTGACATCTTCCAAATACTGAGAGCAAGGCAGCAAACATTCCACTAGGCATGGCTGAAAAGTTGCTAGGTGTGCAAGAGGCCAAGTATCCTCTTACTCCCTGATTTTCATTAGAAGAGGGGAGACAAACCTCTCTGGAGTGTAACATGAGTCACAGCTCTCAGATTCCAAGTGCCTCCAGCATTGTACTGGCTGCAGTCTTTGTCAAAAGAAAGTTAGCTGACTTTAATATTAATCAATTTGGGTGGCTGTTTCTGATGAGATGAAGCCATGCAGGTAACAACTCAAAGCAGTCACTTTCTGCACTGGGCACATCCAGCTCACCAAGGACACATGTTCCTTTCTGTTTGCATTGTCCATAACACATCAGGAAATACAAAAGAAAACTCACCTGAAACTTTAAAATCTTGTCTGCCATCACAGGCTGTTGCAGTGACACCGTTTAGGCTTATAATAGTAAAAAGAGATTTCAAACATTCAAGAAAGAATAGCAATAACATTTTTCTCCTAAACATGATAATCATTTACTTTCAAGGAAATAGTTTCTTATTGCCTGTTATCAGTCCTTCAAAAAACCTCCAGCAAAATCAAGGCAAACAGTGATACATCAAGCTGAAAAATGTTTAATTCGACAGGTAAGTTGCTTTCCATCAAACCTTCCTCATGTTTAGTGCTGAACCAGCTCAGGGCATAGCCCACCCTGATTTGCCTCTCTAGGTTAATTTGAAAAAAAAATAAAGCAAGAAGGCACTACTTTGGATCCTATCACTGCTATTAAACTAGGGCAAGTGAGCATCATGTCAGAAAACAGTAATAATGCAGTGTGCAGGGATAGAATGCAAGAAAATATAGTGCAGAAGGCAATCTCACACCTGAGGAGTTGCAGCTGTTCTAATCACCAAAGATTAGGAACAGGCCTGAACTTAATAGGCCACAGCTGTGTCCAACAATGATGAGTGCTATAGAAGAGTGGGTGAGCTGGGTGAGGAGAGAGATGGAGTTTGTTGGCTGTGCTGTGAGGAGGTGTCCATGAGCAATCACCAAGAAGGTATGGAACTTTTGCAATAAGATGACAACAATGCAGCAATAAACTAAAAATACTTCTCTATCTCCCTTCCAAGATATAGAGCAGCTTCACAGGACTATAAAAAATTGGCTGTATTGGAGGGGACTCTAAAGATAGTCTAGTTCTCAGTGTCCCATCCAGCCTGGCCTTGAGCACCTCCAGGGGTGGGGTACTTAAATTTCCTTCCATCAGGTTTAGGAAGAGCTTTGAAAGCTGATGGGGACAATGAGGCAGAGTGTTTGATTCTGCTGGGTGCAGAGCCCAGCTTAGCTGGGCCACAAACTTCCCAGAGCTCGCTGGTGCTGCAGATGCTGGCACGGGGCAGGCCTGACTTGTTGCAGGACAAGATGAGGATGTTGGTGTGTTGTGCAGTCTCTGCTATGATTCAGTATCCAAATGGTAAATATTGGCTTATGCAGCTGCTAATTCCCTCAATATTTGCTTTTGAGAGACAGAATCCTATTGACTTCACACAATCAGACAGTCTATGCGTGATTGTAAATATCTCATTATGGGGGGAAAATAATTTTAATTTACAATGCTGCAAACCAAAAGCAACTGCTGTAGATTTACTGAGCAGTCAGAATCAGGCTCTCAGTTTAACAGCTGAAGCCCACCCTCACTGTGGATGGGCAAATACACACAGTCATTGCACAGGATTTAGTGAGCAGTATGAGAGCAGTAGGCAGCTTAAGCTCTGATACCTGGCACATCCAAATGAGCTGGCACTAGGATCACACTGTGGTTTTTCATGGACTAAGGCATGTTTTCAGGAGCTTATAGGCAATTCCTTCCAGTGTGGAGAAAGGAAGGAGTGAGATGGAGCAGCACAGTTACAAACCCAGCCCAGAATCCATTTTTTCCTGAGGGACTGGGGGGGTGCTCCTGCTGCCCGTACTCGATACCAGCAAGTACCAGCAGCTCCACAGGACCAACAAAGCAGTCTTGGTTTACTGTGACAGCTGTGCTGCACATTTTTGATGAGGCTGTAGGCCAGTGCCAGCTGAGCCATCAGACAAGGTGGCTGTGAGAGCTGAGGCTCCCAGACTCGCCACTGCAGGATTTAAGTGCCACTCTGCCCTGAAAGGTTGGAGCTGCTTCACTTGAGGGCTGCTTTGTGTGACCCAGGAAGCTCAGTGCCCTCACCGCTCTGGCATGGCACCCTCACAGGCACAGCACCAAACACCAAGGGAAATCCAGAGGGGAACCATGGCCACCTCTCTGACTGTCACCCCTCTGTCCTTAGAGAGTCATGGCAAGAAAAATGCAACATGACCTTCTTCACGGTGAAGGTCCTGGCTGGGCATGGCCACTGCAGCAAGGTCTCCCCAGCACTGTTCACCATTCCCTTACCTGGGACACAGCCCACTCCTCATCTGCCCTTGAGCTCCTTGCTCAGCGTGGACAGCCAAAAACCAACCCTGTCTTTCAGGGGTTTTTAAAGCCTTGTTTCTCTGCAGTCCTGTATTTCTGCTGAGGAGGGAACTCACTACTCCTTCCAGGTTTCTGAGGACTTGCTGCACCCCAAATGCTGCAGGAACTCAAAGAGGCATGGGGCTGTGCTGGAGGGAGGGCTGGTCACCGGGTACTGCCACAGCAGCACTCACTAAAAGGGATTATGTTTCTGAAATCTTCTTGCTTAACATTCCTCAGCCAGACCTTTCTCAGTTACACTTCTATTTTTTAATGCTCCCATTTCAGACTTGAGCATTAATCTACAGGTTTAGGGACTTTGATTCTTCTTTGTTCTGGTACGAGGCACTGAAGCCTGCCGTCAACAGACTTAGCAGCTGCTCCAAATATTTGGCTCTGGGACATGAGCACTAGGCTCTCTCACAGCCCTGCCTGTCAGACTGTTAGAGGGAAAGTCTCTGAGGTGATTAGTCAACTAATATATCTAATAAGGGGTTTAAGTAGCAATCCATTATGTTTAACAATTCTGAGAATCATTTCCCTTTTAGTGTGCTGTACAAGAGATGACAGTGCAGGGAGCAGTTGGCTGAGCATCCAATTCTCCCACCACCAACTGAATAAGGCTTATTTAAGTTTATCATCAATTTTACTTTGGCATAATTGATTGGCCAGATGTGTGAGAAGCTTTTACAAACAGCAGAGTTCCTGCTGCTACATGCTTGCAGGCTGGGCTGCAGCTATGGAGGCCCAGCGAAGGAGCAGGCATTTACTCCAGCAAAACAGGGATACACAAGTTCATCACTCTCTTTTCCCTGCAAAGGAAAAGCAGATACTGGTCTGGCTTTTGGGATGAAAATGTTTTGAAATATAGTCAAGCAATGACTTGTTAAGGGAAGATGGGAGATTTGGCTTACACCTTCTTTCTGTTCCATAATTTAAAAAAGAAAATCCAGAAATAATTTGTTGTAAAAAAAACACTTTTAAAAGTGGTTCTGTCAGCAATCTATTAGGAAAAATCCTATTCCTCAAGTTATAGCACCCTAAGGGGGAAAAATTTTAGCCAAACTATATATAAATATGCACCTTGTTCCTGATAAAATCTGTTTAATTCCAGCATCTATTAATATTTGGACAAAGGGATCTCTTTGTTAAAGCTCATACCCTGTCATTTTCTATAAGGATCTGACAGTGCATGTTCCCCATGGCCACCAAAAATCAAGTAAGGCCAACCTTTTCTGCTAATGTAACTTCAGCCATAACTTGAGTCCCATTCCTGAGTCAGCGCTGGGCGTCCCCCGGCACGTACGGATGCAGCGCTACCAGGGACACGAGAGCCTTGTGTGGTGCTTCCTGCTCGAGGCCAGGGAGCTCCAGGGTCACTTCTCCAGGTCTGGCCACACCAGTGAGCTCGGCAGCGTCAGCTGAGCAGCAGCAGCAGAGAGATGTGGCATTGCTGAGCAGGCAGAGGCAGGAGAGAGCCCGGCCCTGTGCTCCGGAGCAAAGCGGCTGCCATGGTCTCACCTCACACCTCGCTGCCCGATGCTCCCCCTCACACTCAGAGCCTGAAGGGCCCGTGTTAAAACTGCAAATTTAGCTGCAAGTAAGGAGGAAAGGGAAGGTTTTTAGGGCTTAGTTTTCCCCTGCTGTGTCTACATGACCTAATTGGGACAAAAGACTTCTAAGCTTTATTTTGATGAAGCCTTGGTGAGATCAAGTGTATGTATCATTTCTGGAAGAATCTCTCTCCACCTAGTTTGTATAAAAAGATAGTTTTCCCCCTGAAGACACCATTCAAATACCAGTATCTGCTGTCAGCTCATCAGTACCATTCTTATTTTGACATATTAGCCTTGCATTTGGGGCCTGATTTGAGACCTATTAAAGGAACTCAAGCCTTGCTCTAATGAGCAGGCCCTTAAAACACACCCAAAAGGCCGTGAAAAAATAGAAATAATCCATTCAACAGCTTTGCAGACTAAATCTCAAATGTATTTAACACTGAACTCTTGCTGCAAAGCTTGTGGGGGGATAAAACAAACAAGCCTTGGTCTGCTGGATTGCTTTAATAAAAGGTTTATTGGAAATATTTTTGTGCAGACATACAACAGTCAACAATGCTGTTCAAAGCTACAAATTGTTTAAGTTTTCTGAACCTTCTAAAAATACAAGTAAGTGACCTTCATTTGTATTCAGTCTGAATAACAAACTCCACTGTAATGCAATGCTGTATTTAAACTACCAGAGGACATTAATAGGACCTGAAAATGGTAACACTTCTAGAGGAAAAAACCCACACACCACTGCTGCTCTGCTGGGAGCCAATTAAACATCCCCCCACAGCATCACTCCTCTCTGCATATCCAGATTGAAACGTCCCCATCTGAAACAATATTTAAGCAATTCGAGTACAGATATGACAGACAAGCGGGCACATGACTTGGCTCGCTGATGAAAAAGATGCTGTTAAAAATCCTGTCACTCAAGACCCTGAATATTTGACCTCCCTGTGCAATGGGCTGCACTTTGGGGGCAGGAGGAGGGACAGGGGGAGGTTTTCAAGTTAAACATCTCTTCCAGCACACACATGTACACAGTCCCAGAGGGCTTGGCTGCCTCACTACTTTATAACTGGAGCCCTTTAAAAAAAAAAAAAAAAAAGAGTTGAGCAACAACTTTGAGCAACTTTGCAGTCTATGAACTCTTGATGGTAAGAACAGCAAGTACTCTTATTCCTCTTCTGAATCAACATATCAACCAGAAGGGCAGAGGAGAGCACAATCACTGTCTGGTAAACTCCATGTTTTCTAAGAAACCCAGCAGATGTTTTGAAATTGATTAATTTATGCCAAGACGACATCTGGAACATCTTCGCAGGAAAACCACCCAGTAAGGTAGTTAGAATTTAAAACAATCGTGTCTTTGGCTTTTCCCTTGGCTTCATTGCTCCATAATTACAAGGGTGCTGACCTTCCAGCTATGCACAGTGACAGTTTGGCAATATATTAACACTTTTCTTCATTGTTAGACTTCTGAGTGATTACCCAGAGCTGAGATTGCCCACACAGAATTTGTAATTTACTAACTTCTGTTTCTCTTTAGAGGCTACCAAGAGGCTGAATGAGAACGGACCTCTTGTGGCAGATTTCAGGAGAACTTATCTCACCTTCTTCATACGTAAAGGAAGGCTTTGGATAAACACCAGTACTCAGCCACTTTACCTTCTGTCCACACCACACACGAGCAGGCTATGAATGCAAATGAAACAACCTCTGGGTTTCACACACTATCACAAAGATATCCAGAGATTAATGAGCCCCTTGTACCGGCTTGAGAGACAGGAATCTGCCCAGGAGCAACACCTGAGCAGAAATCCCACTAACTCTCCATAAGGGGTTGTCACCCAGGACTGAAATAATTCCAGTGCTTAGTTCTGGTGAGTCCACGAGGGAAAGAGGAACCAGTAAATAATTTAGCAATCTTCATAACCCAGGAAATAACCTGCTAGAGCCAAAGCATGCTAAACAAGGAACACTTCTGGCAGGGATTCATTCTAAGTTCAGGACTCAGCTTGGTACCAGACAAACTCAGTTCCAGGAGGTAACAGTGCTTCACAAATTCTCAACTCAGCTCTGCTTCCTTCCCAGAGCCACAGGAAGGAACCAAAGAAATCAGCTTTATCACAGCTCTTCACGGATGCCTGAGGAATCCTTCCCCTCACTAACCTCTAACAGCAGCACTGGTCTTGGCCAATCTATTTTGTTTCCCTTCACCTCTCCAGACAGCCCATCCAAAAGCACATTCCTGGCCAGATAAACTCAGGCTGTCTACGTTTCCTGCAGGTCACTGAGAAGCGATCACCTTTGGGATTCACTTGTGTGGCCAAGCAGTGCAGGGCACTTTCTGGTTTTCATTTGCCAACAAAGCTCAAAGCCTCCATTAATCTTACTGTTACATATGGAAAAGATACCCATATGGATTTATTTTGTTGTCACCTATTGTACTGACCTATCCCTGGCCTTCTCTGGACATAAAGCTCTGGTCACAGATGCTGGAAGGCAGTGAAGCCTCTCTTGGGTGTCTACAGGATACTGGGAAGAGGTGAGTGTAAGAATCCTTCCTGACAGGACAGAAGGGGTCCAACTGTCTGGAGGCTGAGGAACATGCATGGTCAGTGCCATATTTTAGATGCAGACTGCTACCCAGATACACCATAGCCAAATTCTCCTCTCCAACCCCTCAGGTATTTCATACCATCACCACTTCTTGTTAGACTCAACAGAACACAAAGAGCTCTCCGGAACCTGATTGAAGTTTAAGGCATTGATACTGTGTGATGATTCAAAACAAAGATAAAATAACCCCAGTGCTTAACACTAATGAGAAATCTGATAAACTCAAGGTGCTTCTCAGGGCCAAGCATGCATTCAATGCCTGCTCTGCTTCAAACCTGAGCTGTGAGAAGTACACTCCTCGAAGCATTTGAAGAATAAATTAAGTCATTAGTTATAAAACCAAGGGAGAATGTAAATAGAGTATCACTAGCCTTCAGTGATGACTGCAGGCAATGTGAAAACAGAAGATTTAGTGAGTTAGCCCAAAGGGCAAACTGCAGGACAGGGACAGTGTAAGGACTGTGCACCTCTAGGGCTGTCCATAGAGGACCAAGTTGCACCCTGTGTAGCCACTGACCACGTCCTCACATTTCACATATTCACATAAATAAAGCTTTCTCTGCTTTATTTACAACTTTATTATTATGACTGTCTCCCAGCGAACATATTCCAGTACATGCTGTAAAAAATAATGTAAGAGAGACTTCCCTGCAGCATCTGCTATGAGCTGCTGGCTGAAGTAAGGGAAGAGACTGCACAGTTTTGGCCATGCACTATGGGGTGTGTAGTCTAGTAAACTGCAGATTAGCGAGGCTTGACTGTTATCTTAATTTACAGCCCATAGAGTTCATGTTAACTTACACACATTTTTATGTATATTAGCAGCTTAGTTTGACCCAGATACTTTTATTGGTTATTTGCCATTTCTCCTTGACAAGTTATTACTGACTTCCCATTCTAGCTCCCTACAGCAAGACCTGAAGCCCTGTCAAGGAGAAGAAAATGTCAACAGCCTCCTCAGCAGTGCTCAGAGCAGCTCGGGCTCCCGCTCCCCAGCTTTAAATTGCTACTAGGCAATCATTAAAGGAGCAGCAGCTTCTATGCAAGCTGCGATTATGGTGCTATAAAAAGCAGCAACAGAGCCAACTGTAATTCAGGAAAATCACCGCCTCCATCTGAATATCCAAACCCATCTCCTTTTGGTCAGTGCAGAGAGCAGCTCAGGAAGGCCTTTTCTGATCAAGGCTGGGTAGTTAAGTCTGGACAGTCACGCAGAAATGCCCCATTCCTTCTGCTCCGATACCCTGTCAAGTCGATCACATTTTCACACAGCACTTTCAAAGGCTGCTGTTACTGCTCCGTGCATTTGCCCTAATGAACAAGGAATTCTGTTGATGCAGAGCAGCTGTCATTCTCCTTCTGCTAACACAGCACTCGAATGCACCTCATCATTGCTCATCAAGACAAGCAACTCCAACACCCAGTCTGCGGCACATTACAATACATTAATTCCTGTAATGACTCCAAAGAACAAGAAGAATGCCAGGTCTTGACCTGGGTGGGTTCTAGAGAATTAACTCAGCTAGAGATTAAGGCCATACAGTGATGATAAAGTCTGACCCACCAGCCCCAGTGTCACATACTGTATAGTCCTGTGACAAATCCCATGTGCAATTCCCATTGAGCTGACAACCAACACACGTAGCTCAGTCTAAACCACCATTCACTCTAGGGAAGGTTTTTGTTTGTGACACACACTGACCTCAATTTACAGGGAGGTCAAAATGATACAGCCCATAGTCTGCACTAATAAAATAAATCACATCAGATGACAGCTGCTCCTCCCCAGCATCTTTCATTACGCTCTGCAAAATTTTGTTGCCCTAAGTTAAGAACAGAAAAAACTCCAGGATCCCTTCTATTCTCTGCTTAACACATTTACTAGCCATTCTTCATTATCCTAAGGCTTTTAAAAGTTTTTTTTCTGCAGCATCATTGAAAGCCTCCAAATTGTTTACATGTAAGTGACCTTGTGTAGCTTAGAGTACAAAGACTAAGCTGATCTCATTTTGCCTTGGTGGGAAGTTAATTTTCCTTGTGTTTTTACAAAAGGAAGAAACAATTAGCAGTTTTGAGGAGAGGCTTACACCACACATTTCCTAAACAGATTTGGTTTCTAAATAAAAGGAAGTGTTTAACAGGTTATATCAGCATTAAGATTTAAAAACTCCTGGGATCAGGTTTGCTCTCCCCTTATTTATTCTCAGCACTAGTATTTGTGCCTTTAAACAAAATTCCTCTCCCAGAAAATACATACATCCACACTTGGCCCCTTGACATTCATGCCTATGGCAAAATTATTTGCACATTTTCCTTATTGCATAATTGTCTCATTAGCACTGCAAAAAGAAGGTGATGACTTTTCCCTCTGTGCCATCAGCCTAATCCAAGAGCAATCCTGACTGGTGCTGCAGGAGCAAAACTTGCCTTTTCTAAAAGAGAAGGGGACTCTGAACTTCTGAGGTGGCACTGGAAATTGAATTATAGCACTTGAGCGCTGGCATTTACTCGCAACCCTTAAGGAAGATTAAACCAGTAGGCCAGGCTGGAACTTCCCTCTCCTTTGCTAAACATAAACATTCATATTCAAATTGCTTTCGGATAGTTTTAAATCAATAAAAACCTCTGGATTATGGTCAATAGGGCAAAAAACAACGCCAACTTTTAAATACACAGATGTAGTATATACATTAACCACAAAGCCTGGCTTAAACACAGCAGTATTTACTTTATACTGTTGAGAAACATGGCTTGGTGACTGAAATTAATAGAACTTGTCTGGGGGACAGCACAAGCTTTCTAAGAGCTCTTTCAGCTTTAACTTATGCCCCAGTTTTTGCCTTTTTTTTTTTTTTCTTCAAAATCCCAATCTATGCAGCAGCACGCCTGTCCCAGTGGCACAGCAAGGCCATGGAGCCAGCATTCCTTCCAGGGCTCATGGGTCTGGGTGTTTTGGGAAGCCTGTTGATGGATCAGATCTAGAAGAGGGACTGGTTTGGCTGAACAAACAAACAGCAGGTCTCCTCTTCACAATGGCCAGCTCTGTGTGTGTCCATGTGTGTGCACGCACGTGTGTAATCCCCTCCTGCCCTCCTCTGCAAACCTCTCTTACCTGGCATGGGGAAGGCTTCCTTAGGGTTACACTATCAGCCTCCTACGCACATGTGCATCTTATCAACATATCTGACCAGATGGTACCTATAAATTGAAATTCTCACTGTTTTATTCTACTATTAAACTGGGAATGGGGTCATGGAGGGAAGTTCCAGGCTACACTTGAAGTGCACATCCAAATACATCATGAAGCGTTATGAGGAGGCACCTAGTTGAGTTCATCTTGGTGTACAATGCCATGCACTCAAGACAGCTGCTCTGCCAAGCTCTGACTTCCACATCCTGGCTGTGTGAGTAAGCTATTATTTGGGTTTCAGAAAGCTAAGATAGAACCCTAATAAATCCTGTAAGAGGGCAAATAGTCTAAGTAATTGATTGCTATCTTGTTTTATTCTGTCATAAGAAGGCAAATAAGCATTTTTAGCTACAAACTGTGTTGCAATCAAAAATTTTTACACCAAATGGTCTGTTGAAAATTTCAGCCAAATTAATTAACAGTGAATACAAGAAGGAGTAAAGTCTGCATGCAATCGTGTGCACTTGGTCTGTGTGTAACAAAACAGGAAATCTCTGCACCCCGTTCCAATTAAGCAAAGGCTGATTTCTCATGGAACATAAATTTTCTACTTTTCCCCCAGAACAACCTTATGCCGATGTTTTAAATAATGGTAAAACATTGTTTTTAATTTCACACCTCACATAGCACAGTCAAATGCTTCATAACAACATAAACAAAACTTTAGGCAGAGCTTTGCGACTGAAGTCAAACAATGATTTCCCCCCCACAAAATGCACTCAAGATTTGCAGGGAGAATACAGAAACTTGTTGGCTAAGGCCACAGAAATGAGTTCTCTGGTGTTTTGGCTGCTGCTGCCAAACCTAGTCATGAATGTGTTAACAGTGGATGCATTGATCCAAATCCCATTATTCCCACCACCCATCAAGTAAAGAATAATTTATTCTATTTCTGATCTCCTTTTGGTTGTATCGTAGGATCGAACGACTTGTGACTGGGAAACAACACCGTGTTCTTCTTGAGAAAATGCATACCCATCTGAAAAAGCAGAAGAAGGAAAAAGAAATCAGTCACTGGAGTTGAGCTCAAGAGCACAGACCTCTTTTAGAAACAGTTTTAGGCATCACTGAAGTTATGTGATTGAGACCACTGCAATCTTAATTTCTGTGCTGTGCTTCTGATGCTCAGAGCTGCTCACTGCATTGCCCATGCGGCACAGAAAGGGTGTCTGCTGCCTGCCCTGTCCCTCTGCTCCCCTCCCCAGGCCAGGACAGTGCACACAGCCACCAAGGCCCTCTGAGTCAACCTAATAAGCTACAAATTGATTTGAACACACTCCCACAGTACTCCCACAGTGGCAGAGCTTCTCTAAAGACTTAAGAGAGAGATAGATTTGCATTTCAGCTTGTCTCCTCTGAAGCCTGCTTGATACCAGCAGTTTCTCTGGAGAAAGGTGGGAATGTCTAGCCCACAACCAGATTTTTCTCACATCTTCCTCTTTACTCCCCTCAGGATTAATTTTTTGAACAATTTTTCAAGTGGAATCTGATGAATGATGCTGTGAAACTTTTGATTCTCTCGGCCAGTCACTTATATTTTGCATAGAGAAAACATGTTCTGGAGGTGTCTATTTGGTTAATCCTGCTGGCTAGCACAATCCTGTGGTCTCCCTAGAAACTACTCAGCTGAAAATAACTATGTGCCTGATTTCTTTTAAAGTATTGTGGACAGGAAAGTGACATTTATTGATAGCATCTGCAGAACACCACAATGCTAGTAAAACAGTCACAAATAGCTAATGGGCAAACATGATGAAACAGCAGACAGACTTGCAGACGTGGCCTTATAGAAAGTTCTGAATGGAACACTATAGCAAAGGACAGGAGATTTTTTGACACCCCGAGTCACAAGCACAGCAGGAAATCTTAGCCAGTAAGTGGAGGGGATTCAAAAAGAAATACATTGCTTCAATCACATATTCCTCATGGAAGTGATTGCAGGGCAGCAGGAACCTTGATTTGATTATACGACCAATCATCCCAGCATCCCATTTCATTTTCCCTGAGCAGTTCCATGCCAATATACATACTGCTACGGAGGCACAGGTTCGTTTTTCCTGCCTGTAGCTGAAGGTTCACAGAATACATTCATGAAGTGCAAACAGCCTTTTGGAAAAAAGTGTATCCATCCTGGATCATTGCAAAGGAAGTACGATGTACAAAACAGGCTTTCATTATAAAAGGGTAGATTCACACTTAAACAAACACCTCCACTGGGTTTGTTCCATGTCAAGGGCCAGCATCCTGTTAGCATTTTTGGCTAAATTCCCCATGGATAAGTCAACTTGGTCAAAGACCACAAGCTTAAGCCTTAGAAGACTGAAGCCCATGTGCCATTGCCTGATTTGCATCGAGGTGGCTTTGCCATATTTACTTATCCATGAGATCATCCAGCGTAACGGAGTCTTCAATTGCCATAACCAATGCAAATCCAGCACTGACCACACAAGCCAGTAGTCCTGGGTGTCATCTTCCCATGACCTGCTTATTCCCAGTGCTGCCACAGGCCTGCAGACAGTCAGGCAGCCCAACCACTCCGCAATACCAATGCAAAATTCGGTCAAAGGAACCTGTTCACTGCTGTCACATCAATAGGAAACACCTTAATACAGCAAGAAATTTCAGACTAAGATGATCTGTGACAAGAATACCAGGGGTATCCTTAAATGTTGATGTCCCTCATCCATCCTGGACTATCAGCAGCAAGGGTTTTGTATGTATGTCATGGGAAAGGCTGTGACCCCCAAGCTCCTCAGCCGAAGCTCAACATTTGGCAGCTCAAGTAAGACTTTTCCTGTAGATCTCTATACAGGAAGATGAGTTCATATTACATTTTTCTATTCACATTACAATTAAAATTGAACTTCAAGCTGTTTAGGCAGCTGACTGTGCCTTGTGGAATCAAAATGCTGCAAAAGCATCCACACTCCCCAAGCAGCTCTACATTTCCACTGCTTGCTGACCCCATCCAAAAACAATGAAAGTTTCCATCTGTCAGTTACATGGGAACTTTCCGGAAGTTTGAACTTTTCCCCCAACTCCAGTTTTAAAACCACACCTATGAGCCTGCCTTGGGAACAAGGCCCTTATTGTTCAGCTGTCCTGCAGCAGCCCAAGGAAAGAGCACATTTCTTTGGGGCTTTCTGGGCACAACCCACTCACCCTCACAGAAGGAAGGACCTTTATACTCTGAGACTTTCTATTTATGGAGGAAAGTGGCACTTTTGAATATCTGTCAATAGGGCTCATTTGTTATGAAGAGATTCACATTCTCATCAAATCTAAGGTTTCACTGGTACCAGATATCAGACAATCTACTGAATTTTAAAAGCATCCTGTTGGGTTTTCTTAAAGCTTTGATATTCTGTGAGTAGATCTGAATCTAGTCTCCCATTAGGTCTCTCATTTAACACCCTTTTTCTGTTCACTGCAATGTCTGTTCTGGTTTGTGCAACGCTGGGCTACAGCAACCATCTCGATGGGCATGCCTCCAACACAGACAGCAATGCTGTGCAAGCTCAACAGCATCTTATGACAACAGCTTCCAAGACCAGGACCAGAGAGTGTCCACAGGGCTCTCTTTATTCCAGAAGATCTCCTCATGGAAGGACTGCTTACAGGTTTTGTCACTTCAGGGATTTATTTCAGAGGCCTTCTATTCCTTGCACTCTCCTCTGACACACCCAAATTGTCTGCCCCAGGATTTGTTTTGGCCAGCCAGCAAGAGGGCACCTGTCACTGGCAGCCCATCAGAACTCACACCTGCTGCAGCATTTCACTAGTTCCTACTACAGTGGTATTACAGTTTAGTACTGTCCAAACTATAAAATGCATCTTTTTGGTTTGCCTTTGCAGAAAAATGTCCAGATTCGAATCCACTAAAACTTTTAGGAGGTTGAGGAGATGTGAGAGACCTTTTTTTAGTTTTTGAATCTCTTTTAGGAAATATTGCTTCTTGGACAGCAAAACTCTGACATAATGAAAATCAACACTGTGGTATCACTTGACCAACCAAATTCTGTCTCAGGCGAAATATTTGGTTCTGCAGTCTTTAAGGAGATTTGCTGTGATGTCACAGTGCATGTTTACCAGTTAAAAAGTGAATGCTAACTCAGCTTTGACCCAGCAACCATCTTCTATTTAATCTGGGAAAGCGAAAGCTGCCTAAAATCTTGAACAGTTTGACTAATGCTTACTGAAGTAAATAATTTCTCTTCTGATAAACCATGCCTGTGTTTTCTTAAGGATCCAAGAGGAATTCCTGACAAATGGTCCCATCTCTTTAGTCTCAGATACCAACTTACTGGTATTTGCAAGTAAAAATAAGAGTCAGATGCCACAGCATCAAATTCTAAACCAATTATTCCTATTTCTTTCCCCAAAATTGATATTAAAGTATTGCAACTCCACTTAACAGTCAACAAACATGTAGCTTGGAAAAAATACAGAATGTATATTATATTTCAAAGACAAGAAAGAGAAGAGGGGAAAAAAAAAGTTTAAAAAGCATCTCAAGTAGCTCCCCTGTTGTTTTTCAAATAAAAATGCACTAGCAGAAAAGTGAAAGGAAGAAGGTGTCTGCTAGTGGAGAATAAATGGTGGGATTAGAGCCCTCAGCATGAACACATTATTATTATTTATTATTTGTCAGCCCCCATACTGTGAAACGAACCTCAGATGACAGGTGCTTTTTCTCCACTGATTAATAAGGTGCAAACCATATGCTCTGCATTCAGATTTACTCTATGAAATCACCATATTCTGTCAAAGGAAGAAGGATTTTCTTGGCTAGCATAGGAAGCCCGGGCCAAGTGCAGTAATCCTCGCTCAGGCATGGCTGTTGGCATTTCAGAGGGAGCTCTGCCAAAGCCCTGCTTAATGGGAGCAGACTCAGCTCTATTTTTAAAGAGCACATTGAGACAAATGATAACTGAACACCAGCAGGGGCATTACAGGAGGGAAACCACCCTAGAAGGATGCTGTGGAACTTTCCTTATGGATGGAGGGTACCCTTCCCATCCTCTGGGGGAACAGGTGATACAGGTCAGTCATGCAGGGGAAAAGGGGAGGTCAAGAGCCATCTTTTATATCTACAGAGTTTGTCCAAAGGAGAGGTGCTGCTCTCACAAAGTCACAGCAGTAAAAAAGACAAGAACCTGGATGGAGACCTGGGGAAAACCTCCTGCTCATTCTTAAGAGGTTTCAGAAAGCAGATGGCAATGGGGAAGGACCAATTTCACCAGGCACCTTCATCAGGAGGTGAACATAGCCTGGGGAGCAGTGTTGTCAGCACTGCCTACAAGATTGCACTGAGATGGTTTTATTTTAGCACCTGGGCTTGACAACCATATGCAACTCTTCCACTAAAGTCAGGGGCTTCACATTTCCTTTTTTTTTTTAAGTTTTCACAAATGTCCCAGAAAGGAACCACGTGATCTTTGACACTACAGTCAGCAGAAAATTTCTTTCATGCTTCTGGCAGGTCTACACAATTCAGAAACACAAAAACAAAGAGCAAGAAAAACAGCCATGAAGGTTTTACTTTAAGGACATTCCTTCCAAATGGACAGGGCTAGTCTCCAAGGCAGCCACTCTGAGCCAGTTTATTTAATGAGAGGAGGTGCTTGAGAGACTAATCCTGGCTGGCACTCCCACATGGCACTGCCATGGCACTGGCTGTGAGGCTCTGTTGCCCACTTTGGGGGCTGGACCCACAAGTGCCTGGTGCTGTATGGGAGCACCCCTGACACACATCATGCCTTAAGGTCTTGTGCTGTGCCAATGCTTTTGGAAAAGGGTTGGCTCACCGACAGAGAGCCAAGGAAACACACAGAGCGAGCTTCTGCCTCTTGTACAGAGCCGTGTAGCCTTACCTCAGTAAGGTCTTTGCTCCCACCATTGACCACCAGTAGTAGCCCAGAAACTCCCTGTGAGGTTTTTTTCCTTTCCATATAACTGGAAACAAAGCTGTTTAGGCATTGCTTCCTCCCAAAATATTTGGAAATGGTTGCTGTCAAAAATAAAGTAATTTCCAACCCAGTACTGCATCTTTACAATCTGTGCTACCAAATTTAATCCCAATTTTCACTCCTTGTTGGGACCAAGGCAATTCATTTGCTTAAGCTTTTGTCAGCTCTAACTAAACAAACCATTTTCCTCCTTTATATGTTAGCAACAGATTCTGAGTTGAAGTCACAAAAGCAATTTTTGGTCTTCACAGCCTGGGAATTTAGGGCCTGGTGGAAACACATGAACAGTTCAAGACTTCAAACAGAGTGCTTGTAGTGTGATTTAAGATACTGGCCCGGCATGTCAAGGCTACTGCCCTATTCATCAACTCTTTGCTTTGAAGATTTCTAGCATTTAGTAAACAGTTGTACAATCCAGGGTTGTGAAAACAGCATATATGTTCCCTGGATTTTACATGGCCTTGTACATATAGCAGCTATGCAACACTGGAAAATAATATTTGACAAGAGATTACAGAATTAATGGATACATCACAAAAATCATCTTTCAATCCTAACAGCTTCACAGTCAAAATTTATGTTCATGTGAAAAACAGATTGCTGATTGTAACCTGTCCTGAATGGCCTGACTCATTTAGCACTTAATCATTTGCATTTATAGGGAAGCTGGTTATCCAAATTAGGGTTTATTTTGATCTCATTTTTCTTTCCCCATAGCTGTTTGCCTACTAACAACCTGATGATGTGTTCTTTGAGACTAAAAGCACATATTAAGTCTGACTAGTTACCCCCTGGTATAGCTCCTTTCTGCAGTGCTTCACAGGTTTCAGATTGTGGTTAAATCTGCACAGCAGACTATTTTGACAGCCATTTATTTGTGCATTTTATGGATTTCTTCTGCCAATCATTGCTTTTGGAATCTCCTCAGAGCATGTTTGCATGCCCAAAGCCATGCTGCTATCAGCATCCCTGGCTCCTCTGTACAAAGGATTAAATCCTTGCAGAAATGTGGTCCACAGGGGTGCTCTGCTCACTGACCTCTCTTCCCAGACATAGTGGGATTGATTGCCAAAGACCCCAGATCCCTTGACAGTGATGGCAGCCTTCCAATGGCTCCATCAAGGACAAACATTATCAGATCCATCACTGTCCCACCCTTCTAGTCAAATTTCCCATGGAAAACAAGAATACCTCAGGTATTACCCCAGCCCTGCCTCCATGACCTGAGTCGTAACAGTTCTGCTACAGAAGGAGACACAGCCAGCAATGAAATTTGACTCCTCTGTGATTCTTGGGCAGTCAGGGGTGTCACTTCCTACTGCAATTGCAATACAAACCCCAAATCCTGAGTGTCTGCCCCTTGCCCTGTGTGCAGCAGCACTGCACAATGAGGGAGCTACTTCCTTTAATAAATAAGCCTATTGATACCACCAGTTTCATCACAAGACAGACTGCATTTGCTGACTAGAAAGGGCTGACTGGACTACCTGGTCCCTCAAGAAAGCTTGGTCCTTTGGTGCATCTGGCCTGCAGAGCTGCTAGAGATGATTTTAAATACTGTGGAAGTCTTTAAAACACTGACAAAAGCCCATCAGGTCCAGCAGACACAGGAAGACAAATAAATGGATGACTTATACATCAACAAGAAAGGCCACTGATTTGAAGCAGCAGTAGTAGCCAGTTGTGATGTTGCTTCTCTTCTCCCAGCAGCAGACAAAGGGGGAGAGGAGAGGGAGAGGAGCAGATCTGCAGGCCATGGCTTTCCTCACAGCAACCCACAGAACCCTAATGGCATCCCTGAAACATCTCTGTATTCTCAGCTAACCACAGCTAATGTGACATTTCATACAGAAATAATTTCTATTAAAGCTAAGCTCTACCACAACATTTACTTTACGCAGAGTTTTTGATTTTTAGACTATTCTTAAGACTATCAGAATTCTACCTTTAGAGAACCTGCATACTGGGATTCTATCATTTGGGCCTGGTGATTGAATCCCAGGGAATTAACCACATTTGAGCTCCCCTTGCCTAGGGCCAGATACACTAATTCCACTTCCAAATGTACGTGTCTCGCTTGGCAGCTCAGCCTCAGCGTTAGATTATCTCTACCTACAATTTAATTAAAAAATAATCACCCTTGGCTTCCCTGACGCGGGGCTAGGCTGTGAAACAGGGGCGGACGTGAGCCGCTACTTACGTGACACGCTTTGCTGGACAGAATGAGCGCGGAAAAGGCTCGGAGGAGTTTTCCTGCCGAGCCTTTTTAACAAATGGTCACGTTCGTTCACGCTAAGGGAGACAGAAAGTGAGAAAACACACCAGTGAGTAACCAGATCATTTCAAGGTAAAAGTCAACTGTATTTAAGGTACTTCTCAGTTTTGACTTTGTCAGTGCTAAAGGTGGTTGTAGCATGAAAAAGAATTTTCTCTCTCTTTAAACTGCACATTATGAAGAGAACTCCTCCTTTCTAAGGACACTTTGTATAAATCTACTTTTGGTCAGTTCATCCCTAATATCACCATAATTGTGATTTCTGAATGTGTGATGCCTCTAAATTATTATGAAACATATCAGAAGTCTGACATCGAGTGATATGGAACATTAAGAAGATTTCTCTTTAGTATTATGCACATGAATCACAGCATACACAAACTGCCTTAGAGAGAAGGAGCAAAGCATTGTCGCTTAGCACAAGGTAGAAGGCTTCTATCACACCTGCAAAATGGCCTGAAGCAACCAAAGGTAGGACCCATAGTTAATTCTGCCTTCTAAAGAATGCTCTCACTTTAACCAACCTCCCATATGGAAAGAAAACTTTCTATCCAGTTTCCTTTATTAGAAAGCTCTTTGGTTTACATAGTTCTTGTCAGAGGCCTGAAAAAATTAGTGCTGAATTTACAAAAAGAGAAAATACCAACTTAAGATAAAAAACACAGTACGCTTACAACAGGTGTAACATACCAACAAGAATTATTAGAGGCACTCTCCACTTCGATTTTTATAAGAAAACCAACATTTGCTTCATCAAGAACTTGATGCCCAGAGTTAAAAAATTATGACTAAGATCCTGACCTTTCAAAGCACTTAATTATGTATATGAGTCCCACTAAGTTCAACGGGGTTTTAAAATAACATAGGCCTTCAAATCTCATTGCACTGGAGCCTCAAGTAACTTCAGTATCAGATTATTTTCAGAAAGGTATTAGAGTCTACTTTGGTTCACAGTTCTCCACAATTGGTCTGTTTATTCCTCCTCACCCTTGTTTCTGACACTGAGATGGAGCTAGTGCATAGAAGGGATCTGTTTGCTGGTACAGCTCCTTGCAGTGCCTTTGTCCCATTTGCCCCACATTTACACCGTGTCTCCATTTTCCCAGTCCGCTTTTTCTTTCACATCTTTATTCACAAGGAGCAATTGCACTGATTATGCTGCAAACATGGATACACACCTGAATGCCAATGCTGGTATCTTCCTTGGGTTAGATTACAGATTCACATGCATTTGGTGTATGAAATGGAAATCCCAGCAAGCGCAGCTGCTGCTGTCGACATGCTAACAACAGCTTTAAACAAACAACTCCCTTTCACTGAAGCAGTTTGCTAACTTCAATCAGGAAAGTAACTGAAGAATCTCTGAGATGCCTGTAATATGTAATCCAGCCATGCAGGCTTATATTCCACTTAATAGTCCATTAGGGCAATAGCCAGGCTCACAGTCCACTGTTCAGTGCATAATGAGGTGTCCACAAAAGACAGGGTGGAATCCTTCTCATTTTCCTGTGATCCCCAAGCTCACACAGTTGAACTAGAAGCTTGTAAAACCTATGGACTCCTCCTCAAAATCTTTACAAACTCCAAGCATTTTCAGACACTTGGTCTCTTCCCCTCCTTCCCCTGGCACCACAGAATCACACGGTATGGCAGGTTGCTTTCCCTGCCTGCAGTCAGCAGTATTCCCTCAACACAAAACAGAAGTTGATAATAAATTTTGAAGCAAAGTATTGATTCCAACTGAGTTTGTCAAACAAACTCTAACAACTCTTGGCTCAGGAGACCTACATGTGTTCAAAGAAGAAAGGATCAGAGGTTTCCATTAAAACTAGGGTTACAGCATGAAAGCTTCTAAAAATCTTGGAGGACCCAAGTGATTAAAAAAACCAAGATCAGTTTCTGGCTGTAAGAAAATCTAGCACATACAGAAAGAAGTTTATACCTGTTCCAAGCAGGCAGCACGAGGGAAAACACATACTACTAAGAATCACCAGGTAAGGGTGATGCAATGGAAGGCACAAAGCAAGGCATGAGACTTTCTAACCTTTTACCTTCCTTGCCTAGGAAGTTGACAGCCTGCAGAGCCAGCCACTACCAGTGCATGTGCAAACCAGTGATGCTGTACTGCACAACCTCCTGCTGACTGCAGGACACTGCTGGGTAACTTGTTAGTTTAGTGAAACACTGTCTAAACACACTGCTGTTCTGTGAATGACAGAAGTGCAATACTTGTTCATGTTCTGCAGGCAAAGAACATGTAGGAAGACACTTTTCTATCTCAGTAGGAGGGTGGTTTAAACTTAAACCAATCAAACTTAAACCAATCAAAAATACTGTTGTAAGAGACAAATAAGCAATATTTGCCACAAAATTCTTACACTGAGAATGGAATTAACCACAGCAGAAAAGCTCACAAGGAAAAATTCTTCATCTGCTTGTCTACCATGCAGCAACAGATGAAGTGCAGACCAATAATGCTTAGCCCCTCAGGCTTCTGCATTCAGTGTGTGGAGGAAAGCCTGCTGTCAAGGGACCTCGAATAGGAGCGACACATTGCAGCTCTAAGAATGCCAAAACCATGCTATCTTTGATATTGCTAATTATAATCAACAAGGTCAAAACTGAAGTCACATCTGATTTTCCCATTTGGGAAATGATATTGGACTGTATCTATGCAGAGAAAGAAAAACTCACAGTAGAATTAGAGTATTTGTGGTTCAAATATGAGGGATGACTAAATAGACTGCAACTCAAGACCAGTCAAATACTATAAGATAAACCTTTAATACACAGAAGGTAATGCAACACAGTTCTTCTGAATTGGATGAGTATTTTATTTAGTTATAGATATTAGATCTCCCAGTAAAATCCCTGAAGTAAAAGTGAAGTGGCTTTCTTAACTAGTAAGTGTTTGCACTTGTACAAGTTCCCTGCTTTCAGAAAAGGTTTCTGCCTGCTGCTAACAGGTAACAAAGTGAAGACTTCTCTGTCTGCCTCACACTTTGATGCAAAAGTAACACACTGGGCTCACAGGCAACAGGTTAGGCCTTGCTCACAGAAATACTGCTTGTAAATCAATCCCAAGCATTAGCCATAATTTTCAGGTTTAATTCTGCTTTCTAGTGACCCTGAGCCAGGGCCTAAACACTCCCATGGGGTCTAAGGATGGCATCTTCAGATGCATTGAGACAAAAGGATAAGAGACCATGAGATCACACTCTGATTACTGGACAGTGGGGTTCGTATTCAGGAATCTTGTCAGAATGGAAGAAGTCACAAACCCAGACATTCTTATGGAAGTCACTTCCATAAGAAAGTGTCAGTGACATGGAAAGTGACAGTGAAATATGCTTTAGCTGGTTAGTCAGTAACCTCCAAGGGGTAAGGGAGAGGCACCATCTATCTCTAATTATATGAAGGACAACGGACACAGACAAAATGCTTTGAACTAAATATATACTTGACTAGAACAAAAACTGTTAAAAGGTCTTAATTCTGAGAGTTTCTATAAAAAAAAAAAGATTTAAAAAAATCATTAGTCAAGTCAGCTAAAATCAGATTTAGTTGCTATCAATAATGCAGAATACCTCAGGCCAGGAATACCTTTGTGATGGCTTCATAAGAGAGTCAAGATGACTTCTGCCTGCCTAGAATTCTGTGCTAGCAACATCACACAAATTCATTAAGTGAATGACAAATCAAAAGGTAAACTAAAGGCAACATGTTACTTCATAACAGTGCTTTCAATTCCATGAATAAAACGACTCTTCCATCTTCCTATCTAAATTGCTCTAAGGTGTCAATGGAGAGCTTAATTTTATTTTTTGTATTCTCTTCTTCTTATCCCTCACAAAAGCAAACAGCTCTTAAATCCAGGCAACAAACATCTGGCTTTACACATTCAAATGAGATGCATCAAAACAAACAGAATAATTCAAAGCTGACCACAAGGTCCTGCTGTCTCATTTGCTCAAGTAATTAAAAAAAGATGAGCTTCACCACCAATTAATCTACTGAGCACTAATTAGCGTTAATGAGGATTTGGGGTATTTGGTATAGTTTGACCCAGAATGTCCTCCTGAGTCCATTAATTGACTGGTGGCAAAAGCTGGGATCACAAAGACCGGAAGGTTAAAGTGGATGCAGGTGTCTCTTAAAATTGGATCTTCCCTTTGAAAACACATGCATATCCCAGTTAAAAAAGAAAAAATAGAAATTCAGAGCCCTCCTTCTCTTACAAAAACTGAATTCTTGTTTGTGTTTTGTTACGATTTGCCAGAGGAGATATAGAGCAGAAGCACACCAAATAGACAAATACACTCAGTTGCCACTGGTTTTAATTCACTGTCCTTCTGGATTATGAAGAATTCAGTCAGATACAGACATTAGAATATTTGGTTTGTTTCTGCCTTTCCCCTTTCCAGAAGGAAGAACTAGGGTGCCTAGTGGAGCCTTACCAGGGCTGCTAGAGATGACACAACTGAAGCACAAAAACACATTTGCCAGCTGCCCACCCCATGCTAAAAACATGCCAGGAACTCAGGGCAGAACCTTGGCTCTCCAGTGCAAGAGACTCAGGGTCCATGGGTAAGCCCAGAGGACAAGAAAGCTGCAGCTGTTTGCCCTATCATCTGAACACCTACAAAGCCCTCACTACACTGCCTGCAGGTGCAGCATCACTGGTTCTTCCACCCCACAGTGGAGCTGCAGCAAACAGCCACAGATAAATAATTGTTCAGCTTAGTTTAAACCAGAAAATCTAAACCTCCAAGGCTTAGGCTGAAGTTCTGTCCTTAACTCCACAGCCTCCCTCCTACCCATAAGGATTTTCAAAAGAAACAGCAGGTAAACCCTTGTTCAGTCTCTTTGCTTCCAGTGGCACACACTCTGCTAAAGATAGCCTGAGAAACTCTGGTTGGCCTGCATTATTCTCCTGTTGGAGGAAACATCTTGCAAGGTGTTGCCCTCTCACTGTGACAGCAGGGACCTGAAAGAATGAGGGAGGGGAGAAGTTTTAGTAAAATATCCCATGTGGCTAAACAGAAGGTAAAAGACTACCAAGTTTCTGTCCTTGTCATCTTGGCCTGTGTATTGAATTTTGAGAGGAAAAGAGTGTACTCTTCTCTCTCTTTTTAAATTTTAGAATTAAAACATAATACTTGAGCTCTTCCATACATTTCAAACAATAACTTACAAAAAAAAGTTTGCCGTTTCTTGCTGACATGTTTCTGTCACTGAAAATCACATCAACATAAAATAAAAAGAGCAAGAAGAAAGGTCTGAAGCAGACCTCTCCAGCTTTGATCAATTCTAATCACCAAATCCTTTACAAGCAGACTGTTCATTTTCATTTCAGTCTCTTGGCTCTCAAACTCCCTTATGTGTCTTCTGAAGAAGAATCAGAGGTTCAAGCATAATGGCTTCTCCCCAAGTACACCTGGCAGAGAGGCCTTGCAGATCCCTCTCTGGCTGCTAGGACATGGCATGTATTCCTGAGGATTTATTCACAAGTTCCATCTCTCACCTTTCACACAACATAACACTGCTTAAAGGCTTACAGCATCGATCACAGTGCTGGCAGACATAGAGCAAGAACTGTACACCAGGCAGAGGCTATGGCCACACCTCTGTAACTGGCCAGAGGAAACTACTGTTCTTCCTCAGATAGTCCTTGCTGGATGAGGGCATCCCCCCAGAACCACCCCAGGCCTTGGTTTAACGGGGGTTTTTTTAGTTTAGAATTGTTAGAAGTTATACAGTGGGCAGAGACATAACTAGCATAGGCTCAGCATAAGGAGAACATTAAAAACAACATTATTTCGGACCAGGAATTCAAAATTAAAGCATGCAAATAATCACAAATGCAAGTCACACTAAGCTGAGGGCTCAGCAAAACTCTATGCTCAAACACCCAGAATATCCCAGGGCTGGGGAAGAAAGGCCCAGCTGGCTCAGAGAGCAACTGTGTCTCCATGCTCTGGCTGCACTGACATCACAGAGAGGATTCACCCTCCTACACAACTGCCAAAGGGGCAATGAGGGGCTTCTGCTGGCTTCCCTCTCTCATCCACAAAGAAGAGATGTTATTTTTTGTTATCTACATTTGATTGCAGGAATGTTTTACTCTGAGGTCAGAGAAGGAGGTCCTTTTAATTTAAAAGGCAAACAGGCATTACTGATAATGAAGCAGCAATGTAATCAAAGGAAATCTCTGGAGCATTTCACAACAAAGTGTCTGAGGCATATAAACAGTAAAAATAAACAAAAAAACCCCCAGCATTTTCTTTGCAGAGTCAGCATCTACAAACACTGCTCCTTAATCACTCTGGATCCAGCTGAAATAGACATCCCAAACCATGCTTCTTTTGCATTTTACTGTAAATACTCAGCACGCCATTAATAAAAACCCACCACTAGGACACCAAAGGGTCACCAGGTAAAAACCACAGAGGAACAAAGACAGAAGTGCTGCCTATGCCACTAGCAGGATGGGAGGTGCCAGAAGTTACCTGTCAGAGATGACTCCTGCAGCAGCCAGCCAGGATTTAAGGAGCACCAAGTCCTTGCTGAGGGCTCAGCAACAGCCAGCTTTCCAGAGAAGCTGAGCTCTTACCCTCTGCCACGGCATAGCACTTCCAGGACTTCTTAGTGCAACAAGCTCCCCTCCAGGTACTTCCAAAGCACATGTGAAAGCCACAGAGCAACCTTCCCTCTTTATAAATTGTATTTGACATTATTCAGCCAAAATGCCTGATAAGCATCAAATGTATCTGGATGTGTGGCCCTGCAAGGCTGACTTGGAGCATATTGAGAGCAGCCAGCTCTCCAGTCCATGAGAACATGGGGTATTGAGCTCAGCCCACATGCAGCTGCAAGTTTTTTATGCTGCTTGGATGTGAAATGATTAAAAGAGTGTTCTATACCTTCAGCAGCAGCCCCATGGATGTCCTGGTGGTGACTGATGGCTAAAGCAGCTCCTGCCCCCACCAGTCAGTGACCTGACAGTGCTCCCCACATCACCCCACTTCTGTCAGCTCACACATGACATGGATCCAAACAGTGGAGCTGATCCAGAGGAGCAGCTGGGGCAAAGATGGGCAGTATGACCACGGCTGGCAATGAGTGGTTTGGGAAACTGTTAAGGCAGCCTAGCAGCCTCATCAACAGGAACCCAAGGATGCATGGCCCTCACCAAAGCCCTGAAGAAACACTGCTGTTCCAGGCTGCGACTTGGCTTGGCAGCAGGCTACTCCAGCCAAACAGCAGCTCTCCCTCTGTGTCCCAGAGGTCTGCATGGAGGAGCACCTGCAGCCAGCGTGCAGCAGCAGCGCTCAGGGCAGGCGCTCACAGGTCTGCCTGCGTTGCCACACCAGACTGTACCCATGGCAGAACCACCCTGCAGCAGCAGATGGAGGCCAGGACATGCTGCGAGCTTCAGTCAGCCCCCATTTGCAGTACATATATAGAGTTCTGCGGTCAAATTCTTCACTCTAAATCCACAGAAACCCCTTCAAGTTGGTCCTTAAAGTCATGTGGCTAAAAGCAGGACAAAGCTTTTCCTTTTCATGATAAGCGAAGATGATTTACATTTTCTTTTTTTCAATAACAATGTCTTAAGGTAGAAAAGTCAGATCCTTTTTTGATTCCTAAAATCACTGGGACAATCCATTCTCACCTTCATTTTTGAGACTGTTATTCCTAAACTTCTCTCAAATACTACTTAGAATGATATTGGGTTTGCATAGCAAGGTTTTGGTAGTGGGAGGCTACTGGGGTGGCTTCTAGGAGAAGCTGCCATAAGCTTCTCCCACATCCTACAGAGCCAAAGCCAGCCAGCTCCAAGATGGAATAACAGTGCAGGTTTGATAGGCACCTTATGTCCAGTCAGGGTGAGCCCACTGTAAAAAGACCAAGCACTTTTAAAAAATACAGTCTAAAAATATCAGCGCTGAACATCACATGCCTCTCTGAAATGCAGCAATCCCAAGAAAATAGTGGAGGTCTCTCTCTGCTTAAAGTACCTCTCATTTCCAAGCACTGCAAACACTAAGCACGTGTGTATGCATTTCTTTGGGGGGTGGAAGGCAGACATCACTGTCAGATGTCCTAAAGTCAACTAACTTAAATCAAAACTTGAAGCTGTCCAGTTTTGCCCTCAGCCTTCCCAAAACAGGGGAACTGACCCAATTTAAACGTCTGAGAAGCAGAAAAGGCTAAATGTGGTTTGCTGCTTTTTAGCTACCCTTCTTTTGGTATCAGTGCTGTTGACTTCTTGTCCCTAAGTGCCTCACTTTGCACTTACTCTACTGGGTGCTTGGTCATATCCTATACAGATAAGGTGGCAATACAGTTGCAATTATAACATTCTTTTCCTACTCACTCATTTTTTTCAGAAGTAGTCACCTTGGAGGGTGAAGTCTTCTGTGCTTGGTCTCTGTGTACAGATTTTTTCTGGTTTGGGGTTTTTGTGTGTGGATTTTTTAAAAAATCTAAACTTACTGGTATACTAGAAGTTCACTTACATACTTTTACTGAAGTTAAGATTACTTCTGTCTTCAAAAACTCTAAACTCCTTAAACTCCTCCAATCAGCTTTTTTTTTTTTTTTTTTTTTGCTTTTCTTTACAGAAAAGCTAAAGAACAGTTCAAGGCAACAACAAAAAATGAACCTTGAAAGTTTCATGTACACAATTCAGAGCACAGCCCAGGACAATTGGTTGAACTGAAAAAAAAAAAAAATCCAACCCAAATTGCTTTTCTTTAAGCTTTTAAGTATTTTGTAATTATCCACTAAATATTTAACACCTAATATAACTTGTGTTTTCTTGTTCTTGCTACGCTTAACTTGGCACTTTATTCTTTACTGCAAATCAGTGAGGAGAATGCAGACTGTCCTGCCTCTCTTCAGAGACTGGGTTAGGCAGCAGAGGAGTCAGGGTGCAGGCAGACTGCTGAAGCCATTAGGCTGGAACAGTTGTTATGGAGCAGTTCTCCTGCTGTGCAGCCTGGAGGGAAGATTTCTTCCTCCCTCCCCTGTGGAGATCCTCAGTGCCCAACCCAGTAAGTCAGGATTAGGCATCAGAGAGATTGGCCCCTTAATCAGTTTTAACTCTCATCTTGTAATGTTCCTTTTTCCTAATCTTTCTTTTCAATTTACAACTTCATTCTGGTCTTTGTTCTAATACTGTACCTCCATCAACTTTGACTTTGATAGCAGATTTGATCACAGCTGTAAATCCTTCTCCGGGTCACCAGGTTTTAACCCTATTTGTGCAGTGGATTTCCCTCAAGGTTACATGATAGCTACAACCAGGATGGCAAATAATTAATTGCACTGGAGAAGGGGAATGTCAACTCTAACAGGTTTGCACTAGCAAGCAGGCACTTGGGTCCCCAGTGCCAGTGGGAACATGGTAAATCCCCCTTCAGACCTCTGGCCAGGTTATGAATCCCTTTCTGTCCTCTGCCCCTCCCCACCTCTGCCCCACAGCCTCCCCAAAGTGGAATCAAACCTGGTAATTTCAAGTGCCTCACACATAGGGGTTAGAAATGTCAGAAATAAATTGTACATATTAAATTAGGAAATAATGTGATGATTCCTTACTGATATGGGACAGAAGGGAGAGAGAAAAGGACAAGCGTGGAATAAAAGAAAATTATGCTTTTTCCACCTTCCATACATGAATGTTTACCATATGGAATCAAAGAATTTTTTAAAAAAACCCTACTGATATAATTTTATGTGCTTTTTTCTAGTAAAAGGAGTCTAATATCTTTTTACTAGAAAACCTGCAAGGAAAAATCATAAATATGCCAGTCACTTTCTTGTGTATGCTAGTGGAGAAATTGCACCTTTCCTTCCAGAAATGGTGTGAAGAACATCTGGAAAAATTGATAAAGAGGATGCTATGCTGAGACCTCAAAACCCAAAATACACCTCTCCCCTCTTCAACCTCATTTTATGTTCAGCTGCAGTGTATGGGCTGGATTCAGATCACAGTCATGCACATCCTGAGTAAATACATCGAAGTCAACACATTTCATGAAACAAGAATTTGGCTCCAAACATCCCATGCTATTTAACCAGCTGAAAGCACAAGACTGAGCTTGATTCAAGTAAGATTCACTGCACCTGCTGATGCAAAGGGGCCTCAATGGCATGGTCTCCCTATTCCAGTAGATGTAACTTGGGGTGCATCAGTACAGAGTACTTTGAAATACAATGAGCCCAAGCCTCACTCCTCTTGATCCTAATGAAAAAGCTTGCCTCTTCCTCAGGAGCCAGGAGATCAGGTCCTCACCTCATTCATGTATTTCTTAAAAGTTAGGTCTGTTTTACCATTTCTGCCTCTGCCAGTGAGAGGCTGAGCCTCTGCCACTCAGTTTTCTGCACAGCCACAAGCCCAAGGCAAGTTTCCCATGCTGCCCTCTTGCTCCTCCCCAGGGACCTGTGGAGCAGGGAAATCTCCAAGGATGCCTGTGTCAGCTCATTGATTACCTGCCATGTTACACAGCTATTGAAATGAGACAGGCACCTGCCCTCCCACACCAAATAAAATCAAGGCCAAGATAGAAAATACAACTTGCTCTCAGGGCGAGAGCTGGTCATGAACTTTTCAGCAAAGAAACTGGGTTAGATTTGGTGAGAAGTACTAAAATGAAAGAGAATCTACACCAGAATGTCTCCTTGTTGAAAACAGACAATGGAGAGACTGTGGGGAGCTGCTGTTTTAGGTGCACTGGAAAAAACAGTATTTGTTTTATGATATGGAGATGAAAGCGGCACCACAGCCATCACCAGTGGGTGTCTGAGAGCAGCCAAAGTACAGGGGCATACAGAAAAATGCTGTGCAAACACACACTGCAGCTATACCTTGCTAGGTCTGTAGTCGCTTCCCTTCACTTTTGTCCAAGGCAAGACTCTGCCTCCCAGATTTCTGACTCATTAGAAGAAATTCTTCCCAACACTTGAGCGATGCGGGCACTTTTCTGCAACAGCCCAGAGAGGTCCTTCAGCTCCTCGTAAAGTGTACAAATCATGAAAGCCACATTGTTCTTCAGTATCAAACAATCTAATCCTGCCCACCAACCAATTCATAACAGGACAGAAAAACAACCAAAAAGCCAATTTCAAAGGGAGCTCTCTGGCAATTCCAAGACAGAGAAACCCTCTGGAACAGGAAATCTACTGTCGCAAAGAGGGTGCTGCACAGCTTTGCTCACTCTCCATTAGTTGGCCAGTGGAGCAATAAAGTGACATGGGTTTCCAAAGCAAAGTTTGCTTTGGTGCCTAATCAGGCTTTACTCCACCTGAACTCTTGCTGACTTCATTGAGAGGGTAGATGGAGTGAAAAATGAACGAGGACTTGAAGGTTTGGCCCTTTACGAGCCAAGATTTAAGTTGTAAACTTATTTAAAGACAGAAATCTCTGCTGCTGAACTCAATGCTGCTTTTGAACACAAACCTTGTTTGTTTTCTTTGTGTAAATCTTTACACGTTAGCATGATTAAATCTGCTGGGCAGGTGTCTCCTCATGTCCATGTTTGCTTTGGCTCATGACCTGCCCCTCTCACCTCTCCAAATTCATGAAAATTTAGTGTTAAATCCTGCCTTTTGTTACATGAGAGTGCCAGGGAGCCCCTCTCCCTTCCTAACCAAGGCGTGCTCATGTCACAGCTGGGCTGAAGTCCAGCCCAGCACTGCCAAGTGCCCAGGCTGGGGAAGGCAAGTGTGGGTCCTCATCTTCCACAGGTAGGCACGCATGGCATGGGATCCACCATAGCCCCTCACTGCACACTCTCCTGCTTCTCAAGCTATTTCTGGAGTTTCCACTTTTCTAAATACATGTTCACCCTGATTAATGCCCTGCTTTTGGAATTATCTTACTTCGTCATCATCCCAGCCCCTACCAAACTTAAGTTTTCAGCTGTCCAGATGAGACATATAAAGGAATAAGAGCATGACCTGTTAAAGCTCAAGATTATACACTTGCTATAATCTCCAAGCATCACTCTAATGCTGTTTGCAAGGTTTCTGGGACCCAGCTGTAGTGCCCAGGGTGCTGACACTCTGCCCTGCACAGACCAAACCAGTTCCTCATCAACCACTTGCCTTGCTGTTCATTCCCAGCCACAGCAGGGAAAAACTGTGCACCTGCTTTTTTAGAGCAATACAAGCAAATTCAATTTTAGAAACTGTTCAAAGGGTCTAAGATTCAGAAAGATATAACTAGTGAAGAGCACTAGTGAAGACATTTGTTATTACCCCAGAAGAATGTGCCTAGCAAGAACAGCTGTCAGGGTGAAGATCCTCTGAGACAGGATATGAATATATAGGTATCAAGTGGCACACACAGCTGACCCAGAACTCCTTCCCAAAGCACAGCAAGGACCCAGGTGATATCTGCCCACATTTAACAACGATTCAGCTGAGTCACAGCAAACTGTTGGCATCCTCTTGTGCAAGTCTAGAGGCACTCACTGCTTTCCAGGCTTTGCAAACTGCTTTTTGTTTAGCAGACTAGTTCTGAACACTCAGATCTTGCACCTCATTTTTTGTCTAAGATCTAGGAAATGAGAAAAACAATTAGCTCCCTAAATCCTGCTCTTATCTATAATTGGGTGTGAGCTTTTTTGTTGTTTGTTTGTGAAAAACATTGAACAAAACCAGTGTCCTCCATGGAGGCCAGGAAAATGGACCCCGATGACAGCCAGCTTATCTTCCACAGCTGCCTGAACAAACCAGCACCTAATGGGCATGTTCTCAGGAGCACTTCCAGCCAAGGACTGAGGTGACAGATGGACTCATGCAGTTTTTACACAGCTCTCTATTTTCTATAAGAAATGAGGAGAGTCCTGTTACTCTCCCTTCCTGCACAGTGTCACATTGCCAGAAATACCCCAAGAGCAACGGGGCTGTGGGCAGGAGGGGAGAGCAGAGCATGCACCTTAGCACGTTTCCACCAGCTTCAAGGAAATATTTTAAAAATAAGGAACATGAACCAGAGAGTCTAACTGAAGAAAGCTCCCACTCTATTTCTTTCCCACCCTCATCCTTCCCTTTGGACAAGCTCACGATTTCTAGCAGGTGTGAAAGAGCCATGAGACAAACAAAAGAGATAAAAGACAGAACAACTCTGAAGGGGAGTGGGGAGGCCACAACACAAGCACAGCACACCAGCTCCAAGCAGGCAGAGGCACTCTACCATTATCTAGTTCACAGATGGACCACCCAGAAAATCTGGGAGCAATTAGGAATGAGAACAAACAAATGCATGGAAAGAAGGGGGGAGGGAAAATGGGAAGGAGGGCCAGAAGGGATTCCTTACATCATCTCCATGCAAGCGTTTTGAGAATGAAGTGAAGCTATATGGAGGAGGAATGCAGATGAAAGAGTTTGCAGTGAGAATGCAATAAAGTAAAAGGCTATGAAAACATGGAGTGTATGAATGAATTACAACATGGCCATGAAATTTACAGAAAGTCAGGACAGTGTGTAAACAGAGAAGAAACCCATCAAGCTCTTGGAGACACAGACATGCACACATAAACAGATCAAATGCTGACTGTCTCTCTCTCACTGTTAACAGCAATTCAACCCACCCTGCAACCCAGGGATGCACCAGGCACAAAACTGACTCATGCTCCTCTCTGACTGTCAATAACAGGCATTAAATACTGGCAGGA
The DNA here is from genome assembly GCF_027579445.1 of Ammospiza nelsoni. Classification (NCBI taxonomy): domain Eukaryota; kingdom Metazoa; phylum Chordata; class Aves; order Passeriformes; family Passerellidae; genus Ammospiza; species Ammospiza nelsoni. The sequence goes on from NC_080634.1 coordinate 49,178,433, forward strand.
AAACACAAATGCTTCGAACCAGCATCAGTATAACCTCACTTAAGTGCACGGATAGGAGCCACAGCAACACCCAGGCAACTCACTGAGCTCATACCAGAGCTATGTGCCTGGGAACAATCAGTTTTCCGCTGGTGTGGTATCCACTTACCTGGCATCTAATCACACTATCAGTCAGCACTTCACAACACCACGTTACACCTTTCTTGTCTGGGGAGACTGACCTGATTTTGGTACTAAGTGCTTTGCCTTCAACTGACTTCAAAATGATTGCTCAGCCTTCTAAGAACAAGGCCCATTATTTAATTAAATGCCTGATATTAAGCATCTTTGTTGGTTATAACTGTGGCATAGAAGGTTGCCTTTGTTGCTGCAAAGTTTGTTTTCTCTTCTTAAATAATTTGATGTGCAGTTTGTGACTTTTGCTAGTGAGCAGAATTTATAAACTCTGTTTTGCTGGATCCAAGAGTCGCAGCAGAAAAATTACTCAAAAACTGAAGATACCAAGTGTTTTGAAGTGATCTTAATCAATAACACTGTGTTTACTTTGTCTTGGCCTCAGAGAAGCAAACTCTGGTCCCTAAGGACATCTTATAAACACATTAAAGTTCACACAAGCTTTTTTAAAAGCTTTTCAGTTTACCATAATCTCAGTAAATCACTGCCTGATAATTTTCCCTAAAACCAGTCCTTATTAACACACAAATTCAGTTGAAAAAAATCTACTATCTGCTTGTCTTAGCAGCAGCTAAAATATGGCAATTAGTTTACCTTAGAATAGACATCAAAGGCTCAAAGGATGACCCTGCCCCAGAAGAACAAAATCTTTTAAAAGCCCCATTCCACTCAGTTTGCTAGTTTATAAGGTTTGCTAAAATCTGGTTTAATGATCATGTAGTTTCTTAGCAAGTCATGTGGTGCCACATTGTGTAAGGAACAGAAGAGTTAGTTCTAAAACCTTTTTGAACTTGGGGAGCTTTTCCGACCAGCTGATGCAGAACCACATTCTGAGATGGTAAATGAAATTGTTGGATGCAAAAGCCTCACCATGATTTTCTTTTGCTTCTTTCAGAAGAGACAAAAGTTCCCACACAACACATACTCTCTGTGTACAATGAAAGGTTCAATAATAGCAATATATTCAAGTCCATATGGTGTGGTTATAAGGGAGAGGCACAACGAGAAACTGAGAACCCTGAAGGCAAGAGACCTGCAAGCTGTAGTGAAAAAAGCAAAAGCATAAAAAAAACCTCTTAAGGTGAAACTGAACAAAGTAGTAGGGCACAATGGATTAAGCCAGTTCTCCGTTTAGCTACAGTCGTAATATCCTGCGCTGCTGACAGTTCCCTCTCCTGACATGGTAATCTTTTTGTTTTGTTTTTTTTGATGACATAACAAAGTGCTTTGAAAACCAGCCTGCCTCAGGGGCCAGGTAAGAGCACTACATGTTACCATGCAGGAGACTGAGCAGCAGTTTCCAACAGACCCTCACAGCAATAATGCAGGAGAAATGACAATGGAAGGGCTGGTTTCTGTGAGGGGAACAGACACATATGAAAGGGAACAGCAATAAATAAATAATACAGGAGAAGAAGCCTTATTAGCCTGTCTACAATCAGATTTTAATAGTGAATAAGAAATAGGGAGGGGAGAGGAAAAGAAGGGTCTGGTTTAAACATTTAGCATAGACTTGCCTCTTTCCATTACTATCACGAAGCATGGCTTTTCCCAGTTCTCTTGTCTTTGTTTCCAACTCCTTAACTTGCTCCAGCAACGTTTTACGGTAGGTATGCTTCGCCCTATACCACAAGGAAAGGACAAAAAACAAAACAAAAAAGCCACATGAATATTGTTTTGCTACAAACCCCCAGTTTTACCTCTCAGGTGAGAGGCATAGGGCTCTCCCTTGAAGGATTTGGGAAATAAAGTACAGTGTATGCATGTTAGTTCGTGTTCACAATACCTGGGGAAAAATACATACGAAATGACAAATCAGGATGACTTCAAATTAAAGAGAGCTCAGCCACTTCAACACAGCACTCAAAACCTAGCCAAGCAGCAATGCTATGGGACCACAGAGACCTGACCCTGCTGCCGTGGGACTGCTCAGGACCCGGGTACTCAGACAAAAGAGCTGGGATTCATTGAATATTCATGGCAGTAAAACATGAATCCACTCTGTCTTTTGAGCTACGCGTGGCACCGCTCTGAAAACCAGAGCAGAGTCTCAGCTAATAATTGCCATTCAAGCCCCTTGATTTTCATTTATCAGTCTTCTGTGACTGGAAAGGCACTTCTCTCCTCAATGAACTTCCAAACTGACAGTGACAAGACTGGCTGTGTCCTCCTACATTTTCAGCTTGAGGATTCAAAGAGTAATCCATGCACCACACATGCAATCAAAGTTTAGAGTGCAATCTAGAGTCCCGCATGAAGAGACTTGGACCTTTCCCCCCACCCCAGGTTCACCTACTGCTCCAGGGCTATTATACCTAAATTACATTGACATAGAGGAGACAATCGAGTCCCCTTTTTCTTTCTTGACCTGTACAAAGCAAGAACACAAAATGCAGGGATCTTTCTCACATGGGCAGTTTTTGATCAGCTTCCTCTTTTGTGCCAGTTAAAGGAGGACAAGTGTCCCATGAGAATATATTGATTTGCATGTGACTGCACAATAAGCCTACAAACAAGATGGAGCCAAGTTGGCTGAGACACTACTTGCTTCATAGCATTAAATTAATATTCTTCAGCTCAAAGGTGGCAAAAATTTCTTTACAAGTTTTATAAAACATGCAGACATTAAAATCTTTAGCCAATGATATCAAACAGTGTTAAAACTCCCTCTAACAGAAAAATAACAACAGGTGTATATGTAATTAAAAATAATGAAGATGCATTTATTTTTAAAAAGTATCATACTATTGCTCCTTCCACAGGGAATAAGAAACAAAGACCACAAAATGTTTGCTGGCACTGTTTATAATGACAGTGCCTTGATACTGATACTAGGATATCTAAGTTCTCTGGTCTTTGTGTTGCTGAATTATGCTCCAAATACCTAAAAATGAGAAGCTAAAATGAAAACAACTTTCAAAACACATCTGCAGTTAAGAGAAAAAAAAAACAACAAACAGAAGATGAAGCACAGCAAAATATGAAGGTAAAGATTATCAGGATGTACTTAGAATGGTATATTGTTGAAACAAACAAATGGTATATTGTTGAAATGGTATATTGTATGATTTGTAACACCAACATATCGTGTCAAAAGAAATGAGTAGCAAAGGTATTTTTAAAATGCATAATGCTTCTGCAATGTGAGATTACCAACAGCTGCACAGAAATTAATTAGATCCAAGTTGCTATAACTAGTTAGGCCAATGATTAGACTTGTCTCCTCTTTGAGGAAGGGAAAGTATAGCTATTAAAATGAGAAAGCTTTGAGGCTATTAATTTTTATAAGCTTTTCAGTTGAATTCACTATCACAGTCTTTACTTTAAATAAATACATTGAAATTTTGACCTTCATCTCTTCCCTTTTAAAGAGGTCATCCCTACTGCAAACTTCAAGACTGAGCATGTTTAGAATTTTTCAAATCCTTCACAATCAGTTTTTCCCCACCAACAAGTTCCAAAGTTCCATGTTTATCTTGCCATAACCCATAAGATAAGTTCTTCTTTTCCCTTAGAGTGAATACTGAATTCAAAATTTGACAGAATGGATCCTGATCAACAAGTCCAGTTCGTGCAGCACAGCACCAGGAGGCATGACACTGATATGATACAACATGGAAGAAATACTGTTGGCCTGAAATTGGGAATAATGAAATGTTTTGTAAGTAGTGTGAAATGATGAAACACATGGGCTCTTCTGGGGCTGGTAGTTGCTATGCATTGAGTCACTCCTTCACTTGGAAGCAGGAGCACCCATGGAATGGTCAGTAATCAAGTATTATCAATAAATATAAGAATATGAAAAAGGCCTGAGGAACCTATCCACATGTTCCTTCAAAAAAAAACCCCAAAAAGTGAAATATGGTATTACAATTGCCTCAGAGTCTGGGTTTGCTCCTATCAAAATCAACTGCAAATATTCCACAGACTGCTGGCAACAGGACTGGATACTACTTCATGACTTTTTCCCTACAGCACTTTACAAACTTTTGATTCACAGAAATACAGGTAGGATTCTGAGCTTTTAGGTTAGTACTCCACAAGTGACCCTGGATGCACAATCAGTCCCCAGTGAACAGTGAGATTTTGTGTTTGCTGTTACTGCTCAGCTAAAATTTGATGCATTACATAAAGACAAACTCACCTTTCCCTCACATGCTGGGATTTTAAGATCAGGGACTGCAAGAACAGGCAAAAGGCCATTTTTGTATTTTGTGTAGCCCTTCCCCTTCAAAGCCAGGGAAGAGCATCATTTCACTGGCCTAGGATATTTAGGGGGTTCAGGAGGCCAGAATCAGCCAGGGAGAAGCATGGTGACATGCATAAATATTTCTCAAGCATGGCACTATCTCTACTCTGGCTTATGATCCTCAGTACCACTTTATGAGTCTTGTATTTCAGGGACTGCAAGTATATGCAAAGATGGGAAGAGCTCCTTGTATCTTCTTCTCTTACTTACACTGCAGAACTGGCAAGTGCAAACTGCTTCTTCCCCGTGGTAAAAAAAAAAAAAAAAGTTCATTAAATTTTTGGTAATGATTTGAAGGCTCAGGAAATTTTTCACTGTAAAATAAGCCCCGAGATACCAATGAGGAATAAATTCTTGCACTCTTCCCTGATATTGCTGGAATACATGCTGTGTTTTTATGATTCCCACATACCTCTTGAGCTATTCCAAGATTTCCTAGAGCCAGTGACATGTATTCAAGTGACATGTGCCAGCTGTGAGGGAGCACTCACCTTACAAAGCTCTGTTCATTGCAATGGTGGCACAACTAGGATTTTCACAAGGCAAACCTAGGCACTGAATTCAGGGTAGTGGACCAAAGTTAACGTATTGCAACCGAGAATTAATAATAAGCTTCCTTCTCTTTATAAAGAGTTTTTCACATTTCCTTGATTCATTTAAAAGGGAAAAAAAAAAAGAAAAAGAAAATAAAAAAGCCCGGAGCCACAGAGAACATGGGAGGTAAGTGATGTGTTGACAACTGAAGCCTGTGTAACAATGGAAACACGTTCTTGCTTCCAGCATTAGAAATTTTGATAGTAGATGCAGCACAGCAGTTTATAAGCAAAAGATTTGTATGTGTCTGAAACAGACTTTCCAATCAACCTTGTTCCAGACTAAAACTGTACTGTGTTTATGGCTTTCTGGCAGTATTTTGTACTGAAATTAGACATGTACCTTTTGGGTCATATGGATGTTCTGTCTGTGGACATGTGCTTCATGTCCAAAAGAAACCGAAAGGGATAAATTCCATGACCATGAGCAGTCAGAGTTGCTGGAATTTTATAGCCAAAACCATATTCTGCTGAATTACAGAGAGCAATGTGGTGTAACCACTGCTGTGGAAATGTGCCAGCTGATTTCCAGAGGCCTTAGGCTCCAGTTTTAAATGGCAAGCCTCTTGGAAAGGAAACAGACCTTTACTCCTTCCATATGGCAGTACTGATAGCTGTGTCATTTCATTTATCCTAGTTAAAATGTTAATGATGTTAATTTTTCAGTGATGGCTTAGTTTAAAAAAAGAAAAAAAAAAATCCTGGTTAGAGAAGAGATTTTTAGCTTAATATTGTTAGGAGGCTCCTGTTTAAAATCTGTTGGGAAAATATCTGGCCTATCAATCACACATGTTTGTCTTGAGAGCTTCATAGTCTCTATACATTGTCAGTTTGAATGACTAAAAGGATTATGTTGCTGAGATTTCTTTAAGAAATATTAAAGAACAGGCTCAGTCAGTAACAGAGTTTGAAATGACTAATAGCTGAGGATGAGCCTGCCATGGTCTAGCCTGTTTAACAATTCATGAGTCATTTTTGCCAAGAACTGATAAGAAAAGAGGACAACTTCAGGACACTCAACTACCATGCAAACATTAAAAAAGCTAAAGATTTTTTTTTCAGAGTTTTAACAAGCAGGTCACAGACACAGTAAAATATCTAAATTTAAACATTTTGGCCTCAGTTTTAGAATTTTAAAATCATTTGCAATTGCAGAAGTTTAGTGAGTGCAAAAAAAAAAAAAAAAAAAAACAAACCCAAACCTCTGATGTGCTGGACTACTAAATCATAGTTGAAATTTCACATTACAATATCTAGATTTAATTTGAGCAGTCTAGCTTGTGAAAATTAAGCTGAGGGACAAAATTTAAGAAGTACTTACTGAGTGGCTGATTTGCCTACTACCAGTTTAATTTCACTGTGCTATCAACCCCGTATGAAATAAAACCAGATTTTCTGATCTGTGCATATGACTTACCTTTCATGAAGGTGTTTGAAATGTGCCTATGCTTGGGAAACTTTGTTTTTTTTAGTATTTTCTGCATGTTTCTGTAAAGCAAACTGGTGGACTTGGCAGTGTTAGTTTTACAGCTGGACTCAATGATCCCACAGATCTTTTCCAACCTATATGGTTGTATGATTCCAACAATCTTCCCTGACTGACCAACTCCCATTCTGGGAGCAAATGTGTCATGATGCTTTCACAGTGAGCCTTTCTGACAAGTTACAAGCTAACCTGTATTTCCTCTTCATTCCAGGCAGGATTCTGCCTTTTTGCCCCAGAGTTGGAATGTCCGGGGTCCCCCTTGCACAAAGTTATTATGTATCCATGTAAAAAAACCTTCTTAATTGTAACACAGCCTTCCAAGGGAAAAGATGGAAGGTTTGGTGCATAGAACAAAAGTCAGCTGAACAAAAGGCCACAAATTCTAAATTAAAATTATTACTTCTGTATTTCAAATTGCAATGGCAGAGACGGTAAATTGCTTCCCTTTAAATCCAAGTTCTTGAAATTGTTTGCCTTCTGCAATGCTTTGAAACCCCAAAATTTTGAGAGAAGGGAAGTACACAGGCTTGTATTTCACCAGTTTGTTCCTCCTCTCTGGGCAGTAAAGGTACCATTAAGATTTCACTTCAAACATAAACAGCAGAGTATTGCTCTTCTCCCAGTTCAGTCTTCAAAGACCCAGTTGCTGAAGGAGAACCTAAAAAGCAGCTGACAAAGAGCTGAGTGCTTCCTGGCTATGGATTAAGAGTGCCACATTTCTACTTTCTACCTAACCTTAGTCAGATTCAACAAATTATTTGCTCCATTTTCAAGAAATCTCAGACATTCAATTTAAATTTGCCTTTAACTGAAGCATAGACAACACAAGTAATCCTAAAGTGACGTACTCAGACAAGGCCACCTCCTCCAGATTCCCTCCCCCAGCCATTCATTCTCTCACATTGCTGGGTGCCATGGCAGGTGAGGAATCACTCACTCCACCTTTTTTCCCTTCCAAATAAGTACCACCATTTTGCAATCACTGAGAGACTTCAGAGTTCTTCACAGAAAAATACTGGACTGGACAACATGTGCATAGAGAATAATTCCTACAACACCAAGAGGACTGGTTTGGGACTTACGCTGTCCATGCCACGTCTTTAACAAGGCACGCAGTGGGCACAAGAAACAAGCCAAACCAGAAGTATCCACATCTTAACACCATTCCAGCCTGTCAAGAAAACAAACAAATAACTCATGAGTGTTTTCAAGCTGTTACATGTTAAGTGGTTGTTTACAAGCAAAAAGGTGGAGTGATGGCATCAAACTAGTACTGCATCCATGGTCTGGGTGTTGAAATTGAATGGTGAGGTAATAATTAACAAACAGTGACGGCATTTTTCAATAATTCTTTATGACATCAAATTTCTTAAACATTTCTGAAAAAATTATGCATTTTGACCAAATCCTCCAACGATATTAAATTGTGGATCCAGGCAGACACTTTTTTAGTTATGGAGAAGAGCACTCTAAGTATATTCTGCTTGCACTTTTGACTATTTTTTGTACCCTTTGCTTACTCTCTTTCCATCTACTGTCCTAAATCTCTGAGCAGCATCAAATTGACATGAAAAAAAAATACATTTCTCACTAAAATGTTTCAGTCATATTCCATTTAAATACAGCACTTCCTGCTCAGGCTACTGCTGCCTGAAACCCAGGGTGGGAAAGATTCACTCCCGTCCCACAAATGGCTTTTTTACAAACAAAGAACTCAAAGTTTATATTCGCGTTTTTCTCATTGTTGTAATGCTTGAAGAAAAAGCTTGGTGGGATTTGAAAACGAAGACATTTGGAAACCCTGCATATTCCAGCATACACAAATAGTTATGGAATGAAGTTGAAATATAGCACTATTTACAGAAATGCTACTTTAGATCACTAGAACCTTTTGCAGATAAATTAATAGTGATTAAAGTTTGAGACTACCTCATCACCCCTTCCATGGAATACACATATTTCCCATAAGCATTGTTAAGTTGTGCTACACATTAGAAAGGACTTTTTCCCCCCTGTAACTACTTGTGTGCACCACAAAACTGAAATAGAGGCTGAAAGGTTTCAACAGCATTTCCAGTGTCTAGACAGATTTTGTTCTCCTCAGTTATGGACACTGCTCTCTTTTCCAAAATCTTCTCAGTAGTTTTTATGCCACACACAGGCACCTACTGATATATCAGCAGTGTAACACAGGTTTGGCTGGCTCAGCTTTGTCTCACACAAGCACTGTAGTGCTGAAGTGTCAGGCCATGGTACAGGTAATGACACAGCTGAGCTACCGAGGGAATGGAACTACATGAAATACCTCCTTATCCTTTGAATACACTGAAGACAAAATTTGTAGTTATACACCTCCTAAGATGAGAATTATTGCTCACAACAGTAGACTTCCACCACTCACTCCAGTAAAGCTCTTAAACTGAGAGAAGCCATCACAGAGCTCTGACAGGATGTGCACCAGTAGCATCCAGCACCTTCTCTCAGTGTCATTCTCTGTCTAGAGTTGTTCATCTAACAACTCAGTCATATTTAGCAGCAACTTGCCCTTGGGTTGCCCAGTAGTGAGTACATCCACAAGTGGTTTTCACCTTTAAATGTTAAATCCTACATGTCACTGCTGGACTGACCCATCAGTGTACTGATCTTGTACTGAAACCAAGAGCAAGCTAGACTGTGCTAAAACGTTCATGGACACTTTGCCACCCACACAGACAGTAAGCAAACACATTCCAGTCACAGAATCAGCTCTCCATTATTTGGGAGCCCTCATGCCCACATTCACATGAGAATGCCAGAAGTACACAGACAGTTTTGATCTATGCTTGTTTAAGGAAAAGGATGTACAGGAATAAGAGGGAATTAATAACTTTATTGGTAGCCAAGAAGTTGAACTGTAATAACAGTGGTAAAACATAATAAGATTTATCCTCATGCTTTGCTTTTCTTTGGCCATGACCCTGCAAGTGTTAGGAGTCACAGAATCACATCAGCATTTCCATTCACCATCCCTGCTCTGTCTATGCTAATAAAGGCTAAAAAAGTGACACAGTATTCTATATGCATTTTCTGATATTTTTAATTGAAATATTTTACATTCCACTTCTTGCTTTTCTAGCCGAAAGCAACTTGACACACTTTCACAGTGCAGAACATTCTGAATGTGTGTACAATAGAAGTTAAAATGCTATTATTTTTGTTACAAATGCTGACATCTCATTCAATGGCTATGAATTTGGACATGTGGCATGTTGGTAAAAACCTCAAAGCCAAATACTTTTTTCCTTGCAATTATGTATTTTACTCAAGTATTATTCTGTCCAAAAACTTCACCATAATAGTAAAACTATTCATCTCATTGGAACCCTGTCAGACACTCATTTTACTACTAGGAAGGCTTTTCCCACGCAGTCCTCATCAAAGTTTTACTCCATTCCTCAGCTCATCTGGAAGGTTTCTTTCCTGCTCATCTCTAGTTTCCTCTTGGACTTACAGGACTGCTGTGCTTCACAACAGTCTGGTCTGTCTTGCATGCACAGTTCTGCCTCTGAGCACAGTCTCCTCCCTCATAGGGTTACCCTCTTCTCACAGGATGGGAGCTCCTCAGCAGAACATTCACAGCAAATCACCCAATGTGCTCTGGGGACATCCATAGACAGCACTTTTAGGTTAGTCCCGAACTCGTAGGACAGAGAGCTGGGTTATGAACGGAAGCTGCAATAAGAGCACCTATTTATCCCTACAAAGCTTTCCTCATGCTTCCCAGCTGTTGCTGTGCTCCATTCCAGTTGCTCAGCCAGTCATGACAACAGTGAAGACAGTAATGCAATACATTTCAGTGAAACATGGCATTTCTATACCCAGTTCCTGTGAATAACACTCTTCAGCTATCAGTTATCACCCCAAGATAAAAAAAAAGCAGAGATTCCAAATAGAAACCACTACAATTCTCTTTTTGTCAAGATCATCACACAAAGCAGGAGTAGAAATAGGTTGTTTTTTAAACAAATTCTAAATATTGACCATCTCTGTCATCACAGAGGCCCCATGATATGTAACTAAGTCATTTTTGTTCTGTCTACTGATGTAAACATTAGTGACTATCACACCCAAGGTGAATTGCCAGAGACCATTAATCATAATGCACCCCCAAAACCACTTGAGACTAATGCAAGTCCTCCTTCTGAGAACACTGCAACTTAAACTGCAGCCACCAGTAACTGCCTTTCAAACACTGATTAATCTGCCACAGACAAAGCATTTTTTTTAGAGAATTGATAACATTTGTTAAAAATAAAGAATGGGAACAAGAAAAGAAAGAAAAAGAAGTTAGCTCCAGTTATTTCGCAACTGAGGAGGAAATAATTTAAGTCCCAATGCCTTTAACATCTTCTAAATAGCATTTTTAAGGGTGGAAAATTTCTTTTTTTTTCATTTTAAAAACATTAAAAGAAGTAATAGCACTGATAACAGACCAACCAGCACAGAATGACCAGGAAGATTGTCTTTGTACTATTATTTTAGAAACCATAGGTTAAGGTGGTTTTACATTTGTTGGTTGGAGTTTTTGTTTTTCTTTGCTTATTTTAACTCAAGGACATGTTATGCACAAGCATATGGAGACTAGATTGTTTAAAAAAAACACCTTAAATTGCAATACAATCTGGAGTACATTTTAAGCTCTCTTCTCCATTTTACTATTCTTAGTATGTTCATAAGCATCATTCCTTGTTGTACTGTTTTACCAATAGGTAGTGTCACTATTTTCAACAACTTCCAAGGAGAAAAAGGCCAAAAGTGCCCAGGGATGGGAAGTCAATATACACACTGTTCTGGTATTCTTATCACAGCTGGGGACCAGTAAATGATTCAGACAAAGCAAGCAAGGATCTCAATCCTATCACTCAAGAAAAAAAGAGACAAAATTAAAATTCCTATTTTGAATAACGAAAGTTTTTTTAAATTTAATTTCCTCATATATCTACATATCTTAACTTCGACAAAAAATGGACAGTAGAAGTATAAGATCATGATGGAAACAGCTGGCTTTATGTTTCCAGCACAAAAAAAAATTATTCCTGGAAGTGTGCCTGGAGCCTGATCAGAGCTCTCTCCATGAGACATGGATAAGGACCCAATAAGTCACTCAACTGCAGTTTCATACTCATTCAATTCCAGTTTTGTGCACTAGGGATTCAAGTGCAACCTGCACTTGGCACATCACTGGGTCCCCAGTAGTCAAATGTTGATGAGAACATGGCACTGCCTTTGGCAGCACTTGGGAAAGGAGGAGTGAGGGAGAGGATGGCCACATGATTATTGTGGGGGACAAGAAATACTGTCATCACTGAGGTACTCTTGATCTGGACTTGGCAGACACTGATGACACCAGTGGCTGGAGCTGCAAGTGCAGCTCTGGGAGCTGGGCCCTGCTGCTCCACCTGCTCTGCCTGGGCAGCCAAAGCAGGAAGCAGTGAATGCCCAGCTGCACCGACACAGCTGGAGGCAGCAACTGAGATGCACCAGGTGGACCTGTCTGCCAGTGCCTCCCCTCCAGCAGTTCTAGACCAGTGGCTTGGTTTGAGCACACCACATCAGAAGGGCTAGAGCTGGGGCAGGGGAAGCCCAGTTGGTCACTCTGCTCCTATCCCATGTTAGGCAATTCACACGGAAGCATGTCAGTCACTTTTCAGTCACTGAGGGCAGTGTCTTCAAAGCCTGCCCCCACCCATCGACCTGAGGTGCCATTCCTGAGCCCTCAGGCACAGACATTTTCCCACTGGTGCTGCTAGCTTGGGCAAACAGTCCTGCTTCACTTAATTTCCAGTGCCCCATCTGAAGGCACGAGGTATGGACAAACATATTACTCTCTTCGAGAAGTTCAAGCATTAGCACCAAGACACACTGCAGCAACGCTCTGAAAACTCTCAGATTCCTGCAAAAGATGGCCTTTCTTCTGCTCTACAGACTCAATAGGACTAATTCAAATACTGCTTTAAATGTCTAGGAAATAGATTCAGTAGAAAGTAAAACACCTTCTGCCTCAATCTTGAAATTGTTGCACTTTTAGTGATGTCCCAACTTTGACATCTTTACTGCAGTTTTGTTATTTTCTCTTTTTTTTCTAATTTTTAAAATGCTTCTCACAAGTAAATTTGGTCCCTAACTTCAGTAGGAAGAGAAACAGATTCCATGCATAAAAAAATCCTATTGCATATTATGAACAATATCATTGAGCAAGCACCTCAGCAAATATATATTTATAGTTTGTAGACTATTACCCACCCGTTTTCCTTTAGAGAACTGCATTATGCACAGTCTGCACATTTTGGGTCCTCCTAAGCCTGAATGTTTCAGTGCTAGCACTGGGTAGTTTTCTTTCAAAAGGCCTGGAAGTTTTACCTCAAATGGATAGAAGTATTAATTCTTTAGCAATCAAATGACCGAAGAGGTCTTAAGAAGACGCAAGACTTGCCACAAACTAACACTCTAAGCAGTCCATGCCATGTAACAACTGGTAGATACTGTGTCATAAACCAACACATTTTTCATAAATTATTCTCAAGGCATCAGCTAGCAATGGCTTTCTCACACTTAAATGATAAAAAAAGCTTTGTTACATTAAATCAAAACCTCCTACTATTTCTATTATAGCTTGTGTGGAATGGTCATTATCTCCACCCCATGCTGTTAACACTATAGAAAATACAGAGATAGTTTTAAAATTCCTGTATTATACAAAACCCTCAAGGTGCTACAAACATCAGACCCTAGACCTTAGAGACCACATACATTAAAATGTAAGTGCAGAGAGATGACAGGGCTAGCTCATGGTCATACAAACTGACTGCAGAGCTGGGCAGATTGCCCAAGTCCCCCAATTAAATCACATTACATGGAGAATGAGCCTACTGGAGCTCAAGTATGAAACAGAACCAATATCCAAGAATACAGTCTCGAGTATTTTCCCTGTGCACACAAACACAGTCTAGTCTCAACCTGAGTTGGTGCTTAAGAACTTTTCCCTGCAACATAACTGCAGCCAGCTCCAGGCTGGACAGATCTGTAGATTCAGGGCTGACAGGTGCAATCAACAGATTTACTAGCTCCCTCTTGAACAAATACCTAGGCTGGAAAAGTACCTAAAGAATAAGCCGTTTGGGTTAGTGGCAAAGTGTTAAGAAATGAGGCAGAAGAATTTGATTTCCCCTCCTGCTTACACCACTGGGAGTCAGGAGTACCTCAGATGAAATCAGCAGAGCTCTGCCACTGAAAGGCTGGCTGGATATTTCCATATCTGAAATAAAGATGTGCAATGTTTTCCATAATGTAAGAATTTTCACTCCAAAATGACTCAGATGAAAACAATGACCTCACTGGCTGGCTGCATTTAACACAATGACACACTGGTCCAGTCTCAAAACTATTTCCTCCCTCTCCCAGTCTCTGCTCATACCAACACATCCCCTTGAGAATAGCAGAAGGAGAAAAGGAGAAAAAAAATCAGATACCTCACTCAAATATTTTACCCTTTTCTCTTAATTTTGCCAGTCATACTTGAAGACACATGGGAGCCTAGAGTAAGAAATCTATCCACTGTCTAGCTCTCTAGGTATGAAGCTTGTTGATATTTTTAATATAGCACCTGGATATAAATGTAGGGAGGGAAAAAAGGAGCTATACTTTGAGCAAAAAGAAAATTGCCAACACCAGCACAAAGGTATGAATTTGGCATTCCTAGTAAAGCCCAAGGTGTTTTGAGATCCAGGCATCAGGCAAGAAGCTTTTCATTAATGAAGCTGCTGGTTATGACAGATAAAAGAAAGCAGGAAAATACAAACTGAAGTACAGAAGACCAAGAAAAATATAATGTCAACTCAAAAAAGACAAATTGCTTGCTTTAAGTTATTTCATGATCAGGAATTAGCAGTACAAAGTTACAAATCAAAAATAAAAACCTTCAAGGGGAAGAAAACACGCACCAAAACTAACTTCACATACACAGCCATGGTTTTGAAAGGACTAGATAGAGCCATAAAACCATAGGAGCATAGTTAAAGGATCTTCTAGATCCTTTTATTTTCTTATCAGAAACTCTTTTTCCATAATGGAGGAACACAGCAAGTTAAAAACCTATTTTTATTCTATTTCTTAAAGTAAATTAGATACATGAACATATCATTGGCCAAATACGTCCCACAGGATGCTAAAATAAGCTCTGTTTTGTGTTAACTAAAGATACATTCTACATCCTGCTTAAGGAAGAAATGACTTTATCTCATTTATTAAATAGTATACAACAGTACCAATTAAACAAGGAAGCTGCCCATGCTACCCTCCACTATTACTCTGATAGCAGAGAATTAAGAAAATTAATCAGATAGTGTTTTAATTTGATTTTATGGTTCACTAGCAGTGTAAACTCTGATTCAATTCCACACAGCCTGTAATTTTTTCATTATTCATTACGCCAAGCTAAAAAAAAAGTGAATTTATGTTTCTTCATAGTCATTTGGAGAAAACTGTTGGTTAAAAGTTAGTGGTAAAATCATGCGCCATGTAAGTGGCTAAGTGGATTAATGAATTTTTTTTAGAAAGTACAGATCTCATTAACCAAAGGACCGTCTCCTCATAGTGGATGAAACATCTCAGTAAATTTTTACCTAAATAGCACCAGGCGCTAATTATTTTTTCACATGAAAAAAAAATTAAAATACCCTTCTGTATTAGCATGAGCCAGTCCAGCACAAATTAAAACCATGAACAACTTGGAAAAAAAATCACAACTTGGAAAAAAAATGTTTATGTCATCCAAGATTTATTTTTCCTCACCTTAGTCAGGCTTGGTATTATTCTGAATTATATGATAGTTTGAGTTTTCTGAGATGTGTCCACAATTACGCAGTTGTGCAACACAATATAATTCTCTTTTACACTCCAATTAAAGATGAACTTCCCCTGCAGAGTGTGGCAAAGCAGGCCCATGAGCAGCTGCAGCTGCTGGGCAGTGACCTGCCATGATTCCAGAACTCCACTGAGCCAATGTGAAACATGTAGGGAAGTGATGCCAGGATGAAAGCAAAGTCACACCTATACATACCTCTTTAAGAATCTTTTTTTTTTTTGCCCTCCTCCTCCCCTCAAATTGCACCAACAAAGGCATGAAATCTGAAAGAGTAATTTGGACAGATTCAACAATGTAACAGTTTGTCCTGTTCACTGCTTCATGCACTTTTGGATAAACTTCTACTCTGCATAGAAGAAATTTATACTTTACATTCTCCTTCTGAAGTAATGTTCAGCATGTAACCACTCTTGTTTGGTGTCTCTAAGTTTCTGTAAAGGTTTTAAGAGGAACGACTCTTGTAGAGTAGCTGCCCTTATTAATAACTGTGCCTTTATCATGAAGGCTGCAGGGGGAAAAAAAATTACAGAACCCACCTTTGAATTTGAAACTCCAGGGGAGTAATTATGTTTAGAAGAAGCTGCTCCTTGCCAGAAAAGATACAGGATATTTGTACAACTTGCTAAGTGACATCTACAAAAATATTCAGAACCTTCAAATTTGCTGGCTTTGTGTGCTGAAAATTTCCCAACTCTGCTACTGCAACAGCACTGGCTTCCTCACATAAAATACATTTGTTTCAAGATATTCCCTCCTTCTCAGTATTAGCATTCCTAAGTAAAAAGATCCTCTATCAGGAGTGGAAAGACCACTTCACTTTTGCCATGGTTTTGCAGTATGAATTTGGGTATATGCTCTATCCTCAGAAAACACAAAGTATAAAACCACCCTCAGTGGAATGTTTTGAAAGTAAGCTTTCAAACAAAAATATTTAATTGGAAAATAGCATTTTTATATTAGTATGAAATAATACTTGCCCCCTGTCACATGATTGTTTTACTAACTTAAACAAGAAAAATCTTTGAAATCTGCATTTATTCCTTTACTACTTGTTTCCTACTGTGTGTGTCTTCATGCTGAACTTTTTTGTGCTTTTATAGATAATCTTAAGAGAGTCCATTAAAAAACCCCAATATTAAGTTAGGGTTTAACGTTATTAAATTAACACTATTAAATATTTCAGGTAAGTATAATCAGGTATCTATCCACATGCCTGAGCCACCTAAACAATTCTAGGTCCTGACTGAAGCTGCTGACCAAAACTGAAGTTCTACAGCACATATTAGGATCTAAAATGGCCTGTGGCAACACTTCCATGAGTATTAGTTCAAATTAGATTCAGCATTTTGTCCCCAAATCTGGCAAATGAGCTGATGTCAGCAACACTGCTGCTGCTCTCCAGAGTCCTGATGTAGCAATTTAAATGGGGCAGGCTGACACCTGCTCTTGCAGGCAGCTTGTTGGAGAGTGCTGCAATTCCACATGTGGTTTGTTGTCTGCAATGAATTACAGCACTGAAACCCACAAACGGAAAACACTGTTGTTGATCTTCTGTTTTTAACTTGCTTATTCCCTAATATGGTTTGACATTGCATTTACCAGGATAACACTATTCCCCATGTCTCACATCCTATAGATTCCTTCATAGCTCAAGAATTTCAGAAAACAGCTAATAGTCATACAGCAAGAATTACATCTCGTAACTGCAAGGCCCAGAGAAGTAGATCTTTTCCAAGTTTTTGAAATGGGGGCATAGGTTTATAAATTGATAAGCATGTTGAATTCTTACCAAAGTCAACAGCAGCTGAAAGTACACCACTTCCATAGAGGGAGTTCTGCATTCTGGAAAACTGTGTCCTTTATACTCAGCTTTAGAGATCTAAATCTCTTACAGCAATGGCTGGTTCGCATCAGATAACAACCATTACTTCCCCACATTTTATTTCTCCAGGAAGAGTAATTTACTAGCTCAGTCACTACATATTCACATGGATTTTATCTTCATTCAATGGTTACATTCTTAAAGCATATTCTGAATGCAGCTAGCTTGAAGTTTTCTTTACTGGCATACTGCTTCTCCTGGAGACCCTAAAAGGCTTTGGGTTATTTTAGCATGACTGCAATTCAACTCAGATCCATGGAGCCTTACACAAATAAATAGCTTTTCCTTTAAAACCTTACTCCTTTCCTTTGTTTTCATTCCCAGAGTAATTTATGCCATTGCTTGAGCACATACAACTTTTTCACAGAGCCACCGTGCCTCTGTGCCTTGTATTGTCACATATGAAGTACATCTGCAGCAACTCCCACTGCATTCTCCTGTCTCTTGCCAAAGCCTGGAGATGCACTCTGTGCCTCTATTTTTCACCCTTCCTTTTACCGTTTACTGAAATCTTTACAACAGCACCACGATATTGTAACAATTTATGTAATTTTCTTTTCATATTACAAAGCACAGCTACAGGTGCCTGCTCTGATTCCATAACTTAATGAATTGCAGCCAAAAGTTAGCTTCCAGCTCAATGAGATGCCTGACAAGCCTCCCAGTAAGGTGAGGCAGTCAGTATTCAATGTCTGTAGGGGACACTTAGTGCCATGCACTGCTCAGTCTTGGTCACCTTGTGCTACCCCTATGTTTCCACATATGGTTGATTTCCGAGCACAGAATGTTCCAAACACAAGGGCCATCGATAAACCCAACAGCTGAAGACAAGCAGTCCCACAGGAAACATTCCCTTAAGCATAAAACACTGACAAAATGACAAATTGACCATGAGTGCCGGTCCAAGGTGCAGAGGCTCCCCTGGCTGCCTGGCCCCAGGTCAGGCACAGCCACCTCCTCTCTCACAGGAGGACAGCCTTTCCATCCACAGCATGACTTTCAGAGCCCCACATCTCCAACTCTTTGCTGGGAAGAACACTGTAAAAATAAAATACACTTGGCGCACTAACTTTATCTTATTGAATTGATTTACACTTCCCTTTAATTAAAGGGTACCAAGAAAACATTTGGTTATGGTTGAGATACACAAAACCACTGAGGCCCATTCTGGGCGACCCCTCAGCACTGGCCCAGCAGCCCCGTCCACGTCTCCACAATGAATGACTCCAATGAATGACTCCAATGAACGACTCCACAATGAATGACTTCCACCACTGTGCAGCCCCAGAGCCTCCCCAGATCCTTCCCCCTAATCCCTGACATCTGTTCCGCGTCCCGGCCGGGCAGCGGGGCCGCCAGGGCCTGCTGTCAGTGTGGCCACAGATGGGTAAACACACCAGCCCGCGTCAGGCCGCGTGTGATTGCAGCTGAGAGCTCCGGACATGCAGCACGGCTCTCAGCTAAAGCCTTCGGAGCCTTGAGGAAACACCTGTTAAGAAACCATCCAAAATAAATTCACCATGAGTCTTTCAAGCAAGAGAAAACCCGTGATCGACAGCGGCAACGCAAGATCCGACAGCAGCGGAATTCAAAGCCCCACTGCAAACCCTGAGCAATTAAATACATAAACAGCACCATTTTTCACTTCAGGGTAACAGTTACTATATCATTTCTCATCTTCCACTTAAAATAGATGCCTTTCTCACTGGAAGACTGAAGTTTGACCTATGCTGACCTAGTTTATTTCCTTCTCTGTGCAAAAATCCTACAATGCCATGTTGTGTGTGGTTTTAAAAGAAACACTCCCATACGGCTACTCTTTAAAATTGTGTCAGCCCCATATAATCAGGAACAGTTCTGAAATAGTCTCTGCCTGACTACTAAAAAAGCTGGATTTATATTCTGCTTAAAGCCTGCAAGGTACAGTAGATGAAGATCAGTAATTTTAGAATTTTCGTGAAAATAGTAGAAAATTCTAAAATATTTTGAAAATAGTAGAAGTATTATTTTCCAAAGCTGTGACACTGGAAACAAATTCCAAAGTCTTTAAGCCTTGGAGTAATAAACAACTAGCATTTTTAAAAAGCTTGCTAGAAATCTTTAAATTTAAGCCATTTTTTCCCCCCTTTAGGGACTCTGGAGGTTTACCTTGGCCCATGGTGGGTACCTCCCCCTCCTCCCTGTGTACACATCTGACCAGCAATCAACATTGCAAGCTGCTTACTAATGATTATGGTATTTTTCAAGAACACTTAAGTGACTTTGGACCATGGGTCATGCTAATGCTCAAGTAGAGTCAGATGAAATATTTAAAATACTTTGCATTTCCCTGTTTCTTTCTGTTTGGGGCTCTCCAGCAAGAATTATGTTGCTTACTAATTTGAGCTGTACACCATATCTGTGTGGTAGAAAACTTTATTTCTCAGATTACAATGTGCTGGCTTTTGCTGGGGTAGAGTTAATTTTGTTCACAGTGGCTGGAATAGGCTGTGTTTTGGATTTGTGCTGAACACAGGTTGATAACACAGAGATGTTTTGGTTATTACTGAGCAGGGCTTACACAGGGCCAAGGCCTTTTCTGATTTCCATACTGCCATTCTGGAGGGATGAGGCTAGGAATACAAGGGAGGTTGGGAGGAAACACAGCCAGGTGACCCCAATGGACCAAAGGGAAATTCCAGACCATCTGACATCATGCTCAGTGTATAAAATGGGAGAAAGGAGGAGGAAGAGGGGGACCTCTGAAGGGATAGTTTTTGTCTTCCTGAGTAACCAATACACCTGATAGGGCCCTGCTCTCCTGGACATGGCTGAACACCTCCCTGCCCATGGGAAGCAGTGAATTGATTCCTGGTTTTGCTTCTTGTGTGTGCAGTTTTTGCTTTCCTTATTAAACTGTCTTTATCTCAACCCATGAGTTTTCTATCTTTTACCCTTCTAATTCTCTCCCTGATACAGCTGGTGGGAAAGGGAGAGAGTGGCTCTGTGCAGATGGTAATATTTTGCTAAATAATAAAATTCAATGTGTTTCAGTAAAAAGCAATAGACATGGGGGGAACTTATATTAGGAATAGTCAGCTGAAGGCCTAAGAATGCAATCTTGTTGTCCAGGAGTCCAGAAAAGCAAATTCAGTGTTAGGACTTACTAGAAATGGGATTGAAGACACATAAATATTTTGCTGCTATAAAAAAATCCCAAGCAACTAACTGTGCTTCATCAATGTGCTGTCTTCATTCCAAAAAGGGCATCAGAGAATTAGAAAAGATTGAGAGGAAAGGCAACAGAAGTGACCACAGTATGGCATGGTTTCACTGTGAGTAATGACTAGTGCAAGGACTTTCATTGAAGGAGAGAGAGAGAGAGAAAGACTACATAAAGGCCTGGAAGGGCAAGAATGGCAGAAAGCAGGTTAAAAGAGTAATTGTTCCTTTCTTTTTCCAGTACAAGAACTTGGAACACCAGAGCAGACAGCCAGTGGTAGGTTCAAAACCACAGGGAGGTAAGATGCTTTCCCATTTCTAGCACATGATTCAGGACATTGCTGTGGACCAGAGAGTGATCACACCACATAAAACCAAAGGTATTATTCCTCAATGTTGAAATTCCTGACCTGCTTAGAGGTAGCAGACTACACCACAGAAGCACCATTACATCCCTTCCTGTTCTTATACTCTTCCTAATCATCTGCCACTGGGCATTGTCATGGCCAAGACAGTAAGAAACATGTACTGGCACCAAATATGCATTATTTAGACTGCATCAGCTGGAGGCTGCAGATGAAGGAGACACTGAGAGCTCCAGAAACTAAGGACCTGTGCACACAGGAGCTGGAATCTGACTGATTTCTCTCACAGCAAGGACAAGCAGCCAGCTGGTTCAGTGATACTTAAATCCATTGCAGAAGCTCCTCAAAGCTTTTAGTTTAGCTTAACAGACAAGTAAACTAAACTGTTCATAAAGCCATGTGTATTTCAATCAAAAGGAGAAAGGGAGAAAGATAACTCAGTGAAGATGTGTTATGCAGAGCTCCCTAAAGAATATTTTTAACAGAGGAAAAACAAAACCATAGAGCTAGGTTCTGGGGTTCAGCTCCTTCAAAAGTGACAAGCTTTCAGTCCACAAAGCCACATGTTGTGGCCAGCTTATGACTTCCTTTTAAACTTCACTGCAAAGTGGGGCTTTGCAATCCCTTCTAGGGAGCTATTTTCCAAGGTCCCAGCATGGAACACAGCTGCACAAACAGAGTCTCAGGTATATACTCCAATGAGTACCATTGTATCTCCCTCACCCTACATATCCTTTCCAGCATGTCTGCAGGTGGCCTGAGAGGAAAAAGGGTGACAGGGAGGACATTCCAAATCATAACCTTAAGATCCTTCCTCTCCTTCTTCAGAGACTGACACAACATGCACAGTGAAAGAGAAGGATGCTGAGAATTTGCACTGTGCAGGAAAATGCTCACAAAACAAATCCCACAAATTACTCATTGGAATTGAGTAATCCAGACTTTGGCTTACTCAGATTTATGTGAACCAAACCAGCATTTTAAATTCTTATTTCTGCTTTCCTTTAAGTTTAATTAAGCTTGCCTAGGGCTCACAAGCCTATTGAATTTGAGACATTTTTAAGGTAACTGACCTGCAGAGTATTCCTGTGTGCTCTGCCCTTAAAGTACATCCCAAGATCATTCATTCTTTTACCACAAGCCTGACAGCAACATCAAAATCATATCAGAGGAAAAGAGGTTTCTGGTTTGGTATTTTTTTTTTCATATTAGATGCTAAACATTAGCCACACTGAATAGTTTCAACCTCACTGGTAGCCTTAAGTGGTTCTCCTGCAAGACTCAAGATTAGACGAGAGGAGATTTACTTAAAGGTTGTGCTCTCCTGTTTCTCTCTCAGCTCTGAAATTGGGGCTTTCTGAAAGAGTTCCTGGCTCCCACAATAAGCTCATTTGCTACAGGCCACAGAAGCATTATCGAAGACCTCATTACAGTTGTCATAAGCCAGAGCTATTCTGCAACTGACAGGAAAAATACGGGTTTGCAACACTAACAAATGCATCCAATAGCTTCTCCACTCTCAAAACAGGCCATCAATTTGTCAGGAAAAAATAATCCAGAATAAAAAAAATCCAGCTTAATTGACATTAAGCCTCCTCCCTCCCCCTCCCAAAACTCCCTTAAGTCAGTAGGGAAGAATTGTTGAGTAAGAAAAAGATTACAAAATTCAATACAGTGACAAGGTAGCACCATGCTAATGAAGTCATTCTGTTTTGCGCAGGCAAAAAGGATTATAAGGCTGTGTAGCAGGGAAAGGAAAAAAAAAAACAGGGAAAAAAAAAACAGGAAAAAAAAAAGATATAAATAAAGCTCTGAAGCCAAATATTTCAAAGAGGGATGAATCTGAAAGCTATTTTTTTGTGTGCTGGTATTACATTCTAGATCATTAACAAAACAATCCAAGAGGAAAAAATAAAGGCAGTGCAGTGTGGAAAGGAGGATATAGCTAGAGGAAAATTCAGAGCGCCAATTCCTTGTTAATGGTTCAGATTAATTCAGATGGGGTATGGTCATAAAGCTCTAGGGATTCATACATCCCTGCCTCAATTCAAGGCACTAATAACCAATCAGTATTTTAGATAAGACTCTATAAATATTTAAAATTTTTAATCTTTTGAGGGCCAAAAATAACATTTCTCATCATGTCCTTGTCTTTCCCACAGCAACAAGGATGAGATTTCTCAGCAGGCATTGCTGGCACCAGCATGATGTCAGGTGGCTTCAGTAGTGGCACTCAATTAACTTAGAAAGTTCCATCTAATTGATCCATTTCCTGCACCGATAAACAACTGTAAACAAACGCTTCTCTTCAAAGGAGCGGCTTTGTTCACAAATTAGAAAAGGAAAGGGGCCATCTGAATTACACCAGTCATGGCTGTGTCAGGGGTTTTATAATAAACACTATTTTTAGGGCTTTAAATAAGTGATGTGACAGTAAATACCATGAGCCAAATTCTTCCCCAAGTTAATGTGACACTGGTGCTTCCTCACAAAACAATCTTTGCCTTTTCTTAAACTCTTCTGTGTTACTGACAGCACTGTCTGTGTATCATTACACTGTTTTGAATTTCCTAACCCATATTCAGCCTTTCCAATACATGCTCATTTTTGGCACAGGAAGCTCACTACCCCCCTTCACTTACACTTTCATCAAGCCCAGTGTCCAATTTCTGTGTCTCAGTGGATCAACAGGCAGAGCAGTAAAACAAAAGCCAAATCCCTTCTGTTTCTGTTTGCAGCTCCCCTTGTAGTCAGACACCCACCCCCACCATTTTGATAAGCATTCATTTTGTGGTCCTTTTTGCAAACCTATCAAAATGTAGTCAGGAACAATTTCAGCATAAACTTGATGCCGATTTGAAAGAGGCCACAACACACACAGTTACTTATAGTCGACTCCTCCACAACCTTTACTTAAGAGTCTGCTACTATAGCTGTACTTCACCTTGCCAATTCCCCCATCTGTAATTTTGTTTCCTTATCTACTGGAAGAAAATGATACAATCACAGAAGTGTTAGAGTTGGGAGGGACCACCAGTGGGCTGACCTTGTCCAACCTCCCTGCTTAAACACAGATTTCCTAGATCCACTGCACAATGATCATGGAGATATCAGCTTGCCTCTAAATGGTTTCAGATCCAAAATAAAAGCATGCTAAAGAAATGTCTAATTATTTTTGCCACAACTATATTCTCCTTTGGCAGTGGGTCAGAGATTCTTAAATATGCGGGATTAAAATTGCCACTGTCATTTCATTAGCCTAAGTATTTATTAATTAGGAAATGGAAGTCTGTGCATTTTAAATTTTGGTACGGTCACATATTAATTGAGGACTTCAAGCCTACTTTTATTATGGTATAGACTTCACACATCACTTAAAAAAAGAGAGCGAGTGATTGATTTCTGCACACTGTCAGCTGCCTATGTCTGTTTTGACAGATTCAGGGTGTTACCACATCCAATTGCCCTGACTAACATGATTACAACCTAAGACAGCTATTAGCATGCCAATAATGTTTCTGAAAATAACTGTGGCACCATATACTGATTATCTATTTTCAGGAGTTAGGTGCCTTCTATTAACTCTCCCATCCAGACAATTGTGGTTTACCTGAAATATTTTAAATACAGGAAATCAAACCTAAATGTGAATTGGCAAACTGAAACAATCCAACCCCATGTGCCACTTGGCAATCAAATTCCATGGCATGCTCATAGGCACGAGGTGTTGACAAGACAAGAAAAGACCATATCTAAAATATTTTACCAAGCAGCAAAGGAGCTGCATTTTATCTACTACCCAAGAGTTTAAGCACGATATTCTAGAGCTGTCTGAAACTTCAAGTTCAGATTTATGAGTATTGAATGTCTAGAAGAAACAAAACAAAACACTATATATATATATATATATATATATATATATATATATATATATATATATATATAGTGTTTTCCTGCCCATGGCAGGGTATGTGTTGGGGAGAGGTATTTGGGGTTTGTGAAATGACTTTCAAGGTTCCTTCCAATTCAAACCATTCTACAAGTTTTTGCAAAATATATACATACCTGCACCCAGAATCAATTATGAAACATAATGAAAATAGAGTAGAAATGAAACATTACAAACATTAATTAGGAAAGGTCAGCTCCAGGAAAATAATATAGTAACATGATTCAATGATTTTTGACTCACAGTGTTAGTCAAGCGCAAACAAGAAGACTCCCTGTCAGGGCAGAGAAGGTAAGTTAGTCCCATGCCGTTACTAATACAATAGTAACGCTCCTTAGAAATTAAACAGAAAACTGTGTTGTAGGGGAGCTCAAGTATTGAAAGGAACAAACTGAAGACAAGTGAACCTGGAGCTCTCCAAGGCCAAACCAAACATGAAATACCCAGAAGACAGCAGCTTTAACCTCCTTCAGAGACATCACTGCTTATAATCCATGGCCAAGATTCTGCTGTTCAAAATACATCAGTCCTGGGTTCCGTCCCACTGGTGGAATCTGGGTTTTCTTAACCTCTCCTCACTCGGAGCAGATTCCAGTGCTTGCTTAGATGTCAGCTTGACCCTGACAGAGTCTACAACACAATTATTCGTGTTAGAGCCCTTCCATGCAAGAAGATCCAAATTAGCACATTCCAGCAGTAAAAGCTGATCAAGTAAATGTTCATGTGTGCAGTGAGTTTGCTGTACCTGGAAGTAGGAGAGGTCCTAAGAAACTGCCTAGGGTAGCCAGACTCCCTGCCACGTTCATAGCTCAGCAATCTAGAAGAAAGTTCCCTCTCTCACAGGCCTTTCTCCAGAGAGCCTCTCTTCACTGATGTAAGACAGAGCATTATTCCCCAAGACCATCTTAACTCCTAGAGCATTCAGAGAACAACTTCACATATGGGAAATAAATTATTTTTCAAAAAAAGTGGAAATAGGTAAGTTATAAATGGAAGAACAAATACCAAACAGAACAGCCCTATTTTCAGCTAAGAGCATTATCCCTTTGTGACTCAAGACACCACAAGAACTCATAGATCTAGTTCATCAAATCCACAAAGACTCCAGACCAAGAGATAAGGCAGCCCAGCAGTACTACTGTCATTATCAGCACATTTAAGAGAAATAAAGTGAAGTTCTGAACTGCTGTGGATTTTCCTGTTTTTAGAAATCTTACTGACCCTGGCAGTCTCAAACCACCAAAGTGTTCACAGAACAGAAAGTACTAGCCTCAGTTCTTAGGAAGAGGTAATGGAAATATCCATGCTGACTTTTAATGGATCATTTTTTAAATACATTGGGTCCAAAGGAGGGGTGTGTATATGCGTGTGCATATACATATTTATGAAAATTAGGTCTGCAAATTCAGATTGAATGGCAAGAGAGAGGCATGTACAAATTAAAACACAAGTGAGCATCAGCACATGCACCTGAATGCTGGTGCAAGGGTGCCATTAAGCTTGAGAGTGTGACTGGGCCATGTTCCAAGTCCACACAGGGGCAAGATATAAATGTGCAGGTGACATTTCCTACATTGTGGTTTTCAGGGGAAAAAAATGCTGGTGCATGGGCTGGAATGGAAGCGTAGCTTATTTGAACATGTTTCAGACCTGGACAGATAGGGTTCCCTGCAGACCGTTCCCAAGAGTCTGCTTTGACATAGCCAGTGAAACCAAAAAATAGTGGAAAT
Source organism: Ammospiza nelsoni (assembly GCF_027579445.1). Taxonomy (NCBI): domain Eukaryota; kingdom Metazoa; phylum Chordata; class Aves; order Passeriformes; family Passerellidae; genus Ammospiza; species Ammospiza nelsoni. The sequence goes on from NC_080634.1 coordinate 49,204,964, forward strand.
TCACACTACTGAATTCTGTTCAAACTGCAGTACCACCCACTGTTTTAACTCGTGGATTCCTGCTCTGGATTTTACATGACAGAAACAGACTGAAAGGTTTCCTAATGTAGGATAAAACTTAATTTGAATGCTGTTAAGACAGAAAATAAATTCTATTTTGACTGTAATGATAAAGACTGAAATCTAAAAACACCACCTGGAATATGACAGTAGAAATAAATATGGAAAAGTAACCCAAAGGGAAAAAAATAAAAGGAAACTATAAAAGAAATTAACACAGACTATCAAATATCTGGAAGAGCTGCATAAAAGAACTGGTCTAGAAGGATGTTTATAAATTACTTCCCTTTCTCAGAGGGCAACTAAATGCTTCTGAAAGAAATGAAAAAGCAGTCAGATGCTGAAACAGATGTGTTATAAAGAGAACTAAAGCTAATAAACTCCTCATCTAAAGCTTAACAGAACAGAAACAAGTGAATTACAGGTATTAAAATTGCAAAACCAGAAGTTTAGTATAAAAGCCAGAGAAAATGCTGGATATAACTGGACAGCAGGGCTGGGGGAGTTCCAGACAAGCCCGGATGCTTCCTGGTACAAAGATCCTGTGGAGAGATATCAGTGAGGCTAAGAGCCTGCAGAGCTTGAAAGGCCAGCAGAGGAAGAGGGGTCAAAGAAGCAATTAAACTAATGCAAACACAAAAAGGCCCAAGACCACACAGGTTCTCAGTATAACTTTATAGCAGAAAACCCGACATTCAAGGTACACAATCTCTACTCACTCTATCTGACATATCTACCAAGCGCAGTTCCCAAAACCAAAAGTGAGGCCAGGTCAGCAGCACAGAAATAAACAGACTACTATGAGTATTGCACAGGTCAATCTTCTCTCTGAGGAGGGAGAAAAATCCTCCCCAGAAAAGAGAAAACCCATCCATCCTCAGTCTATATGGTTTTAGTAGAGAGGCTTCCTATGGAATAAACCCTTGAGGCTGAGGCACAGGCAGGCAGGAGCTACACAAGCACAGACATGGACTGGCAGCATGGCACGTGCAGTGTGGAACTAAATATACCAACACATCCTACTCTGCTTCCAGACTGGTGCTGGCTTCTAAGCCTATGCTTAGCTGCTGAACCCACAGTTGCTCTACCAAATCTTAAATGGTGAGTGAGGATAATGCACAAACCACAGTAATGACAACATGTGTGGCTGCTGTCTGTCAGTGGTTTCTGTGGGTCCCTTCCAACTCAGAATATTTTTTGATTCTGGAATTTGGCTTAGAGTGATCTCTTTTGAAAATCTCTGGTTTTGAGGATGGGGCTTTAAAGTGACATGAAGATTTGTGTAACCTTACTTGAAACCCATCATCTCCATCTCCCAAACTGCAGTAAAATCTGCAACACTTGAACTACAGAGAAGGAATACATGTAAGTCCCTGTTTTCCTTTTTTGCTATTCACCTTAAATTAATTCCTGTTCCAAAAGAACAACAACCCAGCTCCTCAAAGTCTTGGTTCCAATGTAACAGAATGTACAACTAACATGACAGAACATAAACTTGTTCTCTCATCACATAATCTGATACTCATGCTAAGCACTTTCTCTGACTTGTATTATGAAATATGTGGATGAATTTTAGTAACACAAAGTTTAATGCTTTCCAGTTTTACCATAATTTTAAGTACAATGCTGAAAGAATCTGTAATTAAGCAGCTCCAAGACAAACTAGAGTTTGTGTGGTCTGAACTAATCAAGTATTTATTGCCCCTAACCTCAGTCAGCTATATGAAATTGGTTTTCCTCTTATTATTTTGAGAAGATTTGCAAGATAAAAAAAGCCTACATTTTTCTTGGCTATACACTACAATAGTGTTTAAAGGAAAAGGATTGCTAAAAATTGCTTTTCTGATTTGGTATATATCAACACAGTTATCAAAAAGCATTCTAGATGTCACTCTAAATAGAATAATTAGATTCTGCCCTAATAGCAAATAAACTCCTAAAACCAATTATGGCACCTGACAGTCTCCTTTGGAAAGGCAGGATAACAATGCATACCAAGAGGTAATCAAAACTGTACCAGCCAGTCACAAACTCCTGGGAATCTTGCTGATCATTGAGCTTTGAAGTAGGATCAATAACAGGATATAACAAATATATGTATCTCACTGTTTATTCTATACCCAACAGCCGAGTTGAAGCAGAAAGGCAATTACCAGAGAATATACATCCTTCTCAGGTGGGATTGTTATAAGTAAGAGACGGCTTGGGTCTGCTAAAGGCAGAAGAGCCCGCTCTTGTCATCATTTGACTTGGGTATATGATGCACAGGAGAGAGTGTAGAACTCTAAGCCAACTCTTGTCCAGTGATAAAACATTAAAAATAATACAAAAAATAATACCAAATATAATATTAAAATATCAAATTGACTTGTCTGTAACTGAAAATTTATGACAGATTAATGGGAATTTCCAACAGGAAGATACCTTGTTGGTCACCGAACTCACATGGGCAGCAGAGTGTCATTTCAAGTACACATTTACAGAGTTCTGCCTTAGTGCTGTGCTACAACTCCTGCAGCTCCTGGTACACCACTTCAAATGCACAAAACATCTGTTGGTGCTTTTTCAAAACAAAATTAGTTTTTCACCTCCTGAAAACACTAATCTGCTCCTTAAAAAGCAATTTTGTTTTCCTCTTGCTCTGCTACTGCAACTATTATTGGAAAGCTCTACTGGAATTTCCTCACCCTAGAAAGCAGCTCTTCAGAAGCACTCTTCAGCTGAGATTACACAGGGCTTGTTTAGATCTCTCGGCATCAGCACTACCCTTGGGCATTAATAACATGTTTGCTTATTCAGTGCCCCTTCTCCACATACCTATATATATTTTTAAGTAGAACTAGTAATAATAGAACTGTATTTTAAATAGTGTTTCCCTCTGTGTTTGCACCCTTGCAAACTACAAGGCAAATTCTTAGTCTCTCCTGCCTTTTGTAAGATGAGACAGCTCAGAAACATGAACAGAACCAAGAACAGGATTAAGTGAAAAAGTTGATACTTTCTTCTGGAAAAATTTTTGCTCCAATTTTTCAAACTTAGAGTTAACTGGATGATGACAGCACTGGATGTGACGTTTTCATTCAAGGGCAAGATGCTTATTGGACAGTTTGTTTTATCATAAAAAGAGTAAATCAGCAGCAAAAGTGATCCTGTTCTTTGGTGGAAATCTACAGCACAAAGTAGCTTTACCCCCTACTCCTATCATCTTCACTGAAAACCAGCAAGACTGACCAAGAACATTACTTCTTCAGAAAAGCTGAGGAAGCAAATGATGATGTTCAGAAGATGGGCACATCACAGCTATCAGCACTGAGTTAAGATCTTACAGAGAAGAAGCAAAGAGGAAATATTAAGGGGCTCAGTAAACATCAACCTGTCAGTGAGGCAGAAATCAGAGACCTTCCTTTCTGTGGATGCAAAGCCCACAGAGCCACTAGCAGCACTCTCACCTTAACTGAGAAATAAAATCTCCAACTTCAGTGACAGACATTACCTAAAAGGCAGGATGAAAATCCAGCCCACTGAGCTACATTAATGTACTCAGTGGAGCTCTTTTGACTCGTAATGGGAGTATTCTCTATTGCCAAAAATCCTGGAAATTTCCATCTTAACAACTGTATAGCTGTCAACTGTATAATGAAGTAAAATGGAGATGAGGCATGAGTAACAGGCTTGAATGGGAATTTGTCATCATAAGAGGGTCTGAGAACAGAAGCAGGATCCTTCTCTCTTTCCAGGGTGTCTGAAAACAGAACGAGCTCATCTCCAGCCAGCAATGCCACCAGCCTTGTGTTTCCCATTGCTAATTACCCTTAGCAGGAGGAAAGAAAGGACATGGGATGTTCCAAGTCAAGGAGAGAGCAGATTTAAAAGTGAAAATCCATGCCACAGAGCCTGAAGAATGCCCTGTAACAAGATCTCTTTGAAGCCAACAACCTACCCAACTGTGAGGAACCCTCCTGCCTCCACTGGCTCTCCTGGTATGAAACCGCAGAGCATGAGTGAACCCTCAGATTTCCTACGGGAATGCACCGTGCAGTCACATGGACCTTTCAAAGGGGACAGGTCCTCCCATTCGTAACTCTGTGATGACTTTCTACAACCACCCAGTTGCTTTCATGGCAATGCAGTATTAGGAAAATATCTGATGTATTTTTAGCTTTCTTCTATTGTAGCTTAGCAGCTGGATTCAAAGAGAGCGCCAACACCCTGCGATCGACCTCACCCATGTATGGATCACTAACATACACTCTACCAACCAGCCACGAGTCCTCTAAAACATGACAAAAAGGACCAAGGCAGGGATTACAGTTTTTAGGGTATAAATCCTCATGGATCAGGCAATCAGTTGCACCTCACTGTCATCCAGATTACTATGGTTAATTAGCAGCTTTTCATGTCTCAGTCAAACCTTGATGGTTCAATTCCTGTTTTTTAAAAAATACTACTACTACATGTAACCTGAGAGAAGACAGAGGACTAAATGGATTAGTGACCTGATACAACAACAATTTGTATGGCTTGGCTTGCCATAAATCCTGTTTAAACACTATCCTATTGCTTAAAGCTGGACAGTCAGTGATCCTCAGCCTGCTTGACCTCTTATGGAAGTGACCAGAGCAAACCACTTTTGAGTAAACCAAACCCCAGCCTGTTGGAGACATGCCTTCACTGGGCAAGGTTGAGAAGGGCAGTACAGAACATGGCTGAGCTTGAGGCAGAAATTTAATCTGTGCTGGGGATATTACCAACTGGAAATATTTGACTTAAAGAGTTACGTGTTTCCATATATTAACATACTTCCCACACTTGCTCACATCTGCCCAAATAAGCTATGAAATAAATATTTTCCACATTGTAAATATAGCAGATATTTATAATGCTCAGTGACACATCACTTAATCCAGAAACCAGCTTTTACAGCTAAGCCTTTCATGGTACACATCAGCAAGCAAGTAAACAAGTTGAAGAAAATTTTGCAGTTTACCTACATTTCAGTTTGCACTTCTCTTGTACCTAGAATTAATTTTATTAACAAAAAATAGCTTAACAGAGTAACACCCAGTACAATCGTCCTTGAACAGAGTAGCTTGTGTCAAGAAGAGCAGCTTCCTCACTCTCATCTGCTTTCTGAGTATCAATCCAGTGTCTGATGCACAGAATTAGTGAGATAGAATATAAGTATAAAAGGTTCCTTGCAAAGCAATTAGCCTCTTCGTTTAATTATATAGTATTTTAATGAGCTCAGTTTATCACATTATATAATACCTTTCTGTCAAGTCTATGTGCAACCTTTTACTTTTGATATGAGTATCTCAGATACATTTGTTTAGTGAATTTTAAATGAAGATATTCTTTCTCCAAAGCATTTAGTTGAATTTTAGTCCATCAATCACTGGGTTTTCTTTTCTGAATTTTACCATTTTTAACCCAATAAATACTAGGTTTAACTGGATATATCCAGAACACTAAAGATGCAGTGAGTGAAACAAAGATACCCCTTCATTAAAAGTTTTAGTCTGGTAACATAATAAAATAGGTGTTAAAAAGGCTGATTAAAAAAGCTATAACACATTCAGAACACATTTTAGAGCTCTTTTGTTTTGCCAAGACTTCAGAAGCTAACCTGCCTACCAAGGTAGTCAAGTAATGAAATTACTTTGAAAAAAAAACTAACCCAAACCTTTTTCACCTGGCAGAAAACTTGAATGGAATATTGTAAACAAATAGTATGGAAAAACCCCTCAAAACCACAGGATGTTAACCAAATTACATTTACATTAAGACAACCATAATAATGAACCTGCATAATAATTCAGAGTCTTTTTTCTGGTATTTTCAGCTTTATGCAGTATTAAATTTAAAGTGAAAAAGGCATTCACTAGGAAAAAAAACACTAGTAGAAAGATGAAGCAACATCTTCCACATTTTGTACAAAGTTTGTGCGATTGAATGATTACTACTTGTCCTCCATTTAAATAAAAATTCTAATCATACTTTTCTGAAAACAGCTATCACAAAAACTGCTGGAAGTTTGAAATCTATTCCAGATATTGTCTAAAATAAGTACTAGAGTATTTGTGCAGCTTGTAAGAAAGGAAAAGGAAAAACTGAGGTAACTGCTTTTTGGAAACAGGTCAAAGACTGTGAAAGGACTGATGGCTGTAGAACTCCTCTGCTACAACTGAAGCCCAGCACTAGGCCAGGATTTCTGTAAACATGACCATAATATATGTTATAACTGCCACACTATAGCTACAGATTAGCTAGCTTTATTAGCAGGGAAAACAACAGAATAAACTGAACTCCTTCACTGATTATAGAATCAATTATTGAAAGGTTTTTTTTTGGCAGGGTGTTGGGTTTTTATGTTGTTGTTTTTATTCTGTTGTTTGGGATTTTTTCTTGACAGAAAAATATTCATCCTCACAAGAATCTGCAGACGTTGCTTTCTCAGTCAGGGTTAGTTCATGCACTATTTTACTAAGTTAATGGCAATTCACTAGAAATTTATTGCAGTAGGATTAAATCCTAACAGACCAGTCTCCAAAATAAACCAACAAAAATTATGTTTCCTCATCAGCTAAGTGGTGACAGATACTCAGATACAGTATCAGAGACACTGGTAATTCTTGCAGAAGTCTGTAGGGAACTGAAATGTTACTCTAAGCAGTCTCAAACGACATGTATTTTCACAATTTACGTTGTAGTACTGCTTCAATATGCTATTATTGACGATCACTTTATTTTATTTATTCATAATGTCTCTCAGTGCAGCACATGATTTGGGGTAGTGTGATCACTTCACAGGAAAGGGACCTGTCATTAGTGTTTTGATCTCACCAAACACCCCCATGTTTTTGCAGGCTAAGATAAGCAGAAGACTGCTCAGCTCTTCTCTCATGCTACAGAGTGTGGTATTTACATGCCAAACGCTCTTAAAAGCTTTCTTCTGGGTCAAATCATCTCACTCCTCCAAGCAATTTCCAATTCCTTGATTCAGGTATTATTTTATGTTTCAACATTCAAGTTGAATCTACCTAGAACCTTCCTGCTTTCAACCACACATCACTGTTTGCTCATCTGACAGTTCCTCCTGAGCAGCCCTTGACAAACTGCTGCTCACCCTTCTCCCCCATTCCTTAGTTTCCGGATCACAGAGACCCACAAGTTAACCCCTCACTAATTTTGGCTGCCTCTGCACCAGTCTCAAGAATAGGTTTTCCTATTCTAACATCTTCTACATCAGCCTCCCCTCTGGATAAATTTGACAGAAACTTTTCTCCATTTTTTTCCTCCATCCTCTGTCATCTTCACCTTAAAGCACCGCTCACTTAGCTCACTTCACTAACCTTGTACACACCTGCTTGAACAGTTTTTAATCCACACCAGCACTTTGCCTTGGATTACATGGCTATTCGTTTTCCCCAAGAAATTCTTAGGAGGAACTTTTTGGAAAACTTTTAGGAAAGCAAACTAATTTGCCTCATCTAGGTTTCCTTTATCCTCCATCAACTTCTTCAGTAACGCTGATAATATAAAGCACTACAATTTCCTCACCAAAGCCATGTAATTTTGACTTAAGTTACATTAACCTAATTTTCCCCTTATGCTCTTCACGAAATCTCTGTGGGACGAACTCCATATTCACTTACATAAAACCGTATCAGGAAAAGTTTAAAAGATAATTGATGGAGTTATTCATGGCTATTGCTGTTCTAATAGGAAAATTCATTCCTCAATTTCATTTCCGAGAGCTGAAGTAAAATTAAGTTATATCTAATTCTTATGCTTTCCCTTGAAGACAATCTTAATTTGCATACCCTTTAAGGTTTTCAGGAGCACTTGTTAAAAAAGAACAAGAAGGGATTTTGAAAGTGCTTACTATGTTCCATTCATACAATAACTGTTTTATCAAGAAATTTACAGGGTACAGATTTACTGTTCCATCTTGTCATTATCTCTACTATAGTATTTGAGTGATTTACTACTCCCGAATTTTCAACAGATCTCCTAACTTTCTCCTAAAACATTAAGATTTGCTAAGGTCACACACTGATTTCCATTAAAAAAATGCCCTTGGAATAATAATTTCCCCTTCATCTTCTACAATGAAAATAGATGTAAAATAATTCATAACTTCCCTGCCACCTCATCATCTACTTTAGCTATCACTCAAGTCCTGGTCACTTTAGAGCGACCAGCCCTGTAGTCATAGATAAAAGGAGGACAATGATCAGCTGATATTTCTGCCTACAAAGCACAATGGAAGATAAAGCTTTATAATACTGATCTCCTTAACTCATCATGAGAGCCATCTCATGCAGGCATGCCAGTCTCTCTCACTGCTTCAAGATCCAATAAAAAAACTAAAAAAGAGCTTCAGAGAAGCTCCAATGGGATAACATCCTCAATTTATTTGAAGCTGCACCTTGGTAAATGGTTTTAAAGCTATTTCACTCTCTCCCTTCACATGAGTATGGCTCTTTCTGGCGAAATCTGTGCACTTACTTCAGCAGTATATAGACAACTCTCACACTGGGCAATATTGCATATTGTCTTTGATTCTCCTGTTTCTCTGGTGCTGAATATACACAGCACGCTGTAGGGACACAGACTTTTTCTTAACGAGTCTAAGCCTCCTGAAGCCTCTCAGGAGTTTCAGCAGCAGGAGTAAGTGTGGAGTTCAGAGACCAAGTGAAAGGGTCAAAGGGGAAGGATGCTCTCAAGACTTTTCAGGTGTATGGTATTAGCTTAAACTCTCTATTAAGAAAACATGCAGCCTCAGTAGGAGTTTAATGCAACCTGAAAGTCCAGCTTAAACTTGGTTTCCACTTCAGAAAGTATTTGTGTCTGTTGGTCACGTGACGAAGTACAACCAGCCCCTGAGTTCACTCCTGCTGCTGGGCTGCCAACACATCTTGATCTGAATGCCTCTGCAGAGGAGAGTGAGCTCTTCCAAAGGGTTTGGGTGGGTTTACCAGGCAAAATTTATCCTCAGGCCTGCTCCTCACTCCTTCTCTAATGCTCTGAAAATGTTGAGTCTGAGTGACAGGTAAGGACAGATTAGAAGGAACAGTGAAGAGCGCATTTAAATGGAGAGAGCTTAATATGACTTATGTGTAATTAATCTACAATATTCATTTTCCATTCATACTCTGCTTATCAGCCTTCAACTGAAATATTTCTTCTGTTATGCTAAACCTCCTCTGGACATCCATAATGTTAGTTAAGGAGCACGCAAAACAAAAAGTGTCTCCTTAAAAGAGCATCACATTGGAAACATCTTTGAACTAGAATATATTTTCTTCAGAATACTGATGTACCATACATCACAAAAAATACACCCATGAGAAAACACAATGGATAAACAGAAATGAAATTCAGCACGAGGCAATTCCATCAGACTTTCTGGTGACCTTATAAACACAACAAAAAGTGCTATTCATATATCACCTAGCCAAGTCAATATTTATTTTCTTGCTTTACGCATGCTTTGCAGGAGTGATCTTAATCATAAAAGCAAGGCACTAAAACGCATGGTTTGGTCCAAAACCTGTTTTGGCAGGCAATATGCAGATCTCCCCAATAAGCTCTGCCAACATATCTCAAGCCAAACTTGCAATAGTCTGACCTAAAAGGACAAGAAGACTGGCAGAAATGAGACTACAAACATTTCCCTCAGGAGTGTGCTGTGCGCACAGACTCTTTCCATGTTTGTAAGGGGGAGGGGAAGGGATTTTCCATGTCTGTATGTGTTTTCCACATATATTTGCCAACAGATCCTAGATTATCCCCAGAGCCTACTTTGAACGCCAGGATAACTGCTCAACTGTAGGCAGTATTTCCTTTATGAACATGGAGACTTCAGAAAAGCAGGCCGGATCTTGATTTCTGAGTTATTCTGGGCACACTAACAAAATAAATGAACCCTGGCTATACCTCAGTGTCACTGAGAACAGATCTAAGCCCTCCAGTCTGCAGCACCTCCTGAGATTCCGGAGTTGAAAAGTTAGGCAAGCATAAGAACAGTAGTGGTAAAACCATGCTGGAATTGTTTCTTTCCATTAAAAAAAAAAAAAAAAAAAAGTTAAAAATTCACATGTATCAATTTCTTGTTTCTAATAATGTCATTTTATTCTTGTGCAAGTACAGTGAATATAAGGAGTGTTGAGACAGAGATATAAATTAGGTTAAGGCGGTAATCCCTCTCTTACTCTCTCCCAATAGTCGTGATAGAAACATGCTCTTAAAGACACCACAGAGCAGAAGTAGCTGCGCAAGGCTTGACTGTCTGTTTCATCAGTGCGACATACCCTCCATGTAAGCTGCCAAAGTACCAACCCAATCCTTTTTATTTCCTCCTTTGTCATCATAAGTATAAGTCTAAAAGCTTTTAGTGCATTTCCTCTCAGTTAAACTCAAATTAGTCTCCTCTGCTGGACTCCTACTGGGATGCCTTGGTCTATTCCCAGAGCCCTTGCTGAGAAAAGCCCTTTTCAGTCCAGCAAATCACCTCGGTACCTGCTACTCTGACAAGGCTGACGCCATTATTTATTACATAATAAGCTCTCGCTGTTGAGGGTCAATTATTCCATTGACTGGGCATTACAATAATTCTTGGTAATTAAAAGAGGTACTTACGTGAATCTAGATGCATATTGAAAGAAACATTAGTCCTTTTGTTATCTTGGCAAGCCCTTGTTCCTAGTCGGCCCAAGCAATTAGCATCTTTTGGCAATCCCTGTCAGCTGGGGTTTGGAAAGCCTGAAAAGAGGGTCACTCAGATGCTAATTTAGATACAATTGTGACAGCAGAGTTTAGAGGGAGCTGCTCCAAAGGCACCATCAGGGTTTAATAAAGCAAACAGCTTGGGTCCCACTGACCCTGCTGAGGTAATTAAAAAGACTGCTCTATGTTGCTGTGCCAAATGGGAGAGTGGCATCATGAAGCTGATCCACAAAAACCATTTTTAAAAGACATATAATCACCCATTTAATCTGCTCATTAAACAAATCTCTCATGCGGACTTAACAGGAATTAGCACTTTCTAAAAGGCAAAAATTGACAGAAAGCAGACTGTTCAAATGATTCTAAAGGTCGTGATTCCTAAACGTTTTCCCATTATTATTATAAGCTCATTTAATGCGAATGTATAATATTTGGGGTTATCAGTGTTCAAGACTACTCTTTTAATGCTGTCTTTATGGGAGAAATATGAACATCCACTTCTCAAAGCTAAGAGGGTGCAATGACATCAGCTAAAACAACAGTAGGATACCCAGTGCTACAAATTTCATGTAAACAACCCCACACTCAACTCACAGCAAATTCTGCAGGAGTACTGCTGACATTTTGTTTCCCAAAATTCATCCCAGTAAGACAGCTCTTGCACACAACTATTGGCTCGAACTCCAACACACAAGTAACATTAGGTACCTTGTAATATCCACCTCTTGTGTTCCTCCAAGAGTGTTAAAGAGAACCATCAGTACTGACAAAGCAAAATTACCTTTTCCTGCTTCAGAAAAAAAGAGTAAGACAAAAAAAGTTCCTCCTCTTTTGTACAAAGCAAAATTAAAGTTCCAGGGGTTGTAGGGAACTGAGTAAAGACAGGAAAATGTCTTCTGGTGCGACAACAACCTGAGGTGTATCACGGGCAAGCTGTCCTACTCCATGCAGAACGTAAGATTTTTCTTTTTGAAAAGTTAATCTGCTTTGGGTTGGGGTAAGAAGAAAAAAGGAGGAGGAAAACATAGAAGACAGAAGGTAATTCCAGCTGATTTTTTTTTCCAGTTTTAATTTAGTACTGAAAAAATAATCTCTGTACAATGTCTGAGAGAGAATGCGGCTGGTAAGTCATTGCAGAGGTTAAGCAATGATACTGCTCTGTGAGTACTTCCTATTTCACTGTGCTGCAATCAAATACAGCCTCCAGGATTCCAGTTTTCTTCACCCTCCTGATAATGAGAGACTACAATATCAGGGAGGCAAACTTGTCCCCAGAAAAATAAATAAAGTCATTAGACATTGTAGCATGCTCAGCCCAGCCACTAAACTTTCTCAGACTCATGAGGCTCAATACTGTATGACCTCATCATTGACAAGCTGATATTCTACTGAAAGCTGTTAATTAAAGACTCTAGAGATGTTGCCAGCATACTTAACATCTCTAGATATAACTGATGCATGCACATCTTTCACAAGGCAATGTGCTGAGCTGGAATGACAACCTCAATTCCACACAAGCTCAATACTTGTCATGTCCACCTTATTTGAAAATGAAAAGCCAAAATAAGATTAGAGCCTTACATGCATGTAATTTGCTAGATCAGTGTTTCTCATTTTGTGATCTATGGACTGGTAAACCATTAAATAAGTGTATAATTCTTTTTAGCTCTCAGAGTAACACGAACAAGATCCTTGTTGTACAGACAGACACAAACTTATGACTTTCCCAATGAAGACTACAGAGCAGAGTCCGGCAAACAAGGCAAAGACAGCCACCACTGTGGTCATTGTCAGACAGCTGATTCAGCTGAACCACAGAACTGCAAACATGAGTTGTTCACAATTCTAAAGATCACCAATTTGCTGCAGTCATATGCCTGGTCAGTACTAATGACCTGACAACATCTGAGTGCTCTTTTTTCTTCAGCCCTAAAACATTTCAAAGTAGAAAAAAACCCCATAACTTCTCCAGAGGTCGCTTAAGACTGGTGACAAGGGAAGTAATATCCTACCTTAGGATATTTATCTGTGTATATAGAAATACTAATGACACAAGGGTGCGTTTTTCCTCCCTCCAAGGGGCAGCATACAGGATGGACCAAGCCATATCAGAAATTCAGCAAAAAAACCCAGCTACCACCTACAGTTTGCAGGAGCTGGTGCAGTACAGTAGGAACAACCATAACCTTGGAAATGGAACTCAGTATCATACCTGAATATCTGCAGATGTCCCCAGGAAATCACCTCCAGAAACTCCTAATCTATATTCTATAGGAGTACACCCAAGTTAATTAGGCTAAGGAACAATGATGATATATGTGGTAACTCTTATGCGAATTCCATCTATTTCTATCTATATCTGGTTATCAGTGCATGCTACTTAACTTGCCTTGGCTTGTTCCTAAATCAATCCATCTATACCTGGAACAAAGCTCTTAAAAGTGAAAAGAACTTCAGCAACAAAACAGAAAAGCTCACACAGGCAGGGGCAGAAACAGTCTTTTACTATGAAACAAAAGCTGAAACAAGTGTAGGACAGGGTGAACTACTGGTTTTGACCAGCTTCCTAAATACTTTATTTTACTATTTTACTTCACAGGTTCTTTTTTTCTTAACTCAGTGTGGGCAAGAAGGGGGTCAGGAAGATGACAATAATGCAAAAAGGATGGAGAACATAAGGAACAGCAGAAAAAGAATGAAGCAGGAGGAAATAAATCATCAAAACTTTATAACCCTAGAGTGCCTCACAGGAGAGCAGAGGAAAAAAAAATCAGACCATTCATCTTCAGCATGTTTGCTTATTATCTCCTGGGAGAGTTTAAGATGTTATACTTGACACCATTATATGTATGTGCAGTTAACCTCAACCTGTATTATTTCTTTGTACCTTTGCAGTCTTATACATGCACACAAGTCTCTTGTACTGATAAACCATGCTCAGCTTCTCTGTATTGTACAGAGAATAACTCTTAGAGCAAATGATTACAACTCTTTGCCTTAAAGTACACTTTGATACTGACATTTGAAAAGGGCTCTGTCTAGCTCCAATAACTACACACTCTGTCTGTATTCCCTACTATCAAGGATACTTCCTAACACACTTGAAAAAGTAATTCAATAGCTGAATAACCACAACTACACTTTCAGGTCTATTTAAAACTGCAAAAACAATGTGTTCTTTCTCTTGGGAGAGCTATGCTACCATTTGGTCAGACAGCAACACATTTTGGACACACTTCAGAAGTAGCTGCATGCACTGTGAAGATTTATAGTTGGACAGAAATCAAGGCAGGGGTGCAACTCCCTGGAAAACACTGAAATCCATCCACAGATGAACCATCACAGAAAGTCACAGATGCAGTTTCCTGACCAGTTTGGCTGTGCAAGGAGATGGGAAAATTCAATCAACATTTAGTACATTTATTTTCTTGAAATGACTCTCCATGCCACAAGTGAATCTTTTGTTTTGCTGCAATACATAATACTGTGCTTACCTCCGCTTCTCTACCAGCATATGTGACAGTCATTCCAGGCATTCCTTCTGCAGCTTTTTTGTTTATTTTGGGGAATGTTTAGAATGCTTTTGTGTTGAAAAAAAAAAAAGAAATAAATTTTTAGAAGTCCTATTCTAAAAAAAAGACTGAAGGAGTCATCTTTAGAAGAGCTTCTAAAAGAACAAACACAGCTGCTAAGAAATGAGTAAAAAGTTATAGGAAAAAACACAAGTAGGTGCCAGTTCAATTTTCTAATAAATCTTAAGGCAGAGGCTGTCCTTTGATTCTTGTGAATTTTAGTATTCTATCTCAAATGTATAGTTGGGGTTTTTTCTCCAAAAAGTTATTTTAAGTAATGATGAAAACCCATCTTTCCACTAGCAGCTATTTGTAGTAATAAACATATAAACTATTAATATGAGCAAAAGTTGAATTATTAAAAGCATACTTCAGAAAAGCAGCATTAGTTACGCTTCAAGCTCTCAAACAGAATTGACAGATTGAAGACAATTTAGGAAGAAAAGCACACAGGTCAATTTATCCTCAACAATGAATATTCATTTATTTCTGGTCACTGCCTAAATCTGCTTTTCCAATTCCTTTATTTAACTGTCTGAGGTTATAAAGATATAAACCCAAGATCATCTTATTATTAGGCCCACAGCTAAAACATAAAAAACTCACAATAGGGATACAACTAGTTTAAGAACATATGTGCTCTATGTTTACTTCTGTCTGGTAAAACAACAGCGTCAACTGGAATTTGAAATGTTTTCTTTATTTAGATCTTGCAGGCTGAACAATAAGCCCTGACAGCTCTGTCTCAGCCCTCTCAAGGCTTGTACCAAATGAAGCCTAAACTCACTATTCAGCAACTGCACCGGCCATGGATGTCTGGAATTTGTTATGTGCACTCATCCTTAAAATGGAAGAGCTGCTATGAAAGGCTGTTACAAGACACCCAAGGGGGCAAAGGTTCCTGTGACACCCTTATCTACAACCTGATATGAACAGCTTTTGCTGCTACCCTGCTTCCATCTCTAGGTATAAAGTTACATGATAGAAGGCCCAAAACACTCCCTTCAGTAAAAGAGAAAACTTGTATGGCTTCTCTTCCTTTTCATGCCATTGACTGTGCAGAGGATTAGATCACCTTTAAAATGTACTTATTTAGTGTAACACATCTGTATGCCAATTTTAAAGATATGCGTTTTAGAAAACTACATTTCTACAGCCCTACCACCCCCACACACCTTTTTATTAAAAGCAGCACGACAGTCCTTGGCCATGCCATGCTTGCCTTGCTCTCCTGATTGACTATATAGCCTATAAGCCCACAGACTAGTTAGTTGTATGAGGGGCTCAACCAGGATTTTGCTGTTAAGGATCAAAAAGCAATAGCAATATAGCAAAAATAGCTCTCAGGGGAAATATATCTTGTTACTGCCAGAAAGACTATTTTTGTAAGAGAAGCATTTCTGTAATTCTTATTAGTTAAATAAAAGACTGGAAATAACCAGAAGCATGAAGACCCAAGGGTCTGAGCTCCCATCAGAGTAAATGGCAGATTTCCCACTAAATTCACTGGATACACAATGAAGACCAAATGTGGAATACAGAAAGGAAATGATCAGAGGAAGGACTCTTGTTCACAAATGCATTCTGCATCTGTGAAGTTTGTACCTGTGAGTGAGTTCATAAATGAGACCAGCGTCCACACACAATACAACTGTGATGAGTTCAGGCTCTGGTGGGAAAATCCTAAGAACTACTTCTATTTTAAAATAGAAAAGACAGCTTCATTTTTACAGATGCACAGTACTGGGCAAAGCCTAATGTCTTTAGAGGGTGTACTTTTCCAGACTTCCCCCCCTGCCATCCCCACAGCCTATGCTTTCTCTGGTGCTTGCTGAGGGGACCCAGGGACTTGCCACAACCTGCAACCAACTTCCTCCTTCCACCAAAGGAAAGTACTATTTCTTGATAAAGTTCCTTTGATATATCAAATCCTCTTTCTAAATTTTATATGGCAGAGATAAACAGGTCTGTAAAAAGACAGACTTGCCCCAAACCCTTTTATGCCTACATAAACACAGCTATAATTGCAACAGATAATCAGCTCTACTTAGCCAAAGCTCAATACCAGCTTGTAGATGCATCTTTTAACCAAATCACAATTTATTTGGCTGTGGGAATGAAATCCTATTCCCTATCTCTTTACAGCCACCTTGGGGATTTTGGTTTGCCAAATTTCCTTCCACTCCTCTTCAAAAGAGCCATGATTCCCAGCATCACACAATCCCATCCTCTATCAATGCTCAAGCCCAGGGTTTATATCCTGAAGTTTATATCCGATATATGCTCTCTAGTGGGACAAAAGCCTTACCTTCCCAAGATCATGAATAACCTACTCTTTCAGATTGAGTCAGAAATTAAAATCCCAGAGCAATAATATACCCAAGAATATGTCGGGAAGTGAGGAAGAAAGAAAAATCAGGGGAAGATGAGACAAATAGACTAACACGGAGTAAAACATGGCCAGGCAGACATAGCAGTAGTATTTGTTGCAACAGGGACAAGGATAAAGTGAACCTGGTTCAGATGCATCAAGAGACAGGTAAGTGCAAGCCACAGACAACACACAGTTCTCCTGCAGAGCTTGGCTTTCCTCTCCACCTCAAGAGACAACCCCAACGCAAAAATCCCTCTCCCTCTTCCAGAGTCCTTTCAGAAACCACTGCACTTGCTATAATTCTAAGACAGGTAGGTCAGCTCTGAGTAAAGGGGGGGATGAATTAAAACTCCTTTTTCATCAGCTACTACAGTACATGTTGGCCATCTGTCAAAGGAACAGAAGCTGCCTGCTTTGGGCATGTCTGGAAGCATGGCTCTGTATCTCACATGGCTGAGTCAACACTGTCTTCCTTCCCTGTCACAGACTACTAAAGTAATACTTTAAATACTCATTCAGTATTAATATACACATTTTTGATACCCTAAAATTGGTGTCCCACCTTAGGTTTACCATATTAAAATTATCTTGGACTAGACACTTTCTCACAGACTTGTCCAATTGAGTATTTGCTTCACACTTCCAGCTCCCATTCCTTGATGCTTGTGATGCCATTTGAACCTGAATTCTTTAGGGCAAAGTCTTGTCATTGGAAATCATACTAAAAACAATGAAATGGCAGCAACCAAAAACCTTCCTGTTTGACCCCCAGCACACTCTTTTACTTCCTACTGTTGAGCTTTTGATTGATTTTGTATTTCTGCTGCTGTTCTAAGCATTCTTTTAGATTCACTGTTACTCTATCACCCTGAGGAAACACTCACTGGGATCCACTTCAGCCTCTCCTTTTTAAAGTCCTCCTGGTATTGTTTTCATAGTTCAGAATTACTAAGTCAAAGGTTCAAAACAGGAAGAAAAAACACTCACCAAAATAAAACCCAAACCACCTGCCTAGAGCTCTTCTTCCTCATTAAAAAATGGATGACTTGGACTCCAGGTGTTCTTTCAGCCCTACCACACTGAAACCCCTACTGAAACAAAGCTCTTGAGACAAATCCTGTGAGCTCACTCTTGGAGGTTTTTTTAGCTGCATGTGTGTCATCTGACTGCAATCTGCCTTTCCTGTGATCCAGCAACATACTGTACAATCAGATTTGTACTGCACTTTCCTCTTTCTCTCTCTCTTAGCATTAATCCCCTCCTCTGACTTTCTCCTGCACAACTATAGTGGGCTTGTATTCCCAGCTAGACAGATGTGAAGTATACCCTAATTTTGTGTCTGGTCAGTGAACCTCATGACTGTTCTGTTTAATGCATACTCTGTTTTTTGTGGCTGCCACTAGACTCATTGTTTTACATCTGTTTGCATTAAAGCACGTTTTCCACTGAATGACTCAGACACTTAAAGATCCCAAATCCCTCTCAATAGGGTTACATAAATTCTGAAATGTTTGCTATTCCCTTCCTCTAAATTCAGTATAATCAGCTAACATTTACTACAATCTTAGATCTGACATTCTCATTCAAATTATTTATGTATGTATTATTAAATAGATCAGTCCCCTTGAGTATGCCACTGGTAACCTATTTTCAGCTAGAGAAATTATCATTTGCAGACACTGTATGCAACCTGCTTTGAGACCCTTTTAAAGCCAACAGGCCATTTTTGCTCCACAGAGCATGACTCTGTGGTTTAACCAGTAAGCTCCTTTATGAAACCTTATAATTTGTTAAAGTGTCATTAATTCACACGGTTTCAATTTTTCACAGTGTATTTTTCTCATAACATGAAAAAAAAAAAATAGAACACTATCAAGATGAATCTGGAAAGCCAGAATTCAGAGTAAAGAACATGTGCTCATTTCTCAAGATTCCCAATTTTCTGTTTATAACATCCTTATTCTGATAACAATGGCAAAAATACAAATAAGTTATTCAAGGGAATTTCAAGCACACAAATATGACAATCTTGAATTTAGTTCTTCAGCCCTTTTTGTCTAGGGTCTTACTCACTCATTTTTCCTTAAAAATCATCAGTATTTCTCTGACAGTTGGCAAGTAAGAAGGGAAATGGTTTAAAAGATCAAATTAAGCAAACCTGATTGAATAATTCAGATTTGCCATGGGACTCAATTATTTCTATTAGAAATCCTTATTTTTAAAAGGAAAGAAGTTATTTTCTTTGGCCTCCAAATAATTATTTCTTTTACTTCTGGAAACGTTGAAGTAGTGGTTTCCTGAGGTTTTACATGTTAACTCTTTCATATTTTTCCTGAGGTTTTACCTGTTAACTCTAGCCTGAACCAACAACAGATGCCGTAAGAGATATTTTCCTCTTTGCTATGAAAAGCATCATAGAAATCAATTTTCAAACCAAAAAACACTACAGTATTAAAAAAAAAAAAAAAAAAAGTGAACAAATGCATGGGTCCTCTTACAGTAGAGCTATTTCTCCCACTTGTGTAGATGCATTTATGGATACAATCAGCCCTGCTGCAGAAGACCTACACAACCTTATGCAATGTCAGTGCACCAACCAGCTGGAGGTCACTGCTGTCCCCATGTCTCTCCAGAGCACAGAATCAGGGATAACGGTGACAAATGCCAAGCAAGTCAAGCACCACGCTTAACCACAAAAATTCCTGAGCCACAGCAGCACAGAACCACCTCCAGATGATAGGTGCACTCACCCACCACAGCACCACTGAGGAACTGCTCAGCCCGGCACCAAGGGCTGCAGTTCCTCAATCCTAGGCAGCCTGCAGGGCTGAGTCAATCAGACATTAGGACTGTGCTGCCTTTCTCAGCTCTGACTCTGAACACCAGAAAAAGAAATGGGTTGCCCCATTCAGGGTCTTATTCTGATGGGTGACATGCAGTTAGAGAGGACTTCAACTGAAGGCACTTGAGAAGAACAGAAGGCTTGTTAAAAACCACCATCAACACTACACAATGTGCAAACTATCTGGAAGAGCATCCCCTGCATCAAAATTCACTGCAAACCAACTGTATTAGACTTGATAGCTCATATCACAGGAAAAGAAAACCCAACACCAAAAAACCCAAATCAAAACCCTAATCAACACCTCCCCAGCACATTTTATTTAAAGCCAGCCCTGAGGGTGGAAACTTCCTGTATAGAAGCCTGCTTGTGACTGCAGAGACAGACACATGGCTATTGGCCTGCTGTCCTTATCCCACCTCTGCTCCTGTTCTATTCCCCTTCTCTTCCAGGGCAAGATGTCAGCTAGGTGATATGGAGTCTCTGGGAAGTTACACCTAAAGTGCAGAGTACAGAGAGGAAAGGGTTACTGACTTTGCACTCAACAGGTCTGTGTCGTTTCACAATAAGCCAGTTAAATCCTTTCTTTCTCAGTTATTAGCATTTATACAGAGGATTTTTTTTAAACAAGAATCTTTACATGACTTTAATTAGGTCATGTCTGCAGAAGGATAAGGCAGAAAAAGGCCCTCAGAATTTTAATTTTTGGAGCAGAAATGATCTAAGTTTTTAAATATACTTGAAAGTATTCCCAGGTTTTACAAAGAATGATAAAACTAAGCATAAGATGCTTTTTCCAATTCAAAATTAACATAGAGTATCTTATAGTTAAATATAACCCAAAAAGGACAGCCTCATCTAGACTAAAGCTTCTTCAAGAAACAGTGCCATTAAATCACTACACTTAACAACTGTCAGTAAAAATCTCACATGAAAAATCAAATGTTCAAGAAGTTTTTGGACAAGGTTCTCAGGCTCTTGGTGTGATTCTTGGGGTTGTTCTGTGCAGGGCCAAGAGCTGGATTCGATAATCCCTGTGGGTCCCTTCCAGCTCAGGGTATTATAGGATACCATGAAATGGCTATATAGGATTCAAAACTACAAGTAATGAACAGAAAGATGCACTATTCTGCACAGAGTGGTGCAGTAGGCATCCTGACCCCCCAAGCAAACTGATCCTGCTGCCAAGGAGTAAGCTCCTACCTACCACTATGATTTTACAAGTGTGCCGGAGACTTGATTCCAAGCGTAACGCGTTCCTCTTTGTATTGTACTGCTCTCACCACCACTGAGAAAAAAGTGCTTCCCCAATTTGGGGCACCATTAGCAGATTCAGTAACTATATTCTGCAACACAGCCCTTACTCTGCAATACAGAACAGAGAACACCTCTACTTGAGAAGCACCTGAGCTAAGCCAAATGTATGGAAGCAAATAGGTGGAATGATTCTGTCAAACTATCAAAATACAGTAACACTCTTAAGCACAGCCTGTGACCTACAAGAGAACCTCCTATTTAGAGGTAATGGCCGTGTCTAAGCTGCACAGAAAGAACAGGCTCAGCAATTTGTCTAGGTTTGTAAAACTTGATGACCTCCTTGCTTACTTTCTGCACCACAGGCTACTGACTTGTCTTTATGCTTCTCCTCTTAATCATGCTGGAATTCACAGATTTCATGCACCTCGCAGGAGTCTGGGCTGCAATACATTCAGCCCAATCCAGAGTTCATAAAATGGCATGAATTCAGGCTCAGAGACAGTGACTGTCCCTCTCCAGAGGGCTCTTAGTCTGGCCCAATTTCTCACCAATAGATTTATTTGTAAACAATATGAAGATTGATAGGCGGACCACGACACAAGAGGCCAAGAATCCCTTAAGGCAATGTGGACTTACTGCAACTGAGCTTCTGAACCCATCAGAAGTATCAATAAATTGATCTAGCATGTGTAAAAGCCAGGTATTTATCTCTTTTTCAAATCCTGGTCTGAAAAGATGATGAAAACAGTAAAAACAAGGCATGCTGAGGTCAGCAGCATGTCCTAGCAATGGATGAAAGATGATTCATTACCAGGGATGCAGTATTGTTCTTCTGGCAGACTTCTTACCACTCATCGTACCGTCTTGATATAACAAAGTGACTTTTAAAGTATTCCATCATTCCAGTCTCAAATCCTAACAGCAGCCCTCTTAAACTTTGGAATATACTGGCTAAACTCAAAGAAGTTTGGCAAGAGACCCCATCTTGGCAGTAGTTCAGGTTCACTCACATTTTGCTGAACTAAGAAGGCGGACAGAGATGTTCCAAAAGCCCCTTCAGGTGCCCTTGGGAGAAAAAGGCTGTAGGATAAATTCATGTGTGAGACAAATAACAGAAGTAACACTGTGGTCAAACCCTAACAAAGTAAGGGTTTGACCACAGGGGAAATTACATTCCATAAATAAACTGCTCCAGGACATGAAGGTCGAGTAAGGGGTACCCCCTGATAAACAAGTACTTGGGGATGCAAGGATCCAGCAATGGGCTCTTGCAGCCCAGAAAGCCAATGGTGTCCTGGGCTGCATCCCAAGCAGCGTGGACAGCAGGGCTAGGGAGGGGATTCTGCCCCTCTACTCTGCTCAGAGCCCACTGCAGGGCTGCATCAGCTCTGGGGCCCCAGCACAGGGAGGACAGGGACCTGTTGGAATGAGTCCAGAGGATGGACATCAGGATGATCAGAGAGATGGAACACTTCTACAAGGAAAGGCTGAGAAGTGGGATTGTTCAGCCTGGAAAAGAGAAGGCTTCAGGGTGACCTAACTGAAGCCTTCTAGCCTCTGAAGGGAGCCTACAAGAAATACAGAGAGAAACTACTTACAAGAGCTTGTAGTGACAGGGCAAGTAGGAATGGCTTCAAAATGAAAGAAGGCGGGTTTAAATTAGAGGTTAGGACTCTTTACAGAAATTATTTACTGTGTGGGTGGTGGGGCCCTGGAACAGGCTGTTGAGAGGGGCTGTGGATGCTCCATTCCTGTTTAAGGCCAGGTTGGATGGGGCTCTGAGCAACCTGGTTTAGTGAAAGGTGTCCCCGTCCTCATCTGAGGGGGTTGGGACTAGATAACCTTTAAGGTCTTCCATGGCCATTCTACAATTCTGGGATTATTTCAAAACACCTGAGACACCTTGTGTATTATGGCATAAATCTTGGCTACTGGAGTTTCTTCTGACTGTGGAAACACCCAATGAAAAGAAAATCTTTGTAGTGCAGATTATTTGTCTTAAAAACATTTATTAATTGGCAACACAGTGAGAACATGCACTAGCCTTTTCCTCCTTCAAATAAAAGGTCAGATCTCACCTTGGTTCGACTCCACAGGAGACAACTCCTGATTACTGGCAGTCAAAGTGCTTCTTCCTGAGTTAACATTTCCCCTGATTTAGTTTCAGTCAGACTTTCAATTGCCTTGTGAAAATTTACATGGACTATGTGACCATGCAGGAGAGCAAGTGAAAAAAAAACCCCAACCACCCAGAAGAGGTTCAAAGAACATGAAATATTATTTGGAGTCAATACAGAACTCAAACAACTGAGCAAAGGAGAAGCTTATCTGACACCTACATAAACTGAAAATTACAACACACTTCAGGAGCAAAGACAAAAGTAGAAATCTACATTCATGATTGTATTTTATTAAACTGTGTTTCAGTTGGAAAGTTGGCAAGATCCAGAGTGATAATGAAGAAAAAAATCAGTAGTGTAGCCATCTCTGGACTATTCACAAAGCCTCAGAAATGGAGCATCAGTAACTTATGACATTGGTGGTGAACTGCAAGAAATAAAAAGGTAGCCAATACTGATAGATCTGTTATAAACCATCATTCAATTGAATGACAAAATTTAAGTAGTGTGTGTTCTTGTTTTGGAGAACAACAACACTGACAAATTTTATCACATATAGCAATATGTTCTGCAATTCTGCTCTGCTGCAGAATTGCCTAGGAGAAGACCTAACCCAAGTCAGGACTTGACAGTGCCGGAAGGTTAACACCAAGCATCCTGTCTGCCTTCTGTAACATGAAAGGGAGCTCAAGAAAAAGAAACTGGGAACCTAGCTAACTGATAGGACTGCCACAGAAGGTGGAAGCAGGTGGCAAAGTTTCACCCATGTTGCTAAATCAGAGTGGCACTAAGCTTGAAGTGCCTTCCTCCATTGCTTCAGTCACTTCATCTCCTATGTCAGGTATACGGCACCGAGTATCTCTGGGAGCACGGGCAGGGTGTTCTGAGCTGACATGACCAGGGAGTGAAACAAAACAAAACAGTACTTGATGTGATACACTAGAGAGGCCAAAGTGGGCTTTTGCACTGGCATGGAGACATCAGCACTAACTGTAAGCCATCTCATGTGGAGGTGCATTCAAAGTCCTTTGACACTGGGGGGGTAATTAAGCCTACAGCATAGACTGCTTTGGAGGCTCTATGGCAAAGAACAACAGATATTCTCTATATTTACACAAAAATTTTTTATTATTAGTATGGCCTGAAGCTACCCTTAAAAGATTAATTGTCTTATGTGTTAAATGGGTCATCTGTCCAAAATAACATCAAATAACAGAAAAGGGGCACATATATTCAATGACCATCACTAACATACAAGATCCTTGCCTGATGAACAGAGAAACTTCCTTCATGCTACAGTACACCAGGTGGAGAGTTACTCAGTTTCCAAAGTGTATGAAAGCAGAGGAGGTATACTGCAAATTTTCTCCTGTTCCTACAGGCTCCTGAGCAAAGGCCAGGCTCATGTTGCTTACAATAAATTGGCAAGAGTTGCCAACACCAGAAACAGTACATGAGGAGCTTGAGGAGGAATTCCAAATGATGCAGGCTCAGAATAATGGGTTAAAATGAGAGTTTTTGGATGCTGAAGCTTGGAAAGATTATCTGGGACTTAGCGATATCAAAACGGTGGAGCTTGGCCTAATCAAGGAAAGAGATAATTAACATAGAAAGAGCACAGCTTTGAGCAGCAGACACAAGGGCATACAAAAATGCTCATTATCTCCAAGATGCATTTGCAAATCTGAGTTTAAACCTTATTTTTCCTCAGGGAATAATGGCCTGAAACCCCCTTTAAAATTAATCCCTTCCATTTTACTGTTTCAGAAAGAATAGGTGCAGCAAGCTATTCAGAGTAGACAGGGGCAGCTGGGTGCCACACCACATCCTTGCTCTTAAATTGATTCTGAGTTGGAATGAGAGAAATTTTGGCACCCAAAATGGTGGCAGAGTTCAGCCCACACAAGTAGAGACTCAGGATGGATCCAGTCAGACCAGCAAGCTGCTTTTGCACCTGTTCTGGGAAGGAAAGGGGATTCTTTGCCAGGGCAAGAAACACTTCAGAAAGAGGCTGGCACCTCAGATGGAGGAAGGATTGTAGTTTTATAGGAGAGAAGGATGATGTGAGTTCCAGAACCTCTTTCACAGCTCCATAGAAGGCCCCTTGACCTGCTCGCAGTTCCTGATATAGATCCTTAGCCAATAGATCCTTAGCCAGACTCAAAGGTTTCAGCACTAAGAAGAGAACATGTTACAGACTGTTATTGTGATATTGTGATATTGACCTACTCAGTGCTCCACTCCAATCTATACACCAGGGCAGTTTCAGCAAAACTATCAGGGCATGCATTAAAGTATGAACTTGTTCTCCAACTCTTTACTCTGCACCACTGCTTCCCACACTACACTTTGCTGCACTAAGACTCCCATCAAAGCTCATCACAGCCTGCAAGCTTGAGTAAAGGACTGGCCTCTGCCTTGTTCTTTTTAGACCAGCAAGCATGGTGGGAAATGACAACCTGTTTCCTGATCTCTTCTGAGCAAAGGAATGCAGGCACTGAAAGAAGCAGGTAGTCACTAGGAAGGCAGAGGAAGGATAATGGGTAGAGAAAAGAAAAATCAAGTTGGGGGAAAATGATTTCTAAAAAGCAAGTCTAAGCCCTTTGGGTATTCACACTCCCCTGCTTCTACCTGCACCTCTCAGCTTACTCCAGTGTACCTGTGAGAAGACTGACAACTGTATGAACATTATACCATGCATCTACCATTACTGTGCTGAGCTTGCATGCTGTCTGTTATATGTCAGTCCAGGTGTCTGCTTGGTACAAGCCATGCAAAGGGAGACCCAGTGACATGGTACTGAGAAGACCACCTCCCAAAAAAAGAAAAAGCAAAGTGCTTAGTCAGAGCAGAAGCCTCTCCTCTGAAGCCTCTCCTGCATTTAGTACCCTCCAGACTGGAAGCTTATTCATAATAAAACCCAGTGTTCCCACTCCCCTGTCCTTTCTCTTCTCATGATCTTCCTGTGGTTTGTAACCATTTGGAAAACTTCAGGGGCGTTCCTAAGTAGTTACAGATGTGTAAAGGATGCACACTACAGGCCACTTCATCAAGAGGATGACATAACCCTGCATGCCAGCTTCAAAAGTGGCTCATTTAATATTGAACTCAGAGACAATTGTCCCAGACTTGCTTTGTGCCTGTTGAGAGTGATGGGATTATAACAGCAGCTGGCAGTGCTCTGTTCCAAGAAAGCTCACAGCATTGTTCAGTTTTGAGTTCCTTCTTCCTCTGTGGAGCCATTTGATCCTTAATCTCTTATGGATTCTTAACCCTTTTGATGTATTTCTCCCCTTGACAAAGTTTTACAACACATCTTTATGCCAAAATGTGGGTGAAGACTATTAGTAAGATGTTACAGCTGTGCATCTATTTTGAACACTGCTTACAAATACTTGTCAACCTTGTATTTGAATGAAGAACTGCCTAGCATGTATTTTATGAAATGAAGTACAGAGAAATAATATTTTAAATTCCACTGCACTGCTCTTCTTGAATCCAAGTGTGTAACTGGAAAACACCGTCAAGATGTTGCATGGCATCTGTGACCCCAGGCTACCAATGCAGCCCCTCTAGCAGCAGTATCTGCCACCTGCCTCTCACACAGCACAAAAAACTATGCTTAAAAACACTGAAAGTTAATAGCTGTCAAGAAACTTCTGCTCTGTCTTTTACTTTATTCCTGTTCTGCTGGGACACTCTTTCAGGACCTGCTTCGCTTTCTCTCAGCAGTGTCTTGCAGAATTAAAGGATAACTTCAACTTGCTGTTTATGATCAGGTTTCTTTCCCATATGAACTGAGGTGGCAAGAGACTAACATGATAGCTTGGGACAAGTGGTGGCTTCTACAAAGATGATGATCAGAATTGTGAAAAAACAGAGACCAAAAAAAGCCAGTGGCTTCAGAATTAGTCGAAATCTGTGATAAGCAGATGACAGAACTGGACAGAAGATGGTTCTGGTTGAAGAGAAGGGGAAACTGCACAAAGGGTCACCAACATTACAGTGAATAAAGAAACAATAGGGAAAAAAGACAAGAGCAAGTAGTGCAGTGTGGTTTGATAAATGTCAGATGAAATCAATAACATGGAATAGAAGAGAGTAATGGTCTACAAAAGAACTTGGGACACATAAAACAACGTGTTTAGGGCAGAACTGCTGGAAAAAAGCAGAAGAGGAAAATAATGCTGGATATGGCAAGAAAGAATATAGGGTGGCTATATCAGATCTTGATTTCACCTTCCTTAAATATCTTGAATAAAGTGGAAAAGAACACATGGAAATCAACAAATGTAGACAACAGATGGATGGGAAGATGACAAAACTGGAGCAGTAGTTCAAGGCTGGGAAATGGCATAGCCAGGTTAAAAAAAATGACCTTGAACTAGCACTGGCGAAGTTTCTAAGAGTATTATACAGCTGAAGTACAGTATTTCAATACTGTCATTAAAATGTTATGTATATACTACTTAAATAGAAATATTATTCATTACATGGGTTTCTTTTTCACCACCTGATCACTGGTATACATCCCTCTCTAATTCCCCCCTCCATCTCCCCCGTTCTTGTCTATTTACTCAGTTCCTACTATCAAAAAATCCAATAAATCTTTATTGAGTTAGACTTATACATGAACATATCTCCTCTCCAAGGAACACATTTTAATAATTTAGATGGTGGCTCTGTACTGCATCATTTCTCTGACTTCAGGGGATGATGTGGTGAGCTAGAAAGCTAATTTGGCAGGCTTAAAAATTACTGCATTTCCACGATTATCCTATGTTCTAGTATTCAGTCTGACACATTTGGTGTGTATGAATGGTTACTGTATTCCACACACCCATCCCCAAAAGATTTTAAGGAATATATCATCTTGCACACAGCCCGGTAAGCAGCACTATCAAACATGACACATGCACCCAAGTAATGAAAAAAAATTACACAGCACTGCAAGCTATTTTTTGAAGGCAAATATGCAATTACAGAAGCAGTCATATTGTAAAACACACATTGATGGTAGAATTAAAGTCATATTAAAACCCGTCCAAGCCTGACAGTGACACTGCTCAAACCCCAAACTAGATTGATTCTATAGGAAAGCTAAGAGCTACTTGGGATATTTTCACCATAAGAATTCAACAATAGAAAATTTTGATTACTGCAAAGGGGGAAATTCCCAGCTTTCCAGCGAGAGGCACAGAAAGGTCACAACCTATGAGTCTATAAAATCACAGCAATAATTACTTCAACATACTAAAATTCCCATCCTCTCAAGCCTTCTAGCCTTGGGCTCCAACAATAAAAGCCTCCACTTTCCTTAGCAGATATGAAAACTATTCTTAATAGATTAATTTGATTAAAAACATCCCTGTTGAGTGTTTTAAATGGCATGCATGAAAACACTACCTGGTTGAAAGCATGTACTGTCTCATGTCCAAAATAAGAATTGATGAATCCTTCTCCCCTGCTATCAAATTCACCTTCTTTCTTTATAACCTTAAGACAGGTTCAAACCCATCACTGGCTTGCAGCTAAAAAAACCACTTAATTTGAAATGCTGGTCAATATAAGGAGAAAGTTCCACATTTGAAAAAATACACACAGAGAAAACCTCTTTGGATATCCGATTTAATAAATAAAATCCCCCAAAAACAGGCAGACCATGGAGGCAGAACAGGAGGCTTACTAAACTTTGGAATGCTGAATCCTAACTACAGAGCTCAGCTGTGGTGAAGAAGTGCTCTGCATGTCACCATGCTGACCAAAGCCCAGCAGTGCAGCCACACTTCTGACTTTCATATTGATTTTTTCAGTTCAGAACAGCACTAGCTATTTTTTAATGTTTCATAGCTCAGTTCTGGCACAAAGTTTAAAACTTTCCAAACTGCTTAACAGATTACACAAATGGCCAGCAGTAGCTAAGCAGGGAGAAAGAGCTCTAACTCAGTAATATATTCTACTGTGATAAATTCTGTTTCAGCTAGACTCTGATTCCTGTCCTAGTTAAGTCCCACCGGAAGAAAAAGAAAAAAGGAAGGAATCAAATGTAAAGCAAAGAACTTGTTGAAATGACTCTTCAGGGCCTTCCCTGCAGTGCTGGCACTCAAAGCTATACCTGGGCTCCAGTAAGTTTTTAGCCACAGCAACACTAATTAATTGAGGGCACTTTGGAAAATGCCCTTCAATCCCCTGCTGTGACTGCTGGATGGCTCCCAAAATTTCTCCCTCAAGTCCTTTCTGCTCTTTTGAAGCTCTGCTGTATAAAGCACTGCAGAGTCTGGGGGGAAGGAGCAGCTTGCAGCGGATGGGATGCTCCTGGGGGTGGTTCACCGAGCAGGTGTGAGGGGCCCAGGGGTGAGCAGGGAGCAGGACTGTGGCTGCCAGCCCTGCACAGCACGGGGGCCCTGCAAGGAGCCGGCCAGGGAGGAGGCAAACTTGACACTGCCAAAGTGTCACTTACTCCTCATCTGTCTCTGAGCAGCAAGAGGGAAAACAGTGTAAATCCAGCACATGAGAGAAATAAAGAGAAAATCTTACCTACAAAACAATGCAGGTATGCTAGTAGAAATTGAGTCCCATATGCATCCAAATGTATACAAAATTTGCGGGGCAAGGCAACAACCACGGTGACCTGAGAGGATTGTGACCCACCCTATGTGGAGATACACACCAGGGTGCTGGGCAACAATGGGTAAAGAAGAAGGAGGAAAACAACCATGCCAGTGAGGCTGTGCTGTGTGCAGATTTCAAACACTGGATGCCTCTCTGTATATCAGCAGAGAAGCCCACAAGAGGCAGAATACAAATCACAACTGATTTTATTCCAGCCAAAACTAGCAGCAAGCAGAGACTTCCAGGGGACTTGGACTCAGACTCACTGTACTGAAACTGATGAAAGAGTGTGCCTTATGCTGCTCTTGACAGGAGCAAATGATTAAAATTCAAGTTTCTCAAGAATGGCAAAGCCAGCCAGAGGCAACTGACCCAGAGGCAGCTATTGAAAGACATCAGGTGCGAGCAGATCTTGCTGCTCTTCTATTGCTAAATCACACATTAGATGATGTTTGAAGCTAGCAGTGTCAAGGGTGAGCTGGGCTGAAAGGGGCAAGAACAACACTAGATGTAAACAACAGCTAAAAATAGAGGGGAGCATAAAACAACATACTAAGTGCTCAGCAGTTTGCCCTGAGTTTTTACCACTGCTTCTCCAGTAGATACTTTCCACAGTAAAAGAAACAGATTTATGACAAGCTTAAAATGAAACTGTCGGAAAGACCATTATACTTCTGCATATTGCCACTTTCAACAAAATTAATGTCAGTGTTATGTGTGACAGGGTCTATCCTTGCTTGACTGTTAGGCTGCCTTTTTCCAGTTCCCTGTTTCTATGACCTATATTTCCAAATGTCCATCAATACCCCCGAAATTCAAAGGCACAAAACCTCTGGTCTGTTCATGGATTCTCTTGAAGAGCAGTAAGAAAAACTTACAATGTCAATGTATTGCATGTAGCTCTGCTTCTGCTACAGAGACAGCTATTTAACAAAATAGCTGCGAGTTCGGAATCCGAATAATTAATCTGATTGTTTGTGACACCCCCTGGGTGCCTCCTGGCTCATCATCTGCCAGACATAGGTGCCTGCACTACAGAAAAAGACAGTGGCACAGTCACAGTACATAAATATTTCAAAGTGCTGTTTAGGAAATGTATTTTGAAAGTGTTATTGACAAACTTTGTTACATGAAGAGAGTCATTAGCTTTGTTTGCACTAATTTATCTAATGTGCAAAGGAAAGCAGCTAGTCTAAAACCCAATGAACGTTCAAATACTAAGCATTATTATTATTATTGCTAAGGTCAAGTTCTTCCATTTGCAGCTTTTGCTCTATAGTTCTGACCTTACTAGACCTTGTTTTCACACAAACTCCCTTGCCAGCACATTTTAAACAAAATTAAATTTTCTGATATGCAAATATTTGAAGACAATGGAATTGAGATTAAAAAGAAGACCTATCCTAGAAGCTGGTTTCCCTTTCAGGAAAAAATCTTGCTTTTTTATGGATCAATAAAGTTAACTGTCAAATTTTAAGTGTATGGTAAAATATAATCAATTAACAGTTACCTCTAATACTGCCACTAGAACCTGCATCTCAGTGCCTTTAAAACCGCTTTGGCTTTGGGTGACATTGTTATTTAAACTTCTAGGTTAAAGCCAGCAAAACCAAGGATTCTGCTTTGGTCACAGACTGTTTACATTGTTTGGTTGGTTTTTTACACTTTTAAAATTCTTTTAAAAATTAAAGCTAATATATCAAGCTCTTATTCAAATCAGCTTCAGCCAAATAGTAACTACTACTACTTAAAAAGCAGAGCTGAAAAACCCACTGATCTGAAAATCACTTGTTAACTGTTGCAGAACCACCCTTCTCCCCATCTTGAGCTCTGCAGCACCCATTGAGGGATCTGTCCTCTGAATATTTTGGTGGGGGAACAGGGGGAGCACACATTCTTGGACCATGTGAAGTGATGGAAACGCTCTTCCAGGCACTCCTGGGGATCCAGAATCAGACAGAGCACCAAAGCCTAAATTCCCTGGGAAACAAGCGAGTTCACTTCACGTGATCAGCACATCTGACTTTCAGTACATGGCACAAACAGCTACACTACCTGCAGAAAATTGCTGGTGAATATCCAGACTCTGAAGACACCTAATGTTACAGCTACAGTTTTCCTGCTCCATTTTGAGGCTGAATATTTGGAACATGAATAATGCCATTAACGCAGGAGAATTAGGTAAGCCCCATGGTTTTCCAATGACTTAGTTTTTGTCTGTACTAATTTTACCTCCAAATCTGCATGTCTGAAACTCCACACTCTTCAAGTCTGCCTAAAGTGATTACGTCTTCTCAGTAAATCTTAGATTGTTCTTTCTTCTGGCTGCAGAGCTGTCTGCCTGCAATTTCTCAAAAGAGAGCCAGGATTTCATATCCATTGGCCCCTGCATTCCTGCCAAAGCCCTGCAGAAATGAGAGCTGCTGCAGCTGCCAGGGTTTATTTACACACATTCCTGCCTCAAATTGAATTAATGAGCATAATATAACTCAGGCAATGTCCTCCACAGCTCTTGTTTCTCTTTGCCCCTCTTGACATTTCTTGCTCTCACACAACCCCTCTTGTAGTCTGTCTTAAAGCAGTATCTAAAGTGATCTTGGTGTAAAAAAGGAATTGCAGACACATTCAGGCTGATAAACGTGTATATACCTTGCTTACAGCCTGGTTTGTGGAAAGCCCAGGATCACCTTAATGAGTATCCAGAAGGCTAGATTGAACTTACTTGCTGTGTTCACTCTAAGTTTGTCTGTTTAGCAACAGACTTCGACATTTAATCACTCCAAGACCCGGCCTTGCAAAGAGCTCTGATGCAACAGATGAGAGCAGCTGATGTGACAACATATCTGCAGTCGTTAATGTTCACACGCTATATTTAGTAAGCCATTCCTACAGGTGTCTCCAGCCCATTTCCGTCTTCAGAAATCTGGAATTCTGCACCCACAGCATAAAGGGTCTCACCACTAACAAGCCCTTTAGGCACTGCATGGACACATCACATAGAGGAAAGCTGCTCTTATGCTACTAACCAGACCAAAGCAGTGTTTCCAATACGTTATGGCACAGACAGAGCTCAAAAATGTTTGTCCAAACATTCACATCCATATGATTACTGAAGTTCATTCTCCCCTATATTATCACCCCATATAAAATGTATCTCTCACAAACGGTATGAAACATGTGAGGCTTGAAAAGCTTAGAACAAAAGCCATATACTTCTACTGGAAGAGTGCTAAGAGAAAATTAATAAAATCTTCAGTGATACATACATTTGCTACAACAGCACTTAATCAGCAACATTCACAAGGACATGGCTGGCAACAGACAGGGTCCACCTGTCTCACAGGGGGGAAAGGATCTTTGCATAAGAATTAGCAGATGTCACTGAAAGAGCTCCAAACTAGATCTGAAGGGTGAAAGGGATAAAACCAGGCTCACCAGACATAAGCCTGGGGGTAGCACTCCATAAGGGATGGTGTGAGATTCTTTGGTCTGATGTCTCAGTGGGGGTAGGGGAGGAAGATCCATGCAGCAGCAAAGACGCAAGCGTTACCAATGTGTCAGAAACTGTGGAAGCTCCTGAGTATGGTCATGTAGGAGTTAGGGCTTCTCCCCAAAAAAGCCCAAGAGAAATGGATTTACTCCAATGCCCATAGCATGGGCAACAAAGAGGAAGAGCTGGAAACCACTGCAGAGGAGGAAAGCTAATGATGCATTAATGGGAACATGGTAGGATGACTCACACAACTGGAGTGCTGCAGTGAGTAGAACCTCTTCAGATGGGATGGGCAAGGAAGGTCAGGTGGTGGGGTAACCTTTTAAGTTAAGGAGCCTTATGAGTATCTAGAGCTTGATGGTAGTGATGACAGGGTTGAGGGTTTATGTGTAAGGATCAGGGGAAAGGTCAACAAGCCAAATATCATGGTCAGAGTCTATTACAGAGCACCCAAACAAGAAAAAGAGGCAGAAAAAATATTCCATAAGCAGATGGGAGAATCTCAGGATCACTGGCCCTTGTTCTTGTGGGGGAGTTCAACTCACTAAATGTCTACTGAAATACAATACAGAGGAAACAGTCTAGGTGACCTGCTTAGTGGAAAAAGGAAAGGCTGTGGACCTTGTCTATTTGGACTTCAGTAAAGCCTTTGACACCAATTCCCACACCATTCTCCTGGAGAAACTGACTGCTCATGGCTTGGATGGTTGCACTGTTTCCTGGATAAAAATCTGGCTGGATGGCTGTGCCAAGAAAGTGGTGGGGAATGGAGATAAATCCACGGGTGGCTGGTCACTGGTCGTGTTCCCTACAGGTCAGTATTGGAGCCAATCACATTTAATATCTTCTCATTTATCTGGATGAGGGGGTCAAGTGCAGATGACACCAAGCTGGAGGGCAGGAAGGCTCTCCAGAGGGACCTGGACAGCATGGATCCATGGGCTGAGACCAACTGTATGAGGTTTAACAAGGCCAAGTGATAGATCCTGCACTTGAGCCACAACAACCCCAGGCAGCACTACAGGCCAGAGGCAGTGTCTGGAAAGCTGCCAAGCAGAAAAGGACCTGGAGGTGCTGGTCAACAACTGGCTGAATATGATCCAGGGTGTGCCCAGGTGGCCCAGAAGGCCGATGGCATCCTGGCCTGGATCAGCCAGGTGTGGCCAGCAGGGGGCAGGGACCGTCCCCCTGTACCCAGCACTGCTGAGGCCACAGCTCCAATCCTGTGCTCAGTTCTGGGCCCCTCAGTGCCAGAGAGACATTGAGGGGCTGGAGCGTGTCCAGGGAAGGGCAGCGGAGCTGGGGAAGGGTCTGGAGCACAAGTGCTGTGAGGGGCAGCTGAGGGAGCTGGGGCTGTTTAGCCTAGGCAAAAGGTGGAACTTAATGCTCTCTCTACAGCTACCCAAAATGAGGTTATAGCTAGGTGGGAGTCAGTTTCTCACCCCAGAAAAAAAGTGATAAGAACAAGAGGAAATGGCCTCAAGTTGTGCTAAGGGAGGTTTAGATTGGATATTAGAACAAGTTTTTTCATTGAAAGGGTCCTCAGGCATTGGAACATACTACCCAGGGAAGTGGTAGAGTCACCATGCCTAAAGGTATTTAAAAGACATGCAGATGTGCACTTGGGGACACTTGGCAGTGCTGGGTTAATGGTTGGACTTGACAATCTCAGAGGTCTTTCCCAACCTTATGGTTTTATGATTCTGTTAAAGCTTGATGGCAGCAAAGAACTGGGGCATGGTGTGTGTGCAACTTTCAGTGTCTTTACTTAGAAGTTTCCTCTCAGTTCCCTCTTTTTCCAACTTTCAATATAATTCCATGCACCTCATTAACATTTTCTTCCTTACACACAGCTGAAATCAAATACACTTGTCAATAAACTTTTGTTGGGTCTTTGGAAAACATTTTGCATTTTGTGGCTGCCTTTTGGTCTGTGTGAGGATGCCAGTGATTCAAGAGTTCAACTGCTCTTCCCATCTGTTCTGAATGAACAGTAATGCTGAGACCCATTAGCTAAATGAGATTTTGCTTAGCCCCAAATAACAGCACTTTGTATAGGTACCTGATTGACAGAGTCTTATTTTCAGTTGTTCTGCTCACCACCAGATACCTGTCTGGTTATTCCATATATTCACTTCTCCCTCCTTCATGTTTTAAAATTTCTTGTTATATATAATACAATTTTACAGAAGCACAATAACAGTCAACTAAGTAAAATTATCAAAGAAATTCCTCTGATTTCTCTTTCAGAGTGGACAAACTTCACTTGAATTGGGAAAGGCTTTGCCTGAATGCAGTTCTTCTGAAGCAAAGCTTGAAGTAATTACTTTTCATGCTTCTCTGAAATAGAATTAGCCTAAAAATATCCCTTTTGGTATATCTTTCATACAAATTCTTTCAGAACCCCACAACAAGATTACTCTATAGCTGAAAATAAAATGCCTAATACTGGTGGTTCTACTGAATGTACACAGACTGCTGGACAGCATGCTGCTTAGCTAACATGCTAACATACTGGAACCCAAGCACTAATGATGAAGTGCCACAAGAAAACCCTTTAGATATTTACTACAACAGATGGCTACTCCAAAACACTGCACAAAAGAGGTCCTTGCAAAGGTGACAGCCATTTTTTTGCAAAATATAAAATGACACTCTGACAACCATAGCATCTTCTCTTTGAGTCATGCACACATTTCGTACACCCATGCAATGGCAAGTAATGAATTGAGTATGGTGTGGAAACTCATTCCCTCAGCATGTCCTCTGTTCAGTAGTGGGTACAGCTCACAGTTTATTACAGGAGCACCTGATGGCTGGTAGGTCTTCATCCTTTTCCTTCTCAGAAATCTTCTAACACGAGATACAAACCATTTCAATCCAAATGAGAGTGAGATGATGAAAATAAGTTTGCATATAATATTGTTCTAGCTCATTTCTTTGAAAAGGATCTGCCAGGTCCCAGATACTGAACAGGGTAAGAAGTAGTAAGTAGTACTTGCAGAGAAATACTGTTTAACACCTTGCATTCGGGATAATTTATTGAAAACAGAAGAGCCATGTTGGGTCTAACTTTCATTCTACATTTCGGCCACTGTACTGAATCGTCACTCAGCATCCGCCATAAAGCACTCCATGGTACAGAGAAACAATGTTTATACTTGCTTATCCTCTTTGGTGTGTGACAACACTACTGCCCAAGGTTTCTCTGCACTGGCTTGCTGACTCTACAATAAGCATGAAACTGTCTTATCTAAGCCATATCTCAGAAAGGGGAGATATGTCCAGAGCTGCAAGATGTAGCTCTGCAAGATGCTCAGCATAAGGCTGCAGCTCCTAATAGTGAAAGAAACTCCTTTTCCAACATCAGCCAACTGAGAGGTACCATTGCTGGGTTTTATGCTACAGAGACCAGTGGGGGCACATGTAAACATAACCAACCCCTCCACACTTTAGGCATTATATTATGGACAGCACCTGAATAATTTTCTCCTTTTCTCCTTTCAATCCAATTGAATCCAAACAAAACACAGCTCTCTGGGGACACTCCTTCCTACAACTTCTATCAAGAGTACTGGTATAAAAACACCAGCTCAAGTGCTGCAAATACCCAAATGAGGAAATACACTCCACAAGCCAAATGGGTGCAGCAGTCTGACTTCCTGCACAGACTCAAAACCCCAAAGGCACTCTCAGAAGTGGCTGCATTCAGTTGCTTTTTGCCTGCCACATCCACCAATAGAGAGGCAGCATGAGATACCGTCGTTGCTGTCAGCTCTTGAGTTACCAGGAAAGCCATGGGGCCAGGCTGCTCTGGCTGACCCACACCAGCAGCCAGGGCATTTGGAGGGGCTCTACTCCTTCCAGCCTCACTACTCCTGTATACCGATGCTTGCCTTAGAACAATGTAAGAGAGATCATTTCTACTCCTCAGGGCTTTTTGGATGAAATTTTGACATAATACAATTGGGGGGAAAAAAATTATCTCATGAAACATATACTTTAGGGAGGAAAGGGAATAAAGGTATGTTTCAAATTGATCTGGAAATATTTTCCTATGTGACATAGTTATGCTTGTCTCTTACAAAAATGAAATCTGCTAGTGAAGGAAAGAAACAGTGGCATGGAGCACAGATTCAGCTAAACAAACAAAAAATCTTCCACAAACAAAACTCCTTTATAATATGTAAATTCAAATAAAAACATAACGTGACCCTTCTGTCCCCAAGGAACGAAGGTAAAAACAACATCCCAACCAACCCCCAAATATCTGCTATGGGGGCTTCCCTGCATTCATCAGAAAACCAAGTAACTTAAGTGTGACCAAAGCAAGCCATAAAACCACTAATTCCAACTCACAGACAGTCACCTCCTGCCCTCTGGAATAGATCCCATCTGCTGCTCCTCTTACTTTCTAAAGGATTCACAGCTTCATTGCTATGAGTTTAAACACACTTTTAAAAGCCATCTTCTCTAAACAATTACCCTGCTACCTTCCTTTGTTTCTGTCCTATCGATTATGGGAATGGCAGCACGCTGGTCTGCTTTCACATCCTCTCTGCCGGGGCCTTCCTCATCATGCCAGATTGTTTAGGCAACAACATCCACACAGGGACAGGATATTGCTCGATGTCTTCACAGCAGCTGGAAATGCATCTGGTTTGCACACCCGGCAAGCTGGCAGAGCAGCGCTCAGCAGTACCCACATGTTGAGGCAGACCCACTCCTCCTGGTTACCAAGCCTCTTGTGCTGCCACCAGCCCAGCCTGTGCAGGACACTGCTAACCTACAAACTTCATCTGCTAAAGATGCTGCAGAGGCTAAGTGCTGCTCCATGAGAGGCATAAAAACTGCTTGGCTGCTTTCCACTTTTCCAACAGAGGAACAGCTTTCTCTTTTACTGAGATGCACACAAACCCTTGTCATACATGACAAACCCACACTGTAGAGCTGCTTGGTTTTCCTCCTTAAGTTTCTAATGCAGAACACAGCCTACATCAGGAATGCTCTGATCCAGGAGACAAGTCATACATTCTTAGTTTGTCCTTGCTTGTCAACGGGGCTCAAAACACAGACTTTTTTTGTAGACATGAGCATTAGTAAACACTGCCTCTGGTACAATACAGTAGCTGCCTTTGTATATTTAAAAGGCAGCTGTTTCTAATTGAGAAAATACGGATTAGGATGTCTTCCAAACATCTTTCCATGAACTTGCAACAAGGCTTTGCTACTTCTAAATATAAGAATAAAGCTATTTGGGAAAATTTTGAGGGATGTGAAGCAACGATGAACTCCAAATTGAGGAAAGATGCAACTTCTGAAGCACAGTCCATTAC
Organism: Ammospiza nelsoni; assembly: GCF_027579445.1. NCBI lineage: Eukaryota > Metazoa > Chordata > Aves > Passeriformes > Passerellidae > Ammospiza > Ammospiza nelsoni. The sequence continues at coordinate 49,243,361 of NC_080634.1, forward strand.
TACAGAATGGTAATTCCATCCTGAGTGAAAGAACTTGGTTCCTGAACACTGCTTTTCCCCACTCCAAAACCAATAAATCGAGATAACGGGCAATTACACTAAAGTGTAAACGCTCTGTGTTTTCATTTAAGCTACTGAGCAGCATTTACACGTTAAAGCTACCTGATCTCCAAACCAGCCTTGACCAGACAGCATGGCTAGAGTCGCAGGTTACACCCTAACACTGAAGAAAAAACAGGTGACCACCTCTGCACCATCTGTACAACCTGTAGGTAACCATTCGCAACCACTCCCTTTCCTATTGCTCCCCCATCTAATGCACTCACCTTCCAGCCACAGTTCTTCTGCAGAGCAGGGACCAAGAAGTGAAGGTGAACACATGAACACTTGGGAGAAGTTTGAAGCCAGCTGACCGCCTTGTTCTGCACTGCCAGTTTCCAAACCTGAACGAGTATTTATGCTTCTGGCTTAACACTATTTTCCCATGGCTCTATATAGGAAATGCCAGCACAGTGCTGGGCACAGCTGCATATACAGTCCTGCTTTAAAGCCTTCGTAAAATATTTCCTAAGGAGAAATTAAGTGTGGGACATCTTTCAGAAATATTTAGAACAGGTTTGTGTCAAAGTTGCCAAATAGGTAAAGGAGCATGTTTTGGGTGATTAGCCTGCGTTAAAATAAGCATGCTTAATATATTAGTTTCACATTCATGACTTATAAAAATATTAATTTATCTCCATTTTTTCATCTTTGTGGTGTATGACATAGTACAACACAATGCCAGAGATCTAGAAGTGAGGGATTAATTTCTGAAAGCCATGTGTGGCTCATAAAAACAACAAATCCACTCCTTCAACAGATGCTTAAAAATATATGCATGCTTCGTTAGTCTAATTTGTCCGCTCAGAGCCTAGTCCAAAACTGCAGAAAATGTTCCAAAACCACATCAAGTGCCACGGAGACCTCTGTGCATAATAACAAAAACAAACACGATCAGCAGGCATTAAGGACCTCAATCTGCAGGCAAAGTCTGATTTGCGTATAACAGCTGGATGAAGTTTTTTCACCAACCAAAGCACTGACACCACAATGTAATGTGCAACTGATTGCAGACAAACAAACCACAATCAGAACAGCCAATTTTCTAACTAGCACCAAACTGTGGAAATATGAGAAGCCAGAGAGAACAACAACAGAGACCTCTGGAAAACAATTCAAATGTAGAGAGTAAGACAAAAGTATTCTGGACAACACAAAAATGTACATTAAGCTGTCAGCTTTGCAGTGTGGATTTGGAAGGGCAGTAATGTGAAACCTGTTTATTACACCACAATAATGATTATTATCTTGCCTCCAGGATTTTTGGGGGGTGTTTCATATTGTTTCCAAGTCTTGAAAACCATGAAGTTTTCTCACATGCTTTGGTAAGAGCTCAATCAGCAAGATCTCAGAGAGCGCTTCAGATTGAAGGCCAACTACAAAACCAACCATCCAACCTGAGTCCATCACACCCTCTGTCTACAACACCTCCCTCCCTCAAAAGCCAACAACAGTGCAATAGTCAAGGCCAGCCCATCTTGCTAATGCCATACACACAGATGAATGGGAAGCTTTGATAAAAAAGGCACAGATGTCTTCTTAACAAGCCGTTAGAACAAGCAAGTCCTGCTACCGTCACATCACATGGCATCAACCAGAGATCTCCACTACTGGGATCTTTTAAAAAACATCTTTAATCCAGGTAAACGCCATGTGCAGCTTCTTTAAAAGTCTTCATAAGAAGATAACCTAGCAAGAATTTGATAGTTCAACTGGACAAGAAATAAGTATCTTCTGTCCAGGATGTGCAGAGCACTGGAAAATAAAAGCACACCTGCAATTACAGCTATGAAAGTGGCTCTTACATGGAGCTGTTTCAGCTATGCTGGTGGTAAAAGTATTTGGACTGTGATTCAAGAAGTCTTTCAAATGCAGCTGTACAAAGGTAACTGGGAAGTACAGCAGCCCCAATTTCAAAATATCCAGCCATGAGGTTTTGATGAGATGGGCTTCCTAATGACATCCTAAGATCAAGATGATTGTTAAACCCCAGTTCTGCAACATGACTACATATAGCACAAAGCAGAAGTCTAACAAATTAGAAACACCAACCTGCACTTTAAAATAACCACAGCACGTGTCTGTCTCAAAAGTAGATTAAAACCCTTTCCTTCAGGCAGAAACCATGAGACTGATACTCATCTTCCTAAAGGTATTTCCTTAATGGTAACAACAACAAATGGAGCAGACACAAAATACAACACATGTTAAGGTAAATAAAGGGGAAGAAAGAAATCGCAGCTATGTAGTTCTTTCATCATCAACAAGCAGATGCTTCGAAAGGGTGATAGGAATACTCCTTTTCCTGCCAACCCTACTCTCCCTTAAAACAAAAAATTTCTGCTCAAGGTGGGGAAAGAAGATACCTGTTTTTATTTATCTTAGATAATGTCTAGATCAAGACTCAAACATGAGCACTTTCAAAGCATCCTCTTGTACACATATGCATGCTTTCAGGTACAGGTATTTAGACATGTGGGGGGTGGGAATACCTGCACACAGACTTTAATTCCATACAGTGCACTATTATTCCCACGAACCTAAAGTATGCTTCAATTCCAATGAAGAAATCAATACAGAACAGAGCATTAGCAGCATATTTCTTGCACCATATGTATGACTCATATAAGAAATAAGCACAAATGCTAGCATTCACTGTTCCCTTCAGGGCATTAAATCTCCATCCCCAAGCAAACAAACAAAATACCCAGGACTGCATGAGGGCAGGATGGTGGCTAATGTGCTCATCAACAAAATACCACTGGGCTATGAGCTACAAGCCCTGTAAGTTCAGGGACATGATAATTAAATAGGAGCTCACATCCTCAGAGTGGCACATTTTTGTACCACTTCTTCCAGATAATGAGTATCAAACTAGATAGCTCTTTTTAAAAACACAAATATCTACTTGCTTTCAAAAATCTGTGGTGGTAAGTCATAACTACCCAAAAGGCAGGAAAGGACTCATATATTGTAAAAAATACTGTTATCTGGAAGTGACCATTCAAAATCAATCAGTTCTCATCAAAGCATCTTGGCTTTTGTAATTTTTTGTCTTTGGCAAGACAAAAAAAAGGCACCAACTCTTCTCAGTGTCACTGTTCATGTTAATATATTAAAAAAATTCAGTTGAAAATATACAGAAATTCAGGAAAGCCAAGAGAGCTACCAGAGAGTTTGCTTACATTATTATTTCTGATACTATTAAAGAGAAATTGTGCATCTGAAAAGGTTCTCCCAAAGCAGAAAGAGTTTTTTCCCAAAGTACCAGATGCATACTATTGGAAGACTTCTATTAAGGACTACTGAGATTTTAATCATGGCTTTGTCTTAATATGTCACAAGTACTCCATTCTTAATATTGTAGTGAAAATAGAAGAAATATATTGACTCTGACAAGAGAGAATAAGTAAGTTGCTTTCCTTTGCCCCCAGGGAGGAAAAACGGTATTATATCCCTGTGAAAATGCTCAAGATATTATGGGCAAGAGAAAGAAATACTTAGTGCAAACAGTTTAACAAACCCCAGCAGAAACAAAGCATCACATATTTGAAGTCTGCCAGGTTTCATGCTGACATTTGGTGAAACAACACAATAAAATGCTTCGCACCTCCTGTGCCTTCTACTGATGGCACAAAGTCCTGGCGAGCACAAATGCTAATGACTATTCCAGCTAAAATCAGCTTCCTTCAAATGCTGTTAGATTTGCATAGTATGAGGATCTAAAATATCCTGGAGTTCAGTTTATTTGAAGATAAGCCCACTAACAAGATCTGAAACAAGAACAATGCCTTTAAGACACCTTATTATTTATAAATGAACAAAAGAATACAGCAAGAGTAAAGAAATTGTTAAAGTTTAGGCAGCAGGGCAACTCATTTTACTGACTAGAGCCTAACACAGTCCCAGCTCATTTCACCATGAGCTGGTTTCATGACAGCAACCGATTACTCAAGAGACTCTGTGGGAGTTAATGTGAGTGGTAAACAAGCTCCCTTTACCTTGGGAGCTTTCCTTGATTTTACAAAAGGATAAAAGCGAAACAAAAAAAAAGAAAAAAAACCCCCACATTTTTCAACGGCTGCTCCTTCTCTCAAAAATACAAGAAAACTGGTAGAATGATATTGAATCCCTCTAGCACACACTGAAAGCCATAAGACAGCTTATTTGCTTGTATTCAAAAATCATCTCTATAGAATGATCACCTATCCTTAACATTTCAGATTGATAATTACTGATCCACGTACACAGCTCCACAAGTACTGGACTGGGACACTCCACCAGCCAAGGTAAACATGTTCTCCATTTAAAAAAAAAAAGGAGAACAGATTATTTTCATTTTGGCAAGATATTAGTACCACTTCTCAAGTTGTAATGTCAGAAAATCAGAGCATAAAACCAAAGGCTAAATACAACCACTTTCTAAAAACATGGTCAAGAAAAACCAAAGCCTTATTAATGTGAAGGTTTTGTTCCAAGACCTGTGGTTTTATATGCTGCAGCAAACTCTGATGACCAGCACAACATGAATTTTGCTTAAGTTCCAATAAAAAATAAGAGTCACTTTTGGGAAAAAAAGAAAGGCAACAGCAAGCTAAACCCCATAGTTTGGCCCCTTGTGTGTGAAGCAACATTTTGCCATATTGTCTATATATTAGAGGGCTGACATATTAATGGCAGCACTAAAGTCTGCTGTAGAGGACAAGTTGTTCTTGAGTCTGCATGATACAGAAGTCAAATTATTGCCTGATATACGAAAATGTGAGTTAGAGCTACTGATGCTGTGTGTGCTGTGAAACATGCCAAGATCATCAAGAAATACTACCAGAGGACTGAGGCTTTGTCTGTCAGTCACTCACCAGCCTGTCAGCTGTCAGTCTCAGCCATAAAAAGCTGTCCATGAAAATGTATCATAGCCTCCATTATCTTCAGTGTTTTAGAGCATAATAATAAAATATGTATTAAGCCAGAACAGCAACAAAACCATGCCTGACTGCTCTTGAATACAAATGTGGGAGCAATCTGAAAAATCTAATTGGCCTGCCAACACTTGAGTTTTTTATTATAATTTTCTAGTACATAAGGGTAGCAATCTAAGAATATAATTTCTTGAAATTATTAGACAGATAGCTTTTCTTCTTTCTGTATCCCATCTTTGCATGGAAGTCTAAACTTATAACCCAATGCATTTTTCAGGTAAAGCTGAAAGCCATTCCAATCTCTACAAAATAACTTTTTATCGTAAAATTACAAAATCCTTAATTGTTACAATTGTTAATTGCTATGCCCTTATTTTAACTATGCATTAATCTCTTGAGTGATTTTGACAGGCCTGCTATTCGATCTTCTCACCAGGGGTTGAAATAATGACACTGAAGGGAAAATTTTACTACCTGGAGCTCAGCTGACATGGAAGAAACAAATCCAGAATTCCTCCAGTACCATAATCAGCAATGTATCAGGTCTCCTGCTTCTGACCATCTCATTCTATTCTCAAGGAAATTCTGTTTGTTTAGAATGGATGAAGGTAAAAAGCAACAATATGAAACCAAACATATGGAAAAGAACAAACCCGTGACAAAATGAAATCCCAAACCAAATACATTTTGTCAAACACACAAAATCTTGCCAGGACTAGACACTAACAAAAGAGCCAGTACTACTGCCATCACAGTGAATTGGGAATTGTCATGCAGTACCCACAGTGCATGTTATCATGGACGATGTCAGTTTGGGGGACAAAGAGAGCTCTTCTCATGAGGAGACTAAGCTAAATGAATACAGGGATTAAGAAAAGGTTAAAATGAAGCCCAAGCACTCTGACTAGAGCAGCAGTGCTTTGCCAGCACCATGTGAGCTCTGAGGCTGACAGCAGGGAGCTGTGCTGGGCCGTATCCCCAGAGCCAGGTGTTGGTACTGACCTGCCCCAGCATGTCGGGCGCGATGGGGAACGTAGGCCAGATGGCCGAATACACGCCGAAGAACACGAGCCAGAGCACCATGCTTCCCCAGACGGCCAGGTGACTGAACTGCCAAGAACAGGGAGAGAAACAGAGTTAACACACGGCACTTCCTCCATCCACCCAGTCCAGAAGTGTTTCTCTGTTCAGGTCTCTGTCGGTCTCACTCAGGCCTGTCTACTGCTCTTGGTTTTGGGCCAGTAGCACAGGTTGTTCAAACAGCACAAAGCACTTCTCTTTAATCTTTGCTTCATAGCAGGGCAGACAGATACTCTTCTCAGCCAATCTGTCTTATTTGGATCTCCAAAAACTCGTCAGATTTTCCTTGGAACCATAATTTCTCTCATCTAGTTCCTGTATCCTGTCACGCACATTCCAGATTCAACATGTAAATCAAGGTAGGAATTTTCAAAGGCGCAGGTTAAAGTTCACATGGACAAATCCCCTATGGCCGTGTACACATACAAGCCATACACATCACTTACCTTCTCTGGAGGAAGATTCAGTGTTGTGTACTACCACAATCAACATCTACTGGTCAACTTTGCCATTTGTTTTTTTGTTTTAAAGGTGTTCTAACTGATTACACACATGCAATACAGCTTACATCTTTACTGGTTCTTTAGTCTGTAGACTCACTAAGAGAAAATAAAAACTATTAAATGACCAAGAGCACATCCAGCAAAAACTTCTTCTCAGTGGCATTAAAGTAATTTTTCCTACACACCCAAACTGTTTTTCTGCTCAGATGATTTAAGTTGTTTTACTTTTACACCACAGTGGATGGAACCAGTAATTTCAGTTGTAACAAGCAACTGAGCTCATTATTGGCTCCAACTTTTCTGGATGCCAACAACTCCTGCGGCTGATGACTTTGGCTCCAATTCAGAGAAGTACCTGCATAAATCTTAATTACTAATTACATATGAGTTCAGGAACACGGGAATGAATTCACATACTGGGTGCTGGTGGACACAGCATGTTTGTTCAGCTCTCAGCTTTATATTTCCTACTGGATGACTATGTCTGTTGACTTTTTGAACAGTATGTCTGAGAACCAAAGAAGTGTCTGATATTGTGTTCTGCTTGCTGTGAGATAAATAAAAACTTCTGGAAGAAGATTGCTCCTAATGTGCAACCGCTGGACATGCTCAGAAAGGACAGCTTTCTCCAGCACAGGCAGTGAAAACAAACAAGCAAAGAGCCTGCAGCACCAGTGCAGACTGGCAGATAGTTGGGATCAACTAGAGACTACCTTACAGTAGAAGCATTCATACAAAATGTCAGAGGCAATGGAAAGAACACTCTTCTAGGCACTCTCAGAAAGCTGGAATTTTGTGTAACCCTGAAAGTTGCTGGGCTAATAATAAGCAAGACATGGGATAGGCCCCTTCCTGAAGAGACACAGTGGGCAAGAAGATTTGTTTTCAAACTTTGCTATTTATTCTGTTTGACCCAGGAGATCTGACCTCAGTAAATAAACAACTCCTTATGTAAAACAAACAAACAAGAAACAAACTAACCAAAAAACCCCAGCCCCAAACCCCCACATAACCAAAAAAAACCCTCCAAAATACCCACATATGTGCTCAATTCTGTTTAAATGTGAAGAAAAGAAGGAAATTGAAGGATTTTTTTTAAATCCTTCAAGAGGACAAGAGGGATTTTATCCTTTGAGTCTACTTGCTCTTCTGAAAACTGAGCACAATTCACGTCAAGATTCTGACTAGAAGCCCTGCCCTGGTGAGCCACTGTAATGCTCAGGTCCCCACATATCAAGTACTGCAAGGCTGCTGCAAGCAGATTCTTGCATATACGCTACACAGAGGGTGTGGCTCTCCCATGTATCCTGCTTATCTGAAACAGTTGCTACAGTGTGGTAAAGCAGTGATGAAAAAAGCTCTGTGTGTTTGGGAAAAAGCCTACTGCAGTGTTCCACACAGGCCCTACTTAACATGAAGCTACTCCACTCAACTTCAATGGGTGGATTTTATTATCCATTATGTTGCCACTTTTATCAGAGCCTTTCTTTCCACACTAACTACTGGATATACCATGGTCCCCAAAACTTTGACTGCGTTTTTTATTTAAAGTTTTCTGTTGAAACCACCTTGTTCTCCCTTGTGGGTCCAGAGTGTCCCTCTCACTCTCTAAACAAATTGCCTGTAACCAATCCACTTGATGATGGAGAAGTGGCTTAACTCAGTGTTGTAAATTTAATACTCTTCAAGTAATCTGAAGATTCTCTGTGTGTTGATTCACTCATAGCTGAAACTATAACCAACATCAGATTTTGAGATGATGAGAGTCACTGTTCTAAGCAATAGGGCAGGATTTAGAAGTATATATGGAAAAAATGGATTCTAAACACAACTGTTGTGTGAATAACAATAATTTATCTGTAAAATGCCAGAGTTATAAAACTCCAATATCTACTAAACATTATGGTATCTTTTAAAAAATAAGTTTAGGAATAAGGGGCCCATGATTATCCTCAAGTGGCTGAAAAGACACCCATTACCTATCCAGGGAAGAGGATAGAACAGAAACCATCAAAAAATTCACAACAAAACAGGATCTAAACAAGCTCACATGCATTCAATGCTGACTTGGTTATATGCTTTTCTGGTGCACAAGGGATTAATTTAAGGATTTTTGCATTTTAAAATGTTGATACACAACACAGAACTGATGCATAAGCAACAGCAAAAAAACACTCAAATTTTATTTTCAGATGAGAGAATGGGGCAGAAAATATTAACATCTCCTTAACAATTAAATAACCCATACAGACAGCATTTCATCTTTAAAATTCAGAACAGATGTCAGCTCATTGATCTTCACAATTCCTCTGGGAGGAATGTAATAAAACATTTTACAACTAACAGAAGCAATGAGGTTAACAAGCCAAATCCTTGAAGAAACTGGTAGAATAAGAATATGTGTCCTCAAAACATCTTAGCCTTGAGGGCAGAGTTTCTTTGTACGTCATGAAAACTGGATTCCCATAAAGTATCTTATTGGTGTGCAGAAAAAGAGACTCCATCAAAATTTAAAAAATTGGTGTTTCAGAGGGGCTAGGGGAAAGGAAGGGAGAAAGGTGCTGAAAGTTCATCAACACAGGAGCCCTTCCCTCCCTGTCCCTCAAACTCTTTGGAGCTCACTGCCCTGCCGGATTCTGTCACCTATCTGTAACAGAGCACTTGCCCATTTCAAGCCAATAACTCAAATCAAGGAAACAACATAACTATTCAACTGACATCCTTATTACACTAAGTTTCAAAAAGAAAAACCAAAAAAACAAAACAATTCAACCAATGTGGAGTCACCTCTAGTTCTTTTTACCTGGATCAAAGATGTTTTCAAGCCTAGCTGTTTATCTGTGGGCAGACACCTTTCATTCCCTATTGCATTAATTTTGAAGGAGCTACAGACTACAAAGGAAAATTTTCTTGATGCATTTTCTTAAGCAATTTCAGTAGTATGTTGATTTCACGCAAAATTCTGCTCATTTTTAAGTAGAGATGTTGACAATATGCTTTTAGTGTGCTCTTCCCACTTCTGTCAGGCTGCCCTTTTTCATCACAGATATCGTGTGATCTACGAGTTCATTCCTCTCACATTCTGTACTTAGGGAGCTTAGCAGCCTACCCTTACATGAAAGACCTAATTAGAACTCTGAAGTCCCAAATGATTTTTAGTACTTCTTATCTGTATCAATACTCATTAGGGAGGAAGGTGTGCTAATAAAATAAAAGATACTGGAAAGTACTTACTCTAGTCCATGCAGTTGTTTCCAAGCCAGCTTTCAGACAAACAGTGACTACAACATACTGCAAGGAAAAAGAAGAAAGAAGACAACTTCATTACTAACACTCTCAAATCCCAATCTCCCCTTTAAACATAAAAAGCTACTACCATTTAGGCAGCAACCCAGGAACTTGGTAGGGGATGCAGAAAGGACAGAGCAGAAACTATTGTTGGTGCGTGTCTGGGAAAAAAATTAAAAGGAAGAGGGAAAATCATGCACTCAGCATCAGGTTGATTTTTTTTTTAAAAAAACTCACATATTTTCTTCAGGTTTACACCATTTTCTTGTGGTGAAAAAAAGGCTGGAAAGAAATTCTACCATTCAAAGATTGCTAGGATACACAAACTTACAGTGTAAACTATGTTTCCAACAAATAAATAGTCAACTCCCTGTCCATTTGTAAATACTGCATCTGAAAGAAGAAGATAAAGAAGATCACCTTTGTTGTCAGTTTATCAACAGAATGGACAAAAGCACAAGGAGATTTTCAGGAGAGAATAACTGGCCCCAACCTTTCCTTTTTGAACATCGAAAAGCACTCCTAGAGACCATGAGGTAATGGTAATGCAGAAGTTGTGCTCAGCTGGGCCTCAGACACGGCGCATGGAGAGAGCATCCATCCATCCATAGCTCCAGTTGCCTGAAGCTGGCCTAGCAAAGGGGCAGTGTTCACCAGACCCTAACATGTAATTTGCTTGTAAGAGCTGAGGTATATCCCTGCCACTTTTTCTGTTGCTATCTGTCCTGTAGTGTAACTTCTAACAATATTTATTATTTGCATGCTTGTGATGAAAAAGCAGTAAAACACCGGCTGACTTGTGGTGAAAGAGAGCTGAGCTAAGAGCAGGGACAGTTTAATTTGTAAAGGACACATATCAACATGTACAATATCTCACTGGAGGTTAGTTCCATAACTGAGCAGTACTCAGTCTCTGGCCACCCGTTCTCTATCAGCTGTGCACAAGGGTGAGTACATACATGCTAATCTATCATTTGGAAGTGCCAATCTTGGCAATACTTCAAATGTCATTTAGTCTCTCAGCCCTTGCTGAATCAAACTGGAACACCATGAAAACACATTCAACCACCACATGAATGCCAATTGAACTTGTACTCACAGGAGTTTTCAAGCATTACTCAAGCATGATAAGTATTGCTATTTTCACATGTTTTAAGACAACTGCTAGGGAAATACATGAACAGCAGGGACAAAAAGGCTTATGATAAAACCTTGGATTCATTCCTAAACACATACTGCCTAGCAGTGTGAGCAGTTCTGCCATGATGATGCCTTAAGTTTCAGCTTTCATATTATCCAGATTCTGTCCTGCAGTAGTATATAACTCTGAACTTCATATCAAATGCTAGCAAGTTCTCCTCACAGTTTAGTCAGACAAAACAATTCTTTTCCAGCCCAAGAACCAAGGACACCATCGCAGCTTCAGGCCCAAAAGGTATAAACAACAGCAAATTGAGAAGAGCAGTCTGAGAGGATGGGACGTAATGACCTGAAGCTGTAATTGGTCAATGAACCCCAATATGTAAATGGACCAAAACTTATACAAGTGTGAAAACTTGTGACCCACTGTCCAGCTTGGGTGTAGTCTCAGCCAGGCTCTTGTAGTGCCCAAGGTGCATCCTTTGAAGGTCTTTCAATAAATACCTACTTTATTTCTTTAACACTGTCTAGCCTCCATTCTAGGTAGCCTCTCAAGGCATCAGTAATTTTGTTAGATTTATTTGGAAAACTGGATTTGACATTCTTAAACAAAAGTTGTGTGCTTCAGGATCAGTAAATATTTAAGCCTATAAAGAAGAGTTCCTGGCACCCTGATCTCTGTGATGAAGATCCAGTCTAGCTTACACCTAAAAACCCCTATACATTTATACAGTACAATTAACCCAAGCTTACTTGTTTTGTTTTCCTTCTACCATGCTGCACGTGGCTGTCTCCAAAGAAGTGACAGGCTCTGAATAGTCCCCAAAAGTTGCTAGTTCTGTATCTCTGCTTTCTTTTCAATATTAACTACTAAGAAACAGCAGCAGAGTGACTAACACTGCAACTGGAGCTAAAGCCTGAGACAGCTAGGTTAGGAGCTGGCATGGTTTCTAGCCACTGGCATCCTCCTCAGCCCAGCTCCTCTGCAGTGGCTTCAGCCATTTACCACATCATTCAGGGACACACCAAGATTTTACAGTCACCCTGCTCTTTCACCTGGTGCCCATGAAATAGGTGGAGAGCACTAGGGAACTTAGTCTCCCATGCCAATTGAATCGTGTTGGTGCCAAAAGGCTCAGTTTAATGAGAAAAAGGCATTCCTGAACTCATCAGTTTTGCTAGAATAAGCTGACATGACACAGCCATGCTCTGGTGTAACATCACAGTGAACATTTAAATAATTGAATACGTTTTCCTGTAAGTCTCAACTTCTTTAGAGTTATCTATTTTAGTGCAGTAAGTTAATGTCTTTATTTTTCAGTGTTTTCCATGACCTTTCACTTTGGGAGGCTATACAGTCCTGAAAGGAATGACATTTGTGCTAATGAGAACAGCAGCATGCTCAATGAACATTCATTTCTGAAGGTATACAAGTGCCCATTCCTAGACTACATGTACTTCACATCCTAAGGAACTCAAGAGGTTAAGGACCATCCCAGTGTGAATGGCACATTTTTGTCTCTGGCACTGAAATCCTTCTTACACTTGGAAATGCAAAGAAACTTGAAAATTCAATATTCATTCCTCTCTGGAAAAAAAACTGAGCAATTTATTCAAAGGAAGTCAGAAAGTTAGCCTCTGTGCTGGTATTTCTGTCTTATAATTCTAATTGTTGAAATTTAAAGCACATTATCTATTTGGGAACTACAAAAACCTCTATGGAAGACTATGTAATTTTAACTGTAAACACTACAGATGTTAACCTAAAATTTCTGCAGTTGAATTTTAAAAAGAGCAATTCGAGGTTAACATTTGTCATAAAAACAGTGTAACAGAACAACAAAACTCCTCAAATCAAAACAAAAACCAACCAACCATAAAAGCCCCTCTCCCACAAAATGAAACCTTCTTTCAGCCCATGTACAGATGAAAGGCAAGTCCCTTTATTATATGGTCCATCAGCCATCGAAGTTCCCACTGAGGATATGATACTGACATTTTGATCAGCCAAGTACAGTAGCATGAATCTAATCACCACAAGTATCTTTACTATCATGCCTCTGACATGAGCATTCATCTTCCCTCCCTTTTTATTTCTTTCACCTCCTCCCCAGTTAGTCCATTCTGGAGCCTAGAAGGTTTTCTTAAAATCAGTGTTTTCCACGAAGGAGTTTCACTTGTGAAAAATTAATGATTTTAGATAAATATTCTCTTCACCAGCCCCAAATTCCTCATTTGATCTAATGCTATTTCTTACCACAATCAAAGAACAGATTTTCAGCGGTTTTTCCCACCTACACAGCTATACTGGAAAGCTAGGTAGTAACCACATGGAACTTACTGGTCCCTGAAATACCATGTAGCCGCATTACCCTGAAAGGTTGCATTACCTTGAAAGCAAAACTTAATAATAACCCTAATTTGTACACCAAAGAGTCTTATTTCCCCAGTATCTCTGACCCTTGATCTGGTTTACTTCCATTCCAGCCAGTTCTTTTTCACAGTACTGCTTTATGGAATGGCGGAGTTTCAACAAGATATAAAGCAAATGGTTCTAAGGCAGCTGCTGTAATAACATTATTCAATCAAATGCTGAGATCTCAACACACTACCATAAAAAAAAGAAAAGGCATTTCATAAAACATCACTCAGTATTTGGGTAAGACTTCTTAGCAAAGCAGTAGTTTCCTTTTTCACCTATTAAAGTCACTATATGAACAATAATTATGTTAGATTAGAATAATTTCTGAAAGCCACTAGACAACCTGCCAAGCTCAGCAGCTAAAGACTAGTGAACTGTCTGGCAGCATTATTTCTTGGGACTTGTCACGACCCCCCTTCTGCAAACACACTGGTTCTGTAAGACTGAACATCAGTTACTCACATAAGAAATAATGAAGCCCTTACCATGCTCCAGCACTTTCAGTGGAAACCAGAAAAGAATGATGGAATGGATGAGGGCATTGATGCAGTGACCCCAGAAAACCTGAGGGAAAACAAACCAAGCCATCAGTAAAGTCCAAAACTCTTGACCTCCCTCTAACTCCTAACAAACACTTCATTGTGTAGTTTAGAGTCAAAAAATGTTTGTCCTGAAGTGAAATACTCAAACTTCTGCAGGATCTATTTTCTCCTACAATTTCTGCTCTTTCACAAGAAAACACTGGTCCAATTCGATCATTTTATTCTACCAACTTGAAGCATAATAGGCAAGCCTGCTTCAGCTTAAGATCTTTATTGAAATAAGGCAGACAGCTTGAGTCAACTTTGTTTAATTACCTCAAAGAATAATTTTAAAAGAGTGATTCAGTATTATGAAATATTCCATTTTCTTTGAATGGATAAATACTTTGTGCCCCACAGTTATAACTAGCAGATAATATAATTTTGCACAAACTAAAGCTTTATGTACTCTACAATTTCCTCTCCAAACAAAGCAATCCTACAGCTTCCTTGATTCAGAAGTACATTTAGATGTGCTCATTATGGAAAAGACAGAATATCAAACACTGGCATTTTCCAGCATTTAAACAGCAAAATGAAGTAAAATGTGTTCTTCAAAACTCAGAAGCCCAAATAAGCCAATTCAAATTCTATTTTCCAAAAGAACTACTGGAACAGAGCTATGCTAACTATGAAAAAGCATCCTAGTAAAGAGTGCTGTGACAAGACATATGTTAAATAAATCCAGGCAATGTCATCATGGCTTATCAGTAGCTGTGAATTGAAAAATCATGCTTGGATAGGAATCTAACATTGAATCAAAGTTTATGGATATTTCAGGAGTAGTTTCAGGTGAAGTTACAGCATAAAATCCTTATTTATAAACAAGGATGTTCTTTATTTAAATAAAAAATAATCCCTTGGAAAGAACTGGAAGGCTGAACAATCACTCTCAGTGGTTAGCATAAAGCAGAAGTAACATCAGGAAATAAGTTATTTTTTGACATGAAAAATCTGGAGTATCAGAATGTTTATGTTTTTTCTTAGAGTAACAGAGTTTTCCTTACCCTTGTGTTGAAACCATCTGCATTTTGAGTGATTTTGTATAGCTGTGGAAATCGAAGCATGCTATCTTGAGTACACGACCGTTCAAAAATTCCCAGAGTAAAGGGTGGCAGTGCTGTGAAAATCTGCAAGGAAAGCAAACACTAACTGAAAGCAGCTCTTAGTTTTAAGTGTATCTCATATAATGTTTCCTTATCTAGACAAAAGCAAAATTCTCACAGACTTCAGTGAAGACTTACTACTACCTAGCATGTTATTTGGCATAATTTTCAATGGTCAAACATTAATTTGTAACTCTCAAATATTGACTTGTGAACAATAGAAACATGAAAGAAAATTAGTATCATTAACCAATAAATTAAACCCAAGAAGTTAAGTTTCTGATGTACCAGCAAATCCAGCAAGGGTCAGACACATCGGACTGCAATGGAAAGACAGTATGAATTTTTATAAAATAGCCTTGTGGGAATAGGTTCCAATATAACTGCAGTTGTAGCCATAATCAGATATGCAATGTGCTTAACCACTGCTACGTTTACAGACAGAGTAAATGTGGAAATCACATTTAAAAGAAAAAATCTACTGAGCAACAAAGGCCATTCTGCATTATGGTACTTTGGGGATTCCCCTGGCAGGCATGAACTGATAGGAACAAATTAACTGCAGTGTGTGTCTGTGCTACGGGCAGACGCTTGGATGACCAAGCCTCGGACGCCTTCCAAGACAGGCAGCAGGACACTCTGCCAGAAGCAGAGTAAATTAGCCTCCACTGACTTTAACATTGCTGCTCTTGAAGCATTTCCAGGATCTGAGGCAGCTCATTTAAAGCCAGCTTGGGTATCCATGCTTCTTGTGGTCCACAGTGCAGGCACAGAGGGAAAGTTATACCAGGGTGCAAGTCAGAACACTAAACTTCATTCACTTCCTTTTACATCAATAGTTTATATCAGAAACATCACTTTAAATCCTATACATACATTTATTTTTACCAGTTTGAGAAGTGTTCTTGAAATTAAGAAGCAGGTTGGAGTTATGAACTGTGTCTAGGATGTGTGCACATTTGGAGAAGGTGGGCTGTGATTCCCACCAGCAGCACGCTGGCAGCAGGGGAGCAGACAAAGAACAACGGGGAAGAACAGAGACGAGTGAGAATCAATAATTATAGCCCTTCATCCAGTGGGAATTGTGTGTCTTCACCCCTGAAGTGATAAACCAGATGGCTAAAATGGCAGCAGGCTGAGAGTAGAGAACTGAAACTGAGAGCACTGGTCCAATATATTCCAAAGAAGACCATGCTGTTATACAGCTTTAACGTACTTCCCCTGGTTTCCTGTGTTTATTGGGACATTTACATTCTCACTTGAAGTAAATCTTCCAGTGGTTTTGATCACCAAGGCAAACTTCCAGTGTGAACTAGTACAAAATCAGGAATTACAAAGCCATTATGATTTCATACACTTCATATTTTAATGAGACTACTAATGAAAGAAAGGGTTAATCTGCAAAGAAGAGAATGACTTAGTTAAAAGCACTTCAAAATCTCAGCGTGAAATATTGTGGAAGTCCCCAATATCTTACAAGCACTTTATTCTCCATGAGTCCACACAACCAGTTCTAATTTTAGAAAATACTGACCTCAAAAAACAAGGTTTAGTTTCTGATTACAGAAGATGAGTTTCATCCAGAAGCTTTAGGTAGAGTAGATAGTTTCATCAAATGAGGTTTAAAGATAATAGATGCAAATATCTAAACATGAATGACAGAGACTGCATAACAGTCAGGAAATTAGGGTGAAGGGAATCAAGGGAATGATAAATCCTTGAATAAGTATCTTCAACTAAGAGTATGAAATCTCATGGAATATGGGGGCTTGTGCCATCATTTTAAAAATTAATGTGACAGAAGTTAAGTGGTTCCATTAATACAATTCAGTGATAATTTGCTGGCTTTTTCTGTATTAGCATATATTTGGAATGAGTTTTTTAACGAAAAATTTAAATTCCCTCCCTGTGAAGAGACTTTTTAACACTACCAGTGTCCTAGCAGTTTATAAATCCAGGCACTGGGCCACTTGTAATATTGCAAAGGTAACACTCTCAAAAACACCAACACAGCTCTACAGTATGCTACAGAACTTGGTTCCAGAGATCCTTCAGACTTTTATCCATGTGACTGATTAAATAATATTACTGATTTAAGTAATAATATTACTGATTTAAGTAATTAAGTCATATGACACAGGGTAGCACCCCGCAGGCCATGTTGAAAATCAGAAACCACTCCCAGACTGCTGATGACACAGTGATGCAGCTTCTCTTCCTGTACCTAAGGGAGCACAAGTCAACCTGAAGTAAATCCTCTCAGCAGCTAACTCTCCAGGGTCTGAAGGGAAAAAAAATCATCAAAACTCAGAGATTAGGAGTATTTTGAGCATGATCTGTAACGAAAATATTCAGTACAAAACACTGAAAATGCTTTCAAAGAGAAAATTAAATTCTATCTAAAATCTGCAGATCTTTATACAGGTTATATTAGGTTAAACATTTCTTTCAAGGTGTTCTCCCAAATTTTCATTTTGCAATAAAAGTGAAATTTTTAAATTTTATTTTCCCTATCTCAGAGTGGATTCCAAGTGGCTTTTACAAATGAACTCACCTTTCCTGACATACACTTAGGACAGTTACCAGTGAAAAATGGGACACAACAAAATAACATAGTAGTCCCAAGCACTATCAAGTCAAAACATGCAGCACTTACCACGTTATACAGACCAATGCACCATCGCTCAAATAAGATCTGCCCGGAAAATCCATTAACGAAAGCAAACCAAAGCTGGAAAAGAGACAAGTTACAAAAAGCTTTAGATTACTCCTGCAGTCCATCCTTCCATTCACAGTAGAGGAGAAGGATGTGGAATACGGACCACCATCTGGAGAGAGATGCTTGTCATGCTCTAAAAATAATTATCAGCAGTGCCAGGCAGTTACTTTCAAGTCTTACATTTTAAATACTGGCCAAGTACTCCTCGTTTAAAATAAAATACTCAGGCTATGGAGCAATTAGTTGTATTTACATCATTGCTCTAAAAAATAGATGGCATCAAACTATTACAAAATCCTTATCACTGGCAAATTAATATGCTTGCAGCCAGAAGCCTGCCTCATTTCCATCATGTTTGCTAAAGACCAGAATTTTCAAGATAACTGCTTTGATGGATGTTCTGCTTAACTTATGTTGATTTTTACAGTCCTGGAATTACAATGATATCTACTTGTCAGTTACATGATCGTGATTATACTGTAATTTTATTGTTTAAATTATGCAAACATTATTATTTATTAAACTATCTATTTAATAATTAAAATTGGAAGAGGTTGCAAAACAGGCTGCAGAGCCTTCATCCTTTAACAAGTTTACAAATGCAACTGGGCAAGCCCTGAGCAACCTAGTTTGCATTTAATGTTCACCCTGCTTTAAATAGAAGATTGGGCTAGATGGACTTCAAGTGGTTTTCCACCTGAGGGGATTCTGTAATGACACAATCCCAGGAAACAGCTTTAAGCTTCAGTGCAAAGGTAAACTCTTTTCAGCATTTCCATGGATGCAGATTCTTTGAGCATATTAATCTTGCTTAAGCACCTTTTTGAAGCACAAACTGCTGTACTGGGTTGGAACAAAGTTTCTTAGTGGACATTGAGAGAAGTTTAGGGAAACAACATAACAAAGAAGGGGAAGAATTATAATTTTCCAAGTAAATTGGAAACTGAAAGAACAATAGCAGTTTAAGGGCGTCCTGAAACAGTCTGTATGTGAAATCATTACACTTATTAGATAACAAAAGATTTCTGAGAATTTCTGGCAACAGTCCCTTTCAAAATCTACAGTACACCATATTACTTTGTTCAAAATTATTTCAATATTGTGTGTGAGAACACTCCCTCTAACCACCCTGTTTCAACATATTTTGTGTTGCATTTACTTCACAAGTCCATGTTGCACTGGATGCACTATGCATTGCAGATCAGCCAAGTGCTAACCATGCCCATTCCCTTCCTGCTCCCTGAGAGCCCGTGGCACTTAGTGCCAGGTATCTTTTCTGACACCATTCTGTCACTCATTGGGCAGCACTCTCCTACCAGCATCATTTATTCTCTGGCTCACTTGTGCAGTATTAGTGGCCTAGCAGAATGTCTCAGATAACAAGCAGTTAGCTGTACATCATCTGATCTCTCCCTGCTCCCACCCAAAATGAATACAGAATAATCAGGGGAAAAAAACCCCCAAAAAAAAAACAAGTAGAAAATGAGACTGCATCAAGACCTATCACCGTTTTCATAGATGCAATATCTAAACAGACCATGACTCTAACATGGGACAGAGGCAACTTCATGCAATATTAAAGTATTTACAAGGTTGGAAAGAACATAGCTGTTCAAATAAGCACTGCTGCAAGACATGAAATTCACATGCTACACAAAAGGAGAAAGGGAAACTTTTTCACACAATATATGGCTGGCCTATGGAAATGTCTCCCAGATGATGCTGTAGATGCAAAAGGCAATTTGAAAAAAAAAAAATCACAGAAGGAATGCTGGAGACCAGATGAGTCTGCCAGAGAACTACCACTGTTCACAACCAGAGACTAGGTTAGTTGAGCTCTTATTTCTCAATTCTTACAGCTATTATATCACCATTCTTGTTTGATATTAATCATCGGTTCTAATGAACTCTCATTGTTCAAGTAAGAAACAATGACACTGATTCCAACTCATCTGTTTATAGCTATGCTTTGCACAGTTGGTAATCTGTTTAAAATTACTTCCTGCAATTTTTTAAACTGTCAGCTGCTCTTTCAAGTAGTGAGGTTCTATTTATTTCTCACTATATTACTCTGAAGCTTGCACTTTTCAATACCTGCTGCCCCTCTCGCAGCTTGTAGTTTACAAAGTGCCCTTGTAAATTTTCTTAAGGGCCAACAGTTTCATTCCTCTGTCACTTAGATGAAATGCACCAGCCTAGTATAAACTGCAAAATATTTCTTGGGTTTGCTAAAAAAAAGTGCCTTGTTCTTTCCCATTGCCAAACATGCATTCAATTAAAAGAGCCTTTAAGGACTCACCTCACCAGCTCTGTCCAGAAGAAGGACAGAAGACACACTCTACATCCCAACTTTTTATCATGAGTTCTATCTATTGCATTGCTACCTTGAAGGAATACTCTCTAAACCTCACTCTAAGGACACAGTTAATGGCCCAAAGCAGCACACTGGCCAGTCACAGTCTCACCCTTGCAGTGTTCCAGCCACTTCTACACATCAGCTCTTCAAAATAAACATATGACACCTCTTTGGTACAGAGCTTGAGGACCCAAAAAGAAACCACAATTTATTTGGGGTGTTCAAGTTAGGAACTTGAGGGTTTATTCTAGGAAGAATCTGAGCTCTAAAATAGCATGCTCCCAGATATTTAAGCAATAATGATCTAGGCATTTATCATCTCCAGGTTTGTTGCAATTAATTGCAACGATGAATGAGGGCAGCAATTCTAGAAACAATAAATAGCTCACAAATCAGAAGCCTGTCTGGCTTAGTTGGCAACCTGACTGTGCTCTGCTCAGTTTTCTAGATCCCACTGGGCAAAGCAAACTTCAAAGGTTTGGTAGCAAATGATGAGGCCTGTTATAACATTGGCTCGTGCTGCTTAGGAAACAACTGCTTTCTGAAACCATAGCTTCCCACAACCAGTCCTCCAGCAACAGACATAGCTGATTATCCATCAAGAGGGTAAAACAAAGCAGCCAGAATGTCTGTAGCTAGCCCATGGCTAGATGAAAAGCCCTAAACCAGGCAAATCTAATATATTGGATTCTTAGATTCACATTTCCCAACAAAAACATTAGCAATAATGATAACAGAATCACATAAAATATGGGAAGAGCAGAGCTGTTAGGATGCCTTACAAAGCAGCAGACAGGCTGCCAAAGCACAAATGAGAAACACCCACTCAATAGACCAATGCCTTCTACTCAGGATGTACCAGAACTGCATGGTGCAGAATCCACTAAAGACCCAATGTGCTAACACCACATTGAGATGAATGAGTCAATTTAGGAGAATATTGAGATGTCTGACTGCAGTAAATACTCTTGAGTCCTCTGCAGCATCTTTCAACATTTTTTTTTCTACAGAAAAATTTTCCCCCTATTTCAAAGGCTGATATAATTTGGATAGGCAAGAACTAACATTTAGAAAGTTCAGTGTCTGGCCAATCCAAAAGTCCAAGTTAAAGTCTTTTTCTTTCAGCAGTATCCACACAGGTAAAAATTAGAGGTGAGAGCATTTCCAACACTTACAAGTCTTCACGCACCACAGGTTCCAAACAGAGGGGAAAAGTTATCACTGTCACAATGCACTGGGAAGTAACAGGTCTGCTTGTTTTCTCCACAGATTCACACTACCAAAAGCTGACTGACAGAAAGACTGTCGGATACTTTCTCATACTTCCTCAATATCTTCATGTCAAGCGTAAATCAGATACTCTAAATAAAATACACATTTATTTTGAATTTAACACAAGCCATAAACTGCTATGCATGGTTTAAGGACCAGCTGCTTGTAGAGAGAACATAATGCACCTGAAGGTAAATAAATGAAAAAAACAAACCCAAACTCTCCACCTTAATGTTCATGTTAACAAAATGTACTGAATATATTTGAAGTTGCAACAAGCCACGCTTGACTCAGACTCCGTAAGCTGGTAGGAAAACTTGCCAAGTCTGCCTGGCTTGCCAAGCTCCAGGGGTTTGTAGGGCTCAGCTCCAGCACTGCTATGAACAAATGGACCCACAGTTATTAAACCTCTTTTCTGGCTGGAAAAAAGAAATTTTTTCACTTTAACTATTACCTAGCTGCCAAAAAGCTGGAAAAGCTTATTTGTAACTCAGCTACAAAATATATACCTTTCTCCTAAGAAACAAGAGGTCCAATTTAAATGTAAAGAGATTCAGACCTAAGGCTGAAATCTGGGCTGATACATTGCTGTGCTTTGTTATAACAGATATTGCAAAGATGTGAAACTAGTAGGTACTGTGCAAAAAGAAACTGCAACATTGCAAACTGAAAGCTAGCCCATGTTTCCTGCCTTGAAGTGGGGTTGCATTCTTTAAATAAGAAACTCCACTGCTGAAGCACTCGATGCCAGCTGTGATGTGGGCACTTTGCCACCAGAGAAAGGGGAGAAGGGAATAAACCAGAGGTCAGCAAAAGCCAACAGATGGTAATACTTGGTTAATATTGACTTCAGCTGCAGGCAAACTGAGGATCTCAAGGTAAACAGTCCCACACTGCTGTTTGGAGCTACACAGCACATCCACCTGCTCTAGAGTGTATTTTGAGAAAATATCAAGTATTATTTTCAGAAAGTATTCCTACTTGAGCAAGTTGGAAGGCAATTTTAATTGCATTATTGCTTCATGCATAATTACTGCAAAATTAATGCCTGAAATAGTAGGAACTAATTTATTTAAGCGCTCTAAGGCACTGGGATAGCAAATCATCTCTATTCTAAATGTGTATATTTATGAAGGCTTGATAATAGACAGCTTAACGAGTACTAGAAATGTTTTTCCAATTCTGCTAAAGGGCACAGAAAGCTAATGTAGTCAGGGTACCAACAATTGCCACAGGCATCAATTATAGCCAGACTGGATGCCTTTACTATTCAGAAATTAGTTAAATTCTCAAAATACCCTCTCTCAGCACACACACATTTTGCATGTTCTTACCAAACAGGCTGATTTACAGTTTGACCAATAAAGCAGGTTTGTGTGCCTCCCGTGCAGTTCATTAATAATGTATCCTGATTTAAGATCTCTCATTACAGATGTCTCTCTCAACACCAGCCTCTTATTCCTACCCAAATGCTTACAGCCTTAAAATAATCCCTTCATTAGAGAATGTACAGCACCAATTTTATAATGTAGGCAAAGTATGTTAGTAATAAGATTTGACAGGGTAGGCATGGCTGTCTGAGACTCACTTCATTTGCTGAGGAATATTTCCCTTGCTCCTTTTATTCCTCCCAGTGTTTAATAATTCTTTGCTGAAAACAGATCGATATTTTACAACTGAAAAGAATTTGCTCTAGGCCTGTGCACGCCAAACAAGTGCCTATTCAAGGTTAAAAATTATCTCCAGTCTTAACAATCATTTTCAAAGTTTCACGCTGCTTTTGTCTCATTAAAAACACCCTATGCACTGACTGCAATGCTTTGTCAGATAGATACTAGAGCAACCACTACAATAGAGATTTCCTGGCTTTAAATGTTGATTTATTAAATAAACTTGAAAAATAATCTTGAACATTTATTATTTTTCCTATTCTATTTTTTCTACTCCTGACTTCATATAGTTCATATTTCAGCATACTAAAGAGCACAGATTTTATCAGCTTCGTTTTTCACTGTTTACAGAAAAGGAATATGCAGAAAATTTTACTCCTTCCTTATAAAAACAGTTTTTGTGCTCCTCTTCTCTAACTGATCAGCTGCTAACATGCTTCCTGCAAAGCACAAGTAACACTCAATAGAGAGGCAAGGTCAGAGCAGAATGGAAGGGGGAGAGGACAAGAGGAGCCTCATCCCACACTTGGACTCACAATTCTTTCCATTTCAGTCCTCAGAATATTTCTGAAGACCTAAAATAAAGTAAGAATTAGCAAAGATCTGGGTTTTTTCTTCAGTGGTTCCCACTACAGAACAATTATGCTGCTTATCCCAGGAGTTTTGAACACTGTGGTAAGATACCACACCTGCAAATGACAATGCAGCATACATCAAAAGACCTTGACACTAAGGCCTCGTCCTGCAATATTTGTCCCCAAATACACTAATAACTGCATTGAAAAACATGACAAAACACAGCATGCCCTGCCAATGCCTTTTTTTTGGGTAGTGGTTTCCTTTTTTTTTTTCCCCTGGAGTTCCATGAACATCTGATCAGTATGCTAAATTATCCTATCCATGTTTATGTCACTGGTAAAATAAAGGCACAGCTCATTAGACCACATCGTTCAGAGCTCTAACACAACTTGGTTTTAAGACCTTATGAAATCACATAGAGAAAAGGCAGGCTATTTCTCCACCTCTCTTGGTGTGAAGTATTACAAGGACTTAATATTTGTCTAGCACACTAATTGCTGCAGAAGCATGACTATGATAATGTGATTAGAAATGGCCTGCCCTGCCAAAGGGCAGATGTACTTGTCAAAAGATGTGGTTAAATTTAGCAACTTTTCATAACATTTCCCTTTTACAAATATAGGCAGCTCGATTCTGAGGTTATTCTTCATCCTTCCTTAAGTTTTCTGAAGAAAGCCGACACTGCTACACTAGGATTTTCGTACATATATATGGGACACCCTTGAAGTCACAGGACTCACATAGTAACTTGTCAAAAAAAAAAAAAATTAATACCCAGCATGGTTCAGTCAAGCCCTACCAGGATGCAGTTTCAGTCTATCTGCATGGCCAAAGGGGTCTAAACCCATAGCTAGAGCAAACCTGCCACAACTGATGATGCTGGGAATTTGCATCATTATTCTACAAAGTACCCAGGGTGTCATGCTCTGGCTGGGAGTCAGGCTGAGAGGAAAACAGGCAGGAGCTTGTTGTCCACGTCCTCCTCCCACTCCCAGCCTGGGGAATGAGGAGGGCTCAGCTGCTTGGTTGGCAAGCTGGGAACATCGCGCCAGGCCACACTGTCTGCTACTGAGCAATGGAAACTCGTGCTATGGACTCCCAGTGCCATGAGCCTTCCTTTACAAAGCTAACAAATGTAAAGACAGGTTTCCACTGACATGGACATCATCCTTATGCACACAGCAGCAGTGACTACAGGGTTGCAGTCAAATTAGGCACGTTAACATGTCTTGGGGGGGCTTATTTGGTGGGGTTTTTGCCCCTTGGATTTACCTAATCAACTTCTTTAACTGCCCTTGGGTACTAGCACATCACTGTGGAACTGAGAAGTACAATATGGCTATTAATAGCTTACGGTATCTCCTCAGCACATAATCATGACAGACTGGTCTTGATACAAGTCTCACAACTGTGTAATTGACCCATATCACACACACAAGATAAGGACATGCTACTATATGGTTTTAAATGATCTGCTGGCTTTTCTGAAGCTATGTGGTATCTTTAACCACTGATAATATAACAGAAGTGCCTTGGATTTGTTATTCCTAATTTGTTCTCTAGTGCTGAAATAAACAAATGAAAGAAAGAAGTTTAACTATTTACATTGATAGGTGAGAAAACATCAGTAGTTTCAGGTAACTTATCCAGCTGAAATTCTGCTAAGCACTTGGAGACCACTAAGAAAATACATGCCCAATAGCAAGAAAAGCAGTATTGGAAATAGAAGATTAGGCAATTGTGGAAGAAAAAATGCTAAAACTATAACCCAAGTAAGGGCAATGGAAAGAAAGCACAGAAACAGCTACAAAAACCATCAACCAGTCTGGTACCGATGTAGAAGCAGAAAGAAAGCCAACAAAACACGCAGCACTCCGTGACTGAAGCCTGATAATACCACGAGTCAAAAGTGAGGCTGAACACACCAATGCTCTTCACACCTGGGATATGCACTAGGGCTCACTGCAACCTGAATAAAACACATCACCACAGAATGCAGCAACAAATATTTCCACACCTCTCATCCCAAAGCAAAAACAGATTGAGGCCAGGAGCTATGACACTGATCCAGCTCCAGAAATAAGCACAGAAAACGCAGCACACGCCCCCATTATCAAACATACTGTGTATTTGGGAAGGGGAGAGTGGAAGTGGAGTGAAGATTTTTATGAATGTAGAAGTATTAATCCCTTAGGGGTAAAGGGTATCAGGATGGAGCAGGATAGGTATTGAATTAGAGAAAGAATGTTTAGAATGGTATAATTCATGAGGAAAATGGTAGTACTTTTGTTCTTAGTTTCTTTCATTTCATAGCATTGTCTAGCTGGCAGTTTCCATTTAACCTACATGTAGCTTAATAGAATTACAAGCCCACTCAAATGCATTCTTTTATACCTGCATATGACACAATGAGCAACAGGATAAAAAGTAATAAGGAAATTAATATTCATTTATTGTTGTTAAAATATAGTTGTGCATTCTTATTTCCTGGATATGAACCTTTGCAATGTGTTAAGTAATCAAAATTATTTTAAAATTTCCAAGGAAGAGATGCAATCTGTACTGACTGAATAAAACTGAGAGTGACCAAGACCCTGACTGTTATTATTCAGCTCCTATTTTATAGGACATTTCACTTCAATTCTTTCCCTTCTTACTTTTATTTGCAGAAGTCCCTTATGTTACAGTTATAAATGCAGCTTCACAGACTTTGCTTTTCTTGTCATCACATAAAGGAATCCTTCTGCAGAGCTGCTGAATTAAATGTAATAGGAGCAGTTCTGTAGCAAGGTCATTTTAGGTCTGGGACTGCAGTCCCCCTAGGATTCCCTGTTATGGCTACGTGAAGGGCCAGGTTTCCCTTGCAAGTCTGTTTTTCCCCCCTTCCTCCCTATGAAATAAAATTCAGTCTCTGTAAGACCTTGAATTAAGCTACTTTTATCCAGGAAGTTTATATGAAGTTTCCTGACAGCTTGGAACCCAAGAAAAATAGCAAAATTAGCAACAGAAAAGCCAGACCACTACAGAAACTGTAGCTCATCTTCTGTCATACTGACAAGAGTAAAACCTTTACAGGGTAATCCCAGGAGCAGCCCATGTTTCTCATTACCCACAACCCTATTAGCATTTCAGCACAGAGACAATATTCCAACCCAAAACCACTATGATACATGATGCAATCTGAAAAGTTTCCCGGTACTTTCATTGCATTTGTTCCATTTTTATTAATACATCCATTTCCTTGGATGTCAATGGGGCAATCTAATAATAGACAGGACCTAACATTTTGTTTTGTACACAACTGCTTTTAAATATGCTACCCCTTCCCTTAAACTTCAAAACTAGTACAACAAAAAAATCTGTCTCCTAGTCTCCTTATGTCTCCACTCATGTAGAAAATACATACAATATTGGTAACTTAAGTCTACATTTATTGCTTTATGTGCTGGCAAAAGCTAAAAGAATTGAGTCCTAAACATCTTTTGCCAAAATACACAGCACATTGTAAACACGTGCAATCACTTCACTAGTAAATTACCTATTGATGTACTTCTTACTACAGAAATAATGTTTGAACTTCTTCAGGAAAGTGACTAGCTTGCTTTCCCTGCACAATATACAAAGAAATTCTTGCAGTGTCTTTAAAGCATTTGCTGTATCTTCTGATCGAGCTGTGTACAAAGAAAACGAAAGCTTTTCTTTGCTGAGAAAAATACTTTAGAGAAGAAAAACCTGTAAGCTTAAACACAGGAGCAAAGTATTCACATGATTCCCAAATTCAGTCTAAGATTTCATGATGTGGCTTTAGGAAGGCATTGCACATTCACTCATGACATCAAGCACACAGAAAAGACTACTTCTTTTTATAAATGACTCTCCTTCAAAGGCTGGGTAATACAGCAGAGACTATGGCAGACTGATGATGTTTGCTACAAAGCAGTTCTTACTTTCACAGTATTCTGCAGATTTTTAACCAGAGAGAATTAACTTGTACCATCACCTTCTTGCTGAGTGAACTCTTCAAGACAAATGACCAAATTGCCCCCAAACATGGGCCAGGGATATACATCTGCTTTCTCTTTTTAACAAGTTCCTCAAAACCACAGGAAGATTACACACAATGAAAATCTGAGTAGACACTCACAGGAATGAAGTCCATAAATGAGGTTTGAGCTTTGGCAATGCTCTAAGGACCAACTCTGAGAATGAAGATGCATTTGTCATCTTTTACACAACACAAAAAAGAAATATGATGAAAGACTAGCAACAAGCTTACTTTAAAATTAGCAAATACATATAAACCATAAAACACTATTTGTACAAGACCCCAAAGCTATTTTGGACGCCAAATGAATTTATAATCCAAGTAGAATTTCCACAAGCTAACTAGCATAAAGAAAACAAGTGCTGCTAGCTTCTAATACTGCAGAAAATGGGAGGCAGGGACAAGTGTACAGGAAGCACCCACACCATGATCCCTGTGGTCTAGGTGCAGTACACATCCCTTCTACTGCTCCAACAGCAGCTGCACTTCAGAACTAGAGTCAGGTGCATAAAAGCACCTGAAGAGTACAAGAAGTAATAAACAGATGCGATCAATTTCCAAGCCAGATGAATTAAATGCAGGGGAGATGTATATTCATTCCCTCTTAACAAATTATTGGGACAGTGAATTCTTCAGAACACAGCACAGGCTCCAAAAACATTCTTCTGTATGGAAACCATGTATCATGCAAAAACTTGTCCAACTAAATAATAGTTATGGTTTCCCCCTTCTTGCCTTCTCCCTTCACTCTAGGTAGGGGCAGAATACATCTCTAGAAAAGTAGCTCTCCCAGGTGCAGAATGTAGCCATTCAACACTTGAATGAAGACGCAATAAGACCATTAAAAAAACCCCAAAGGAACCCCCAAAACAAAAACACTTAATGTAAACTGAAGGTGACCAGACAATAGGAGCAATCAGCTGGATGAGGAAAGTCCTCTTTATGTCATATGCGATACAGAATCTTTTCTCCTTGGAAGCATCTATCAGTGTTCCCAAGGTCTCAGTGACTGGGGAAAGGGCTCAGCTCCCTGGAGGAGCATCTCAGTTCCACCAAGAACTGCAAATGCTAACTTAGCATAAGAGTCACAGCCATTCAAACAAACGAGCTGATCCCACCCACATGCCTATTTTTAAAAGCATATACATGCACTCCAAGCCCTAGGAAAGAGTATGAACCACACCATCTCCAGGTACTCAGTATCTGCAAATATCCAGCTCTGTGGATTTTCCAGGTCTCCTGTGCCTTGCCTATGAAGTAACCTTCACAGTTCTATTCCTTTGTGATTTTCTTGTTTCCTCTTAAGTCCCTGTATAAGTCCTGCAATAGCATCTTGCTTTAAATACAAATTAAGCTGCAGCTTTATCCAACAGAATGAATGTGAGTTGATGTTACATGTGCCATACTGTGAACTTGCCACATCAAATGAATGCTCGTTATTTGCTGAACACGTGCTTTTTTCTTTGTTTTTATAATCATGGGATACTCAAGAGTTGCCAGTACTCAAAAGGAGTCATATAAACTGATTTCTTCAGCATCCTGTTCTATGAAAAAAATTGCCCAAAAGTAGACCTGGCAATTCCTCACTTCTGGTTGCATCCCCCCTTACATCTCTGGTTTCATCTCTTAACAGTGGACAGAAAGGAAAAGCTTGTATGCGCTTCTGTAGAATCCAAGTATTTGTTTTCTTGCTGGTGGTCTGTTTCTTGGTATCTGAACTTGAAGTCTGGATACATGTGAAATGATTGCATTGTACTTCTGGGGGCAGGGGGTGATTTCAGCTGGAAGTTGAAATAACTTTCGCTCTGTTTCAGAAGCATAAAAAATATTTTGACCCTAAAGAGGGCATGTTGAATGTGAGGTAATTTAGATGATTAAACCCAAGCTGTAGCCTTTACATTAGGAAATATTTCCTAAACCATCAAATCCTCTTTCCCTCAAGAGGAAAATATTGAGTAGTATTCAATTAGGACACTGTTGTATCTGAATAAAAGAAGCATGTATTCATGCTAGAACCTGATACTAGTAAGAGAAACAAGACACAGGATAACTCGCCAGGAATGATGGAAGGCACCAAGGGCCAAACATTTGTATGTCAGCACCCTGCAAAGGTCTTCCAGCCTCATGCAGCCCAGGAATTATTAGTGTCACACACACAGTGGCTCTAAGGTTGGGACTTTTCCTCAATGAGTTATTTTCAGGGAACAAAACCTCAACTTTGAACAGCAACTTCTGAACAACGATCACTTATGCAGGTAACCACTTGCCATCTTAAAATGATCTGAAGACCCAACATTACAGCAGTGAAAATGGACTGGCTGCTATTTCTGGGGATTAAGCAAGATGAAAAGAAAAGCTTTGGGTTAAAGACATTAACTGTATTTATAATTTACCTGGAAAACACATAGTTTACTAAGGGTAGAGAGTCTGACATGTAAATTCTGGGTGTCTTTCTCCACAAGTGGTTGGATATGGTTGCATGAAGTGGTACATTCTCTATTGTTAAAATTGAGTGACTGAGACAGAACCCAATGTAAAGTGGTTTAAAATTTCTCCTAATATTTGAGCAGTGCAACTATAATAACAAGCTTTTCCCCCCACCTTTCAACTTTCAGAGCTAAAATCCCCAAACAGTGAAGGCTACTTCTGACATCCTCTTTCCCCTCATATAGTCATCCAAACTATAAACAAATGTTCCCTTGCCTGCCATACGGACTTGTCTACACTAGGAAGTTACAGTGGTTTAACTGCGATGTGATTGTAAATCCACTTAAATTGGTTCCAAATGTTCTGTGAATGCTCTAAACCCGATTTAAACTGATATGATAGCCCAGATAGTTTGTTCCACAGATTTAAAGCCTGCATTTAAAATTTAATTGATTTTTGTGCTGCAGTATGGAAGACAAACTTAAATGAAAAATCAAGTCTGTTGTGATACTCTATTTAGAGTTGAAATGACTCTTCCTGAGAAAATGTTCCTGAGAGACTGGAGGCTGGGAGAGTCCTATGCAATACAAGGCTGGCTTACTTTGTTCAATTCTAGGTGGGTCTCTGGTGTCTTTTGAGGAAGCAATAGCTATGCTGTGTTTTTCAGTCCTTCCAGAGAGCTGACTGCCAGTCTCATAGACTTGTGTCTAACAAGTCTAACAGGCTTGTGTCCACACTGCCCAGTGTCAGCAACCTGGAGGAATAGCAGGTTGACTGTCTTGTGGCCTTTGTGTGCTTGTGCTGAGTAGGCCAACAGTGTGGAGTTTTTTTACAAAACTTAAAAGGGCTGGAAAGAATGAGGTTTTTGTTTGTAGCATTAGTGAGGTCTCGTGTTGTGGATAGAGGGCAAGATAAGAGGGTATTTGAGGGTACTAAGCATACCAACGTGATTTAAAGGCCTACACATATTGAGGGTGACAGTTCTCAGACTAGCTGTGGGCCATATGTAGCGAAAAACATTTCATACCTTAAATGCTTTTGCCCGTAGATAATCTTTCTTATGTTTAGATTAAAAGACTACTTCTCTTACCTCTTAGCACCATTGTTTAGCAAAAATATTTTTCCCCCATCCTGGCCCCAAAAGATTTGGGATACCACTCTATTTCACATATATTGGTTATCAGCCCTATTTTCTAGGTAGAGTTGACAAAAATCTTTTGTTACACCAAAGTATTTCATATTGCCAACTAATCACCTTTTTGACATGTTGAAATTTGTGGAGGCAATCCCTCAACTTTGACTCACTGGTGTCCTGTTCATAATGTTCTTTTCCTGTCTTAGCCAGGTAGTAATAAACCATTGCACTATCAACTGCTGCACTACCTTCTGCTTCATGTAAAGGCTTGCACTTGAGCCCAGTGTTTTGAACCCACCTAAAACTCACAGTCAGAAGTTCTGGGCTGCCCCCAGAAGTACAGTGCAATCATTTCACATGTATCCAGACTTCAAGTTCAGATACCAAGAAACAGACCACCAGCAAGAAAACGTGGACTTGGATTCCATAGAAGCGCATACAAGCTTTTTCCCTTTTGTCCACTGTCAGAGACACAACCAGAGATGTAAGGCAAGATGCAACCAGAAGTGAGGAATTGCCAGGTCTACTTTTGGGCAAATTTTCATAGAACACGGTGCTTCTCGGAAAAAAAGTTTATATGACTCCTTTTGAGTACTGGCAACTCTGAGTGTCCCATGATTATAAAAACGAAGAACAAAGCACGTGTTCAGCAAATAAAGAGCATTCATTTGATATGGCAAGTTCACAGTATGGCACATGTAACACCAACTCACATTCATTCTTTTGGATAAACCTGCAGCTCAAATAATATTTAACACAAGACACTGTACTCAAAACTGCTGTGTCAGATTTCCCCCAAAGAACAACAAAAGAAGAAAGAGAATATTGGTAGTTATAGGTTTTAACTGCACACAGTGTTAAGGTCTCTCACATAAGATGTAGCACACAAACCTCAGAAAAGTTCTTTTTCATTTGTATGGACATTTTAAAACC
Source organism: Ammospiza nelsoni (assembly GCF_027579445.1). Taxonomy (NCBI): domain Eukaryota; kingdom Metazoa; phylum Chordata; class Aves; order Passeriformes; family Passerellidae; genus Ammospiza; species Ammospiza nelsoni. The sequence goes on from NC_080634.1 coordinate 49,275,635, forward strand.
TTTCAAGTTTACTTCTAATACAGCAAAATTATTCTTCTCAACACAGCACTAGATTTAGAATTATAACCAACAATTTCAATGTTTTATAAAGCAGAACTTACTTATCGTGAAGTAAATCCACTGCCACAAAAGAATTTGTACTTTGGCTAATTAAAAAAAAAAAACAAACACAAAAACCAACATACAAAAGTACATCACAAAAGCACACTGCAAGCTATTTCTCACAACTGAAAGGTCTCCTTCTTGCCACAGCCATTACAGACATACTTTACTTAGCCTGCTCTGCATGCTTTACCATCAACATGACAGAGAGGTTACAAACAAATTATAAAGATTCCAGTGTTCCAAAAAGCCACCAAAGACAGTTGTATCATAGCAAAGCAAGTAACTCACCTTTTCACAACTACATTTTTAGCAATTCCTTCCATACCTTATACCAGATTAAGACAAAACAAAACCTTTGATAAACTGGTAACACTTACCTAGTTGACACTACAGTATAGCAATATGATCAAGTTACTTATCTTTATGGAAATCTTAAAGTAACCTTTTAGCTACACACAGCTTACTTGTTGGCATTTGAAGGCAAAACCAAACCTTGCTCATGAAGACCTTTGTCTAGGAAGTAGTTAATTAGATCATCTTCCTCACTATTAAGAATATTTTTTAATATTAAGGTTTGAAGGTTCTAAAAAGTGTTACTAAGATTACTATCTTCCTGTCGGCATCAAAATACAAAAGACAGGGAAACAGCAGGGTTTGCACCTCAGAAAAGATGTGTTTTTTTCCAATCCTGGCACCTGGACTCTATAGAAATTCACCTGAGAATAAAGGAACCAGCAAAGAGAAAGCACTTTCTCTATTCTACAAAAATTAGGATCCAAACATTCAGATGGGTACCCTGTGAGAATTTCTGAGAAAAATTAAAAAAAAAATTTGAAAAGTACAAGGGGAAAAATGTTAAAATACTTAAAAAGGAAAAGAGCCTTGTGCTTAGCAGTGGTTGCTGCTGAGAGTGAAGTGTGAACAGAAGCTTTTGGCTTTTTTTTTTTCCCTTTGTTTTTTAAGTAAAGCCGACTCATAAGCCTTCTGCAAAGAGTTCTATAGTTGAATAATTTAGCCCATGGATGATGCTTTATTAATGGCATGCTTCAGACGTTATCACCGGAAAACTGGATAGAAGCCCAGATGTCTGGTTTAAGACCATTTTTATTTCCTGCATTTTCAAAACATTGCATGGGGCTTTAGCTGCACGATTCAGACAAACTTAATGAGACTCATGCAGCTATGCCTGCATATGTTGCTTTGAAAATAGAGAAGCACTTGGTTTGGGTTCTGCTCTTCTAAAGCTTTCCCTGGAGTGATTTAAAGGTGTTTTTTCCTCTCAGTCTTTTCTCTAAAGGTCTTCTACACTTTACCTCACCATGTCTGACAGATAAAGAGTTGAAACTTTGGACACCTCATTTTTTTGAAGACTTCAGTATTCTGGCCTTGTGTGGTACTGTAAAACCAAACAGCAAACTGCCAGGCAATCAAATTTAGCCCAGTGTGTCACTGTGCTCAATTTAATGGCAATGGATTACTTCAAATCAGAACAATGCTGTGGGCACTGAGCAGAGTTACAACTTTGTATCAACATATGTCATTTATTAGGATTGATTACTGCTTATTGTAAACCATTTTAATACCCATATATGATCAAACGTAATATAGTTATTCAGGTTCAAATCAAAACTTCAGTATATATATTGTATTACACACCACACATCTCTATTGGAAAGCCATGACGTAAATTGTACATTAAGGAAAAAGAGAACCATACATATGTATAATTTACAAGCCATTTAATAAAATAATTTTGCTATATTGCTGTTGATAAGCTATAAAAATAATAGTTTTACTGCATTTTCACTTTTTCAAATAGTGGAAAATACAGATTTTATGATTTTCTTTTATTTTCTTTAAGCATGAGTGTTAATCTTCCCCTTTCTGAGTTTATGAATTGGCTGCTAAAGCAAGGGTTTGCCCCAGTCAGCTGGCAGTTGGAAATCTGCCTTCAGGTCCAAAGAGATTAAATCTGATAAAGATTTAGGACTTCACTCTAACCTCTCAATTCTGCAGTGACATTGCAATAGAAGAGTAAAGTGGAATATGAAGACTCACTTTGACATTTTCAGTGCTCATATTTTATAGAAAAAAAGATACAAGACACCATGTAAATACTTAACTTTGCAACAAGTTCTGAGAGAAAGAGAAAGCAACACAAGTGAAATTGCTTCAGGGAAGCCTTTACAAGAAAACACATAAATATTGTGAAGAAATAAGATCACCTGTGGTAGGCCAGCAGGAATAAACTCAGAGAACAAACAGCTGCAGCACAAGGCTCTCTTTGCTTCATCTAGGAAAGACTGACATGTACACCAAGAGTAATGATGCATAAGCTACACTTCTGAGCTGTATTCATAACCTGTGTGATAATTACAAAAGCCATGACCCCCTAGAAAACATCCTCCAGAAGTTCAGAGATCCTCCTGATCCTGACCAGTGGTAACATGATAGAGACTATCACAAGCATGACAACAAGCCTGTAGGGTTCACTACCTTCTTGTTGGCTTTAGCTGGAATGATATCTTCAAGTTTCCTGCATTTCCTAAGACCTCCTGCCCCGGGCTCTAGAGAGACTCATTCTTACTAAAAACGCACACACAGTACATCTTGTGTCACCCTAACAACAATCTGTCATGCTTCAGGAATTCCCTAGTTGCCAGTTTTGGATATTGTCGATTATATTCTTTAGCGCACTGAAAAACTATGGAATAAGATCTTTCTATATTCAGGTGCATTAGGCTTTTATATTCTTTATGAAAGAGACTGGGTTCAAGCACATATCCAAAAACAGAGTAGAAAGACAGGCAAACAGCCTTGAGAGATAATTGTCACCAGTGCACAGAAACTTGAAAAAAGTAAGAAATTGCCCCAATTATTTCCCTCCCAATTTAAGTGACTACAGAAAACAAACCATACTGAAGGCCAGTTTTCTGCTGTCTACCAACAAGACAGCCTTTTGACAAAACTGTCTTCCAATATCAAATTGATATAATCTCAAAAACATGCACATTTCCTAGAAAAAAAACCAAAATGCAGTATCTTCAAGCTCTTCCTCACCTTTATATCAGTAATTTATTTAAACTTTATATTACTATGTAAAGAAGGTGTCAGTACAACAGGGAAGTGACCATAAGTGACTTGTTGCTGCAAGAATTGTCATTCTAGGAAAAGTGGAAAGAGCGAGATGGCTGAATCTTTTCACTTTCTTTTCAGCAACACTAAGTTCGAACATTTTATACCACAGAGGCAATTTATTTAGCTGCATCAGATTAATTTTCCTTAGGCTACAGATATAATTTACAAGATTTTATTAATATAATAATTCTTGTTTCAGATTTTGGGAAATAACTACCACAAATTGAAATACTGAAAATATTAATAGCAATATGCTTGTTCCACACTATTCCTTTTAAATTTTCATTAGCAACTAATTTCTTTTAAAGATGAGGAATACTGGGAATTACCAAGTCTGACACACTGCAACTATAGTCCCCTGTTGTACATACAATGGGGATTTCAAAATAGTTTGGGAGCAGGTTTAAGCAAGAGTAATGCAAACATAGAAATAGCTCCTCTTTAGAAATACAAGGACACAAAGAGATATGCGCATCCAAGGGATTCAGTTCAAAATGCTTTTCAGGAAATAGCTGAAACTCACTAATCATTGATAGAATATGCTAAGCTACTAATTCTCAGGTGGAACTGCGCTGGACTTCCAGCTGTTTGAAGCACCAAACAAAGACCTGTAAGTCTGTTTAAATTTTGGTACTACTACCACTACAACTTGCTTGGTTTTTTTCCCCCTGCTCCTCTTCCCCAATATAGTGAAACAGTTGTGACTGACAACTTTTATAAAGTACCTTTCTGCTTTACAGCAGACATTAAACATTTGCATGGCTGGTAAAGCAAGACACCTTCAGGTGGTGCACACACAAACATGCATATTCAGTTCAGAAGGAAGCCTTTTATGATTTGGAAGGAAAAAAACGTATGACTGTGACAGAACAACGTGTATATTTCTATGACAATGCTTTAAACCTCCAACTCTCTGATGTAGTTGCCATCAGTCTCAGAGGATATAGCAGTGAGCACCTGAACAGTGCTGGTATTACCCCAAATTATTTTTCAGGACTTCCTAGAACAGTTTGGCAAAACTTTCAGGTACTTCAGGACACTGCTGCACGAGCCAGGCACTCAGTGGGGAAAGTGTACAACCCTCAAAATTTACACCAGCTCTGCAAGTGTTAACAAGCAATAGTAAGACTTATTAAATTTTATTTTTGCAGTGTTTATCTCACAAGATTGCTGTCAGTACCAAACTCCACAAGATAAGGTCGGGACAATTTAATATTTGCAATGGAAGCAGGAACTATTTAAATGAAATACGACAGCCATTTTGTAGGATATCATTGTTCATATACCGTTAAGCAGGCAGTCAACTGCCAAAGCTGCTTTTTGAAATGAGATACATACTCACTACAGGAGTATGTGACTGATGCCAGTGGGGGAAATGAAGCCTGGCAGGTGAAGTTCTGTTGGTCCCCATTTATTAGAATTAAATAGTAATTGCCTCTGTTCAAACAGAAGGGAGCAGACATTTGCTGCCCACCAAAGTGGCTTCCAGCTATACCTCCAAATGGAGAAATATGATAATTAAAGTTTTATCTATCTTCACTATTTTTTAACATGACAGCAGATGTAGGAGTACTGCTAGACTTTGTATTATAGAAATGTATGCAGCAGCAACTTTCCTTACAAGTGAGAAACTTAACCATGGGCTCACAACCCCAAGTGGAGTTTATTGTACCCACCACTTGTATCATTTATTGCTGCTTTGGAGCTGTAATAAAAATGTGCAGATTTGCATTTTCATGGAAAGCAATAACAAATTTACTAATGAATCTCAAGATACCAGTGTGGGTAAAGGGAGCACCTGAAACTTGTCATGACACGATTCCCCACTGACACATCAGTAAAACAAGTAGGAAGACAGAATCAGTCAACACAACCCAAACACCCACCCAAGAAACCAGAGTCAGTCACCAACACTCAGATTCTGATGAAGTCAGCTACATGGAGAGTGTCAGGCAATGACCAGGGAATTCTGCTGAGTTTCTCAAGAGGAGAGCTCTTGGGAGAGCGTAATTTACTGATCTGGCAATCTGCTCTATAGGGAACAGAGTCACACCAAAAAATAAAAAATTGAAATCAAGCTTTTGGGCAGACAGACTTCCATGCTCATGGGTAGTTCTCAGTGAGCATGGTTATCCTAATAGTGAGCAGGCATAAGTCTCAGTCACTAGAAACAATGGATGTACCAGCAGTGTATTTGGGTGCCAAAATCAGCATGCTAAAAGTTACATTATTCTGTGTGTTATCCTTTTTAAAATGTGAATAAGGTAAAGATTTCATTGCTAAAGACACAACAGTCGTTCTCCTTAGGAAGGGAGGAAAGTTAAATGGGAGAGCTTTGTGCCTATCCAAATGCCACCTCCCCTCCCCCCAACCAAACTGGGCTTTACAAACCCACAGAGACCCTTCACAGACCACCAACACACACTCCCCTTCCTTCACCAAGTCCAAGAAAGGAACGCTTGTCAGGCTTACTTGTAACTTTTTACATTCCCCAAAGTCAAATATGTAAGGATTTCCAATCCTAATCCATATTTTAAAATGTTCCACTTTCATTCTCATGCCTTCCCTACAATGCTTTCTCAGCAGTATCAGTCAGATTGAAGAGAACAGCAATGCTCATGTCTGGCATCCCTTGAAGCACTGTCCTGGTTTTAGGTAACATTGCTGCTTCTTCCCCTAGATTTACTGCTCCTACCCTCTTATTTTAACTCAGCATAAATCAGGGGCTGCTTAAAAAGTAGTAGTAACTGCTTCCAGAAAAATAAAGTCTCCCAGAACTTTCTCTGTTATCATTTTATCACTCCTCCATTGCAGAAACAGCCTGTGCTTCAGCACAAACCAGGTACTCCTTGTTGCCCAGATGGCCTAACACACATTCTTCAAGATTTCCACATACATACAACCCCACAAATCACACACCATAAAATCTAGTAATCGTGCATACATTTTGCTAAAATGACAGTTTCTGATGCATTCTCAGTTTTGAGAGATTACAGCTCCTTTATGCACATCAACAGCATGCAACTGACATAGGGAAAGGTTTTTGTGTTCAGATATGTCTTTGGGATCAACTGCCACTTTTCAACTTCCTTCCCTCCTCTTCCCCAGGTCTGTGTTTGGATTGTCTTTGAGTAAAAGATACCCTGACAGCCCAAAATGGAAAATTGGTACATTTTAAGTTCCCAAGCAGTTGTGCCATGGCAATTACTAGGGATATAACAAAAACCAATTCATGCCCTTCATTTGCACTACCTCTCCAAATTTTTTGTGTTTTCTGCAGATACACATAAGCAAAGGCTCTCACCTTACTAAAATAACATATAAAGTCTGACAAAAGTCTATACCTCTGTCAGAAAAGCTGGTTATTTCTCTTGTCCAAGGGCTCCTGTGTACATCAGGAAGCTCATCAGGCTGAATTCTAACCTTAAAGAGCCCATCCTGCAGCTGTGCAAACACCAATGCCTTGGCAAGGAAGAGAGGAAAGAACACAACCCAGGGGAGACAAGAAGACCAGACTGCCCTTTTTAATGGAAGTGGATGTTCATGTTGGATTAAATCACAGCCCAGTTGTGGATTCAAGTGACAGCCCAGTGACAGGTACAGCAACATCCATGACACAGCAGGAGGGACTGGGACTTCCTAAGGGAAGTGGCACCTTAGAGGTGAGCACTGTGCAAAGCTTCCAGTAGAGAAAGCTGCTGGACCCACTGCAAGAACACAGCGTGGTGCCACCAATACAGACTGCAGCAAACAAACAATGACTAACAATGCCACTATAGAATCCACAGCTTGAAATTGCCTAGCTATCATGCATTTACATATTCAACAACAGTAAACAAAAGAAAAACAGGAAAAAGTGAAGCAACTCAACAGTCTATCCCTATACTATCCATGAATCAGGACATATTAATGGGCATAAACACATTTCCAAGTATGTCATTTTTAAAGCTAATGAATACAAGCTGACACAAAGCTGAGTGTCACATCACTTTGCTGCTCCAGACACCTGTCATTCCTTGGCAACAAAGGGGAGAAAAGGTCAAGACACTGTCAGCAAAATGAAAAGGGAGACTCACTTTTCTACCAAAATTGAACTTGACAGGGACCATCATCACAAATAATGCTGAGAGGTTCAGGTGTTACTGACCACTGAAGGTTGAAGCTTATGCTGCTATTGAGCTGTCTATGTATTTTAGTCAATTACCACTAAAAAATCAATCTGCATTGTCAATTACTAGCAAAGAGAGCCTTATTTGGGGTTGGATGAGAAAACACAGTATTGGATTTCTTCTTCTAACATACAGTATTTATGCAGTTCATAATGTATACTTTTTTTGAAACTCTGCAGAAGCTAGATACAGCTAAGGATAATATATTCCATCTCCTCCCTTTCCAAATGCATTCATGCAAAAGCAATTAAGGAAAGAAATCCAGCAAGAAGAAAGAAAGCAAAATAATCTTGTCACGTTTAAAAGCTGGCAGACCAAGTTTTGACCTTCTTTACTCTTCTGACAGCAGAAAGCCACCAGTGGTTCTTCATAGCTTTGTCTTGATGCAACAGAAATAAATTGTAACATACACCCAAACATGCATCAAGAAGGCTTAGCTCTTCTTTTGCCACAGAATGGGCCCCTCTGCCTTTTGGGGTATAGTTTTGGGGTTTTAGCTTAAGCCCAAGATTACTGACATTTATATTCCACATTTATGTATACCCACAAACATGCATTAAGAAAACGGTTGTCTCAGTCTTTAAGTATTAATCTCCTCTCCCTTGTCTAACACAGATCTCATTACAGTGGGCTGCAAATCCTGGCTCAAAAAACCAAAAAACCCCACTGAATAAAGGATGCCTTTATTTCACAGCAGTTACACTGAAATTGCAATAGATCATGAAAGGAATCAGGTTCAAAATAGTGAGGAAGAGGAGAAGTGACAAGACAACATTATGAATTATCAATGGAATATCAGGGGCAGGAGCTACAACTAATTTTTGACACCTCAGTAAAGAAAACTGGATAATTCAAAAGTAATACTATCAGTAAATGGTGTGATTTGCTATTTCTAGTGTATTTTAACATGTTCTAAATGATTTTGTTGAAAAGAGATAGAGGAGATGTAAGGAGTTACAAAAAACAATTACTTCCTAGAGCACAGAAATAACCAGAAGCACTCACAGCTATCTGCAAGGACCCAACATCTCAGTACAGAGGGGAAAGATAACGTGTTTTAGACAGGTTACTCAAAGCTTTCACTCCTGCTGTGGGCTGTCACACAGGCCAATGCCTCCCAATGCCTATTCAGTTAAGTGACACAGGATCCCCACACTGGAAGGGAGACTCCCAAGAGCACTGAGTGACAACACCTTGTTTTAATGCCCCTAGCCACAGAGCTCTCTCTTCTGACATGGCATATACCCCTTGGGTCAAATAAAGTCAAACCACTGAACTGGTTTTACTGGAGAAGAGGCTGTAAAAGCACATTTGAAAGCACCACCTGTGCTGCTCCAGATTTACTCTGCATACTGATCATGGGAGACATAGTATAGTTTTTACCTCTGACCCTGCTACAGTAAAAAAAATTCATTCAAGACTGTGAACTTGGGCAAACAAACACTCCAAAGCTATACTCTAGATTTTTTCTTTGACAAACTGAGATACATTTTATTTTAAATCCTTCATATGTGTTTAAACTAGGTTACAGATGCCTTTTATGCATCCCAAGATAAAACAATCTCTAGTGGTTAATTAGTGATACTGGATAGAGGTATTTTTATCATTAGTGCTCATCCAAGTAAAATGGCAAAATTATTTGCTAGCAGCATTTAAAAATGGAATCTGTATTCAGTTAAATTTGCTCTCTGCCCTAACTTCTTTGGGTCATGAGCATATAAACCCAAGAAACCTCAAAATAATCAGAACCAGCTCAGTTCATGATACATATACTGGAAAGAAATTCTATACTCCAATAATTTGGTGACCCTACACTCCTGAGTGAGCATTCAGAAAGATTTTGGAGCTGTCTATGAAGTGGTATTAAGACACCAGGAGTTATTAATTGATTGATTGCATGCATCTGTACTACAAGGACTCCCTAGAAAATCTGATCTTTAGAAACCTACTCCAGCAGCGCCTCCAAAGATGCCAGAAAAATGCCCTTATTAACAATTAGAAAGGAAAAGTTGCCAATAAGACTGCTGTTGGTGCTCAGGTAAAATTAGCTTTTTTGCTTAACTTGCCAAGAACAAAGAGGCAAAGTATGAGCAAAATGCTTCAAGATGATAAAACTGAACACAAAACAGAACATTTCAGTGTTTTGACCAAGTCTCTTACACTCAAAAAATCCCAAGCTGTAGCTGGACCTTACTGCTGGCAAGCAGCTGGCAGCCAGACAGACTTGAGTCCAGGCAAGGGAAATGCAGCCCACACAGACAAGCACTTCTTGGGCTCACACAACAACATTCTAGCACATGGCTTGAAACAAATAAACTCATTTTATTTCTAAACAACCTTCCAGAAAGTAGAAAATGTAAAAACAATTCAGTCACTTCAGTGAGACTGCTCACAGGCTAGCCACCATGCATTTCCAAAAGTGGGCTCCAAGCTGAATCCCACACTGTGAAATTGCACAAAAGCATGACTTGTGAACCAGTATTGTACTTTGTTTGCAGCATTTCCAAACCCTCTGTCACTCTGAAAACTGTTTTACAGAGAGCTATGCAAAAAGAACTGCAGCAACTTCCTTTTCACACCTAGGCTAAGCAGTGTTTTTAAATACCAGGATAACATCTGAGTTTAACTGCAGCAAATACAGCTAATTAAGTAGAAGTAATTCTGCTTTTCTCTCCCCCGGCAGACTGAAACCTTCCAAGTATTTAAGTAACAGAACACACACACACTTACATGGCCATTTTAATGCCAGTGCCTCAAAGCTAAACAGGAGAATTAGACTCACTGTTCAAAACTGTCAGCAGTCACTGGCACCAGAGCAAGTCCTCCTCAGCCTCCTTCCTAAGCACTGTGTATTACCATTCTCAAAACCACTAATCTCTCTGGTGACCAGCGACAGGACCCCAGGGAATGGCATGGAACTGTCCCAGGGGATGTGTAGGTAGGACATCAGGAAAAGGTTCTTCACCCAGAGGGTGGCTGGGCACTGGCACAGGCTCCCTAGGGAAGTGAGCACAGGACCAGCCTGACAGAGCTCAAAAAGTGTTTGGACAATGCTCCCAGGCACATGGTGTGACTCTCTTGGGGATATTCTACGCAGGGCCAGGAGATGGACTTTGATGGTCCCTGAGGGTTCCTTCCAACTCAGCTTATTCTATGAAAGGCAAGTAAATTGCTATAGAAATTTATTTTGAAGATTGCTATTTAGAGCAATGAGGTACAGGTAGAAATGGAGAAATCTCACATCTTCAGCATGACAGACCCATGACTTATCTATCAAAAAGAAAAACAGAGAAAAAACCCTGCTCCACATGTACAATATGCATAGGACCTTACTTGCTCTCAGTTCTTCCCTATTCCCGTGCAGATGACAAATGTCTCTACTAAAGGAAGTATATTTATAGGGGTATAGGCCAGAAAGAAAACCAGCACAGGCCCAAAGGATATACTTGTGAATAGAAGTATTACCATATATGCATTGATGTGTCTGTCGTGTTGGGTTTTTAAAAAATACCCTCAAAATCATGCCTTCAGTGCAGAACAGCATTGCTAAACTCGGCATTCAAGTGCTAAGCACAAGTAATTCCATTATAAGGTTTATCTACACTTTCAGCACCAACACAACTTTGAAATTTAGCCTTCTCTGTATGAACGAGTAATGTCATGTGCACTGAATTAGCCTAGATGAAATTTTTTTTTATTAGAAAAATATTTTTATTAAAACAACGGGTTATCCAATACTGAGTCAGAGCAGTCAATGTTTTTCAATTCCATGCTCAAGGCCATAAGAGGAGTTACATTTTATGTGAGAACTTTGAGCTTTTGGAAAGAAAGTTGGGCTGAAAAGATCAACAATGAACTCTTGAATTTCAAAGCTGGTTTTGTGATGAAAAAAACCTAGGCTTGGATTTTCCTAACTTTCATTATATAGGTTTATCTTCTCTAGTAAAAGCTTCTTCATATTAGGCTATCTCTCTTCTAAACTTGAACTTGTATTTTTATTGGTGACATAGTTAAAGTGAAAAAAATATTTACTGATTAAAGGATTCTAGCTTCGAAGAACACACTGTTCAGGAGATGACTAAATGTTTCTCATTGAATGGCCTCAAACTTTGAGAACAACATTATCATTGCTTTTGTATAAGCCCACCAAATTATGAATTTAAGATTTTTCACACCAAATTAAGCATACATTTTTACCAAGGCGGGGGGGAAGAATCACTGTGCTGTTCATATTCCTCTTACATAAATGTACACAAAAAAATTGATCCAGGCACTCAACATACTCTGTGTCCAATAAAATATCAGAGTAGATATCTCCTATTGCAGTGTGTACTGAATCTGATGGGTGTTTCATCTAGAGATTTTGAGACCATGCAAAGGAACCTGATTTATCACTGATAATATCTGGAATGTTAAAAAATTACAGGTTCTGTTGGCTGCAGGGTGTAATCAAGGCAGTGCCCATAAATTCAGAGCAATGCTGATAGTGTTCATCATGCTTGGGGAAAAAAAATCAAACTCAGCTGTTACATAGCTGGGCCAATTTGGTTTTGTGGCAAGATGGACTGTTCTCTCATGATTCACAGTGCAGTGCATAGCACTCCAAAAAGAAAGGAAAATTAGCACGGGTTAATCTTCATGACTGACTCCTTGGAAACATTTGGGATTAACATGCTCAGTTAGGAAGCCAAAAAACAAGAAGTCAATCATGGATTAAAGTTGATGAGACCAGCCTATACACAATGCTGAATTTCTTCAGACAAGAGGGGCGTGAAAACTGAGAACAAATTGTCAGTAGCAGTAAATAAACCAGGTACTACAAAGAATTCAGATATATTTTTAGGAACAAAAAGCAAAGTACTATCTGGACAATTTTGGATTAGGTTGGAAACCCATATTTTACAATATTCCAAGAACTTTGGCAGGCTCCTTGTAGAATCTGTTTCCTGTAACTATTGCTACTAAAAAATGCTTTCTTGAATTGGAGCCTGCAATCAGCTTTTTTGGTGGGCAGAGGATAGTATTCTGTGTTGCCCTAGGTCTTTTCCATGTTAAATCTGTGTACAAGGCTGATGGACAGTGCAAGAGAAAAATAAGCACATATGTAAGACCTGTTTTTCCACAAATTATAGAAATAAAATGCTGAGTTTCGTTCCTCACACTGTGTTTATTCCTGTGTTTTTTATGTCTTCCATATTCTGTACTATATCCTCCGTAAATATTCTGCACTTAAACTGATCAACATAACCCGAGCTGAGAGGTAAAGTTTCTCTTTCTGGATAGGATTTGGTTACCTTAAAACAGACCTCTCAGTACTGCTGCTTTAGACAGGTTTGTCACAGGTCCTGTGGCATACATGCCAGTCCCATACTGCTCTCCATGAGCTCAGAGCATCCACAAAGGTTATCTACATGGACACTACAGACATTTCTCTCAGGCACCTAATTTAAACCTGATACCAGTCTTAAGGCACTGAATCCAACCTTTTTGTCTACCTGAAAGCACCCATCTACAAAGAGTAAGTTACATATTCAGGATATGTATGCATTTGTGAGAATCCAAATCTAGATTCCCAAATGATACAAAATCAAAGTCACACACACACATTCCTCCTTTGCTTCACCATGATAAGAGCATTGTGCTAAGCTTACCACACCAACTGAGTATAACCACAGAAGTAATGATTATTAAATGCCTACTGGCATTTGAAGTATTTGAACAGGCAACTGAATAATTTGATTAAGAAGACAAGACAGCTAGCTACCTTCATTCTTGTTATCCTTGTTAGAAAGTTTTGCAACCATATATTCTTATCCTTAATTTAACACTGCAGGAAAAGACTGCTCTTATTTTTTTAGAAAGTTGCTTTATATGACAACAGTTACAGCACTTCATTCCTCAACTCACTGCAAAAATGCCCATGCTTAAGGTTTTCTATTGCCTGGCTGTAACTTAAGAATGGCAAAGTCAATTGGAAACAGAAAGCACAGAGATGTAGGTAAAAGTCAGATCATATAAATCAGGGATAAGCACACAGAAGCATTGTAGCTGTATATTTTTAGTACCATAACAGATACACTCATTTCTGCCTACCATTTGGAGAAAAGAGTTGAAATTCCCATCCCTGCTTTCCATATTTTTTAAAATACCTGTTGTGTTTGATGGAAAAGCAAGAAAACAGGAAAAACAAATGCAAGGTCTCATTAAGCAACACTTGATATGTGCTTTGGCAGCCTGAGCTATCAGCTCGTCTGAAGTGGGGACCACTAAGAGTGCACTTAACAGCTCTCATTGCCAGACCTTGCTGACTCACAAAATCACCTGTTTAAAAGCACGTTTATCTAGGTATTGTGTTTGCTCAGAGCTTTTGAAACTTAGAAATTCAGCTCTAGAATAAAAATTATGATCTTAGTGGTTTGTTGTTCAATATGTTTATCTTGTTTGTTTAACACCGCTCAGATATTAGACTACAGCAGCTACAAAGAAACAGCTTTCTAATGTAGGCTTACAATTTATTTCTGGATTCTTAAAGTAGAAATTAAAATTATGCAGCAACCAAGGTACGTACATTATGCTCTCCCCTTCCCACTTGCCATTCATTTCTCTGTCATGGCCCTACACTGCCAGACTTGACACAGGAGCCATCTACTCCCACCCCTGACTCATTCTGCAATATAATACAAAAGTGCTTCATACTAAGTATGTTTCAAAAAACCCACATGTTCCAGTGAAGAACTGAGCACATTTTTCCTGCACACTGAGTTGGCCTGAAAGCTATCTTCCATGCTACTGTTTCCACAGAACCGTTCCCAAAGGCCTTGAACTCTTACCTGATATTTCTGATACCACCTTTGCTCTTGCTGCGTTTCTACTTCTCCAAGCATGACATGAAAGCAACATTCCTGTATTCTTTTACATTTGAAATCAGCTATATTTCAAAGCTCTGATGTCAACAGGACAACTTTATATCATCTCCAGTTAAACATATCTGCTCAACAGATGTGAAACACATCTTCTGTTTCACTACTCAGTTTGAAGCCAGCTACATAAGCAATTGAACTAAATGGTATTTTTTGAGTATGCCCAGCTACTTGTTTGTCAAATCTTTAACAGCTGAAACCCTGACACCAGTCTTCTGCCTCAGGATGATGCTGAATGGTTGGCTTTCCTTAGAAACAGATTTAGTGCACAGTGTTAGTACATGCAGATATGGGAAATACAGGAATGGACACCAAAGAGAGGGCTTTATATTTGCATTTCATCCCTACGGCCATCTTGGTAGTTTTCCAAGCAGATTCCCCTGCTCCTCTTAGGACACACCCAGCATGGATAGTCAAGGATGGGGAAGAAGCGGCAATTAATCTACCAACCAGCTCCATGGATTGAAAGGTTAGATTCTGCACCCCATTTGATAGGTGAGTCCATAAGTAAGAGAACCTCAACTTCATACCCTGAAACAGCTTGGCAACAGTGATATACAAGGGTTCAGGAATTGGGCTAAGAATCACACCCAAAGGACTTGAATTTCCAGGATCTGCTTCTCTTTGTGCTTTTTAGTTATACTTCACTTAGTTTTGTATTTTCAAAAATTAAGGGGAGAAATCAAGAGAATGGCAGGGGGACCATGATGAAGAAATGATAGAGACCAGGCTAGACAAAGAAGAGGAACATAGAGTTTCCAGTTGTTAAGCCACGACAAAATCTTTTCAGTTTTCACTAAACTTTTGATGACTTAAAATTCACCTCTTGAAAAATACTAGGAGGGCACTTTCAAGAGAGAGGGAAAATACATTCTCAAGCTCCATTGCCCCTGCAATCACTAAACCACAAGGCCTCCTGTCTGCTGTACCACCTCTCTAGCTGCATGGAACTATCTCAATATGGGCACACATTTTATTCATCAAAGCAGCTGAAAAGAGTTCCTGGGCCCCTGTCTCTCCACAAAGAATCAGCCATTGCAGAAAGGTAAGCACCAGCCTTAAGCCCACAGCACCTCTTAGGAATAAAACCCATGATGACAATTACTTAAGTATACTTTTCACAAAACCCCAAATTGCATATTTCAACCTAGAACCTGAAAAAAGCTGGTAAATTTAATGTTTCAGGGATGCAACACTTTGGATCCGCCAGGTTTAAGTGTACATAACTGGTGTCAAGATGAACTTCTAATGTATGAGGAGTTTTAGCATGACAACATTAGGATGCTAGAAAAACAGATGGCAATATGCTTTTCTCAAGCATTTACCATTGTTCAATTAAATTAAATCTTAATGCCTTAACTTGTATGCCTCTGCAAGATCTTTCCAGATGTTCTGCGTGCCAAGCTGGACCACCACCTTTTTCTTCCCCATGGTATTTGCAAAGTATCAGGGAATAAAAGTTATGATAGCCCCAGTGCCTCTCTGCTGCAAAAGCCATTTATATAAGGCTTACTACATCTATTCCTCAGGTGTTAAAACTCCACTGAAATAAAACAGATACAGTAACAAAGGCAGAACTGGCAGTCATATTCATGATGTGCTTTTTCATTCAATTGTATAAATATTTACTTAGTACAATCCTTCTGAAGATACTTACAAAGTAGCTCAAGTTCAAATCCCTGTTTCATTACAATAGGATATTCCCCATACACCACATATTCAAGCAGAAAGTATGGGTAAATATTAAACTTGTCCAGAGCACCAGGAAACAATGAGGAACACACCACAGACATAAGCAACAGTGCAGGCATTTAACTACCAGCCTCTCAGGTTGAAGGATTTATTCCCTCATGGAGCATCTCTTTCATGAGCATCATTTCATACCACAAACTGATCAACACTGCCAAGCCTCACAGCACATACACAAAACAACCTCTCTTTCTTTGTGTAAAGCTAAGGAGGGAATTAAAGATCTCTTCTCTCTACCCTGTATCCCTAGGATACCAGAACTCTTGGTGTCTCTTGGGTTTCCATACAATTTGGCTATTTTAAACAGTTTTGGAGGGGAGATTCCTTAAGGCTTCTAGTAAAGGAAGATCAACAGGGAAAACCAAATTGAGCTCTTCCCATTGCTGCAGGAGAACAGGATTATTTCTGTCACTTCATCTCCCTTAAAGCCTTAAACTTGTTCCCAACTTCTATGCAACACAAGCAAAGAGAGGTAACTGAAGTGCAGAGCTGCATCTTGTAAGACATTTTTCAGTGCTCAGGTGTTATTGGAACTGATTGCTTCTCAGTCATGGACATGAGGAGACACAAAAGCTCATTTGTCTCAGGACAGCATGAAAAAAGAACTGAACACTGCCTAAGACAGTGAAGAGAACTCCTGACCTCATTCTCAGAGCAGACTTGGATTTTATGTATCATGTAGAGATATCTGGTGAATAAAATTCTACCCTAGGGTAAAATAACTGAGCTACCTCAGGATGGGGGTCCCAGAGAACTTCACTATTACTCAACTCCTTGCACAGCCGCTTATATGGGAAAGTATAGCTTTTATACAACATTTGATGCAGAACTTAATTTGTCAGACTACGGCAAGAAAAACAAAGACACGTGGTGCTGTAATAAGCTAGAAGCAGGACTTCCAAAACTAATTTTCAAATAGAGAAAAGAATCCTAGAAGAAGAGCATGAAGCTATTAAGCATTTTCTGAAAAGTTCAGGCAAAACCCCAGTAACAGACAGCCATGCTCAGTAAGAAATACACCAGAAGAGTTCTTTTTAAAGCTATTTATATTTTCTTTGCACAAATATTGTTATTATCTCCAACAGCATGTAAAAACCTTTACTAAAAACATGATGTGTAGGATAACTCTCTTGCAGTAGACTAATGAGTGTTGAAATTTGAACAGATAACAGTTAATTCAGAAATAGAACAGGAAAAGTGGACAACTTAGTGGACAATATCTGTTCTATAACATCATACACAGACAATGATCAAACCCTGCTGGAGTCAGGAATACTGACCACACTGATCATTATATTACTTACTGAATAGCAAAATATTACTCACCCACTATCTCCTCTAATTGATATAACTACCTGCCTAATTATAAATGTTGCAATTTTCTGTTAACCTCATTCATTGCTGCTCAGCTGTACAAAGAAATAGAAAATCTAATCTATATGCACATGTATCAATAAAACTGATGAACACTGTGGAAATTGCTGTACCAAGTCATCACTTGATACTCAGCTGATCAAAACACTGACTTCAAGTTCCTTGAGTATTTCTAGCTAGGCAAAAGCATATTATAAAATTCCCTTCCTGATACATCTTAAATTCAAGACTATATTCTGCAGTGTGAGAACTACACTCCTATCTTAAGCATGCTGAATTGGAATGGTAGTAACAGTATTCAGCCCTCTTTAAAAACCAGTTTCAGTACTTGACATCTTCCAGCAAATTATTTTCAAAACACATTAATGTTTTAATTATTAAATCAAATAACCTGATTCATTTTGTAAATGAACATCATTTGCAAAATTATGTCATCGCTTTCCTAAAAACAAAGCAAACTAATTTCAGTTCCAGCTAATCTATGGTCTTTGTAACTTGAAAGCTACAGCTATAGTTATGAATAGCTATTTGTTTATCTATTAAATGCACTTTTGATTTACATTTAGCTCCCAAATTCCAGTTTTTATAAATATAAGCACTAATTGAAATATTTCCATGAATACAAAGATGCTTTCAATAAGAGTGTTTGCAGAGAAGGAATGAACTTTGTCTCTGACATCTCATATCCAAAGCTTTACAGTACTGAAAACCTTTGGTCTTCCTTTACAAACATTAAAAGATTCAAGTGAACTGATTTGAGGAGAAAAACTGAATTTTAAATTGTTAAACATGGAAACAAAATTGCAGTCCTCTTTGTTCAATCCATTTGGGTGAGCTTTTCTAGTTACAAGAGATGATTTAAGGAATGAGCACTGGTAAGACCCATCCATTTAGTTTCTCTTACCTCGATAATATACAAAACCACATTTTTGTAGAAGCAGTACAGTATGCATTTGGTAACTCGATTGTAACTCCAAGCGCCGTGGACCAACAATAGCTTCTCCAAATAGGAAAACTGAAAGACAGAAAAGAAGTATTTACATATATGAAGAATTGCTAAAAAAAAAGGTTGAAAGCAAACACATGTCTTCAAGGAAAAAAAAAATCCTCAAATCAGCCCTGGAAGCAGTTGAAGTGCTATATTTAAACAACTAAACTGAAGATATATGCAAAAACCAATTCTTAAAATACTGAAAGCTAAAATCTTTTCTGTAGCAAAACTTCTGAAGGTTCTAAAAAGTGGTTTTAAATGGCAAAAAGTCTTCAATTGTTATTACCATTCTGATGGTAAAATCAATGTTTGAGGGCTTACGAGGTTCAGAATCTCCTTTCCCTCTGTAAAATGAACAGCCTAATATACAAAACTGTCTTGAGCTCATACAAAATACACAAGAGGGGAACGAAAGTGGAAAAATAGATGCATTTATAGAGAATAGATAATTACATTAACATTTTCTGCCCCCAAAATGCATGTGATTGTGTGATATATAAAATATTGTATAAAGCAAGGTGCATTTGCCAAAAAGGGTAAGTAAACTAATCTTATATAATTGCATACATTTTAATGCTAGTTTGAACCCCAGATGGAGCTCAAATTCTGAACTTTTGAAAATGGACTTTTATGGAGTCAGTGTTGTAATCCAGACTGGGAAATGCATAATTTTCTTGTCTTGGCTTTGTTAGCGAACCTTTTTATGACCTGCAGCTTTCCTCTTTTGCCCACCGCTCAAAGGGATGACTGTGTTTACTGTTTACATCTATGTACCTGAAGGGATCTTGGACACTAAGGTAATTATTTGCTTTGCTTCCTTTTCCACAAAGTGACTTGACAGGAAAACCCTGACTTCTAAATTTAGATTCCAGATAATTTATTTTAACCAAAATTTATCTGAAATTGAAAGCTACCGTAATGAGTTAGGGCTGTTGTGAGGCAGCTCTGCTCCCGCGCTTTCCAGCAATGAAATCACTGAACCACAAATCCTGTAAGGACAGCCTCACTCCCATGCATCAGCAACTCAGATTTGTTAGGATATGCCAGGAGAGAAGGAGAGAAAACAAAAGTGAACCAGGCTTCACTGTTCTCGGCTTAACTTGAGCTAGAGCTGTAACTGGGACACTCCCAAGGGAGTAGCTGACCTGTTAGACCCCTAAATGCCTCCAGTTAATTTGCAGGAGAGCTACAACTTTCCTCATCAAAATCACTAACAAAACACCACCAAGGTGATGGGAAACCTGCCACAATATCCTTACAAGCCATCCCAAAGCTCCTGTGGAGAACAGTCAGAAACAGCCTGTGAAACTCTCCCTGCTGAATCTAGCAAGTGACCATCTTGGATGTGGTCTTCTTGAAAGTTCAAGGCAACAAAAAATCCTACCATTAATTGCTCTTGTCTCTGCTCTCATGAAAATGAGTGCACTACAGAGCACAGCAAGGAAGATACTCAGAGCCTAAAGAATGCTGATATTGTGCAAATGCACAGCTACTGGCATAGAGCAGTACAGACAGGGGCTCTACCAAGACATTGTCCTTGTTTGGCTGCTCCTGTATTTACAGCATTTTAAATCAGCAGGAAACATTATGACCATCTGGCCAGCCTACCTGTGAAACACTGTGTTTTTTCAGTCATCTCTGTATCAACCCTAGCATAACTTCATTTATACAGTTATTATCTTCTAGAATCTGTCTTGACTAAAGGATGAAGGATGTTGGGGGTTTTAAGACCATGAAAGGCATCCACAAAACAAGCTAATTTTTCCAAAGAAGAAAACTAAAACAAGAACATTTGTTGAAGAAAGAAGCTTAATTAAGAAAAGGAAACAGTCCCTAGACACCAGATGTTCTCTGGATTAAGATGATAAAGCTATTTACTGAGGAAAAAAGTTATTAAAGTCTACTACTGTCTCTCTAACTAGCTAGGTCATTTGATTTGGGAATTCTCTGAACAGAGGTCACTGGTGCAATATCATTTCAAGGGAAAAGGATGATTCAAACAGATGCTCCTTGCACCTGTGGAAGCTATTTCAAGTGGAGTCAGACACAAGTTGGCTTTTTATTTTTGTTTGGTTTATGCTTTGATTCTCCCTGGAATCCCAAATGAGCCTATATAGAGACTCTCTCTTCTCTAAGTGCCTGCTTCTGGCAGCAGTGCATTTGAAATAGCATTTGAACATGAGATGCTACATTACAGTGGTCGTCTTAAATTACTCAATAAGAACATACTCTGCCTTCAAGGCATGCACACACAGTAATGTTTTAGTGGGAGTTATATGTCTTTGCTGAAAGAAATACACTCCATGGAGATCATGTTTTTCTTTTGAACACTAATTTACTTTTTTTTTAAGCACATACTACGACACAGTATTAGTCTCCTCTACTACAGGGATTTTTTAATATGTTTTCTGATTTAATCAGTACAAATTCTACTACACAACCACAAAAAAACAGTTCCACAGCGTTTCACTAATTTTTGAATGCTGCAATTCTGTGCTGGTGTCACCAGCTTTTATTTCATATTAAATGAAAAAGATTCATCATTATTGTCAGTAACTTGCTGACTGGAATTTAAACGAAGAGCAGCTTCCATGTTCTAACACTAAACTGAAATACAGGGGTTTTTTAGTGCAAAGGCAACACATGAACGTGGAATTACTTCTCCAGATTTAGCACTACTGCGACAAAAAAGAAATAACATATGTAGGGCCTTCTACGGACAAAATTCTTGCTGCTTATGCTTAGTTACCAAAGCAGAAGTAATAATTGATCTGAGGAAGTCCAAGTAAAGAGTATTCCATTAAGTTGCACAGCAGAAGCTACATATAATCCATTGAAATTAAAAAGGTAAAACTCGTTACGAGATACCAGAGACAATGGCTACAGCAGTTCCTATACTGTTATATATTTGGAATATGCTACTGCTCATGACAGAAAAACTTGGTTAAACTGCCTAAAATTCTCAAGATAGATTTTGTGAAAGGTCTCAGTTATTCAAACCTGAAACTTCAGCTTCTTCAGTGTTCTTCATCAGAGGTCACAACAGAGCAGCAATACAAGACTGACACTTTGCTTCTCAGTAGGGTTACCACAATAAACAGTTATCTGTGCATACAGCAGCATTATCCCTGCCTTTTCAAGACCTCACCTCCTACTGGGAGCTAGCAAAAGATGGTAATATTTCACGTCACTTGGTAGAACAAATCTGAACATACCCTGCCAGAAGGGAACATTAGGTGAAACTCTGCTCACTGAGGACACAAGGGACTGTCTCCTCTTCCTGTCAGTTCGATCTGGTTTTTCCCTGCATAGTCTAAAACACATAGAGCATCTCGGGTGTAAACAGTATTCACAGGATATTCAGTAACTGAAGCATCTTCCTCCTTTCTTATTTTCCTTTCAAAATCCTGATTCTAAATTGTGGTTTCTTCATCAGAACAAACAAAAATGGCTTTTAACTCCTCTTTTTAGCTGCAGTAATCAGTTCTGAATTTGATGAACTAGTTTAGGAGCACTCACCCCAAATAATGTTCAAAATAACACGTGTAAAATGAAAATGCTGACCAGCTCTCTAGAACTGTGATCAGTTCTTTGATGCAACACAGGGGGCAAGGGGAAATAAAGATAGAGGAGACATCTCAAATTAAGAACTGCCAAACAGCCAGATTCTCACACATCTGATTATAGGGCCTACCCATAGTAAGAGAAGAGTTTAGACCAAGACAGGTCAGTTACTTAAAAGCATATTAACACAAGCATCACAGAAATTGTTTCCCCCTAATTACTGAAGAACCAAGATATTGCACAGTTGTCAGGAGGAAACTAAAACTTTGAAGAGAGGTGGGGCTTTGCCCTGAAGAATACAAAATCATAACAGATACCCAAAATATATCCAAAATATACAGACAGCTAGACAGCTGCCTGGAAAAAGAAACAATCAGAGATGCTTCTAGCTTAGAAGAAGCTGATCGAGCACTACATGGCTGCACAGTGCATTTCCCAAAGATGATATGGCAGTTGTTCATTCTTGCATCTGACCTGTGCAATGGCATAATCCGAGCAATTGGTTGCCTGCATGCCCTCATTGCCACTGATCCCCACTCCAACGTGAGCTGTCTGGATCATTCCTACGTCATTGGCACCATCCCCAATGGCAAGTGTTATGGCATTGACGTGTTTCTTGACCATGTCTACTATTTCGGACTTCTGTAGAGGAGATACTCTGAAAAGGAGAGAAAAAGGTGTCAGTTTCTCACATGCTGAGCTATGTGCCTTTCCCAAAAGGACAGCTGTAACCTACATTTAGAAGTAATCAAAGGCAGTTGCTGGAAAGTTCCTTTATTCAACAACTAAGCTTCAGAACCCATGCCAAACTATTTCAGAAGAAAAAAGTAGCTTTAAAAATAGTTTCACATTTATCTAATCGCTGACAGTTGATGCAAAAGAGACCAAATCTATATGAAAGCTATCAAAGCTTTGCCTTCCTTACCCAGTCCCTCCTAACTGGCATAACACTGGTGATGTTATATTGGGAATATCAATGCGAGTTTCCGCTCCAACTATGACAGTTTACAGATTAACAGTGCAGGCTTCCCTGCCTCCTGCCATCACCATCCAGAAGGAGAAAGACCACAAATATATTCAGAGACACTTTGAATGGTCTACAAAAGATACTGCAGGCTTACTTTATTTCTGTTTAACATCTTTATCAACGAGCTCAGTGAGGGGAATTGAGAACACCCTAAGTCAGTTTGCAGATAACACCAAGTTGGGTGAGAATATTGAACAGCTGGAGGGCAGGAAGGCCCTGCAGAGGGCTCTGGACAGGCTGGATTGATGGACCAAGGGTAGTTGTATGAGGTTCAGCAAGGTCAAGCACTGGATCCTGCACTAAGGTCACAACAACTCCAGGCAGCACTACTGGCAGAGAAACTGCCTGGCAGAAGAGGACCTGGGGTGATGGTCAACAGCAGCTGAACATGATCCAGAGTGTGCCCAGGCAGCCAAGAAGGCCGATGGCATCCTGGCCTGGATCAGCCAGGCTGTGGCCAGCAGGAGCAGGGCAGTGACCGTCCCCCTGTACTCGGTACTGATGAGGCGACACCTCAAGTTCAGTTTTGAGTCCTTCAATTCAGGAAAACACAAGTGAGGTGCTGGGGCATGTCCAGGGAAGGGCAATGGAGCTGGGGAAGGGTCTGGAGCACAACTCTTATAAGGAACAGCTGGAGGAGCTCTGATTGTTCAGCCTGGAGAAAAAGGCAGCGGTACATACCTAATGACCCTCTACAACCACACCAAGGAAATGGTACTGAAAGGGGGGATGTCTTGCCCCAGGTAAAAGATGGTAAGAACAAGAGGAAATGGCTTCAAGTTGCGCCAAGGGAGGTTTAGAATGGATACGAAGAAAAAATTAAGGCAAAAGGTTGACCAGTATTGAAACAGGCTGCCCAGGGAAGTGTCACAATCCCCAGAGGTATTTAAAAGTCGTGTAGGCGCAGCAGTGAAGTTGAGTGGTAGACTTGTCAGTTAGAATTATCCTGAAGGACTTTCCCAACCTTAATGATTCCCTTCCCTCCTCCAGCTGACCTCCCCATTTTCCAGGCCATCTTTCCAATCTCAGACTATGCAGGTCAGATCAGAAAGCACAAGGGCGCTTCCTGATCTCGCATATGTCTTGTGTATGCAACTCTGACCTCAGCAAAGATGTTACTCAATTCCAACTCCAAAACGGAAGACTGTCTCCATTATATCTGAATATCCTTATCAGATTTATTGGCAGTTACTTTAACTTGATTCTTCTCTCATTTTATATCAGTTCCAAGTAAATAAAAATTCATGGAATTCAGAGTTGATCTAGTCTAAATCAGGCAAGACTGGAAAAATACTCAGGACTAGGTTTCTAAATTGGATAAGACACCCAAAATGCCCTTTTGTCATGGAAAAGGTAGATCAGGTTACCAAATCATATGAGGTCTTTTGGAAATACCTACATGTAGATTAAATATTTCCATTCTAACCCCATCTGTACAAACAACTCTAATTCCTTTCACCATCAGTTTTAGTTAAAGTTCCAAATTATTTTGTATTTCCTTAAATAAAGCTTCAGACAAAACTTTTCCACATCTGAAGTCAGCCACGTATCAATCAAAAAAAAGTAACTGATAGCTAAAAGCTTTACTATTTAAATAGGAGGAGAATAGGGTGCTTAGGGAATAGGAGAGACAGAGGATTTTTACTTGGCTTTTTTTTCAGAGTTTACATCCTGTGAGAGCAACTTAAATAGCCATTTAATACATCCATCTGGATCACTGTTGATCAAAAAAAAAAAAAAGGCAGAGTTATCTTGTTCACCATTATGCTTTATGGCCTTGGTTTTGTTTAGTAAATACCTAAATAGGTGTTTTGTTAGTAAATCACTCTTAAAATGACTTGATGAATAATTTGGGATAAAAGAAACTTGCTAAGCTCAAACTTCATATGCAAACTAAACCACCTGAGAAGTCTAGCAGCTGTCCTGTTCCTAAAAGCCAAATACAGGAAAAAGTTGACAAAACCATAAAATTTACTTAATACCATTGGATAGATCTATTAAGCACTCCACTTCCTGGCAGTGAAAATACCACTTGGCACTGCAGAGATCCAGTTAAATTACCAACACAAAACCCCAACACACCAACTGCCTATGGAGCACAAAAGCTCTTGGTTTTTAATTATAAATCAGCTCTAAGTATCATCTACACCAATTTTTAACTTTTCTCTCATACATACACACACAGTCCTCTGTCTGCCCCAGTACTCACATAATAAAATACTAAAGCAGGGAGTAAGGAGTCAAAAGGGACATCAAGCCATAAAATGGAAACTCCAGAGGGACTTGGGGCCAGCTGTGGAGGGTTTGGATTGACAAGTGCACAGACCCTCATTACCAGCCCCAGGGGCACCTCCAGTACACAGGACCATATACTTTTGGCAGTCCTCTCATGCAATTATTTCTTCACAGCACAGCAAAGTAAGGCACATATCTGCTAACAGCCTTCCCAAACATACACTTGTCTTGGATTTTCAACTTATGTTCAATTACTTTTCAGTTACATAGCAAAAGAAATATTGAAGAAGCACCCTGTTTTCAAATATGCTTAAAAGAGCAGGGGAAGCTAAAAAGACAAAATGTGAACAGCATCTCTGACTCTGTAGTTTAAACTAGCAGCTTGTCCACAGACACTTCTTACATGACCAGAATGTGGCAGAGATGCTCAAGCTTGTTCTAGTGCAGTTAAGCTGGGACATGTCAAGCAAGCTAATGCAGCCTGTGTTCACTTCTGTGCCTACAGTGTAGATGTGGCTTCAGATTAGTGACCCATTATTTGGCAAGTCAAAGGAATGTCTCCATAAAAGAGCATTTATCAGCTACATAATGTACATAGAGTATGCTTTTACTGTCTTGACCAAATGAAGTTAATTATATTCACAGTTATGTAGCACCCTGTTAATGTTTAACATCCCCATATGCTTACTAAGGTTCAACAAACTACCAGAGTTGCTACACGTGCATTTTAAACACCACAAATATTTATGGACTTGGTTTAAGAAGATGAAATCTAAGACAAGATAACATGCTCTATAACAAGCATCCTCTCTGACACTTGAACGGCAAGTACAGCGCACAACTCCAGAGAACATATTTAGTTGCACACAGTACATTAGCTACAAAAGCTGCAAATTGAGATGATTACTGATTTCCTGAGGGGCTTTACACCTCTCCTCCTCCAAGTCACTGACTCAGCCTCCAAACCTCTTTTGCTCCTTGTAATCTGTTTGGTACCAACACACTGCATTAGGTGACATTAATCGCCTTAGCCAGATGATCAGAGCTTTGGTACAATTCTGCACATTTGATAAGCTGCCTACAGGAAGAAATGAAGATTATAGCACAGGATACTATTAAACTGCAGCTCCTCCAGGTATGGCCAAGTTCACAAAGATTATGGATAAACGCATGAGTTCAAAGGAAAAAGCACAAGGAAAAAACTAACTTCTTTAAAAAAAAATCTGTAGTGACGGAATTGGTATGCATCATTTGATGGAAGAGCCTGGCTTTCACTGCAGAGCTCACTGCAACAGTATCAGGATGTAAGCCTTGCCTGGATATACATCCAAATAAGAATTAAGATATAAATAAAGCATCAGTTGCATCAAAATCTTCTGCTTACTCTTGGACTCATTCCCTAATCAGACATCAGTACTTCTTATAAAGGTTCTTTGAGTGCCACTCAGGAGTTCACTAAAATATTTTCATTTATACAGAATTTATTTTTATTGCCTCTGCTCAAAAATGTCTTTGACCACAGATTGATTCGCTCCTTTACACATACTTGAGGAAAAAAAGAAGTCTGGTTTCAAGTACCACAACTGTAGCAATGGCTACAATCTGACAAGATCAAGTCTTCAGATTCTTGCTCAAACTCTTCCCCTGACAATCTGAACTTAGCCTACACAGGCTACAAGAGAGCCTGAGGTCAAGACTTCACCTTTATCAAGTGCCTATCATTCAGCATCTGGCTGTGCAATACAAAGTGTCCATGGATGGTGGCAGGGATACATGAAGTTAAGTGGCAGTCATGCAGCAGAGCTGCTCCTTGCCCACCTCTGGGACTTCCTTCTGGTAGCCTTGCTCTCGAGAAAACAAAAGCTAATATGGAAAACAGAAGGTTCTTGTCAGTCTCAAACTTGCTTAGTCTTTATCAGTATCTTTAACAGATTAGGACAGAAAGGGCTTTTCACCCTGAAGAAGATGTCTACTGCCATCATACCACATTGCTTCCTCTCTAATGGGATGGGTAGAAGCAAGATAGGGCACAAATTATTACAGACCTAATTATCTATAGGTTACTTAAATTCATAAAGAAACAGTGGAAAGAAGCAGGGGGTAAGTATTTTTCAGCTAACAACATACTGCATTGTTTTATCAGTAAATACTTTAAGGTTCCTCTTGAACTTTGAGGAGGCTCATGAAAAAGTAGCACAGGGCACAGCAATGAGCAGTAACACAGATGGTTTCCAACGAGGATATCAGTGGCTTCCCACTGACTTCTGCAGATCAGGTCTCGATGGCTTTAAATATTTAGCTTGCATTTGCTTCTTTAGCCTGAATGCACTTTTACAAGCAAAATTCTTACCTGATATGTTTTGTCTGTTCAGAAGAGTTCTACTTGTATGATCTTAGGTGCAAGGAGCAGGGAGATGGACTTACAGGCCCTTTCAAACTTGAGATATTCTACAATTCCACACATCATTTCACTGGGAGGTTTGTTCAGGCTAACTTCATTTTTTTAAGAGATTTTAAGAAAGATGAAAGATCTTTCAGTTCAAATTTTTTCATCAGAAACACTTTATGGGCCAACCAGAGCAATTAACAAATTCTGTCATAATTTGGTGAAAAGTTTGACCAAAAAACCCACACAAAAGCCAACCACTACAAAAAAAACCAACAGTGATATTGTGAAGAGGTGGTATTTTAAAATCAATATCGAACATTTTATTTAGAAACTCATTTTGGTACCAAACTTTTTTCTACTCAAAAGTAGAAACAGGAAACCATCAATTTTAACCAAGCAAAGCAATACAACAGAACTTAAATTTTTAATGTACTTCAGCTGATTTAAAACAATCAATTCCTTTACCACACACTTTGTGCAATCTACAAGGCTGTCCCTCTGATTCCCAGAGTCCATCTAATATATCAAGATGGATGCAGTCACAAATACAATAGGAAGGACAAAATCAGCACAAGCATCCCTGTGTCACACCAGTCAACTACACTCCATAAGATCCTGTCAGCAGGAAGTGATAAACAGTTTTCCTAATTCTGTCCCTATGCATACCTACATTTATTACAGTCACAGATGTATGACAGCAACTGCTGGCAACTGTAAATAATAAATCTCACACAAGGCCCTTAAACTACAGCTGCATCACTGCAGATGCTTCAAAGAAGAGATTAGGTAATTTTTAAGAGATCAGTTTATATCCAGACCATCTTACAAGGCCATGAAGAAAGGCAGTCCCACAAGCTCTTCCACACCTGTGCAAGGCACAGTTTGAGACCTATTGTCAGCCATCTCCTGTGTTCTGCCACATGTGTTGGGTTTTCTGGGGATTTTTTTTGTGGGTCCCTTCCACAAAAACAAGGAGACTAGAGCATTTCTCTTTAAGGTTGATACTTTCCACACTCTCAATTTGATACAAAATACTCTGAAGACACTCTAACCCATGCTTTTAGTTTTTTTAATGTTCATTTGTGAAAAGAGTAAGGCAAGGAAGGAAGCTGTTTCAAGCATTGCCTTTTTCTGCTTCCATGCCATAACAGGCATAAACACAAAGACATTAATGTCTTTAACATGAAACATGAAATTGATATCCTACTTCCTTGAAATGCCTTGTTAATGCAACACAAAAGGCCCTTAAGAGTTTACCTTTACTGCAGTGAACATGATTTTACCCTGTTCTATCATAAAATACACTAGTACTTCAAAAAACTCAGTGACCTCATCTGCAGAAAAGGCAGATGAGAGAGCCCATAAAGCTGAGAGCTATGAATAACATTGTCAAAAGTGTATGCATTGGTTCCCAGCAAAAAAGCAAGATAAATTAACACACCACTAAAAGTAATGCTCGGAAAAGAAGGAACATTACAATTACATTGTGTTCAGGAGTTCTTAATTATGCAGTTGATTTTTCTCCTGACACATACGAGCCTCCAGATTTCAAGCACGTGTCACCCAAACAAGGATTAGGCCTAAGTTGCACCCATGATGCCCTGAGATATCTTGGATAATCTAACTTTCTTTTATAAAAGTGAAGAAAAACACTCATCATGTTGACTCAAAATGGGCTTTGCACTGGATGCTTTACATTTCGCAATTTCTCTGAACTTCCTTCCCCGGCTGACAACATTCATAGGACTGGCTGTGGTGCAGTACTTACGTTTTTGGAGTCAGCACTGAGTGAACTGATGGTATAATTTAATGTTCTGAGAAAGCACCAAAGGAATTAATCCAATTCATCCAACTACATACAAGTGTCTTCAATGGAGACATCTCTATCTGCACTAATCACACCACACTCCTTTTATAGTCAGAGAGAAACAGGCATTTCTGGAGTGCAATTCATCTGGCTTTAGACATGTACTTTTAAGGTTGTAGTTCATCTCCTCTCAAAACTGCTGCTTTCTTTCAATCAAGGTAAAGGGAGCTGAACATAAGTGGTTCACATGAAAATGTCATAAAATTTCACAGGATGAAGCCCTTCTTTTACATTACAGCAGGTCTAAATACCTTTAAATTCATCAAGTGCACAGGCTTTTGTTCTCCTGTTTTCTGGTAAGGTCGACTGCCTGCTTCCCTCCTGACATGCTGAACTGACTGGCACACCTTCCCTTCTTCTAAAATCCTCACTTCTTGACTCTGCTCCCAACTCTTGCTAATATGGTAGTCCCACCCCTTTTGAACAGGCAACCAGAAGCATTACCAAACCTCTACTGGTTTCTGTAAGAAAAATCTCAGCTTCATCATCCTTTGTCACTGCATTTGCAGTCTCACTTGTCCATACCTAAGTTTTTTCCTGAGCAGACAGTCCCCTTCAAACTGCTTCCCTCATCCAAATTTATCAGACTGGTTAAAGTCTGGTTTTTTAATTTTAAAGAGTTTAACATCCTATTTCACCTATCATCAGGAGTCTCATTTCATCTTACAATAAACACCAAAAAAAAAAAAATCTTCCTTTTAGTTTTCAGTCTCACTGGTGTGCCAGACACACACTTGACTTTCTGAGCAACATATATTACCTCTAAATTTCAGGTTATCCAGAGAAGGGTATTTTTCATGCCCAGCAGGGCTCTAAGTCAAAATACATGTGCACTTCTACATGCTCACAAGACATGGGGCAGTTTTTTAAATTTAATGGTTACCAAAGCAGTTCCTTCTGCATCACTCTAGATAGATTAGATATGCCTTCTTAATGTAAAGCTCTCTTTGTAGTTATAAAGGCCCTGAATCAGACAGTCTTCTGAACAGGAAAAACACAAATTATTTTAGTATCTTTTTACCATTAAAAAAAAAAGGAAAAAAAAAGGTTTTGCTAATTATATGGGGTGTTCTTTTTTAACATATGTTTCACTAGAGAATTTCTCACTTGCATTTCATATTTCAATAACTCATTTGCCTTTCACAGTTGCCACTGAAATGATCTTCAGAGGACAAGGGCTAGGAAATAATCTCTTTATAAGTTGGATTCGAGGTATTAAGCAGTGTAACATAAACACAATGTTCCAGGGAATACAGGGTTAAGTTTCAAGTCAGCATCTTCTTCCTCTTTGATATCCTTCCCTGCATGTTTCTGTCTTGATTGCCCTTCCCCCAGTCGGCTTTATGGGGCAAAGATTAAATACAGAAAATCTAGTTTGGAAAACAAATTATTTGAAAAGTGATGAGTTGGCATAAACACCGTGTTGAATGAAAGACTATTTTGCATTTTAAACTATAATGGTCACTAGTGGTAGAAGCTATATGTTTTTAAAATGAAGCCAATATATGAAATTAATTTTGAGCTTCCCTCACCCCAAGCTGATTAAGGCACATAAATTCATTTCCATGCTAATCAGCCTGAGCAGTTCTCATGCAACACAGAAACCATTCTTTTTCTAACGACAGAGCAAAAAAATTTCAGTCTGCAAAACATACAGATTAGTCCTTTTATAACCTTGAGGACATGCACACAGAGCCAGCAGCCATGTATTTCACACAGCAGAGCTGTTTACAAAATTTTGCAACACATGATGAAATTAAGTGATGATTGACACTATGCCAATTAATAAGCACATCAGCTCATTTAGTGAGCCTCTGCCTGTGGTGAAGCCAAAAGATTAAGTGGAAGAGCCAGGGTGAGCACCCACTTCTAGAAACAAAGCAGCAATACTGAGAGCATCAGTCACACCACATACATGGCCATCAAGGAATCATAGAATCATTGAAGTTGGAAAAGACATCCAAGATCATCAAGTCCAACCATTAGCCCAACACTGCCAAGTCCACCACTAAACCACTAAACCACGTCTCAAAGTGCCACATCTACACATCTTCTAAATACCTCCAGGGATGGTAACTCAACCACTTCCCTGGGCAGCCTCTTCCAATGCCTGACCACAGTTTCAGTGATTTTTTTTTTTTTTCCTAATGTCGAATCTAAACTTCCTTGTGCAACTCAAGGCGACTTTCTCATGTCCTCTCGCCACCTGTGAGAAGAGAATGAGCTGCATCTCCTGGTAACCTCCTCTCAGAAGCCTGATGGGTGCTGTGCTCCTCCACTCAACTACAGCTCAGAAATACAAAATAAAGCAGCTTTGGACACCATCACTGTTGTAAACTACTGCTGCTTTCAGGATCAAATATATAAGAAACAAACTACAAACACTGACATGGAAGGAAGATGAAGGGATATGCAGCCAGTAGATTTGAGTGAGCTTGCTATTTCAGTAGCTCTACAAACACTGACAAATTTTTTTCTTCCTTCTGAATTCTAGTAACTCTGCATGATTTTTCTCCCTCTCTGTGAAATGCTTCCTGGAATTTACTATAAAAATGCATATAAATGATCAACTTTCAACTACATGTTATAGTTCAAAAGCCTAGCATCTCTGAATTATATGCTCTTGGAACAAACAAGACAGACACAATCTGGAGCAGGGCATTTACACACACAAAAAGAAAAATAGACCACTTTTATATAGGAACATCATTGACCACTGAAAGTCTGACTAGGATTGGCTCACTCTTGGTCAACTATTAAATCTGTGCTGTGTGCAAACACAGGTTAGGCATTAACGAACAGTAGAACATTCATACCATTCTCACTACTCCCAAACACAACCTGAAAGAAAGGAACTTGACATTAACCTCTAACCTCAGACTAAATACAAAGAACACTGTTTTAAAATGTTATTCCTTTACTTTTCTTCCTTCCCCTCCTCACTCTTTTCTTAGCAAGGTCATTTATTTACTAAGCCTATGGTTAAATCACAGCATTAAAATACAGCATCCAGGGCAAAGAGGTGATTTTTGTAGTCTTCATCCACAACCTATACTCTAAGTTCTTATTACCAAATTTACAACCACTAACACAGCCACATTCTAGGGCAATCTGTTAGCCTCAAACACATTGTTCAATATACACACAGATCTTGTTTAGGACACCGAAGTGTCCTGTGGTTTGTAAAAACAACACTGATACGCAGCAGCTGTTTCTGTAAGAGCAAAACAGAAGAACAGATGGCAGAGTGAACACAACGCATATTGGTCCCTGCACCCATGACTGCCAAGCACCTTCCAGGGATGAGGACTCTGCTGCAGAGAAGAGCACGTGACACCCAAGCCATGCATCACAGGCTGTCCCAGGAGGCAGGAGCACACCCCTTGCTGCAATGGTGGGGGCAACTGCTGGGCAAGAGCAGGCCAACCTATTCCAGTCTCAGCTCTGCCATACTGCCTGAGCAGGCTGTCCTCAGAAGCTTCTGCAGGCATTTTGGTACAGTCAGGGAATACTTCAACAGCTCAGGATGAACGCACAGAGTCCAGTGTCAATACCTGCTCCTTAGAGCTCTTATTAACAGTGTATACATACACAGCCTGAAATGCTTAACATACAAGGAAAGGCCTCACAAAACTCAATTCCTCTTCCCAAACTTGTGTTGACTTCGGAATTATGTGTCTTGAAATCTCCAAGCTGGCTACCTTGCAGTTACTGAAAGGGATCTTCAAGAGTTTCAACAAAAAATTAATGAAAGAAATTGCAGCTTTGATTTCCTGAATGTGTCTCAACTGCTCTTCTTTCACACATATGACTTTTAGTTCCTTATCCATATTGCTAACCACAGGATCACCCATACCAGTACAGACAGAGCTTAACACGACTGTGCTCCATGGAGTACAAACAGTTTAAAAAAGCACAAATGTTTTGCTTAATATAAGAAACTAGGCCAACAATTTTGCTTCCTGAGTTAGGCTAAGAATACAGAACTAGGAGCCAGGTCTTCAGATTGTCAAACATTTTCATCTTTACAGAAAGAACACCAAATGCTGCAGTTTGGTAACATACATGTCAACCTATCACAGGACAGGCTTAATTAGTACTAAGCTGCCAAGAGGAATCATGCCTTCCACCACTATTTTTACTTAAGGGAATAAAGATAGACACAGGAATAATCATACACAAGGATCTTTGAAAGAGCATAGAGAAAATAGGTGCATTTATGTCAACTTTCTCCTGAAAGCTGGCAGAAGGACATTGCCTGAAGGATCTTCTTCCCTGGACAGAAAACCAGCTTTGAAACATTTCAGCAGGCATTATAATGAGCCATTTCCTATTAACTTGTGGTCTTTTAAGGTGAACTGTTGGGCAACGGATAGGCAGTGTGAAGTTGCAGCACATTACTGGGTCCAGAGGAGAGCACATTTCTTCCATATACACTTCTTTACCATATCAGCCTTAGAAGAGAGTTGTTCTCCCACTGCTACAATGATTTTTAAGCACTGGGCTTCTTCAGACCATTAGTGCCACAGCAATACTGAATTTGACCAGATCCAAGCCACAAGCATCAATAACGTCTAAAGTATCAGAGCTACCTTATTACTTATTGCTAATGTAACATCTAGGTCACCCATAGTCTCAGCTACAAATCGAAGAGCTAAATAAGCCAGACCACATGAAAGATCTCCTTTAAAAGATACCATAAAACTTGAGACAAAAAAGGAATTGCTTGAAGTTGAACTGTACTCACTGATGCTCTTCATGACTTAAGCAAGATTAAAAGCAAAAAACCTGGGAGAAAAAATGAGTTGCCCATGCTGAAAAACTGATGGGCTCGAAAGGAAACAGAAAAGCAGCTTTTGTGAGTTAGATAGGATACTCTCCATATGTACCAGAGCATATCAGTACAGCTAAGCTGATGCTTTCTTTTTTAAATCCAGCCATGAAAAGCAGGTCAGCTTACAGTAACTTCTGTCTAGAGAACAGCTTTAAGCCTATGCATGCACACATGACTTAATAATATGGCTTTTGTAGCAGCATGCAGTCAACGGTCAATTTACACAGTACATTTTGTTTTATCGTCTAGTTTAAAGCTAAGATTTGGAAGCCAAAGTTCACTAAAATCTCTTCAGGATATATCAGAAGTTGATAAGGTTTTATGCTTCACATACTGGCAAAATTCAGGTAACAGCAATTAATTTTCAAATACAACACACTGAAAAATCCTACAGCCAAACAGCTATGGAGGTAAAAAAAGAGCCTCATGTTCAAATATGACCTGGCAACTGGAAAGCAAGATCTCAAGATACACTGCAGAAGTGGAACACAGATGTGACAATGGGAAAAGTGCTCAAATTCAACAGACCCAGCAGACATATAATGAATGCCTTCTACAAGCTGGTCTACACTGCAGGATAGAAGGCATGTGCATAATACCTTTAAACAAGCTGTGCCTGAGAGCCTGGAGGGAAGAGGGGATGGATGGGGGCAATACACAAGGGGCTGATCTCAAGTCTCCTAAAATCAGATGTGCCAATGTATTGGTAATGACAGCTGTATATGAAAATCCACTGTAAGAGTTTGCTTGGCACAGCCAAAGAGGCTTTGATGTCTTGCTGGGCTACTGGCACACACCTTCAGGGCACTAACCTTTTCTTAAACTAGGATTTTTTAAGTGATTACATTTTGTACACATCTATACAACTTTCTATACCCCATTTCTCCAAACAGGGTCAGAGTAGCCTTGCCAGGAGTTTGCTGGCAGTGATGTTCAAGGTATAATCAAAACCACAAAACTCCAGGAGGTCACAGCTACTCTAATCTAACATGAAAGTGTTCAAAACACTCATTTTATGAAGATGGAGAGAGATTATATGAGCAACTCTCCCATGAGCATAATGGAAAACCATCAAGATCACAAACTACTAATTACCTTTAAACTCATACTTGACTGTGACTTAAAAATCAAAGTTAACAATTTGGATTAAAAAAACCTGTAAAAACAAATTGAATGCCAAAAAAAGTAAATTCCTAAATTTTCTGAATGTAAAAATAAAACAAATAATTTACATAGAACAGAAAATCTGCTTATTCTGTACATGCACTTGGGCATAATAATACTGTAGATGCCCTGCCATTTAATTTCTAGGTGTACAGATTTTATTCATGTTCACCTTGTTCAGTAAAAATAACACCCCAAACATAACAAACCAATATGTTGGTGCAGGGCAGAGCAATTAGCCTGAGGACCCAACAATTTAAACATATTAGAGACATAACTAATACATCATACCTCATCTAGGATAAAGTTCACAGGGTAAGAACAAACATTCAGTGTCAAAGTGGCAAT
This sequence comes from Ammospiza nelsoni, assembly GCF_027579445.1. Classification (NCBI taxonomy): domain Eukaryota; kingdom Metazoa; phylum Chordata; class Aves; order Passeriformes; family Passerellidae; genus Ammospiza; species Ammospiza nelsoni. Next base: position 49,311,509 of record NC_080634.1, read on the forward strand.
GGTCAGCAGTACCATGAGGTTCCATCCTGCTCAACTTCATCAGTAACACAGATGCTGACAAAAGGGATACCCTCAACAGATCTGAAGATGGTGCTGAACTAGGGAGACTGGATTACAAGGAATCAAAGGACTTTTACTGAAAGGAACATTCAGAAAATCAGGGACTGAGCTAATGAGCCTCACAGATTTCAGACAGAGAAGGACTAAGCTCCATATCTTGGAAAATAATAACTCCATGTACTAATGCAGGCTTGAAAATGGTCAGCCTATGACCTGGTTATGGTGGGTATTGGGCTCTGCGTGAGCCAGAAAAACAACTTTAGTGTGATCAAGGCCCACCATGCACTAGAAGTGAACCAGGACACAAGTGTGATAAGGACAGACACAAGTAATTATCAGTCTTCTCAGCACTGGTGAGGTAAAATCTGTAGGACAGTGAAGAGTCCAGCAGAAAATGACAATGATGGTCTGAGGTCTAAATACATAACATGTAAGAGGAGGTCATGTCACCTGGGCTAGTGCTTCTGTTCAACAACAACATTGTACTAATGTATAATCCAGAGTTACCTCAAGAGTTTCCTGTCACATCAATCAATGAAACATGGGCCAATGCCACCAATTGAAAAGAGCTAGACCTACACCTGAAATCTCAGTTTGGTGACAATAGAGGCTCTTCCCTATGAAAAACTAGAACAGTTCCTGAAGATGGCTCCCATGTGATTCTGTCACACAGTGAGGCCTGGGTTCCAAACAGGCTGCCTTAACACACATGTACTTTGTGCGCTGAAGGTCTCCAGTGAGACACACCATAACTGGGCACTGCAGTAGAGAAGTGACCTCATCTCCTTCCCCTGCATGTAGTCATCACCCCATGCTATTGGAGCATCTTCCCAGGGTAAAGAGTCTTCTTCTTCAAGCCGTGCCCTTTCCTCATCCATCAGAACCATCACATCACTCCCTTTCTCTTGCCTGAATAACCTACTGGTATTGAAGTAATGTAAATATCTTTGTGCATAAGTTCTTTAACTTGAAATTTCTGTGTGTTTAGCAGTGCATGCAATAGACTTGGCAACTTTTAAGCTAAGAGCTCTTTGGGTAGACACTACAACATTTCTTGGTTGTTTTTATGCCATAGACTTTTCAGTTTAAAAAAACCCAAAGCATCTGGCATAAAAGCCAATCATCAGAAGAAATAAACATATCTCTTGAGAAAGCTAGACAGCTGGTGTAGACTCAACAGAAACTGCTCTGGTCCAGCAAGAAGTTCCACATGGTAAAGATTATTTCCAAGATGGTCAGCTCTCAAGCACTGACATTTTCAGCACTCGTCACATTACTGTTTCCAAACTGAGCAAAAATTAACATCTTTAACTCATAAGTTCATGATGTCTGATCATAACCTACTTCTCAAAGAAAGACCTTGTAGTAACAGACATTTCTAGTTTCTTGCCCTTATCTTTGCTAGATAAAGGAAAATGAGAACTAGATCTAATTCTTGCAATTTAAGAAAAATTAGCATGAATAAGTAGGAGAAGTGAAAACTGTTAGCCTTATTTTTCTACAAAACTTAAGCATATATATATTTGAGTTGTAATCTTCCTAAATGCAATGTCTCATATGTTTACAAGTAAGGCTGACCAAAATACCAAGGGTTCAAGAAGAACAAAACCTTTTTAAATTACATTGGGCCATAATTATAATAGTCAATGCTAAGTTCTACAATAAGATTTCCCAGTCTTTTATATCTCAGACACAATTTTATAAATTTCTATCCCTTCCTGTGCTTCACTACTTATCTGTGACATTTAAAAACAGCATTGAGACATTAGAAGAGGCACAGATGCATTTTAAGTGGCTCTTTACTCAATTTAGTAGCTGACAGTAATCACTACAAACCCAGTCAAAAAACTAATCCTTCATGGAATTTAATGAGGCTTGAAAAACGTCCAGACGATTAGCCAGTCCTCTGTAGAACTGGGTTTTCCCAGTAAGTTCATGTGAAAAAGTTTCCAAGGGAAGTCACATCCCCATGTCATGCACAAATTATGAATATTCAACATTACCAACTGTCTTAGCATTATTATTCCCAGTAGATTGTGCAGCAGGAGATAAAGAAATCAACTCAGTTGTGCATGCTAATCAATGAATGAAGCAAACCACCACAAGAGCAACTGAGAGTCCTTTACCTATCTGTAGCATTCATGCAGTTGCTAAAGACTAAAGGAATTGAAAATTCAAAAAGAGGGGGGAGAAGAGGGACCCTTTCACGATGTGGTCCAAAACTGGAATAACTGCTAGTACAAACAGGGTTTGTACTCGCTTTCAAATACATGCGGGTCAGAAGTAACAGCACAGCTCAAAGCAGTGGCAGTCATACTGTTTACTCTCCTTGTGACATAAAAGCCTTTTCCTCTGTGAACAGCTCTTAATGCAGAAATATCTGAACGTATGCTAATGCCCAACAGAGCAATAACTTCCTCTGATTGATTCAACAGTACTCAAAGTACCACGAAAAAAGATCAAACCAAGTATTATACAAACAACCCATGTCTTCAATATGGTATGTGTCAGCATGAAAGCTGAAAGGAGCTGAACAAGCCAGCTACTAATGTCTTGCATGGTTCTGAAAGTGGCAGTGTTCTTAAGTGCTTGGAGATAAAAGTGTTTTTCTCAACTTGTGACATCAATTTATAGAGCTCTGTAATATAATGAAAGCTCTTTGATTTAACTTGATTTACGAAGCAAAAGCACTTCTAGTGTCTTCGGAAAAAGCATAGGAGTTTACAATAAACACAAGATAATTGACTAATTTTGCAGCCAGTTACTCTCCTGAAATCATAATTAGAGAAAACAAACATGACCTCCCACTTCTCGTTTTATGCTACTTAAAATTCCTTCTTCTTTCTTCCATTTCACTGACTCACCTTTCTTTCAACATCCTTTCTCTGGAGAGATTCCAGTGACAAACTTCTCTGGCATTACTTTAGGGAAGACATTTTCCACTTTCCACCACTAGTTCTAACACTATGTTTCTCTACTCAGCTGCTGCAGTGTTCACAGAAGAACACTAAGACACACAAACCCGAACCAATGGTGTTTGACTCTTTCAAGTGTGCCAGAAGTAGTACAAAATCTGGCTGAAATGTGTTATGTTCTACCCTCCCAGGGTTCAGCACAATCTCTCTTTTTTTTTCCTTCCCTGATGCATACGCTCTAATTGGAAGTTATTTAAGTGCTAGGAAAACAAAACTCTGGTTATATTTAACTGACCATGTCCCAGATGAACAAAACACAAAAGGATAAATTAATTGTTTCTTTGGGTGCAGAGAGATGACTAAATCTACTTCAGGGGACAGGCATAAAGCTAGAGGAGAGGAAGACGTTTTTCTCTCTGGATAACTGATATACATAACAATGGGAATAGGATTTAGAAATCAAGATCCACTGTTCTGTCTTCTTCAAGTGGCACAATGGGAGATGAACAGCATACCTTACCTAAACCTGATTTCAGGCAGGCAGGAGAAGGGGAGAAGAGCTGTAGTTTTTAAATCTCACAGTCTGAAGAGGACACTTAGCTTAAGCCTGCTTCATGTGGTGCCTTCAGTATGCACAGCAAAGCCATTCCTTAAAAGCATTTACACATGTGGAGGCCTATTTCACGCATCTCAGACAAATTCAGGAGTAACAGCTACTCATTAATCTCAGTCCTGGTCTCACCTTGGAGAGGACCAACTAGAAGCCATATGTTTACAGGCCTTCAGCACTTCAGTTGTTATGCAGGCTTTGGAATGAATCATATTTCTGGATCTAGAAATCTCTGCTCTTTATAAGGAAATTGCTCACCTAAGTCCATAAAGGCAATTTTATAAATCCACAAAATAGAAATTAAAAAACTCTCCATTATGCAAATGTATAAATCCACTGTGTGTCCTACTCTTTAGTGACAGCCCCTTTCTCTCAATCAGATAAAATGAACCAGAAGTAAAAAAAGAAAGAAAAACCAAAACCCCTAACCAACAAACAAAAAAAGAGAAAGGGAGGCAGGGAAGAACAAAATTGTGAAAATCCTTCCAAACAAGGACCTTCTGTCTGAAAAAGTCAGCTAAAAGCTGATGTACTGAAACCATATTCATTGGAGAGGAAGAGGGGGAAGAAAAGCAGTCAAAGTATGATTATACTTAACTTCTTCAAATGGAAGAACTTGGTGGCATCCAATGAAATTACCAGGGAGACTTAAAAGGAAAATACTTCCTCTACACTGTACATAACATTCTCTGTCCAGGGTGAGATTATAGACTAATCTCTAATTGAGATTAGAGTTTAAACACATTCAGAGAAAGAGATTTAAAATTTATGAATGAAAAAAGATCACTGAAGGATTGTGAAAACAAGATGCAGATCCAGCTGCTGGCAACAGAGGTTTCATTCACTAATTATACACACATTCCCAAGGCAGACACTACTAGTCACTGTTTAAAACCAAGAACTGGATTAAATTGGGTCTGGTCCAACACTGACATTCACATAGGAAAGCAGGCTTAAGATCATTAGCTGACAACTACAGCAAATGTAAGTTTCTATATGGATTTATCACTAGTTAAAGAACAGCTGTAGTGCAGTGTCATCCACTGAGTTTGGAGTTAGCCTATTAAAAACCTCTTGGAAGAGAAGAGCTCACCTTCTACTTCTAGAACTGCAATGAACTGGATAGCAATTTGTGCAGTGAATTGTAGAACTGCAGTGGACTGGACAGCAGTTTGTGAGTGAAACATAATGCACTGTCATGACCCCTTACCACTTTGAACTGAAATCCCAACAGTGATACACCTACTTTTCTACATGTTTTTCTCCTAGGCAAAAAGAAATCAGTTACCACTGACAGCATATAGCAACTTGAAAAAAATACAGAATAACTTATAAGGAATTTTGAAAAGTTGCAGTATTTTTGAACATGTTGTCTTCTTGTACTCTCATCGTCTATGTCTTCCTCAGAAAAGGGGAGTTCACAATAGAAAAAACCCAGTCTTTTCACAAAATTTCTAAATTCATATGCTTGATCTATCATCCCCTTACCTCATATTTTGCCTCTTCCATATCTGGCAGAGAGTAGGTCAGTTATGAAACTTCTGTGTTGCAGGGGCCCTTTTGCTACTGCTCTGTTCTAGGCTTAAGCAACTCCTCAGTTGTAAAGTAGACACTTGAAGGCTGTAGCAACTTTTAAGAATCCGATCTTATGACAGTATAATATAGATGTTAACAAAAATATCCCAAGACAACTAATTCTAATTGAATAATCAGCTACAAAGAAAATGAAAATATCTAATTCCATTTCACTGCATGTATACCACAGGCACTGCTTTAATTCAACAGTGAGAGACAAGGTGGTCATGCAACAGCAATGGAACATTTTAAAAAGAATACTCAGCCTTTAACAGACTTTTGCCATTAGTACTAAGGAAACCCTCTTGAGAAATGAAAAACATAAGAGAAAAATAATAAAGCACAGCTATCACTACTCCTGAAACTTCAGACAGCTAACAAGGAGCATTAAATTCTTCTTCCACGTTCTTAGATATTTACTGGTACTTTTGATCCTTTGCTTCTTGGGTGGCAATTGTTTTAAATACCTATTTGAGCTAAGACACTTCCAGAAGGCAAAGTAAACAGGAAACACAAAGGGACAGAGAGCAAAATCCCAAGGAGCTCTCACAGGAGAAGATAACAAAGATCTAATTACACCAAGATTTTCCCCTGCAAGGACTCAGGCAGACATCATGTACATGCAAAACGAGACCAAGTATTTCTCCTTAACCATTCTTGAGTTATCCTTTAACATAAAAGCAATCTTAAAATCAGCAAAAACATTAAAACAGTATTTTACCAATTATCCCAGATAATATCTTTATTCTTCCTTGAAGTGAATTCTAACAGCAAATACACTGTGTAGCTCAAATGCGTGGTTTCACCTGATCAGATGAGGAGTAAGAGTCACCACTCACAGAGAGAAGAATGAGAGGGCAGCAGTTTTGGTACAAGGCAGAGGATACTCATGACATGTGGCCTGCAAGTGTCTCATTATAAACTGTTCTGGAAGTATTCTATAAAAAAATGTTGGGCACCACTACAGAACTGAAAGATTTCGAGGTGAGTGTAGCTACATTGGTTTGAATGGTCATTGCTCCATCTGAATAGATGTCAAAGGGCTCTTCAATCTACACCTGGTACAACAAAATTTACATCAGAAAAACTAGATTTTCCTGCTACATAAAATTTCCTATTTGTGTCCCTTGCTACAGTTTTGCTTAACAGAAGTTCCTCAGCTTTATTACCTTTTCTATTTCTAAAAAAGAATACATGGTGGAAACAACCAATTACTCCACTGCAGGATATTTTTTCTTCTGCTATGCATATTTGTTAAAAGAGAAAAGAACCTGTGAGAAGCTTTGCTTTCAACACAGCACTGTGGAAAGCAGACAAAAAGCTTACTGCTTCCTGATTACTGGAAACAAATACTCTTCTCAGTGCACCAAAATCCCAAGGAAGCTTCCAGCTGTGCAATAAGGAAGCTTGATGAGTTCTGGAAGAAATCTACCAACTAACAGCACATTTCATCAAGTACAACATAAAATGTCGAGGATCAGTTTTGTCGAGGATCATTTTTCTCCTGTTCTGGAAAGAGAACTACAAAGTTTACTTAAACCAAGTTGTTAGCACAAAAGACAACTTTTTAAAAGGGCAATACATCTAACGCCACAGCAAGCCTGGAAAGCGCCTCAGCACATGCATGTTCCAGTTATGTTTGCTGTCTGCTGAAATCTCATCCTATTCCCATTAAAACTCCTGACTTTTAAAACAAAGAAATTGATAGAAATCAAAGTTTCTTGAAAGTCTGAGTAAAGGAAACCACACTAGTCACAAAGGAATTAAAATATGGAGAAGTCAGTTTGATCCACAGAATTGAATGATCACAAAAGAAAGTGATTATTTCCATTGTAATGTTTACACCAGACATTGGCTGGATTCCTGCTCACATTTCTTTAATTATGCCTGTATAAACAGAACAATTACACATCCAATCCAATATCATCTACAGTTTAGGGAAGAGATGTCTGTAAAAAAAATATTTCTCATTAATGAAACAGCATTTTAGAAAGGGTCACTGAAAGAATGAGAAGTCATCTCCAGCAAGCAGCTGAACCTCACAGAGCTGTAGGGTTCGGTGAGAATGACCTAAGCTGCAAGCACGTTAATACACACTCAGCTTCCTTCTCAGCATCCTGTCAATACCACCAGGGGATGGTCTTATTTCATTTACATATGCCATAAAAAAATCTTTCCTGGAGAAGAATATTACATTACCGTATGCAGATTTTCAACCAGGAAACTGAACTTGAGGACAGCACTCATGAGACTCAGCTCTCTTAAAAAGAAAATCCCCACAATGTATCTTGTAGGGAAAGAAAAAGGAATAAAGCAGACAGTAAGTCAGCACACATTTCATTTGCACTTTTATTTTACTCTTTCTGATCATAAAGACAGTAAATTTCTCTACCAAAAAGGAAAAAAAATATACAGAAGTGCAGCAGTGCCATCTTTTCATTCTGGTACATGAAGGAATAAATTAACACCAGCATTCCTCACTGCACCAACATCCTGTCAGACAGCTGCCCTGCCAGGAGCCTCCACTCTCAATGTCTGAAAAGCTAAGCCTGATATCCTGGCCAGTTGAGCCCTTGGGCCCCTCCTAGAAGATCCTGTTCATTATGCCAAGGTCTGTTAAAGTTATGTATAGGGTTTTCTCAATATATGTCTACTCAGCTAAGACTAACAGTCCCCCAATTCTTTAGTTTGTCAGGACTCCAAATGAAACAAATGAAAATCAATGGAAAGATACCAAGTGTCCCTTCAGCAATGGATTTAACACCACTGAATTACTGAACAGAATGCCACAAGGAAATACAGGCTTTCCACTTCCCAATGCACAGCACCATTGGATGCCCATCCTGCCTGTCTGGACACAGAACAAATCTCCCATATGCTCCTACTGGCTTGACACTACCGCCTACAACAGAGATTTATGCAGCTGGTGTCCAGGAGTTCATTATCCCCACAGACGGAGCAGCAGGCTTTCAGACTACAAGAAACCTGTACCCCAGGGCTGAAGTGGATGTGAGAAAATGAGTAGTTCAGAAGAGTACAGCATGATATGAAAAGAAAGGCAAAGGGAAAGGCCAAAGAAGGTGAGAAAGTAGGCACTGGAACCCTCTAAGATACATGTACCCAAAAACAGGAACTGAAATATCTACAGCTTCCACTGTTCAGTAAAAACCCAAGGACAAGCTGAGAGGCCTTTGTGAGAAGGAAAAGAAGGGAAAACTGGGATAGGGGGAGAAAAGGAACGAACTACAAAAAGGTCATGACATGAGACGTTGCAGGATTTAAACACAGACTGAAACTATTTCCTGTTTTAAAACTGAGAGAAAGTATTGATTAGCATCAAGGAGATTGATTTAGGATAACATAAATCACGCTTTTCAAGGGTTGAAATGTCAAGAATGTCTTAGCTTTTAGAAAAGGATGAGGTTTTGGTTTTTTGGTGTTTCCTCAGTAAAAGCTAAATAACAGACTAATGGAGTAGTACAAAACAGTTCTGAGGGGTTTTTTTTCCCCCTTAGGAGCAAAATGAGATCTTGGTGGCAAACACAGTTTGAGACTTTTGGATCACAGCACAAAGATAGTTTTCAGTGAAATGGCAAAAAACCCACAAACCTAAACAAACATCTTTTCCATGCAAGAAGTGCTCTATTTGTTACATTTGGTCTTTTTCTTTGATTTAGGTGCATTGGTATGTGAAAAATAAGAAAGAATTAAATACAAATAGCTTTGCATTGAAATTTTTTTAACACTTGTTTTCATCACTGAGTTCATATGGTTGTTTGCTTTCCGTCCCATTCCTTAGGAGTTTTTTAAAAGAGTGTGGTGCCTATTGCCTACCTTGCACCTCTGCCAGTCCTCTCCATGAAACAATGCTAGTGCCCATTTATTCCAGCATAAATAATTTCCTCTGACTTAAGTGCACTGTACTTGTAAAGACTTTCCTCAATCAAAAGTTACCACCACACATTTAACAACTGCATCCTTTTAGCCCAATGCATTTGCCACATCACCTCACATATACACAGGGAGAGATGGGTTTTGTCAATTATGACTATCCCTCATCAACTTAAGAATAATTTGATCACTGTCTGTTAATAAAGTTACAGGAACAAAAAACTGAAAAGGCCCAAAGTAGTCAGAGGTTTGAGCAATAGCTAGTGATGCAACACAATGAAACAAAACTATACTTCCATATTCTAGCATGGTCTCCAGTCTGATATACAACAGCAGTTAACTCTCCTCAGACAAGTCCTCCTTCTGTTATTTACTCTGTGTAAAACACTGGCCTTGAGGCAAATTACCCCAATGTGTTCACAGTCCTCCTTGCAGCTGCCTAAAGTGGCTTCTGTTCACTGCAGCTCACAGCAAGACACAAGCCACTTTCATCATCATTAAAACTCCCTGGGCTCATGTAAGTTCTTTTAGAACAAAACGATTATAGGTACTGGACATCTAAAAAGGGCAAGTTTCCAATTCCTTAAATACTTTGGTTCCAGTCTTCACACCTACACTTTCCATACTAGAAAGCAACAAGTTCTGGTAAAGCAATGCTTGTTCCTTGCAAGATTAAACTAATGGTTCTTACTTAACAAAAAAAAAAAAACAAACCAAACTTAAAAAAAAACCCAACCAACAAAAACTGCACCAAAAACCAAAACAAAAACTCCCCAAAAACCAACAAACAAAAAACCCCAACAATTTACAAAAAAACTCCCCAAAAAACCCACAAACCAAAACCAAACCAGTAAACTAAAAAAACCAAAATAAAACACAAAAAACCCCAACCAAAACCAGACTGCAAACCAAAAAAAGGCCAAACAAAAAAACTCACACAACAAAACAGCAACATTCAATAAACAACCAATTAAAACTAAAAGCCCCACAGTCCCTGCTTCCACCACTGAAGTATCCTCCCTACATTTTTATAAGAATTATTTACAACTCATAAAAGACCTTCTCTTTGTTCCACAGTTCTCATACAGATATTTTTCACACATACGAATATATTTGGATCTCTAAATATTTCAACCAAGCCTTCTCTTCTTTGGGCTAAAGGACTTTTGTTGAAAACAAAAAAATTAAATCTCTGGTATTTTTATAGTTAGGCAAATTTCAAAGTGATGCAAGTGTCCTGAAGCAAGTAATCTTCCAGCAGTATGTCCAGCTTTCCTTTTAACACAAATAAAACTGGGAATCAAAAGCCTGCTCAACTAAAACACTTCCTGGTTCAAAGCCTGATGTTTCATCGGGCCCAATGTCCTTGGACTGTGGCACAAGAAATAATTTTTTTCCCCCCTGCTTTGCTGCAATTATTCTGTTTTAATTTCTTTTATTGACTTGGCTGCTCCACAGCTTTTGATCTCCACCTTTGTGCAAGGCTTGGAAGCACCAGTTATACGAACAGCTCCCCAGTGGTCTGAAACGTATCTCCCGATTTGCAGCACTTGTGCCCAGTGGCATAAGCCCTTACCAGCAGCATTTAACCCCTCACTACCAACTTGGAAGAGCCATCAGATCGCATCCACCTGCAGCTCCAGGGCCTTTCATCAGAGTCTTTCAAGAAGCATGTTGCATGGACACTCAGTCCAATCCTACACTATCCCAAAACAACAAAGAGCAGTGTAGAATCATCTGGTGAAGCCACACCTATGTTAAGACCCACCAAAGCTTTACTGGAACAAGAAGTGGTGAAAATTTGGTTGGGGTCCCCACCATTGCCTGCATAGACACTCCTCCCTCCAAATCCCACCTGTTACACATGATATGAAGAATTTAATTAAACTGGAAAGTGGTGGTAAACATATTCTAGAAGAGCCATTTGTGGTTCTATGCTATAAAACTATGTCCGGGGCTGGGTCCGTGGGGTCCCAGCTAAGCTTCCTTCTACCTCCAATAAGACAATTCATATGACCAAAATATTTACACTGATCTCTAATGCCTTCCTAGCTCAGAAGCATATTATCTTTTAACCAGTTACAGACCTGTCTTGATCATGGTTGACTATCTCAATCTATGACAATATAAAGCAAAAGAGAAACATGCGCTTTTTAAAACAAAACAAACAAAAGCCACGCAAAAACTTATTACCAAAGCCGGTAAATTTTTTGGCTGGAAGGGGAAGTAATGGTGGGGGATGGGCCAGGTACCTGTAATAAATCAAGAACAAAACCTATATAAATTAAATAAGTACTGGAAGCACCAATGGAATAACCAAAGAACTGACTTTTACCAACACAGTTTCTTAGAAAAGTGTTCGGAAGAAAACAGTAGCCAGCTTAGCACAAGCTTTCTTTAGCTTGTGTTTTCAAGCCATATTTGTAGCCAGCTGTTCCTGTATCACTACACATTCCCCTGCTGAGTCCCACAGAGGACTGCTCTGTGTGTCACACTTTGGGAAGAAGTGTCTCAGACAGATGTCAGTTCTCACATTTCTCAGTACTTGAAGCTGGCACTGAGCATCTCTCCCCTTGCCCAGCTGCCTCCTCTCCCCTCACTTGTGGGATCTTCTGTGTCTGAGAATGCAAGTGTCAAAGCAAGGGCAAAAGATGCATTAAACTGATTTGTGTAAATGGGTCAAATTAGGAAACAAAACATTTCTGCTGAGGGCTATTTTCCTCCAGATAAGAGAGCGTTGTTTACTCTCTAGTAATAACTCAATTCCATCTTGGTCATCTCTGGAGTACAGACACTGTTTTGTTTTACTAACTCAGATAGCAATGCATGGAGGGGGAGCCTCTTGGGGAACGAAGTTTTGGGTGATGGAGGGCAGTGGAAGAAAGCGAGACTGGAATTGTACCTTGTGTTTTCACTGCTTTACACTGTGCACTGCAACTTCCAGCTGATAGAAAAACAACCCCCGGCTGTTCCTTCTCACTGGTGCAATAAATTTCAGGGGAGTGCTCTGCATTTCATCCTGCAATGCACACCTGCCCATACTGCATGTAAAGGGAGCTCAGTGCCTTCCTTCCCAAAAAATCCATGCAGACTTCATGAGTCTTTCTCCTTTGTGGGTATGAGAAGAGCTATATGCTTTTTCATTATACTGTAAGTAAAGATATTTTCACCTTCATCCTGAATCAACAGGCAAAAGCACAATGTTTTTGTGCTTATACAGAACTAAGTTGTAGTAAAATCTTCTGTGATGCCCCTGTAATTCAATACAATAGCCAATTTCAGTAAAAGGTAACTAACAGCAGAAAGGCAGAAATTTTATGTCATATTCTACCTTATTAATTATTGATTTGCTATGAATAAAGCTGCACCAATGAAAAATCATTCCATTATTAGAACCTAGAAAGCAAAATCATCTTCAACAGCTCTCAAAGCACTTGCACACAAATAATTTCAGGAACTCAGCCAATACTACAACACAATATGATGAATTTATCATCATTCATTAGAAGAGTAAAGCATGACGTCCTGAAGGTCCATTCACACAACAAAAATGCCTGAGATCCATTTATTTGAATTCCCAGCCCTAAAGGAACAGTAGTATACTTAAGTCCAGAAAACACACAATGCAAGTAATTTTGCAAATAAATACCATGTAAACAGCAAGTATTCTCAAACACTTCCTAGGAGTTTTTGCTTTTGAAAGCTATTACATTATCAGCTTTCAAATGGATGAGCATTAGAAAAAGTTTCTAAGACTGTTCAAGATGGTTAAACCAGTCAAAAGACCATTAGAGAGACTGCCCAAGTTGTGCCCAATCTTAAACAGAGAAACAGGTTCAAGCCTGCACATAAGCACCACTTTGCCATTTCAGACATTCTACACATCCTTTCACCATTAGCTGTTATAAATAACAGCATGACTGCACAAACATGATTTAAAATTCTAATCCCACATTGCATCAAGCACTCAGCATCTAATAGGAGATATTTAACTCCTCACAGAAACAAGCTGCAAAGAGAATTTTATTATTAAGTCTTTAAACTCCATAGCCAAACTTATGACCCCAGATGACAATTTGACACCTGGTGAAGAACGGAGAATGAAGGGGAAAACACTGAAAAATACTGGGGAGAGCTGAAAAGAGCAAAGGCACACTGGTGCCTGCCTGGCAATCTGCTAGTTCCTTCCTTCTTCTTTTGACATGGCTCAGAACAGGAAGGGCTTTTACTGCTCTCTAATAGCCCAAGTCCCCTGTCAGACCAGCACTCACGTAGCCCTTTCCCCAACGCATTACCACACAAATTGAGCACCACCCCCATGTCATCAAGTGAAATCAAGTGAGGGGCAGAGCCTTGGCAGTTTCTAAGAGCTTTATTATTGCAAAGATCAAGGAAATTTGAAACATTCCCAAAGAGGACACCACAGCCCTTTCCTGAGCAGGCATTTCACTCTGATTTGTAGTCATTGAGCAGAAGAAAAAACAAATGTTCACTTACTCCTCATATTTATGTGGTATCAGTTACCTTAACGGAATCACCTTGATCAAGGGTTCAGGATCCTCTAGACCCTAGCAGCTGTCAATTGTAGCTGCAAATCCATGTCTGAGGTTAGGTATCAGTGGCTGCGTTCACATTGGAAGGCAGACTCTCTTGAGTTCATAAAAAACTGCCCCATCTCTATCTTATTTTAAAATTTGTGGCAAAGACAAAACTTAATAAAGCAGCACTTCACAGCCTTTCAAACCACTTTGTTAAATCACAGCATTCTGGTATCAAACCTATCAGAGCTTTATACAACTTCTAAAACTGAATAGTTGCTCCTGTTGAAATATGTTTGGGAATAGAACTAGACTGTTAGCATTAAACAAGAAGACAGATAAGCGACCTAATCTTTTCAGTCGTTATTCATCAGGGTTAACAACGAGGCAGATTTGCATTTGTTTCTCCTATGAAAAAGATATTTAACACATAATTATTCTGATAGACACAGCACTTAGGGAAAAAAATATTGTTGGTACAGTTCAAGAGATCCTAAGAAAAAAAAACAAGCAAAAGCAAAGATGTGGCAGCAGAAAGGGAGAGGCTAATTCTCACCTGTAAAATCACTTTCAGTAAATAGTATGCCTGATAATTCAGTGTACATGATGAGGCTGTCATCCTCAGGGAATCAGGGAGGTATTGCAGCTGACTTCCAGAGACGATTTATGCCTGGACCTCCAGAGAACAACTCATGTAAATTAATTCCTCAAGAACCTGCTAATAAGACAAATATTGGAATACCTAAAATTGTCTTCAATGTTATCTTCCACAATCCCAGTCATTCCCAAATGTTAGACTAAAACTGTATTACAGGGTCATTCAAGTCTCCTACCCCTAGTGCTGTACAGAAAATTCTCCAGTACATTTCAGAACAAAAGTCTTCTTTAGCATGCTGTCTGACAATTATGCACACAACTCAACTAGCAGTACAACCAAAAGAAACAAATGAAAGCTTTTTAACTTTTAAAGGAGTACCCAATTATTTCCCTTTCAACTACCACAAAGAGGACTAGCATAATTTAATCCTATCAGGGTTAAAATGTTACATATAAACTGGTAGACACGCCACAGGAAATTGAATCATTACCACACTTTTGATTTTCAGTTGAACTTTCATCGTTTTTCCAGTTTAAGAATACAGGGATAGCTTCCACGCCACTTAAACTATTGCTCCTTGTGGTGAAGGAGAGGGAAGTCAGAAAATCCCACAAACCTGATTTAAAAATTCTGTTATGCTACTTTGCTTCCATGCTGTACAAGTAGCACAAAGACTCTAAAAAACACATGAAAAAAGCAGAACCCCTAAAATAAACTGTTTAAAAGAAAAAAATGCATGTTTGTGCATAGTAGCAGTACACAGTCCGTTCAGAAGCATTCAACATTTTGAATTCCAGATAATGACACCATTTGTTAGAGAGAAATGATTAGTGAAATCAAGTTTAAAAAGGCATTCAACACTGGATTGCTACCAGATGCCCATCAGAAGATAACCAGTTTAATCACAGATAGGCCTGGGTTCAATAAATATGTAAGTTAATTCAGAGTGTCTAAGAGAAAGGTTACTACAAAAAAAAAAGTTTTCCCTACCTGTGCTAAGCTCTGAAGCAATTGATACTCAGAATTGTCTATTGATGCACCTAAACTCTGGTCATCACCAAAACAAACAAACCAACCCCAATTTACAATTTGTGATTTTACTAGCCAGCGAAACCCAGCCAACAGATCTGAATGTAATCATAAGACTGATAATCCATTAACTGCAGACAAAGTATTTTCAAAAGGCATGTGTTATATTGTGCTAAAAGGAATTAATGACTCAGTAAAAAATACACAAACCATAGCAGAAGAAAATCCGTAGAGAGGTTTCCTTACAGTAAGATACTTAAGAAGCTCAGTTAAATGCATCAAGGTTCATTCAGTTCCAGTCTTTATATAACAGAACAAGTTCTCTTTGCTACTGTATAAGGTCACTGCTTTTTTATCTTGCCAGGCAAATGTCACAGAAGAGTTACTGGGTGGTAAAGCTGGGGTAAGATTTTTTCTTTCTAAGAACAGTAAAAACAAGAAGCTATAGAAAGACTTGCTTAAAGTTGTGGTAGATCCACTATTTCAAACTGTATTTTCTCTAATAAGCTTTCCAACTCAGTTACCAGGTTCAGTAATTACCACCTCAATATTGTGCATAAAGAAAGTTATCAAGATTTTGACAATAAATTAATGTTTAAACCTCTCTTTTTTTGCACTTTCAACCTAAAAGTGTTTTTATTGTGCACAAGTCTTATTCTACAAGTCAAGAAAATGGTATTGTCTGTTCTCCATATCTGACCAGAGAAGCTGTCTGCTGTACAATTCACACTTTATGTTTCCCCTGTTGCTTCCAGCACGGGAAGTTCCAGTACAACTATGACAGACCCCAGACTACAGAAACTGGATCTCCCCAACAGATCACAGGCACAAGAAATACTTCATACCACTGTATGAGATTGGTCCAATCTCCTTTTTAAACCCCTGCCCACTCCATGAGTGTATAAACTACTTGCAGAACTGTGGAAGCCTTTTGAAGAACAACTTGTTTGTTCATCATGAAGAGGTTACTAAACTGTAGCCTGGGATTCTTCAGGTACAAATCTACTCTGAATTCTCAAGATGGAGCCATACTTCACACCTGCAAGTCTGAAAACAAACTTGGAATTTCTGCTTCCATCCTAATAATCTTCCAACAGCTACTGCAATTCTTTTTACTTCCGCAAATGCTCCTTCCTCACACAACAAAATAAAATGCTGCTTCCAAAAGAGCAGCATTCACCATCAAACTCTGACCTCAATTAAGCCTTGATTTTCAATATTCTTCCTGGCTTGACTATTAAATCTTACAGACCAAGTGGCCCATCCTTTACACTTCAGCAGTTCATCACTAATCTCTTAAGTTCCCCAAATACCACTTTTCCCAACCTTATTCCCTTTCTGCTCTCTATAGTTCCCATAAGTATCTCTGTAGGGACTTCATTCACCAGATTCTCTTTTTCAGCACAACAACCCCTCTGTGATAAAACATATAAAAATTACTAGTGATTAAGCATGGAGTAGCTGGGGCTCACGGTGACATTCAGAATCATCCTGTAACAACTGCAAGCAGCACAAACCCCATCACATTCAGCGGCTGTCTTTCGTATGACTGGATTCTTGGCAGGACTTTATGAACTGCCTGATGTAAAATTTCCTGCTGGAGCCCACCCAAGTTCCATTCTTTGTTAGTCAAAAGTTTATTCCTTTTTACAGTACTGGCACAACTCAGTATTACAGGACTTCTGAAATTATTGCATAGTTTGTCAAATGCAAGACATGAAGAGATACTCTGAGCTAATGGTAAGGCACACTTGATGGCATTAGGACTTAACTTGAACCAGAAATTTGAAAAGTTTAATAGTAATAAATCCTCAAAATACTTGAATTATTTGACAGAAAAAGTGGAAGGCTTTGAAAAAAATCTATAGAGAGTCATTTTTCAAAAGATTAAAAGTAAACATTAAGTACTCTGTCAGGTTTGTCTGTCTTTATTACCTAGGTTAAATCAGGCAGAATATAACAGTGGACATTTTGGAGAAAACCATCAAATGTTTTCTATTAGAGTGTTTAAACTTACCTTTACAATGTGCATGATCAATTTTAAAATTGCTAATATTGGATTTCCTCAGTATTACATGTTTTATTAATGTCATTTATAAAACAATGCATTCCCCTAATTGTAATAACATCAAGCATCAGTTGAAACAGCAACTAGTAAAAGGTTTTTGGCAGGACTGACAAGTATAGCACCAGCAGATCCAGAAGTGTTCTGTTCCCTGAAAGCTAATGAATTGGGACCCAATGAAAGTGTATCAGTGCTCTTGACTCCACACAGCAGAGCACAGAAAGCAAAGTCACCACTTCTTGCCTACACGACTAAAGGGTGTTATAATGTAAAAATACACTGGAGATCATTTGCTGGCTTCTCTGAAATACCCCACAGGCACTGTGCACACACCCACACAGACTGGGGAGGGGAGAACAATTGGTGTCTCCCCTCTTCTCCAGTGAGTGCCCTGTAAAGAGAATAGGAGAGAAAAAAAAAAAAAAAACTTGAGACATGAGCCACTCACTAAGAAATATTTTGAAACAGTAGTTTGCATAAACACCAAGTAACAATAGGCTAAACTGCAGCTTAGCTTAGGGCATAAAATGTGATAACTACCTCTTTCTGAAAGAAACTTAAAAATTAGTTTGGTTTCTGAAGTATTAAATGTCCTCATTTGTTGTAAGTTCTAAGGGATAAGGCCTCTCAGCATCTCTGCAGAATCAGACTGCTGTTTGGAGTAGCACGGTCTTATTAACAATAGCCTTGGATTTGTTGCAGTATTTATGACCCAATTTTAATTCTCAGCCATAGTCTTCAACAGGAATAAAAATTCAACACTAATTACAGCTGCCAAAGCACGTCTCTGAACCAGTACAGCCAAGGCAGACACACAGCCAGGTAAAACATGCTGAACAAACTTCTCCCACATAAAAGATGCCAGCTCTCTCTCTCCACTAAAACACACTTTTTTTTAAGCTTGTTTTTATACTGTCTTCTAAGATTCAACTGCTCCATACTTAGTACTTCTTTACATTCTATCTGAGCTTGCAAAAAAGTTCCCATTTAGTATCAAATTCTGAATTTAATTGATGAGCTGTTTCACCTCCTCCTTTAAACCATTAGTAAGACACTTAATCTGAGTTTGGTATTTATCCTGCAAGCACAGTTCTCTGCCCTGTAGCTCAAATTACTGCCACATCTACTATTTTTGCTTTAAGTCCTTCAGCAAATTTCTAGTTCATGCAATATTTAGGTCAATAAAGTTGGGGGTTTTTTCCCCAAGTTTTATGAGGAAATGCTTCCAAATGGCTTGCCTGAAGTATCTGCCACATGCAGTACACTTCTCAACCTGCAAAATATTGTAATTTGAATTTTTTAGAAGGAGTATGCTTTTTCATTTACTCATACGAGCAGTCCATCTGTCACAGCTCTATTAGTTTCAAGTCTACTCGAGATGCACCTTCCAGTGCTGGTGTTAATATTTTATGTAAGGATGGATGCAGAATTAACACCGATGACTCTGTCAACATACATACAGAGAGCCAATTTCTTTGCAGCGGATGCTGGCAAGCACATACAGCCTGGCTGGAGAAGCCTAGACTTCACACTATGCAGTTCATCCTGTTGAAGAAGCTGGTGGCAGCTGCAGCTCAACTACTTTCAGCACCTAAGCCAGCTAGATATCTTACTAATTTCAGAGCCAAACAACAGCTTGCTCTTGTACTTTAAGATGCTGCTTCATTTCTTTATCCTATCTGTTGCCATCATCAGCCTTTCAAAACCCTCTTGCTAATTTTGTAAATTAGGTTGTTAATCCCTTTATATTTAAAAACAAAGCTACTCTTCATTTACAGAAGTCCTTTCACCATTTTTGTGAAACAGATTCCCACCCACATATCTGCAGAACCACTCTATTTTTTGAAGCTGTTCTGGAACAAACAAGATATTCATACAGCTTCTCACTGTGCACAGCCTGCAGGAACAGGCATCATCACACCCCCTGATTTTGCACAGAGCTGAAGAAGGCCAGGTGTCTCAAGTCTCCATAGCAAACTGGTAGCACAAATCAGGTATTCAGACTTCTGAGACATGCACCACAGACACAGAGCCATCCAGTTACTTTTACTGCTCCTTGTAAAGTCTTTAGAATGGGAAAGGCAAGAAGCTGAAATAGATTCTCAGCTATCTTTAGCCAGAGACAGCATTTTTGCCTCTGTATGTGAGCTTCTGCAACTTCAGCATTACAACTTGACTTCCATAACATTGCTGAGACGCTTTTTCTAATTGAGGTGTGACTAAGCCACTTGCAGACTCCGCCTTTGCATGTCTGTGTTAAATTGGAAGAGACATGACAACTCCATTGACCTAAAGAGTGAAATCCATATGATTCATGTGCCTATAACACATTACACTATATAATGCATATAACAGCCTTTATGCTGTTGGCACTTCCTGTTTAACATTCCAACAGGATCTTCTCATAACCAGGAATGAGATATCTTCACCAGAAGATGTGGTCCCAGAGCTCTGGTTTCATTGCTAAAGAGCCCCAGGTAAAATATTTATTCACATCACTGTCCCTATTGCATGAACAGTAAGACAAAAGCTCACAGTATAGGAATTCCTAACAAACCATCCTACAGACCATCTTTACTAAGAAGAATTACTTAGCACTCATACCTCTTATTATTTCCCCCCCTCCTTATACTTGAAAGAGTTGAGAAAAGAATTTTCAATAGTTTGCATGCAGTTTGTAGGTTTCTTTAAAACCACTAGAACACAGATGAACAAAAATCCTCTTTTTTTTCAGCAACTTCCCACTCAATAAAATTCCGCATTTGTCTTTCCTTTCTTAGGCTTCTTTCCTCTTGCTAATTACTAGCCTCCAATTAGAATTGACAATAGAAGAAAGTCTTTTTATGCTTTTCAGTCATCACCACATAAAACACCACACTATACTCCATTCTCCACTCAGTTCCTTCTTCTTCTCAGAAAAAAACCCCAACACCCCAACAACTTATTCTAAGTTTAGCGGTTTTAATCCTTTTCTTGTTCTCAGGCCAAAACCAAAATTCCTTCCAACCCTCCCATTCTGGACTTGGAGTGTGAACACTGAGCATGAGCTGGGCTTGTTTGCTGCACCTTCAGCTGAATTGCTACTGCCACCACTGTTCCTGCTCTCTACCATCTTGTAAAATATTGGGTCTTACTGCACATATCCAATAAAAGAAAAAAAAATTTCCCCTAGACATAACCAACTGGCAACAGCATCACAGATCAGCCTGTCAGCCTGGTTTTTAAGACTAAAATCCAAAAATTAACTGAAGCCCCAATGTGAAGAAGGTGGGAGGTATATGAGGAAAAGTAGTGATTTGCAAACAGTGATTTTAGAAGAGGAAAATCAGATAAAAAAAGGATATTATTATTGTGAGAGATGCAGTTTGTAACATGTGGATGCTGTCATCTTATTACATTGCTGTGTTTGTATAAAATAGCTGCACACATTAAAATATCAATCCCACAACAAAAGCACTTCTGTTTTTGAACACAAAAACACAGGCAAAATTATACAGGGGAATCATGTGTGGCACATTAATGGCATGGATTTAGAACAGCAACAAAACTGAGTAAAGTCTCCCAGGCAGGCTGAAGGAATCTCTTCCTCCCCCCTTGCACTGTCCACTCTCCTAGCAATTTGTATTTCTTCAGAGAAGATCTGCAGGCTCTCTGCAACTCTCTTTAAGTTAGGAGGGCGCAGAAAAAATTGCACTGCTGTGGAGAACATTGAAACATCAGACCTGCCACCAGTATACTATGGCACACCTGGGATGAGACAAAATGCTCAATTCTTTCTTGTTTTCACAAACTACATCTTGATCCTAGAGGGCCAAAGTACAGAAATTGTTGCTATGCTTTACATACTTTAAAATATGCCTCTTCCAAGCTGCCAGTCTCTGCAAGAGCAACAAGTCTGACCCCTTGTACCACCTGGGGTCCTTCACACAACCCATCTTTAAGCAAAGAACTGCAGAGACTAAGCATTGGCTTTATCCCAAGAGATACCTACAAAAAAAGCCAGAACTCCTGGAAACTTCCCCTCTCAGCACAGGCATGAACTGCACATGACGAGCCAACCTTTGATAAGAGGCATAAATGCCATTAAAACAGAGCTCTCAATCAGTGGAGCTTTTTATATCCTGTAATAGATCCCTACTGTAACAAAACATTAATATTAAGCTCTAAGGACTAAGGATATGTACTGGGTCCAGGACACATGCTTTTAAAAGGTCCCTAAATGCTTATTCATTTAATAAAGCACAAAAGCTCTAAAGAAGCTGTTGCCATCTGTTTTCTGGACTTATACATTTCTGGATTATCCTCTCCCTACTCCCACCAAATTGTTATTTGGAGATAAAAGAAGCCAAAACCAGAAAAACTAACACTAGAACAGCATTCTTGAATCACAACACTCCTCTTGAGTAGTGAAAGAATCTCCAAAACTTTGCATTGTGGGCAGAGTTGAAGCTTTAACTCACCATTTCTTTATTTCTGACATTTAAATCAGACTCAATTTCTTCTGCATGTAGTTCTTTGGAGTTTATTGTGAATCATTTTATTACCTGCAATTTGAGGTGAACATATTTGTTTTAAACCAACATTTGAAAGTAGTAGAGGAAGAAAGTATAGTTAAGTAACAGCTCTCCTTTGATCCAAAGATCTTCACAGTTGGAGCAAGAAGAGACTCCACTAACCATACCATAGATTAGGTTCAGAGCACTTTTTGCCTACAATATATAAAACATTAGTTTTTTTGATAAGCAAAAAAAACCCCTCAATAATACCAGCATTAATTAGATCAAGTTTATTCTTTAAAAATCAAGCAATGTTTAAGCAGTTCTTTACTTTTCTATTTTCAAATAGAATCAGGCGCAGAATTTGCTTTGGGGAGAGCTACAACAACTGTGATGTGCTTACAGGCCACAAAACAATGCCTGTGACATACAAAATCAACCTCCACCTTCACTCTTTATTTTAGTTTAGATTAACACCTCAGGCAGAGATAGTCCACACTCTCCAGTCCCATCAGGATATCATGTTCCCTAAAAAAAAAAAGCTGAGATAAAGAGCCATTAGGTGACAGTGGGCACAGACACCCAAGCATCACACACAGTACTCAAAGGACAATTCCTCCCCAGCCATGGACATGAACTGAATTAAGCAGCCTCTTCTCTGCAGGGAGCACTCTGATGGCTGATCAGAATCCACAACATTGAAGATTTATATACTTCCTCAAAACACCTCGTTACACATTAGAAACTGGGCAGAGAGGCAGAGATGGGTTTCAGCTTCTCCAAGCACACAGTTTCTCACAATCCAGGAGCTCCACAAGCACAGCACACTCACAGCAGTGCACTGCACAGCAGCTGCTGGGTCCAACAGCCTTCACTGGGACATGCCCTGCTTCTGTGGGGTATGCCAGCCCTACTGGGATGCCTGTGTTCTGTCCATATTGATCTTCAGGTTAAGCACACAACTAAAAAAAAAAAACCCAAAAAGAACAAAAAGATCACAGGAACAAAAGATACCTGCAGCTTTCTGTTCACACAACCTGCAAGAACCTTGCATACACTTGTACAGACATATCAGCTTATAGACCAGAGAACAGAGAACACAGAGAACAGAGAACCATGTGTGGTCATTTGTTTTTAAAATAGCCGTACAATATTTACTCTCTTAATGTGAGGGCACTTGATATTTTAAAACTCTTAAGTTCCAAATGTGAATAAAAGTCACCTTGTGGTGATGAAAATCTCTGTGGTGATGGAAAGAAGCACTGCCATACAGCAAGGTACTGAACCCTCCACAAAGGCAGTGTTCAGTTTTCAGAAAAGCTATTCAGTAGTTCGAGATTACTTCACCACATTTTTGACTTATCAAAATGCAAAAGGTACTAGTGGCAGTGCCACACAATAAAAGGACAGCAAGTCACTATGTACCTGTGGTGTACCCAGGACAGCAGGTACCACAGGTATCATCATTGTGCAAGAGACAGAGCACTGGAAGAGGCTGCCCAGAGAAGCTGTGGAGTCTCCCTCACTGAGATAGATATTCAAGAGCCATCTGGATGCAATCCTGTCTATTGTTAGAAGCAGACATGGCCAGAACAGTTGAGCAGGGTTTTAGCTGACCAGGTACAGCAGAACAGTCTCCCAGAGTAACTATTGGTGTAAATAAGCATGAAGTGGGCTCCTCAGACATTTTTTCTTAAAACCCCACTAGTTACTACACCCATTCAACTAGTCAGACAAAACCAGCAAATGCCATGAATGTGCTAAGAACGGTTGAGCTCAGCAATTAAAGTAAAAATATTCATTAGATTCTTACACTTGGGCAGAATAAAACACAGCTCTATGTTGCCTTTAAAAGTCTACCCTAACAAAACATCCCCAAACAGCTTAGATTTCCAGCCCACACATGTTGGTTATCAAAAGAAACAGACAGGAGAAACAATGAAGAAGAAAGCTTGCACACATTTCTTCTTTAGATTCCCAAAACCAGCTGTACTGAAAAAATAAAGCTAAGTCAACCACCCAGCACCAGGGGAGGGACAGTCACGAGCACCAGGGTTTAAAAGCAATCATGCCTGATACCCTGAAGGGAACTGCTTACAAGTGTTGCTTGATTTTATCCTTCCAAGATGAAGTAGGAACTTCTTAACCAAGAGTAATGCAGCCGCAAAAAACATCTTGCAAAGTTGCAAAAAAGTCCTGCAGTTCCTTGTTGCTCTGGAGGCCATCCCCAATTCCAAGTTTAACTCAGTCACAGTTCTTGCTCCCACTATACCAACCAGTACTCAAAAGTTTACGAAGACCCAGTCTGAGCAGCAGAAAATCCCACAGTATAGCTACTTTATAAAAAATTGGGCCAAATCAGGTCTCAAAATATGGCTCTATTAACTCTGATAATATTATGAACTAGATGCTAGTTTTAACAGTTTTAAGGACACTTGTTGGAGGATTGTAGGATAACACACAAAGGTCCCACAAACAACCCTCAACAGATCCAAGAGATGTGTACACACACATCTGATCTGTGGGCAGAGATCTCAACATCATCACCTAATCCTGACACACTTATACCACTATGGCAGTGTGCAGAGTCAGTCTGTCTCCTGACAAAATCACTGACCCACTGTTCCAAGAGACCCATCACACCATGAAGACTACATTTAAATGATGACCCATCTGTACAACCAAGGTATATGGAAGCACCTCACTTGGAGGACAAGGAATGTAGAGGTAGAAAGTTGTGGAGAAACTTGGCACTGACTTGGACACTGAATACACCACATGCAAAAATGACCTTCTGCATACACGCAGTTCTGAGCTCAACATCTCACCAGATGAAAGACTAAAGCCAAGTGAAAGACTTCAGAGGAGTGAACCACACCAAATGATTCTACATACATAACAATGATAGCAGCCATTCTTGAGCTGCAGAGAAGCTCTTAAGGTCTTTCAGCCTCTACAGAGACTGAAATCCTGCCTCCCCACTCATCAGGATCAGTTCAGCCAGCAACCTCTGAATGCTCAGCACACACTTTCAAACAAGAAGCTCTTTTGCAGAAAGATGACAGACAGTTGAGCTCTCAAACAGATGTCTTCAGCCCAGCTTTATCGAGTTCATAGCTCGTCTTTATTTCGGCACTTCAACACATTATTTCACACACATTTTGGGTTCTTTTTAGGAGTCTTTGGTTCCTCCTATGAGGGCTCACAAGTAACAGCTCTGTCAAGACCACATGCAGGCAAACTGCCACAGATAACACCCTACACAGGTTTAGAAGCTCTGATCAAAGTGCTCCCTGTAGGAACCTGAATTTGTGTGTTTATGTAGAGCACAAATAAAACAATTCTAGGAATGCACAAAGACCACATATTATACAAAGTGAGATGTGACAGAAGACCTGTGGGAAAGAGCAATTTAAAAGTGTAAGTGTGCCATTACATGGGAAACAGTAAGAGAAGGGAAATATGAAGGAGCAAGATTTAGAAGAGGTCATCATTAACAATGCCTATCGCTGTTATCTATTCTAGACACTATTGGAGAAGCAAGTTTGAAAGAGTAGAAGCAAAATGCATTCAACACACATGCCAAAACAAGATATCAAAGCAGCCTTCCCAGAATAGAGAGAAGCTATTTAAAACCTCCTTTTTTCAGAAAAAGCCTAAGAACAGCCTACTGGTGGATACAGAATCCAAGTCTCTACCATTTTAACACTGCCAGTGGTGTTCAGAATGCAGAGCTGTTAAGCTGAATGGTAGTTATGATACAGCAGAGAATCAGTTTTTCTTCAAGTTCTTGAGTATATCTTTGCATGTACAGGTATTCCTCACACATTTTCTCACTTGCTTTTTCTTAGAAGTACTAAGGAGAATTATTAGCACAGAGATAACATTTTTTTTTAAAGGATGAGTTTAGTGTTGCTCAACATAAGCAGGTGAGCATCCCTTACAGACTGCAAAACACAGAGGATTCTGCAAAGAATTCTTTCCACTGTCTGTGGGCAACTGTGCAAAGAAAAGTCTAGGCCCCAAAAAAGCTATTACACCACCAACATGGCTACTTTGCTAAATGGCTTCCAACTGGGCAGCCTTGTTTGCCCTGCAGAATATGGTGGTATTTACTCACACAGTTAAAGATCTATAGATCTACACATTTCATGCACATAAGCAGGCCAAAAACTGCATTGCACACTGGAGCCAGAGCCTCTTCATTTTTCTACTCATGTGAATAAACTCAAGGAGTTTGCTTCCTAGTCTAGCCTGCTGAATCAAATCAGGTTTACTCTGTTTCCCTCAAGCATAGTTTTGACTTTATTATCATGACTTCAAGGATATGAATAGCAGAGAAGTACATTTTAGCCTAGCCATTCTTTTCAGTCTAAGGTCAAATTTTTCCAAATATTTAGTATGGATTCAGCTGTACACCTACTCAACTTAGACACACTCTAGAGTCAGTTTCCACCAACACTAAGCACTTTTGGAAACTCTGACCAGAGCTGTTTTACCAGTTCAGTGTCCCACATATTACTACAGTGCCCTAAAGCCCAGAGCCCTCATGAAGATAATTCCCTGCAGTACTAAGAAGCTTGCAGAACAGAGTGTTCCTGCCTCTGTAATTTTATATCTGTACTTTTAACAATGGAAAATACAATATTTGAGCTGGTCCTGTGGGATAGAGCACGAGACTCTGTTGGATCTTATGAAAAGAGTAAGATTACAGTTGGTTTGAGTCTTGTTTCTGAATGCAGTGCAGCACCACATATTCTTTAGAGGCCTTTGTCTTCTGTACCTTCATGCATCAGGGTTTTAGTGAAATTCAAATATTAAACTTGCAAGACAAAAATAAATATATCAATAAAAGCAAGGAGAATGCTCAAATCCTCTCCTAGGAAAAGTTTTGAGATCTTTAAAACTACCCAATATTTAGAGAAGAAAGTACAGAATAGTAAGAAATGATCAAGATAAGGCTACCTACTCCTTCATAACATCTTCAAACCATTAAAAGAAACAGAAAATGTAAACTATTTCCTTGGAATTGCGACCTGGTGAGCAAGGAATTAAAGAACTTTTCTGCACAGCCAGAAACCTTTACAAACCAGTCACAAGGCTGCAGAAAGGCACCAAACCCTTGGCCTCCATCCAGCCTTATGGATCAGCAGGGAATTCCATAAGAGGAAACATTCAGTCACTCCCTAGCAGACAACACAGCACTGCTCCAGGAACACAGGAAAAGGGTATTTGGCACAACAGACAAGTGGTAGGAAATAAGGACAACTGTGTCAAGAGTTCAGTTGTGCCAGAATGCCTAAACAGGAAAAAACTGGCATTACTGAAGCCTAATGGAGAAGCAGAGTGTCTGACATCATTGGTTTGGGAAGAAGATTTATTTGAGACAGGACAGTGAGGTGCAGTTAACCTACACACTTCATCATACTGAGAACCTGTTCTTACCAGACACAAGGGCATACACCAATGCATGTTTCTGTGCACTGTGTCAGAGACCATGTATTACACATGCCACACAAGCCATCTTGAAAGAGTTCAAACATTCTGCTGTCAGCTGAGATACAAAGTTACTTTACACTTGCACCGGAAAACAGGAGGAACCTGGGTAAGCCCAGAGTAAAACATGCACCACCCCCTGACCATAAAAAAGACAAAGAAAAACACCAAACAAACACCTCCCCTACAAAAAAAGACCCTACATATTTTGCTTAAAGAGATTAGTGGTATCACTTATACTTCCAATACCGTTTCTACAAAACAGAAGCTTAAAATAAAGGGATGCAAATAGTTAGAGGCATGTTCGCAAGCACAACTTTGCTGTAGGACCTTTCAATTAAAACCTGGTGACCTTTAGCATTCACATTATCACCCTCAACAGCTTTGCATAGGAAGTGAATTACATTATATTCAATAAAGGCAGCAGGGGAATTTCAGTGAGAAGAAAGTAATTGTTCCATTTGGAACTTGACCAGAAGACAGGGGTTAACACACCAACACTAGTGGAAAGAAAAATATACCAGCACTATGAATTTCTCATGGAAGAGAAGGTATTCCAAACCATAGTTTTATCTTTCTTCTAAAATAGCATACATTCCAGTAGCATAGTTTTTTCTCATGTGCAGTATCTATGGAATGTTTATTTTCCAGTTTGGGAAGTGTAGCGCTAAACATAGCACTGCTGGCTGCTCCTGCTCAGAAACTGAAGAGACCAGGAGCAATTTGGACAAGATATTGCAGTGTGGTGAAGAAACAGGCACTGATACCATTTGGAAGTGTTTGTGAGTATTATCACCCCATTGCTCAAGAGACAAATTTCACTTACATTTGACGAGATGGATCAACTGAACTGCTAAGATTTTAGTCACCTAAATATTACACTCACAATGAAAAATGGTAACAAGTTAATCTTAAAAATAACAACTAGGGTAAACACTACTTGAAGAAGAAACTTACTAAGTTTTTTGTCAAGACATGCAGTATTTTTCCTACAAAATTGTTTCCAATGAAAAATGTTGATTTTAGCTGTATTCCTGCCTTTCCTCCAACCTTTTTCAATAACTTAGTGGTAAGTAAATTTGCTAGTAAGAATATTAACAGAAACAGGAAACAGAGGTGAAGCAGAATATTTCAGGAAAAGGTTTTTATTCCTTATCAGTTAAGAGCAAGAGAACTCAGTTGGTCATCCAGTAGAAACAGAAATTGAACACTAAAACAGATACCAGATCTGAACAGAAATACGCAAGTGTAAAGCACAATACAAACTTAGTCTCTGAGCTAAGTATTTTTCTTTAATAAATTCAAAAAGGCAAACATTTTGCCAAATTGTGAATAGCAGTGGAAACTGGAACACTGATTGAACTTAGGGATTATTTCATTTGAATTATTTCCTCATCTGAACAAATAAAGTAAAATAATTGCTAAGAATTGGAACAGTCACAATAATGGGATGAAGTTAAGCAGTAAGAAATGTTTGGCTACATAGCATGAATCATTTAAATTCAGGCTGTCAGGCAGCTAATAGTTACCCAAGGGAAACATGCTTCACCTGTGTTATTTAAAAAACAAACAATACCAGTTAAAACAGTATCTTTAAGTACTGTTTAAGTGTAAACAGTACTTTTTCCCCCTTTAAACATTAGCTAAGCATTTGAATGATTTGAACTATGAAAGTGAGTTTCAGGAACTGTCATAGCTCAGAACACCTATTAAAAAGAACAGAAGTCAAAACATACAGCAGAAACTCACTTTGCCACTCAGAGGACAACATAATAACCAAAATTTGTAAGACCAAGCTCTCCTAAAGTTTTCCCGTATTAGCTTTCCAGCACAGAACTGGTGACATTTTCCAAGTTTACTTAGCTCTTGCAAAGCAGCCAACAGGCTTTTAAGAAAAATAATCATAAGTCCCAGGATTGCTTTATACATCCTTACATACACACTGAACAGTTTAGGTGATCATTTCTAATCATCTGTGAGTATTCTTTATTCAAGAATGCAGAGAGCACCATGTAATGCTGCAACTCCAAACTTTCCTCCCACTTCAATTATCTACAAACACTAAAGCTGCCAGAATGATTCTTCCCTCATGGTTTTCAAAGTCATAAGATGAATATTGCTGTCATGAGTTGGCAGAAATAGAATATGAGAACGAGCATTGATTATTTAGTAGGTGACAGATGAGTGGAAACAGAAGATGTACATACAGGAAAATGTAACACATGCACAATTTTCTTTGGGTCCAATTAACATTAGAATTGGCTATCTTACTCTTAATCAGAATTGAGTTGCATTTTTTGTCATGAAAATGGGGGTCTTATCTAATGAAAGCAACACACTTCTTTGATTCAATAAATAAATACACACTGAACTACGGCACAGAAGAATCATTTTGTCAAATACTAGCACCAGCAACAATATGCGAGTTGGGGGAATAAATATTTAAGAAGTATTGCAGATATTCATTTTGTCAGCTATGTTATTAATGTCTCCTCCAAATCATGATGGAAGACCAGAAGCACCCCAGCTGTGGCCTTACAACCTGGAGTGCTGAAACAACTTTCCTCTTGTCTCCTCATCTCTCTTCTCTCCTTAGCTGATGAAGTGACTCTAACAGTTAGCAACATGTACTCTTCACAAGCTGCTTTTTGCCTTCTCTTCTCCAAGCTTCTGCTTTCAATTCATTAAATCCCTTCCCTATGCACACCCAAACACTCTAGTAAAAGGGCATGTTCATCTCAGAACATTTAGTGTCTGTTCTCAGAGCGATACCTGTGGGCTCCTGTCTTCACCCCAGCCTCCCTGCATGCTACCTGCAATAGAAATACAGAACAGGGTTTTCCTGTTGCTTGTTTAAAAAACATACATTGTCTCCTCTTGCTTCTTTATTCACTCAGCTCCTAACCATTATCACTACAGCTCAAATACTGCTCAAGGTACTGAAAGCAACAGTTTGTGCCACTATCATCTAAAGTTAGCTGGTGAGGTTGGGCAGAAGCCCTCCAGAAGTCGGTGTTCAGATGCTGAGCAACAACTGCACACACCTTTCACACCTAAAAGCAAGCAAAAAACATCCTGATGTAGTAGTCATGACATGGCAAGTGCCTTTGTGGAAATAGCCTAGTCCATAGAAATTGCTGTTGCTGGATTTTCTCAATTTCTGTTCATGCTGCACCACTTTATAGACACCTCTCCAGAACAGGACACAGGATCAAAAGTATGGCAGAAAAGTTGATGGACTGTACAGCAATTGAAACATTCTATTTATTTTTCCTATTACCTGAAACCCCTCCTATGTGGGCATCAACTCACTGTTCACTCAGCTGAAGAGCTGCAGGACCTAAATACACATATGGAAAAGAAACAACATCCCAGCATCACCACCTCAAGAAGTATGGCAGAAATGGTCAGTAATACAAGCAAAAGAGAAAAGAATCACACTGAGGCAACCCAGCTTGGGATGGGTTCCCAGCCTTATGCTACACATCTCTCTGGAGATGCTTGTTTTGTCGTGCTTACATCTGTGAAAGAAATTACACAAAAGACTACTTCTGCTGTCTAGCAATTAATTTTAAGTACTGAAGTACTTACAAACTGCTTAGAATTCTTTAATCTCTTAAATTATGATGGATTGCTTCTTCCTGATGGATGTCTTGTTAATATGGCATTAAACCCATACAAAGGCAGAGTCACTGCCACCTGCAAAGAAGTTCTATTCAACAACAATAACAAAAAGTTCCCAAAGCACAGTCATAAACATGTGTTACTGAAACATTGCATTAATTCAACTACAAATACTTCCAATTCAAGGCAGGCTCTTCAGTAGAGAATTAAATATGAATTTTAAATTATACTGAATTTTAAAAATATTAAATGCCATAACACCCAAGTTATATAATTCTCAGCTACTTTTATATTCAGAGCCAAATGCAACAATATGCTGTACCTAGCAGCTAGAGTATAAACGCTAGATGAACGAAAACACTGTATTAGGTTATTAAAAGAATAATCTCACTTCTACCCAAAACTCAACATTTTGTGTCTCAAAAAACATCACAAAAAAACCAGGTCTGTTAAAGGAACATTTGAAAACCAGAGACAGGCAATCATCAGCTCGGATCTCATAAATGAAGTCACAAGTTCAACTGCCTTCCAAACAACATTTACCTCCACTGAAAAGTAAGTTTTGCTTGCTTTTGACATCCTGACATCCCAGTCAGTGTGAAGAACGATAATAAGATCTGTCAGTTTCTGGAAAAACTTAACAAACAAGGCTTTTTCTTAAGGAGTTGTTTGATTTGATTTTGCTAGCTTTACCAAGTCTCCCGAGGGGTATATTTTTCTCCACTGTGCCAATGGCCTGCTAGAGACACTGTAACAGTGGAAGACTTAACCCCATCAGAAGATACCATCTCTCCCTCTTAATGCAAAAAGGAGTCAGGTTTACTACAGTTTCATTTTAAGAGATTACCCCTGAGAATCAAGTTCAACTACAGTTTATGCCGAAAGCCCAGAAAATGAATATACAGTATGTCTTAACTATATTTTTAAAAATTTTTTTGAATGGTAAATGCAGCTGAAACTCCCCAGAGGAGATGAAAATGTTTTAGTAAATTTATGAAATATTAAGCCCCATGAATTTATGCAATGTTGAGGATATCAAGGCAACTCCTACTGTGGTTAAACATCATACCACTAAGTTAAAGAGCTACATCCCCCTCCCAATTAATATTTTCATTTGAAGACTACTCTAATTTGAAATGTCCTCTTTCTCAATTCCATTTTAAAACTTCTTCCTGTGAAGTATAAGTGCACTGCCTTATTTGACACACAAAGTACTATCGAAAACAACTCAGAGCATTAAAAAAAAATGTTTTTCTTGCTTCAGTATCAAGCACCTGGCAAGTGACTGGAAGGTTCTTGAAAAACCTTAAATGTTATTAAAAGCATTCCTCATTTTCCCTGGGGACTTAAAACTCAATTATTTTCATTCCTCCTTTTAAGCTATGAAATTACATCATCTCCTCCCCTTTGATTTATACTTTAAAGTACTTTTTCCTGCATTGTTCCTCAATTTGCTAATTCACTAATAAATAAAACTCCTGTTGGCTCCCCTCATGAAATAATGAAAGAGGAAATGTCCGTATTGCATGTCTCCTGGCAAAACAGGACCATTCATTATATTCAGCTTATTATATATATATTATGTGTAATTTTAATAATTTGCAATTTATTATTTGTTTCAGCTACACAGGTCTTTGGCTTAACTTGTCAAATCTTCAAGCAATAAACTAACAGAGTGCCTTGGAAGATCTCTCCAAAGCACTGTGATAGAGTAGGAAAGCAGGAGGTTTCCATCTGCTCTGTTTAACTGCCCCTCAGAGCACAAGACAGGGGCAGTTCCAAGTTCCCTTCCTGGACACTTGGTGCTCTCCAAGCCCAAGGTACCTTCACTCTGGCTCTACACTGGGGCCTGCTGCATTCCAAAGATGGCTACACTTGTGTTAGCTCCCTCTTGTAAAACACTTCCCACTCCATGAAACAGCTGCAGAAATGAGACCTCTGCTCTCAGGCTTTGTGCCTTCTTCCTCTAGCCCCCTGCTCAACTTTAAAAAAAATTAATCAGCAACAGAAGAAAAACTGCTGTCACTGAACACGACAGGGAAGAGCCTGTCTCCCTCATCTTTCATTCCCTTCTATTGCATGCTCATACAAATTGATACAAACCCCTCTGAGCCTCCTCTTCTCTAGGCTGAACACTTGCAGCTCTCAGATTCTCACTGTATGACAGATGCTCCAGCCCCTTTATCATCTTCATGGTCCTGAATGGACGGAGAGTCCTTTAATGGACTCTCTCCATTAAACCTGTTATATTAAGGATCTCAGAACTGGACACAACATTGCAGAAGTTACCTTGCCATTGTGGAGAAGGATCACCTCCCTCAACCTTTACCAATACTCCTTACACCTCAGCCCAGGTAACACCAGTCTTTGCTTTGCCACTTGGATTGATTGCTGGCTCATGGTCAGCTTGTCCACCAAGGATCCAAAGATCCTTCTGGACAAAGGTGCTTTCTAGCTCAGTAACTCCTACAGCTTACTGGTGTAAGGGGTTGTAACTCCTTAGGCATAGAACTTTGCATTTCCTCTTCTGGAGCCTCATGAGATTTCGCTGCTCAATTCTTCAGCCTATAGAAGTCCCTCAGAAGGGCAGCCAAGCCCTCAGTGTTATCACTCACTCCTCAGTCTTGTATCATTTGTAAATTTGCTGAGCTCATACTCCATCTAATGATCAGGTAATTAATAAACCCATTGAACAGCTCTAGCTGCAGTATCATGCACTACAGCAATCCAGAAAACAAATGGAAAGCAACTAGTGAGATAAAAAGCCCATGAGTTCAGCTATTTCAGCTACATGGACAGCACTCCTTTTGCCATGCGATACTTGTACCAAAGTGCACACATAAAAGTAAGTAAGACTGCAAAAAAAAGTAGTACAAGGTCTCCATACAGTCATTTCCCACAAAGCAGGTCTTGCTTCTAGAATGCAAATAAAACTTCCTGCCTGCCTAAATCAACAATCTCCACTAGGTCACAGTTCCCCCCAAATACCAGCAATGAGCACAAACGCACACAATCCTCAAAGCCACATAATCTTTCAAAGTTTAAAATGATGCAGCCTTCCTGCTACACAAAAAGTAAGCCAGCTTTTGGTTTTCATTTTCTTGGGGCTCTTATTTCCTTCCTTCTGAAGCAGTCATGACATAGGACCATATCTATGGCTATACCCACAAATAGCAACAAACTCTGCTGTGACTTAGCAAAGCCAGCAGTAGTCTAACATTTTAGTAGGGCAAATCACATTATCACAGGCTCACATAATACACAACCAGAAGTCAAGACCAACTTAAATTCCTGCAGTGACTTTCTCTAGAGCTGAGCTGAACAGTCACACAAACATTTTGATTACAAATGACGTCCATACCACTGCTTCTCATCAGCGCCTACTATAATCAGGCAATCAGGCACAATGTTTTCTCATGATCTTTCATCACTTTATAGAAGAGATCAGACTCAGCTGGGACTGACACTGGCAAAGGGAATTGTACTATTTGATGACACAATTTTAATGAAGGAACATGCCTCCTACTCCATAGAAGGAAGAAAGACACTACTAAGCAAGCTGCTCTCCAGCATACTTAAGTGTGGTGGTGTGCATCTAAGTTTGAACTTCACAGGTCTCACGCCCATTTTGTTACCCAAAACAAACACAGAATTCCTTACCTGCAACAAATGACCGCTTTACAGGAGAGTGCCAAGTCCAGAAAGCTCTGCCTGACTTCAAATGAAAGGGCATACTTCAGTGTGTGGCCATCAATAATCAGGGCAATATCATTTTCCTTGCCCAGTGACTCCCCCAGACTGGTACAATGTTGAGTCAGAGAAGCTCTTGTTGCCTGAAGGAAAAACAGAAAGAAAATGTTTCTTCCTAATATAAGAAAAGTGCATTCAAACTAGAGTAAGGTTTCTCCAGATCACAGCACACATGCACTCAAATTGGCACTGACTTGAGCTAGTGTGTTATCAGCACCTTGCGCAGACATCCTGACTGGTGTCACAAATTGGCAAAAGCTGCCTCTGCTTGCCTAGGAACTTGTCTTGTTTCAGAGCAGACTCCAGCATCTTTACTACACACTCCTGAATTATGGATGTGCCCAAAGCAGTTGTGATACAGCCTTCCCAACTGTAGCCCAAATACATCAACTTTCCAAACAGGTAGGAAAAGAATCAGGCCACTTTCACTAAAAGGGGAAGTGTGGGAGGAAAGAGGAAAATTTCCTTTACAATTCATTCTCTCTCATTTCACTCATTAGTATGGTAATCAAAACAAATTCACTCTGATCCACTAGAAAACTAGCCCCAAACTGGAGGCAAACTTACAGATTAAGTTAATGAGTGGGACAGAGAACACAATTCAGCCACTTGAAACACAGATTACCTTTTGCACCTTCTTCTTTAAAAGAATGACTGCATAATTCCCTGTTTCCCCATTAAAATGTGAGGGATTAGATTTATGACTTCATGGCATGCTTTATCTACACGGTACCTGAAAATCTAACACAAAGGCAATGACTGTGCTTCAACCATTAGAGACCAGTGCTGGGAAATCAAGGGTAAGTCTTCTGGGAAGAAAGCTGTTTTATCTAGTTCAACACTACTGTGCAGGGTCAACATACACAGAACTCCAAGGATGGTATAACAGATACAGTTTGGTTAATGCTATCAATAATCGAATTTTATCCCAAGAGCCTCTGCCCCTGGGATCTTGGAGTATCATTTCTTTTTCTTTACTGCTTCCTCTCAGTCTTGCTCAAACATTTTTCTTGCTCTCAAGTGCAGAATTAACCCCTGTCCTTCTCCTGAATGCACACACAGGATTAAATGCTTCTCTGACTATTTGAAACCAAGGGAGAACTCCCTGCCCTTATTCCCTGTCTAGCACTTGGGGCACTTTAGAGGGACTTTTCACCTGACCCAAAGGAGGGTGAAGGCCAGAGCCCAAGCACTCCCCCCTACAGAGACAGAGGAGAATCTGAGGGCAAGTTCAGGAGGGTTACTGAATATCCATCATCTATTGCTCAAAAGACAAAGCCACAAGAAAACTTATAAAAGGTGGTATTTCTCATCAGTTGAGGATACCAGTCCCTCCATTGCTTATTATCATGGATACAGATAAGTCTCATCCAATTAATGTCCTGGTCATGGAACTTACTCA
Source organism: Ammospiza nelsoni (assembly GCF_027579445.1). Taxonomy (NCBI): domain Eukaryota; kingdom Metazoa; phylum Chordata; class Aves; order Passeriformes; family Passerellidae; genus Ammospiza; species Ammospiza nelsoni. The sequence goes on from NC_080634.1 coordinate 49,347,558, forward strand.
TCTTACATGTAAGATGACACAGAATCAGGAACACTGTTAATAATACCCCAACACACTATAAATCAAGGATTACAAATGAGACACTTCATTTTATCAGCACTTTGTACAACTCTCAATATACTCCTCCATTTGCAAGGCTAACTTACAACCTAACAGCTTTATACAGTAAAAAAGCGTGAATTATTATTTCTGTTTCTTCCAACTACTTAAAATTGCTGTGTTTTAAAAAAGAAAACCAACTGTTACTCCTATAGGCCAGTGCAATTAAGCCAAATAAACCAGACCCCATTCTCAATGGGTATATAATGACGACCTTCTAAGCAAGCAGGGGAACAAACATTTGGAAACCATAGGGAACTATATCCTTCTGTGGGCAACTCATTAATGGTAACTAGAGTAAAAATCCCTATTTTGATCCCCAGCTTTTACGCTGTGCTTGACATTAAGGGATAAGTTTCTGTGAGTCACATCAAGCAAGACTAAGTCAATCCTTTACTAGAACAAGCATGATGGAGCAGAAATCAATAGTAATCCTAAGAAAGTATCTCACATCTGTGGAATACCCCTGCCTTTTTTACTGAATATCCATAAAGCCTAAATGGTAAGTTTGTCAGGGCATCTGACAGAAATAGAGTACTAAAAACAAATAAAGCAAGCCTTTCACTTAGCCATAATAAACTTGGTTTTCCTTCCCAGGCACAGAGCATCCAGCTGCCCTGAGGAAACCCAGAGAGGCACGTGCCAATCAAACCTTATGGTAGTGGCATATTGATTTCCATCAAATATTAAAAATATACAGCTTTACTTGAAAGTCAGAAGGGGCAAAAACTGAAAAGTCCATCTTCTTAGTAGCCTTGATTCAGTGGGTTACTCTAATAAATATAGACACTTTGTAAGCCAGTAGAGGACATGTGCACATGCTTAAGCGGTCAGTTGAATGAGAGTAACATTATCAGTTTAGAGCTTTACAAGGGCTTAAAAACTCATTCATAAGACCACCGAGTGTCAGAGAACAAACATGAAAAAAAAATTGTAAAAATTCAACTACAGAGCTCAAACTGAAAAAGCTAAGGAAATGAGGTTTCAATTTGTTTTTATTCTACTTTTAGACCTTAGACATGATGAAGGGATTTGTTTCTAAAAACATGAACAATTCTGACATAAATGCATTTAAGGGTTAAAGATGTTACAGTCTCTGTGCTTGAGTTAAATTTAAGACATAGTGCTACATTCCATAATAAACCTATCCCACCTGCTCTTCCTGTTTGTTTTTTCATTTCCATTTTAACAAGTTGGGACCACAAATACAAACCCTCAGCAGAGCATTTACTTGCATTACTGCCTTAAAATAAACTTTCAGATTTTACTGTTCTCTGTGTGCATAATTTCCATACAGAACATGAAGTAACATCATTAGATCACTATTATAAATCTTCATAGCAGACTAAATTTGTTGACAGACAGAAAACAAAAACATCCTGAGGCAGAGTTTGTGTGGTCTTCTCTGGACTGTGCACTCAGGATCTTTAACAAACCTTGTGATAGCATGCCTGCATATTCTCACTTCCTAAAACCTAAGGAAAAATCCCTGCTGTGTCCAGCCATATGAATTACAATACTAACAAACATTCTGGGATTTACCAGGCTATTATTTTGTAGGTTAATAGAGCACATATCAATACTTTTTACATGATGCTTGAAGTCAACTGTGAAGTCAACGCAATCAGAGTAAATGTAATCAGAAACTCTGCTGATTTCACTAAAAACAAGAGCAGTCTCCTCATGCTGTAATAAGAAACATTAGGAATGTTGTATAGGTTACTTAATTAGAACTTAAGCTTTTTTTTTTGTGTACACCATGTGCGTTTGGGTGGTGCTTGTTGTTGTTGCTCTTGAGGTTTTTTTTTTGCTCTGTTTTGGTTGGGTTTTTCTAGAAGCAGTGCATCATACCATCCATTCCCTCCCACCAGAGCTCTGGACACTACAGCAAGAAATGTTGGTATTTGAGGCAATGAAGTGTCCAACACAGAATGACAGTATCAGATGCTTGCCAAGGAAAAAAAACAACTCAGAAGGACTTGCAAAAATTGAGTGCAGAAGACTCCAGCAGGGTAACAGCCACTCCCTAAAAGACGCTGATACCCAGAGAAGAATTGGACAATTATTATAAGACAATCAGTTCTAAATCTCCTCTTTCCTGCCCTGCATTTCCCTGGAAAGGCTCACAAACTCACTGAAGTTATAGCAGGAGATAGGACAAAATTTTTGGCAACCACTACACTCATGGTTCATTGTAAGCATACAGCAATCCATGGCCCATAAGGAAAGACATCTCAGGAAGAGAAGTCAGTGGCTTGTAGCATCAGGTAGGCCAGAAGGCATCTTTAGCTGAAGAGAGCCACTCAGCCCTGGATCTGTAACCTCTGACAGACATAATCCCATACAGCTAAAATCAGCCTTACATTCTGGCTGCCCACATTTCATGCCCTCTTGGGTGGAGCATGGTGCTAATCATGCCATGATCATGGGTATGGCCTTCATATGGGCCATTCACTTTAGAGCTGGACTCAATGGTCCTCTGAGTTCTTTCCAATTCAGAATATTCAGTGTATCACCTTTCTTGAACAGCCATTCCTCCATCTCCAAAGACCTAAAATGAGCCTCACAAAACAAGCTCCTGCAGTAAGAGATGTTAAACTTACACATTAGGCTTACTTACTTACACTATAAGCTAAGTCAATCACAAACTATTTGCTTCTGTAGTTATCTTGGAAGTACTGCTAGCTACAGCAGCTTGAAGGGTTTTCCAAGCTAACTTCTTTCACCATCCTATGTTTAATTTCTAAACCACTAGTTCTGGTATGAATGAGATTAGATAAATTAGACAATCTGCTAACTCACTAGAGTGCACTGAAGTGCCAGCTCAATTTGTTTTACCAATCCACGAATTTGCTTTTTACAGCTGCTGTTTTCCTTCCCATCCACGGATAATCTGAATCATCAGATGTAACAATTCTTTCACCGTGCTGAAAAAAGTGGTTTCAATCAAAGCACCAGCCACATCCCCTTCCCCCAGTGTTAAGTGAAAATTATTCCAAGAGAAATTGAAATTAAGCAAGGAATCCATTGCATAATCCCAATCAAGATAACACTGGCCAACCCTACTTAATGGGAAATTTTCCAATCTTCATTGCAACCTAGAAGTTTCACCACATTAAGTGAAATCTTTGAATTCAATCTGCCGGGCTGCTGTGCCAAAGAGATCTGTAAAGACTTCTGGCAGAAGCAAATTTACAGGAAAATAGGAATAACCAACATAGAGGCAAGAAAACCTAATGCTTAAACCAAAGCTGGCAAAACTATTAGAACTATTTAAAGCAACACCCCTTGGGCAGAAGAGTCACTGGAAGTGCTTGCCACAATAAATAGCACATATGCAAGAGCTAACCTTGAAACCTGTCCTGGAACTTAGAAAGAAATATCACTTTCAGAACAGATCCTCACTTTTGCCAATCTTCCAAGTTTGGTACCAGACTTGACTAGGTCAGCAAACTACTTTAACTTCCAAAAGCAAACAGGAACTTCTAAAGACCTAATTATAAGGAAGGGTGCAAGCATATAGCCACAAACCCTAGTGAAGATTACTTCATGTTTATGGCAGTAGTCCAGCTACAGGACTTGTCAGTTCCTCTGTTCCTGCTCTTTTGTGATTCCTATAATTGATCAGGCTTCAAACAGTTGGTTTTTTAACTGCTTCTGTGTACTCTCATAATTTAGCTGGGGATGGAAATACCAATTCAAACACAATTGTGTTTTCTAGGTGCAATGTCGCAGACATTTTTTCATAGAAATCCTTTCTTTCAGATTTCTGCATCTTCTGGGAAGCAAAGGCCCCAGAAGAAGAATGTAAACAATTGTTATCAGCTGCTGTGGCATGCAATAGGATGCACCTGTGATTGGTTCATGTTCCATGTGTTTATAATTAAGGGCCAATCACAGGAGCAAGCTGGGGACAGAGTCCCGGGACACAGAACTTTGTTTTAGATTCTTTTCTATTCTTAGCTTAGCTTAGCAGCTCTGCAACTTCTCTCTTTGTTCTTTTTAGTATAGTTATAATGTATTATATATCATATATCAATAAATCCAGCCTTCTGATCAAGAAACAAGATTCTCGTCCTTCTCTCACCCCAAGCGACCTCCTCAGGACGCTGTAATAGTGCAATGTGTCACTTGCTTGTATAAACGGATACAAAAGCCACGGCCCATAAAATGGATACTCAAAACATCAGTAGAATTGAAAATACTTAATTACTAATATTGGAATATGTATGGTGTAATATAATCAATTCTACAACAACATGGACCTCCACATTCAACTCACAAAAAATTTCAGAGAAGCATTTGCACACTTTCTCAACAATAAGGAAATTCTTAAGAGTAGCCACAAAACCACTCTGGCTTTCTTCTACTCTAAAAACCATATAACAATGCAAAAAAAAAAAAAAAAATCAAACTTGACAGCAGTGTGGGCATTAATCTTGCTAGATGTGCAACAGATAAGGCAGTGCATGGGGAACAGAGCAGGCTGTGTTCCTGGAAATACACCACCTGTAAGGTCCTTGTAAAACGAGAAGTAGAAATATTAGCAGGAAGGTTGTTCTGTTTACTAACTTACTAAAAACAGCACTATTGAGAGATGACCCTGAAAATTACACATTTCTGAAGCCAAATTTTAAGAGTTCATCCCTTCCCTAGCTTTACAGAAGAAGAGGATATAAGGACACTCTAGTTGAGAGCCAGGAAAACCCTTAAGAGGCAAAGACTAACTGTGAATACTTCACTACTTCACATTTAAAAAGAAATACTACCAACATTTCCCAGTTTAGAGGAAGTCTGAATACTTCTACAATACAGGATTCACTTCAAATTCAACCTGTACACACAAAACCATTTAGCAAATGGATTGTGGAAGATCAGATCCCAGCTGCACACCTTCAATTTACTCTTTTAAGTAAGATCAAAACTAAGAGAAAAACTAACAAACAGGCCCATCATAGCTGTTTGCTCAGTATTACTGCAGTACTCAGACTGCATCACATACTGATTTAGATACATACAAGCACACAGTGTGTGACTACTCCAATATCACCTTACAGCCATTCTTAAAACATGTCAATCAAATGACTGTCACAGATCTGACATGGCAGAATTTATTATTTAATAACACCACGATTCTGCTTGATGAATATGATCTCCTACCATGCCAAAAAAAACATCATATGGAGGACCCAGAGAAATTAGATAGGCTCACTCAAATCATTTTCATAGCTTTGAATTTAACTTCAACCTGAAATTCCTTCAGTTGGCCAAGTAATTTAAAATGTCTCAATACAAAGAGTCCTTAATCTGCATAGCAAATCTCAGGTTATCACTGAGATCATTATATTCAGACCAGATATTGCATTCAGATATAAGATAAATAGATCATACCAAAATTTTTCTAGCCAGGGGCAGCTGAAAGCCCTGATGAATTTGCCCATCAAGAGCTGTAGCAAGTGCTGTGGAGAATGATTCAAAGATGTTTCCAGTTCTGCAACAAACTTTTATGCAGGAACCAAGAAACTTGGTTAAATAGGAAAAAAAAATACACTCTGAAGGAACATCTGTCCTGTCATCTGCACATTTATCTACAAGCATGTTCTACATAGTTTAAAAAAAGAAAAGAAACAGAGCTTTTCACAAACTTCATCTGATCACAGAAAAATTATCTCCAGAAGTGTCAGATATACCATCTCAAACACATATGCTGTGAAAAGGGCTGCAGGTACTTCCAGTATCTGCCAGATGAGTTCAAGATCATGGCAAGGAAGAGCATCAAAGAGCTGACTATTCAAAAAGCACATGGCAAAGTACTCAAGAAAACTTAACACAGCATGTCAGGTGGTTGCACACTAAACTTCAGGCTCTCAGTGAAGAAAAGCAGCATCTTTAATATGGAACATTGATGAAGTCTCCCCTGCAACCCCAGAGCTGGAGAGGCTTTGAGGTGGGGAAGAAGGAGGGAAGAATTAGGAGCAAAGAAAGGCTTCTGCCAAATCAAGAAGTAAAATTGATTTGTTCAAGACTTCACTAACCAGTCATCTCCCACCCTGCAGATTAAATAACATGGCAGTGCATGCTGCCAGAAGTGGTGATCCTTGTATCTTAGCCTTTTGAACTAAAACCTGACGTCGTTTGCAGCACTACTTTTTCCTCACATTAAAGAGAGAAATGCTGATTATAGCAGTGGCATCATAAAAATCTCCTTACTGTAATCTTGACTAAAATACGGATTAATTAAAGAAAAAAAATCAAGAAAAGTGACAAAAGTCTCAGCATTCTCAGACAAAAGAACTAGCATCCTAAGTAGTTATCCAGTGCAACATTGTTGCCAAAGGCACCATCTTGAAAGCCACAAGTCTTTTGCAATCCTCCTTTCAGTTTCACGAGGGCAAAGCTGGCAGCATAAGAAACAATTGTAGAAACAACTGCAGTCAAAAGGGCAATTCATCAAAGTTCTTCAAATGCTATGGAAGACAATACTGCATTTGTTCAGTTTGACATTTTTTTAATATTTTAGCAAGAAGCATGTGTATCCTGGGACAACCAAAGATTTCAAACATTATAGCCCCAACCCTGCTCTCTTCACACTCAGAACAGCATTAGGCTTATTACACTATTTTCATTTACTCCACAACTACTCTATGTAGGTGACTCTTTCTATTGCTTTCAATATATAGTAGATATTTGATCACAGAACAGTTTATGGTGCACATTAAGAAAGTTTACGTCTCATATCACAGAAAGCTCAAAGAAGAAATGCTTGTTCTGGATGCTAAAACATCTGTGTGATTACTAAAACCAACTGTGCTCTGCCAAGAGGAAGTAGCCTGTTAGTTTTGCCAGCAAGCTAGAATGATTTAGTCATTATATTATGGTATTTTAGCTTTATTAAATTCATTCAAAAGAATGGACTTTTTATTTCCTTCTACTTTTTCTCTTTGGAACATAATCCAGCTTTTCCTGGAAGCAAACAAACAGAAGCCCACTCTTGAAGACACTCCTTCAGGAAGTTACTGATTCTTGCCAAGTAATTTCTCAGAGGTAACAGCCCACTTCTCAACCTGATGGATAAGCCTTCAGATCAAGGAGACCCCACAACCTTCTGTTTTAGATCATGAAGATACAGGATTCTCTGTTACACTGTCTGAACCACAAGTTTCTGTGTTGCTCTGTTTTAAGTTGTCAGTACACATCAATGCCCCCAAACAGCTGAAGAGAATTCAGCCAAGAAAATAACACTGGTATGCAGACATACAAGTCAGTCTATAATTTACTCCCCACTGCCCCCAAAAAAGAGGGCATTTTCTCCTTATACGAAATCACAGGACGTTTTGAGTTGGAAGGACCTTTAAGATCATCTAGTTCCAACCCCATCCCTAGACTAGGTTGCACAAAGCTCCATCCAGCCTGGCTTTGAACACTTCCAGGCGTGGGGCGCCTGCAACTTCTCCAGGCAACCTGTTTCAGTGTCTCACCCCCCTCAGAGTAAGGAATTTTTCCTTAACATGCAATCTAAACCTACTATTTTACAGTTTGAAGCCATTTCCCTTTGTCCTGTCACTATATTCCTGTAAAAAGTCCCTCTCCAACTTTCTTGCAGGCTCCTCCCTTCAGGTACAGGAAGGCAATTAGGTCACCCCTAAGCCTTCAGGTAGAATGCTTTAAAGATTCAGATCTCTGCTACAGATATTGGCTTTTTCATATATTTATACCTCTATATATGTATGGGTTTTCTTTATATACATAAAGCGCAAATTATAAATTATCACTATTATTATTGTTGTTCTTATTATTATTGACCACTTTGGTTGATATAAATAAAATTCAGCCATCCTGACTCAGTGAGATTTGAACTTTCCTGAGACAAAGAACAGCCCCCAATGCAGCCAGGACTACACTAAAGGAGTTCTATCACTGCTAGCAAGTAAGGAATCCATGTTTATTAATGGATAAAAGACTGAACATTAGTCACAATGAAATACAGATGAGATGACAGAGCTCATTTCTCCTCCAGATGAATGCTACGCATAAGGAATGCATAATATTGAGTAGTTTGATTTGTACAAAACAGGACTGACTCAAGATGATTTTCTCATTATGCAGTTACCTTTCCAGCACAGACACATGCATGTGTCAAAACTACTGTTTACCATGACAAAATTATTTTATATTTTCAAGACACATTACATGTGTAGTCTGGAAAAGAGAAATTTTTGGTTTTACCCTTTGATGTAAGGTAACATCAATTTGTAAGACATCAAAATAAAGCTGGAAGAACAGAATTTCTCTCTCTAAAGACTAATAAAACTTAAATGGGGCTAGAGAAAGCTATAGCTTCAATTATTTGTAGTCTTCCACTCTTAATTTCCTCTCTAAAATCCCCCTTTAAAAAAAGACCCCAACTGCTGTTAGCATCTGTGCAGTTAATAGCTCAGTGGAATGGTGGTGTAAGTAACAGAGGCCATACTGCTGTCGGAGTTCATAGCCAAAGTTATTCCCACACTTCAGTAAAAGGAAACTGCTTTGAGAATTAAGCCAAACAGCAAACTCTAAGCTACTCGAGACAGTCCCAACATACAACAACCCAACCTGTCACATTAGTCTTCTTTTCAAGTGCTTGTGTACTATCAAATCTGTTTCTCAAGAAAGTTCCAGAGCCACTGACTAGGACAAGCAAGCTCCGTAATAAAAATGACTTTTAAGAAGCAGAATGCTTTTAGCCCATGTTGTTTGCTTAAAGCCCTGGTTTTGATTTAGTAACAATACATGTATTGAGCAGAAATATAAGAGAACTCACAGTTCCTGAAATACCCTTTGAGATTTTACTTCTACCTTGACAGCATGACAAGCATCAGAAGTTACTCATACTCCTTGGAATATGTACTTTTCCCTTTTACCCAGGGCTGACTAGGCAATAAAACAACACACAAAGGGGGTTTCCAGAAGGATCTGATACAAGCTGTACTCCCATGACCTTACCTATTCCCCAACAGCCTCCCAAAAATAAAGAACAAGTGCATTCATCGATTGTTTCCATCCAACTGGGATCACTTTGACTCCTTCAAGAGTTAGGTCAGGCTTCCTGCCCTTTGGCAGCTGCTCAATGGTGGGCAGGGTGCAACAGTCCACCCTGGACACTTCATTGCTGGCTTCAGTCCCATCTGCCCTCTCAGGACTTCTAATGATGCAGAGCCTAGAAGCAGAAAGCAAGGCAGCATTCTCCTGCTTGGGTCAGCCCCTTTGGCAAGCTACTGGAAAGGGGTGCTCAAACCTGTCTTCTGTTTAAGACAAAACCTAAAGTTTAAACCTAAAGTTTTAAAGCTTCTGTTTAAGACAGCACCTAAATTGCCCCACCAGGGCAGATAAAGGATATGAAAACACTACATGTGCCCTGAAGGACATGGACACTCCCACACCTGGGAAACACAGACAGTCAGAGGAAGAAGCAGAGATCAAAAAGCTGGAACAGCAAGGATACAGGGAAACTGTATTTTCTCTTGTGTCCCAAAACTAAAAGTAAGAGCTCTATAACTCTGCATCCAAGCAGAGGACAGTAGCAGAACTAAAAGTGCTTACTTAGACTACAGGTTTCTAAACCCATAAATTACAGTGCTAAAATACAGGTACACATATACAGGAAAGGGAGAAACATTATTGAGTTACACAAGCAAGATGCTAGGAAACATTCAAGCTAGATCACAGATCTTCACTATCTGAACACTTCTAGATCTGTATGATCAAATAACTCTCATTTAACAACTGAAGAAAAGTTACAGAAGAGCTATCCAAAGCACCACACATAAATTATGGAAATTAAAGAATTTAGTATTATAGTATCAGAATACCAGAAATCCAGACAGCTATGTATTTGTTCAGCTGATACAAGACCCATCTACAAAGCATTAGATCATGAAATGAGAAAACCATGACAGAACTATGAAAATGGTTTTATGCATGCCAGCCTGTTCAATCTACTTACTAGTTTTGCTCAAATAAGATTTGTCACAATGTAAATTCTTCTGCTGCACTTTGATTACAAAATTAGTACTTCATAACAATAACATCAGGTAAATGCCTCAAGATTGTCCAGCTTGAACACTTTTATCAGAGAAAGTCAGAAGATTATATTTGCTAATAGAACTCTACCAAGATCAATTCATGCTCAATGCTACTTACCTTCAAAACACCAAAAGAAACACAATCCTTCTGTCTTGCAATTTGAGCACAGCAGATTACAGTGACAAAAGGACAAAAATTGCTGTCCAGAGAGCTTGTGGAAACCCCATCCCCAGAAATGTTCAATAAAGGCCAGGTTGGATGGGACCCTGAGCAACCTGTTCTAGGGAATGGAACCCTTGCCCATGGCAGAAGGGGTTGAAACTAGATCTTTAAGGTCCCTTCCAACTCACACCATTCTACAGTTATATGAAAAATCAAAAGGTCTGGAAAAGCAAATATAACCAAGCATTCTTTGAACAAATAATTTTAACTTAACTGGCAGCAGATATGTGAGCAATGACAAACTAGATGTGGCATAGACCCAAATTCTTCCTCCTGCCCTCAATTCCACCCTTGAAACAGGGCACAGGGCAGTCGGCTCCTCCAGCCCATCCTTTGCCACACAAAGTCACATAAAGAGCCAGCAGGAGGATACAGCCTCCCCTCACCTCCTCAAGTGTCTGGAGAAGTGGGGCCTGGGTCTATGGACCACCTCCCCACAGGCAGTCCAGAAGTTGCCATACAACTGTCACTTTTCATGCTGAATTTTACTTCAATTCTAAAGCCAAATTAATTATTGTGCCTATCTTACAAAAAAGGTTTACTCCTACACCACAGCTTCAACTAGGTTGAATGATAAAATGGAATGGCTGGAGGCTCCTAAAGAGCCTGAAGCCTATCTAGAGGGTTTTAAAAACGTGACTACAACATGATAACATGGAAACATGAAAACATGATAAAACATGAAAAGCTAAGGGTTTCTAAGAGATGACGGTACATGGCATCAAGATCTTTCTAAATATCAGCCAACAGCCCAAGATTATTTAGGCTACTTGTCTCTCAAACAGCATTACCTTCTCAGCATAGGCTATACCCTTAGGGAAGGGTGATGTACATGAACAAACACACATCTCCTGACAGCAGCTTCAGAAAGACACTGCTTGGTCATGCTCTGGCCTTACATCACTCTTAGGTAGTAGTAGAAAAGGAAACAAGCATGAACAAGGGCAGCTTTGCCACTGGCCTCCTTGAAGATCAAAGGAAGTAAAAGCCTCCACTCAGCTGTTCCCTAGTAATTTTCTTAGCTAAGATTATTTGGGAAAAAAAAGTCTTGAGCATTTAAAGCACTTCCAAGTTGCACAGGAATAGAAAAATGGCCTTTGCTAAACACAGACCTATTTAATACTACATGAGGTGACATTAAAAGGCTACTTGCCCTTGCCATCACGTCACAAGTTTAAGGCAGTTTCTTCACCAGCCACAGTTCAGCCAGAACTGAAATTCCAGACACACTGCAAACCTGAAAGATTACATGTGTTCAGTGGACAGTTTAGTGTCTTCATACTTTCAAAGCTCCACAGGAGACAACAATCCCAGGTAGTGCTTTTGAGAGGAATGGAGGTGAGATGTATTTGCTTGGTTCAGTGACTGATGAGTTACATCCAAGGGCATTCTCTAAGAGCTGTACTGATAGCGGACAACTTCATATAACTGTTTTGATAATCTTGAAGTTCCAATATTGTATGTAATCTATGGGAGAGCTCCCAAACAAGAATTACTCACTGAAATAGTATTAATGTTATATAATCTTCAAGTCATGTAAAAACTGGTTTTGTCAATTTAGTACTTTAGATTTAAAACAAAATCCATAAAAGTCTTCTCCCAACCAAGGCAACAAATGTTTTACTTGGGGCAATGAATTCTAACAAGAACCAGAAACACCAAAAATAAGTAGTTTTTCAGACGGTATACAAGATCCCTGAAATTGAGAGATGCTGAGCCCCATTTATTCCAGCCTCTCAAGTAGCCAGATGCTGCATTCCTCCCAAAGCTTATTCCCTTAGCTGACAAGATGATCATGTTCACCTACTAAAAAAAAACCCCACTATTTCAAAAGTCAGCACCACAAAGATTTTTCAGAGCTCCAATCCCATTGCAGAGAAACATACAGTTAAGGTAACAATATTCACAACTCCCAGACCAAAATATTCATTCTTATATCCCCCAGGCTGCCTTTCTGACTATGTGAACTGAAATTCCACATGGGAAATTGGGATTGAGCCACAATGACTTTGGACATTGAAATCAGTTAGGGCAGAACACCATCTTTTGGAAGACACTAGGATAGTTGAACACAAAGGGTATATCTTGAAATAATATGTAGCAGTAATTATCCTGGGCTTGGCCAGTGGTCTTCTTTGCTACAAACACATCTGTACTTTGCTGCTTCGAGCTTCCTTCAGGCCCTAGTTAACCTTTGCTCATAAAGCAAGATATGTTCCCAAAATGCCTAATGGAAAAGAATACTGTAACCAACTAACTGAACATGTGAACCCAAACTCAAGACTACTGAAATTGCAATACAAGGCAGCAGACATGGCCTTAAAACCACACCAGCCATTTTTACAGCAGACTGTATTCAATATCTTATTAGAATAGAAAAACCCCACACCCACAAACTACCAACCAAACAAAAAAACTGACAAAACCCCATACCAAACAATTTTCTTGCTATTTTAGTCCACATTATTTAGCCTGTTTAGTTCTTAAAATATGCAGTTTACTGTACTTCATATTAACATCAGGCTTCTGTAACAAGCTTCGCTACATTAAAGAAAGCAAAAAAACCAAACAAAAACCAAAACCGAAAAAGTCTGACAGCAGTTATGACAGTGTGAAAATTAATAGTCAAAACCCAAAACCCAACTAAGAAACCAGGCAATTTAGCACAGGCTTCTGTGATGAAAATAGAGGCACTCCAGGACTTTATGTTCACTGATTTAGAGAATGCACAGCAGTTAAGTCAGTGGATAGGCAAGGTAACTAATTCCAAGTGCAGATATAAAGGCAGTCTAAGTAGGAGTGTTTTGTCTCCTACAAAATTAGAATATGTGCTAGAAGCATGCTTGGTTCTACATGACTACCATATTGTTTTGAATAATATTTCATTTGAGAATTTCTTCCAGGTGACCTCCACAAGAAGTTAGATTGAAGATTTATGCTCATGGGAGGTAACTCTACTACATTCCTGTACAACATCTACAGCAACAACTTTTTATTTGCTTCAACACAGCACCTTAGCTCCCAGTATATTGTCAAATAGCAACAACTCCTTCTTGGCAAACATTTTCTAACACCTTCTGCAAGAATTATCTCTCTGGTTTGCAGATTTTCTTACTGAAGGTTCATGTGGCTTCTGGATGCTGGACAAGCTCAAGTCAAATGATCTATCACAACATCTACTTTATTTGTAATCTCAAGTAGCTAAATAATTTCCATTTCTTAAGAAGCTTCACATACTTTCCTCATACAAAAAAAATCCTACACAACAAGCTAAACGACCTGCTGCTTTCTCTCCCTCCAAAACCATCACACTGGATTTCTCCAGTGTCCTTACTCGACTTCTCAAAAATACTCTGTCTACCTGCATTATAGGTTTCAACAAAATTGCTAATATCAAGCAGTGAACCACAGAGGAAAGCAAAGCTTCCTCCAGTTACTCTATACTTTTCCAGACTCCCACAGGTAACCCATTTTATCCCTTCCCCTAGTAGGAAGTTTGCTTATTCCTTGCAGATTTAAAAGCAACGAAACATTAAAATTGACATGTGTTTGTTGGCAATTGCTACTGTTAGAAATTATTGTAAATGCAATTGCAAATGATGGCAAAATGCATCTAGAGGCCACAGGGCAGCCTGTACATAGACGGGTTGGTTTTGTTTGACTTTAAATCTTTGTCGATTTTAATGCAGAGATGAATTGTAAATGATACATATCTGAAATGGTGTTGTTCAGTCCTAGTTTATAATACATTATAGAGAATTTCATTTGGTTGATCCTAGTCCTTGCAACTTAAACGTTCTAGTCTCACATACAGCTGGTGCAGACATTTCCTAGACATTCACAGGCAGCTCAGGAAGCAAGAGGACTTCTGCTGCTGCACTGCTCGTGTCTTGCTGCTTCTAGTTCTAGAAAGAACTGGAAACAAATCTTACTTTTGGGGCATTAACTGTTGCCCAGCAAAGATATTGGTATACACTCAACTGAGAAGCTGGACACAAGACCCAATTTGCTTTCATCATGACAGCTTCCGGCATTTTTACTTTATTTTTTTAAAGATAAAAATATAAAGAAAGCCCTAGGCAAGCTTCTCTTTTCTAGTCAAACAAATACCATTCCCTGAAGTGAACAGTAACTTTTCAAAGACCTCTTTTTCCTTGAGTTTTAAAAACACACTTAGTTTCCTATCAGTTTACTCAATACATCTGAAGTTTTTATTAAAGTTTATCTAATAAATATGATACCCACTTCAATTACTAAAAGTAATTGTAGTAAGAAAACTCCACAAAATCACCAAGATTAGGTTTCTTTTTTAAAATTAAACCACCACAGTAATTTCCCTAAAGATTTAGTTATACAATAGATTTCTTTTATTAATATTTACTAAACCTATTAACTCTGTCTATTGAACTGCAGATTTTGTCTGTCAAACCCTGGACAGAACTAGAAATCCCTTGAGAACCTGACAGTATTAAAACTACTATAGACAGACAAATTAAGTTTGAATAACTTGAAAAGAAAGCACAAGTTTTCAAAAAAGTCACCCAGTTAAGCTGTGAACCCATCCCCCCTTTCCTTACGCTATTTGCAGGTAAGTTGTGAAATATTAATTCTATAATCCAGACAAATATTACTGTACCAGCCTAGATCTTACAAAGCCCCTTAACCATTAATTTGCTTTATTCATCCACATTTTCCCAGAGTTCTACTAAACTCCATATTCCAAAGCACACACTCTGCTGACCTTCCCCCCCTGCACCCCAAGGACACAGAATTCTTGAAGCCAGACAACTTCAGTCACCATTAGCCAAGTAATGGAGCCAGGTTATACCACAGAATTTGATACCTTGTCTTCCTACAAATAGCTGAATCTTCTTGTTTCATTGAATTCTGTACTCTAGCTACAAGAATTTGAATTAGTAACAGACACCAAATTCCTCAATCTTTCAAACTAAAGGGAAGATTCACTGTGGCTAGCTTGAAAATCTGCAGCACACAACAAGCATACATAGATACCACCAAAACTCAGCATGATGGAAGCTTCAGGAGGACATCTGAATCACCTCAGCTCAGACTGACATTCATTTCCAAAGCTCTCCAAGAAACTATTATATTCTAGTACTTCAGCACTATCATTTTTAGGCCCAGTTAGAACATTGGTTATAATAACTCAGGATTTGGGAATTAGCTGATAATTCAAGATATCCAAATCAGTTTTGTCTTGAACACGTGGAGAGGAGAGATTGCAAACTTTACTTAAGATGTGTAGAGGTTAAGCTAATTAGAAATGCTTAGTAAATATGAAAGAGCAACACTAATCCTCTAACATCACTATGTCAGTTCAACAACCAGAGGTAGTGAGAAAATGCACTTTGACACATTCTCCCATTAAAAAAAAGGCTTACAACATTGTGGAAAAGTTGCATAAGAAGCTTAGAGATTTCCACAAGATTCCTCTGATTGTTTCTACTCTATGCAGAAGGTTAAAAAGCAGCGGGAACACATACTTAGTCAGGTATTAAATTCATACAGCTGCAGAACTGCTTAATTCTAGTTTCTGACACACCAATCAGCTCAGAGAAATTCTGTGGGATGTTTTCTAGCTTCCAGATGTAAAACATCTTTTTTCTCCTTAATTCCCCTGTGAAGGAAATGTATTCCTTTATGTGACTGATGAGAAGGCTTGGAGCAATCAAGCTCCAGTTGCAAGAATGATTCTCTAATTATTATGAAAAAGGAAAGAATCTTTAAAAATTGTTTAACAAAGTAGTAGTAAGTCAGTATTATGGGAACCACAGAAGTAAGATCACAGATACCTGTATCTCTCTGTTTTCCAAATACATGATCATGATATACCCTGTCACCCTGAAGAAGTTAGTTCTCTACTATCCTCATTAGGTTAACACTGCAGATGAATAAATGCTATTGCTTTAGGCTGGCTACACACCAAGAAAGGAAGACTGCTTATTCTTAAAACCCCCAGACAAACTTGCATGAGCAAGGAACCCCTCCAATGAAAGCAGAAGATCATATAGGAAAGTATCTTGAAGAAGAAAGGACTATTTAGTTCTTGCCCCTCAATACAAAAGACAAATCTGAATTCTTTCTACAGATGTGCAGTATTAACCCTGTCAATCAAGAGGATTAGTATCCATAACTCATCTATACATCAGACACCAGCTTCATCTTTTTCCCCTAAAAACACACCATCATGCTTTAATATCAGAAAAACCCACATTTCATGGGCAGCATCTCATTAAAAAAAATTTGTTTAACTTTTGATCACACATCCTTACGTTTCCATGGTCTCTTGTGCTTAACAGAAATAAGCACATCAGTATGCTGCAGGGAATCCCATCTTCAAAGCCAACAGATACTTCCCTCACCACCCATCTGAAGTCATGATTCTATTGTTACACACACAGCAGAAAACAGATCTGGATAATACTCTGTGATCATCTCTTGATATAAGCCTTCACATATGTGAAGATCATTAGCAAATTCAAGAGAAACAGTGTTTGTTTCCAGTCATTTTCCTCTAACATATGAGAACTCTTACAAAGGAGACAGCAAATTTTAGCTGGAATTCAGGGAACACACTCTTCCTTTCTATTTGTACATAATATGATCTATTCTGTCCTATAGCACAGCCAAGGCATTAGCCCACATCTGCTAAATACCAGCTGCCTAAAATCAGCTCTTGTCAGAAATGACCACTACTACAACTTAAAATATGAAAGCAAAAGTAACTTTGAAAACAGTGTGCTTGTGTTTTTTAAAAGCATTCCCCAGCCTTCCCATCCCAGTTTCCAGTTACAGAAAGAAGAGTTATTTAGTAACTTTTTCTTAGCACTCCTAAGAGTCCTTGCATTCCTTCAGGTCCAAGTACCCCCACTTCATCTAAACCAACTACCACATGCCAGAAAACACTAACAGAAAAAACAGAGGCACAGGTAAGTGAGAAGAGCCATTAATGAATTCTGAAAAGTGAAAAGCAGGATGAAACAAAAATACCAGCCAAACTCATTCACCACTCACAGCTCAAACCTATTAGTATTATTTCCTGAAAAAGTGGTAATCTAATACTTAAGTTACACAGTCCTGTGTGTACTTAAACCTACAGGTCTAGGTAACACCTACATTCTTTCATTCATAATTCTACATAGTACACGCAAATCAAAGCAGCTTTTCCCACAAAGAGCTGTCTATTTTCCACATCCATACAATTAACTTTCTATGCAGATTAGCAAATACCTGGAGTTATGAAAGATCCTATTTGTTCCTCAAAAACAAACAAAAAAAAACACTAAAACCCTTCTACCTAACATTTTTGAAGACTTATCTGCTTACTAGACTCTGTTCTGAATGTAACTACTTATTAGCTCGATGTGTATTTCTAGACTAAGAAAAACAAATTTGAGCAACAGTAAAAGCTTTGTACAATAGAAAATGTATTATTTCCCTAGTTTTCATAATTAGTTCCTTTGCAAATCTGCAGTGGTAGACAGAAGAGCTGATTACAATTCCAGGCTGAGTGGAGACTGGAGTAACTTACTAGCCACAAGGCACTAGAGAACTGCTGCAGATGCCCCTCTGAAGGGAGCTGATCCCTGGCTCAAACTGAGTTTGCTCACATTGACCAGTTTTCCAGAATATTAACTTTGTCTGAATGCACTGAGCAGATGATAGAAGGGGAGATAAAAGCCCCAGCCTCCTCTCTAGTGCAACACACAAGATCTAACCATCAAAGCACCTACATTGCATTAGCAGTACCTGGCTTGTTCTTGTCTTCCCAGCAGTACCTGCATACCTTATTATTTTTTAGTACAGCTGAAGCATACACGATACCAAAGCTCTGGAGCATCTGGAGTTTTAGGTAACTTTTGTTTTAGTCTAAAAAGCTGACAGTATCTTTAGGCCCATTCTTTGGGAGTAATCAGCATGACATCACTGACAAGGCATAGACATTCCTTCTTCTGCAAGAGAATCAGAATCCCAAAAAGCAACACCTTCAATAATGTAATTGTGCTTTAGAGATTGAAACATAAATTTACATTAAAAATTCACATGGTGCATATGCTCTAGAAATTCAGTAGGTGAAGGTAACTCTTTCTGTGTAAGTAAGTCATAATGCATGCAAATCTTTCTGAGAAGTCTAATACAGAGGATACTACTGGAACAATACTCTTTGCTCAAATACAAATGTGCTGACAAACAATTTATTTTTAATGGCTTTCTACTTATGTTGCTCTCCCTTACACAGTCTGAGTTCTCAATGGTTATTAGAAAAAGTTTTAGACAATAACCCAACAAAACCTGCTATTTCTAGCACATGGCTAAGTCAAATCACCAGGTCAGAGCTTTACTTCTTAGGAGATCCATGATTCCCAGATAACATCAGATCTACAGGTGCATCAGTATTTAAATACAATGGATAATGATGTCTGTCAAAGATCTCCTTAATTTTTTTAACTCTTAAGAAGTGTGAGAAGGAAATGTGCCAATTAAGAACAAAGATCATGAAAGTCATTGGATAAATTTAATATTCTCAAGGTTAACAGATCCTTCTAGAACCTTGACAGTAATGTTACCCTACAGAATAGCTAAAATAAACTAACAACAAAATAAGCAAGTTTTCCAGGTCCTCACTCTTCACTGCCAGAATATAAAATATAACTGTATGTAAAGCTTCCCTGCGGATACTAAGGCTACTTGGGAAGTCTAGACATTGACAACCGATGACAAATTCCACTGTGAAATTATGCTTGTTTTTTAAGAATACTACAAACACCATGGTGGCACAAACAGGTACATCCCAATAGGGAAATATGCAAAAGGTATACCTGAACAAGTGGAAAAACAAGGAGGGCCAGCTTCTGCTTACACTTTCAGGCATATCTTATCAAGACACACGAACATTGAGAGTTCTTACACAGGAATATCCATTTGCTTTTACTCACACATCTGTGTATTACCCAGGACTGTCACTCCTGGCATATAAGTTCTGCAGAACACACTCACAGCTCCCTTTACATCAATAGGATTGCTTTACAGCAAAGTACTACCCACAGGTTCAGAACTGGTTCCCTCCAATGTTGTCCCTCCACTACTCTTAAATACAATCCCATGTGATAAACAACTGATACAATTCCCAGCTTTTCTTTTCACAGGATTTATGGGTAGGAACACACATAACATTCCTTGGCTGTAATACCCACTCTCTCATTACATGTTTTTCAGCCAGGGCCCTCTGGTCATCCAACTTCCCTTCTTCAGGTACCCTATTTACTGCTCCTACAACTCAAAATTCTCCAAGATGCCAATGAAAGAAAATTTTCCAGGTTAAGAGCTGCACAATAAGACTTTATGTTGTTCCAATTTAATTAAACAGAAACTGAGTCCAAGAATTACACTCAAAGTAAATCTCATGCTCAAAATATTCTCATTTCAAAAAGCTTTATTAGGAAAAGAAAAAAAAAGTGAGTATATGTATGCATGTGGTAAAGTCTATAAGGGATAGACATTTGCAGGTTATTATGCTAAGTTTCAAGAATTCAGCTGAATCAAGCTAGGGATTAGTCTTCTCTCTTCCCAGGAGTTCCCTGAAGAGAACAGAAATGATTGATTTTTCCCCTGAAGTGCATGATTTAGAAAAAAACTTATCTCTCAAAACCAAGCAAAGACAGTTGTTCGATCACATCTCACCTACTGCTGCATGCCAAGGAGCAGTAGTGGGAGGGAAAAGTCGCACAGGGACTGCACAAAGGGGGAAGCGTATCAATATTTAAAAGCTCTAAGCTCAACTTGGATCTTGTAAAAAGTCATTTTTAGTATTAATAGATTTCAAAGGTGGAATATATTAAATATAATGCTACAGAATTTCAGTGTGAGAACCTTCAATTTTAGGCTCAGTTGAACAGAAGTCAAAATTTCTGTTAGAGGTGTAACACAATAAATATTACTGTGGAGATCCCATACTGAAATATTGGCAATAAAAGTACTTAAAGACCCCTTAGAGTGAAACAACTAGAGGTAATTATTAACAAAACATAGGTTTTGTATTCAAACATCTATAAAATCCAATTCTACATCAAAAATGGCAGTAAGAGTATTTTAGAGAAAACCCATAGACTTAATTTAGACGGAACGCAAGATTAATACAAAGCATTTCTGATGTACCTGTTCAGAAGCTCCACAAGTTTGTATTATTCTTTAGAAAAAATACAGATCATCTGAGCTAAAGTATCAGCCACCTTCAATATTCATGAGGTATCATGTGATAACATCTTCTTTACTTGAAAGGCCAGCAACTACATAAGGGGTTTCTTTTCTCATCTGACATGCCATGGTTCTCCATTTCCTTTTTTTCTTTTTCTTCCATAGAACCATAGAAAAGTTAAGAGTTGAAATGGACCTTAGAGATAATCTCGCATCAACCCCCCTGCCATGGGCAGGGACACATTCCACTTGACCAGGTTGCTTAAAGCCCCATCCAGTCCAGTCCTGAACATCTCCAGGGATAGGGAGTCCATAGGCTCTCTGGGCAACCTGTTTCAGTGTCTCACCACCCTCACAGCAAAGAATTCATTGCTAACATCTCATCTAAACCTGCCCTCTTGCACCTTAAGGCCATTTCCCTTTGTCCTATCACTACATGCCCTTGTAAACAGTCACTGTCCAGCTCCCCTGTCAAGGATTTTGGATATTGGATACTCTGCAAAGTGCTATAAGGTCTCTCTAAATCCTTCTCTTCTTCAGGCTGAACAGCCCCAAATCTCTCAGCCTGTCTTCTTAGCAGGGGTGCTTCAGACCTCTGGTCAACTTAGTGGCTCTCCTCTGGACTCATTCCAAGAGGTCCACATGTTTATTGCATTGGGAGCCCCAGAGCTGAACATAGCACTCCAGATCAGGTCTCATGAGAGCAGGGTAGAGGGGGAAAACCATCTCCCTCAACCTGCTAGCTGTGATGCTTTGGATGCAGCCCAGGATGCCTTTGGCTTTCTTGGCTGTGAGTGCACATTGCTGGGTCATATGGAGCTTTTTGTCCAAACAGCCACAAGTCTTTTTACTTAGGGCTGCTCTCAATCCATTCTCCTCCCAGCCTGGACTTGTGCTTGAGACTGCCCCAACCCAAGTTTAGCACCTTGCATTTGGCCTTGTTGAACTTTATGAAGTTCACACAGGCCCACCTCTCACACCTGTCCAGATCCCTGTGGATGGCATCCCTTCCCTCCAGTGTGCTGACTGCATCACACACAGCTTGGTGTCACAGGCAAACATGCTGGGGGTGCCAGTTCAGGTTCTGAAAGGTTCCACTAATTTTTATGTTTGCTGACAAATTTCCAATACTGTTTATAGCTGGATTCTGTAACCAATGTTTTCTACACACAAAGTTCTTGGAATCACACCAAGGTAACTGGAAAATAACACTTAGCTGGTGATAATTTCAGCACAGTAGTAATACCCTCTTCAACCAGATTTACAGATATCCAGTAACTCCTCTAGCACTTCAAGACACAGGCTTTGCATCTCCCACCCAATCCCAACCTACCAAGTCTAAATGCAAATGTCAGATGCTGCCAGATAGTTTCATCTGTTCTCCAAATACCTCTAATAGAAATCAGATATTGAAGTGATATCCAATACTGATATGGACATTGAAACACAAAATTAAAAGATACCTCCTGGGAAGATTCATGTACAAACATATGACTTTGCTATTTAATTTTGGCATATGTATGCAAAGTGTGGCAACCATTTGCAGAACATTTTTTATTTTAGATCTCACAAGCTGCTGTACATAGACAAGCTCACAATGCAGGTGTGGTTAGAGCTGTTCCATGCAATACTGAAGCTAGAGAAAAACAAAAACAAGTTTTCTTCAGATGTTATTCCTACAGCTATACCTTAAATTTAACTATATTCCTGATGGCATGCTGCAGACTTTTCCAGTTTGCAGCAGTATCAAACCCATGCACCTAAGAAGTTGCTCATTCTGAGACTTCAGATTGATTTGCACAGTTTGTGACTGAAGACCTCTGGAGTACACTTTACACAATACACTTGTGTTTTAGCATGAACTGCTTGTCTTGTTACCCCTAAGTGTAAGCAAGAAAAATTTAATGTGAAAGCCTGAAAACTTTCCATCTTGTTAGCAACACCTCCCTCTGTCAAGAACTACATCAGAATTTGCTTACTTACATCTAGTGAATCTTCGTTGACCAGGATGAGAGACATACTCTGCGAAATGAGTCTGCAAGAGTACCCTGCAAGAGGGGGAAAAAAGACAATAAAACACAAAGACTTACTTTTTGGAAGGATATTTAAAGTTCAAGTTCAACCTTAAGATAAGCATCTACAGGTCAAATGACAATTTATTTTTTGAGCAGTTACTCCTATCAGGCAGACTGCTGGAAACTTTGCTGTATAGGACACACTCCAACATGACAGATTTACTAGAAACATGGGCTGCACTCTATCTGCATTTTCAAATAAATCACTTGAGATGTTTAATTAAAGAAAACACTGTATGAACTGGATGCAGTAAATATAGCCTATAGCCCTACATCAATTTTTTTCCCAAGTCTACAAGAAGGCAGGTTTGCCTTCAGCACATCACAGGAACAGATCTGAATGCACGGTTGCATCTACACCAGATGACTGGAAGTGCACACATGTTTTCAGTTGATGCTACTCAGCTTCCTCAGCCCACACAAAGCTTACATGAGCATTTTTTACTCCTGAGCGTTCAGTATGGAAGGTTCTGAGCTTCATCATCAAGAAGTACAGATCAATCACACTCACAGAGCCCATACCAACTCCTATAGACAAAAGGTAACAGGACTACATTATTCTTAGTGTGGGACTGGGACATGAAAAAATGAGAGCACCCAGAAGGCAATTCTGTACATCTCCCAGCACACCAAAATCCAAAACAAAAACTCTCAAGACAGAAGAAAATCTTATTTTTATAGAAGTTTAATCATTTACAAAATAAACAGATTAATTCTGCTCATATTAACAGCAAGAGACAGATACCAACTTGCATCAGAGTGACCCCACTACGTTATCCTAAAAGCTCATGCAAGTTCACTTGGGATTGGCATAGTGACAGCTTCATAAAATAGCAGAGAATTAATTTATTTGAAGCATACATCTTTTATTGCTCATCTAAGCTACATGGGAAAAGAAAATTCAATACAAGTATTTTTTACTTCTATTTTTTTTTTTACAGAAATGAATTACAGCAGTTTAAAAAATTGCTATCAAATAAAGTGGGGTCTTGGGAAGTCTCTTACTTTTCTTAAATGGAGACTGGAGGGGATTGCAGTATAAGAGTAATGTCCCAGTAAAGAACCACTGCAAGGCTGACAAATTCAAAAGCTGAACACCACAGTCACCATAAAAAGATGAAGCGCCTCTTTCCATATCTTGCAACAGCAAGAGGACAACTGAGGCACGAAATCATCTGTGGGATTCTTGGCTCCTTAGAAAGGCCATAGTGGGTCATCAATTGCAATGCAAATCATTTCCTCAGGCTACAGAGTTTTTATAATTGGGCTAGTTTTGTAGGTATAACCCAGGGTTAACGTGTCTGCATGTGTGACTTCTGTAAAGAAAGTAAATCCCTCTCCTTTCCTTTGAGGAAGACATGCTTGTATCATAGCCAGGCACTCTCAGGCAGCAGGTTTGATTACTGGCAGAAATTCAGTTTCTCCTCAATTTTCACAGTTGTGTAGACTATGAATATCAAGTGCAACCTTACGAATACATGTTAACAAGCCTAGGTTTAATTTCTGCTTCAGAAAACAATACAGTACAACACAGAACTCACACCTGTTGGGAAAAGGATAAAATATATTCTAGTGATGTGCAGCCTACAACATGAAAGCTTTGCAGACAGCCTCTGATTCTGCCTGTGATGAAATCTTAGACGGTAGTAGAAAACCTCCAACAGTTACAGGGAAAACACTGACTTTTTTTCTCAAGTTGGTTTGCCATTTTTAAAAGTTAGTTTCAGGCTAAAAAATGCTTCCTTATTATTACTGAGAAAAAGAGAATATTACAAATTTATGTACTTCCCTCCATAACAAGGTTGTTCTTTCCCTAGGCTAAAGCAGTCTTGTGCAGTAGGCTGTTACAAATTCAGCATAACTAATTCAAAAGGATTTTCTAGTAGCATTTGATTAGAACAGCAGCTGCAACAGTGACCTGTAATTTCTAAACCACTTCTCACTGCTTCACTTTACCTCTTCCAAAATGAGCAAGATGCCATTCTAGAAGTCAAACTGGAAGAAAAAAAAAACCTGTGGAAAACAGTTGCTCTGCTGTGCATCTTGGAAACCAGGGACTTAGAACAACTTATCCTGCAACTGAAACCATTTTGCATCACCACCACATTAAACAGAAAGATCAAGCTTAGACTAGGAGAATGTAAGTCAACCCTAACAAGAGTTTATAGGGGATCTATATATCATGTACAATTTCAGGACTAAGATGATGTTAAAATCTAGCAAAGTAGCTGGCAACTGTAGGAATCTAAGTAGTAACTTTAAAGTATTACTAGAAATGTCTAAAGTTTTATAATGGTTTTGTAATAGTTATTACTGGCAACAATAGCATGGGAAGCAAAAATGCACTTGAAGACAAGTTTTTTTGTCAATGCTTCTGAGTAAAAGAAGATCAACTGCTGGTTCAAAGCCAGGTATAAAATGTCAACCCACATCTGTAAGTTGATATCTAGCTCTTTAAATTAAAAGTCCAACTAAAAGTCCATGAAGCAGATGAATCAGGTGCTTCTGGGACTTATTTTCCTTTAAGTGTCCTGGGAGAAAGATTACTTGAACTAGAGTTCAAGATCATAGCCCACAGGCACATTCATACTGCAGGCATACAAATCCAGCATCTGATGGAAGACTGATTATCCTCTGTGTTTAGAGAGGGCACAAATGCCCTCTTCAAACTTTGCATAGTGATACAGGCAAGTGTGCTGGCATGGCTTGTCTCCTGCACTGAAACAAAGCACAGCTCACCAAGATGCGTTCTTATCTCTGAGCTGGAAAGACAGGGGTCTGATGGATGTACTGTTAGATGGGTAGGGAACCAGCTGGATGCCTGCATCCAGAGAGTTACAGTCAATGTTCCTCACTCACACGAAAACCAGTAATGAGCAGTGGCCCTCAGGCCAGTCCTGAGACTGGTCCTTTGCTGTCTACACCAGGGACAGATGGGGATCAAGTACATGCTCAGCAAGCCTTGAGAGAACATGAAGCTGAGCAGTGCACCTAAGTAACACTGGAGAGAAGTAATGCCAGCCAGAGGGACTTCGATCTGCTTGAGGAGCAGGCCTGTGAGAATCTAATCAAGTTCCACAGGGCCAAGTACAAGGTCCTCCACCAGTACTGCAACAATCAAAAATATCCATCAGGACAGACTGAAAGCAACCCTACTGAGAAGCACCTAAGTGATGAAAGGTTGAATGACTCCACCTGGAATATCATATCCAGCCCTGGGGCCCCCAGCACAAAACAGATGTGAACCTGTTAAAGTGAGTACAAAAGAGGGCCACAAAAGCAATCAGAGGGCTGAACATCTCTCATCTGAAAGCAGCCTGAGAGTTGGGGCTGTTTAACTGGGAGAAAAGAAGGTTCTGGAGAGACCTTTCAATATACAAGTGGGAATTACAATAAAGAATGAGAAAGACTTTTTACCAAGGCCTGCAGTGGCAGGTCAAGAGCAGTCATTTCAAACTGGAAGAGGGTAGGTTTAGACTGAACATAAGGAAGACATTTATTATGATGGGGGGTAGCAAGACTGGAACAGGCTGCCTAGAGAAGTTATGGATGCTCCGTCCCTGGAAGCGTTCAAGGCCAGGCTGGATGGAGCTTTAAGCAACCTGATTTATGAATGATGTCCCTGTCAGGAAGGGAGCAGGAGGACTGTATCTTCAAAAGGTCATTTTCAACCTCAAACCCAAACAAGTCTAAGGCAGTGCTTGCAGGCAGCTATCAGCGCCCCAGGTAAGTGCATTCAGCTTAACTATAGGGACTGATTCATGTTTCGGGAGGGACACACATGTGTTAACACTATACTCCCATTCCCAGAAAACAAATCTCTTCCTAGGGAAGTTACTGTCTGGAAATACAGCAGTTCTGGTGTTCTGTTGAGCTCAAGGATGACGGCAAATAGAAATCTATTACGGATGGTTTTGTCTCACTGAAAGGCAAAGATGATCCAGAGTCTGCAGATGGATGAAAAGGATGAAGCTGCAAGAACACAGTTAAGCTTTCTAAAGTTGTTTGCAGGTCATGCTTAAAGATGCTTCTGTACCTGGAAGTCCCACAAGAGCTAGAGCTCTAATTACTGATCAGTATGAAAGCTTATCATGAACACTCTCCTCACTTGCAGAACTACTGACTAGCACCTGTCTGAATGAAAGGCATACAGCCACCCCACAGTAGGTCAACCATTACTCTCCAGAGAAGTCAAAAATGCAATCCAGAAACAAAGACATATGCAAATTCTGAACACCAAAGAATCAAGAGGAAGATGGAAGAACAAAGTACTCCAGCTCCTTGACAGAGCTGCCAAGAGCTGAAATATCCCTCAATACACATGCACCTCCATACAGCAAGTAAGAGTCAATAAGCATAACCTCCAAACACAATGAGAAAGTGAAAATACTTTTTGCTCCCCAGATAGCATATTTATACCTGAAACATCTAGTGCACACGTGGATTGGGTTTTAAGTTGAAGGTTTATTACAGTTTTATTGGATTACACACAAAAACTGGAAGGGTGCCACATGTTTATACCTTCAAGCCAACTTGACCATGAAGCTAATTAAGTTAGAGTTTTACTACCAAACTGCACCTTAAACTAAGGGACAACTTAGAAGTTTTAAGTGAGATTATTATTCTTCTCAAGTTGCTAGAATAAAAGAAACAAACCAACAGTTTTAGAGAAAGCTGGAAGTTAGTCTCCTTCACAGTCTTCAGAATAAGCTTATTTACTGGTGTTCAAGTAGCTGCTGTTGGTTAATATACCGACTTAATTCAGGTACTTACATCAAAATGTGTAGCTACATTTTTTAACTAGTCAAAAGATGGCATTTCCGTTCTGAAGTTATCTACTGCTTGTAAAGTAAGGAAAAGCTGCAAATTGTGATTTAAACCAGATAACTACCCTTTAAACAAGTTGTCTACCTAGGCCATCCACTGTATTTCTACTACAGCTGTATCAGTTCAGCAAGTTATTCCACCTCTTGGTACCACCTTCAACATATGAAGATACATGAAATTTAATTTGAAGCACACAAAAATTCTAGTCAGTCAAGTAGATTGCATAATGAAATTTCACTGAGTGAACCAAAATAGAAGTTTAAAAAAACACAAGACAAACCAGACCAAAAAAAAAGCGGCAATGCCCAAAACTTTCCTGAAAATAATTTAAGTTCATTTACAGAGCATCATTGATAGAGAATCCTGAATAAGTTTGAGAAAGCAACCTATGTTGTTAAAGTTCCCTTTAACCTACACCTGCACATCTAAACAGACTAATCTGCAAATGTAAATGCAGTTGTGATACCCTAACAGCATATGTTGCCTTCTGCTAAAGGAGATATTTATTCAGTCTTTTTGAGTTCATATTGACTTTAAGACACCCTAATTACATGAATAATGCAACCAATTTTATGTTTAGAACTGCACAGAGAAGGTCTGAGTGTATTTCAGGCTATTCCTGGGAGAACTAAAATGCTCTTTCATTGACCTTTCTTAGGTGAGATGTCAGATCACAGGACTGCAACTCCATCTCCTCCCCTCTCTGGGCAGATTTATGAGTGATAGGGAGAAAAATGATCAAAAAGAACACAAGAGCATCATGGCATTCTATTGCCAAAGATGGGACATTTGGGGGAGGTGGCATGACAAGGGGTATGCCTACATCAGGATATGTCCCTTTACCAAGTCCTTACTGTATACTAATAGATGTGCTGTAAGGGGACAGCAGGGTCCCCACCTACGCTCACAGACATGGTTTGGAAGATGCTGTAAACTAGACATGCTTTGCATTATCGTATTTCCCATTGTATCCCAAACTTGATTCGAAGGCAGTAAGAAAAGAAAAAAAACAGCTCTAAAACTGTTTCTGAAACATTAGTCTGGTAGAGTTCTCCTGTTACCACCAGAAAGCAGAGTTACATACATTCATTCAATTAGAACTGCATTTAACCAAGAACAGATGGGTCCCTTCTGCCTCAAAACAACAATAATAAAAAAACGTATAGCCTGACACAAATAGTGAAGACTTCACTACAAAATCCCTTCTCCAACACTGTGCCCTGATGCTAAGGAACCATTCTATAACAGCAGGCCCAATTCTATTTAAAAACACTCAGCACATCTTACATATGACCTGCTACACACCAGACAAATTCAGAGTAACCAGAATGATGGATACCTATATTGAGAGCCGTTTCCTGTTTGTCACCTGTCAGAATCCATATCTTAATTTCTGCTTTTATTAGTGTGGCTATTGTTTCTGGAACACCTGCTTGCAGGCGGTCTTCAATGGCCGTAGCTCCAAGAAGCAGCAAATCCTGGAAAAAAAAAAAAAGAAAATAAACCCTCAAATTCTTTTAAGATAAATCTCTGTTTGGCATATACTCAAAAAAGGAATTAAGACAGTGTGTTGCATCTCACTACTAATATTGCACTTTGACAAGCAATATACACCACAATAGGTTTGTAGGTTGGCTATTCTACTTCCTCTGCATACAATTCACATTTCAATAGAACAGAGTGGTTTTAATCAGAAAGATGGCAGCATTTCAAGAATAATTGATTGAAGTTATAAAAACTAAAGTTAGCCTATAGATGAACATGTATACTAGGCCATTCACTAATCACCATAGGAACATGATGAGTAGTCAGTTTATATATTTAAACTCACAAAACAAAAATTTGGCATCACATCATTTAAACTAATTTCCGCCTACAAAATGTACATACAGACTTGATACAATCACTCAAAGCAAAAATTATTGCAACTATTTATGGATCTAATCATTACATTTGTGTAATACAAGTGGTATGAACATTAATCAATCCAAGTATCTCTAATCAACATACAGATGTCTGCCAGAAACACATATCTCATACAGTGCATTTAACAGTACAGAGTTAACTGTATTCCTAGGCAATTCTAAAACAATTGCTTGAGGAGATTTGGCTACATTACAGTAAAAAAAAAAAAAAAAAAAAGAACAGGCAAAAATACCTAAGAAATAAACCTTGTCAAAAGGTACAGCCTACTCAGATTTTACCTCTAAAAGTATTTTAATTATTCTTTACATATGCAAAGATGCTCAACTTAAAACAAATTGATAATAAATTTAGGTATACCATATCATTTTAGAAATTGCACAGAAAAAGGTAGCATTCTCTATTCTTTGTAGGGACTAAAATTATTCAACAGAAGTGAAGACAAAGGAACAGGAGTACAAGTTGCTGTTGTTCAGCCTGGGAATGATGAGGCTTCAGCGTGATCTTACTATAAAGACCTTTCTATATAAAAAGTGGACTTATAAAAAAAATTAATAAAGACTGTTTACCAAGGCCAGCAGTGGCAGAACAAGGGGTGATGGTTTTAAACTGACAGAGGGTGTATTTAGTCCAGGCATAAAGAAGTGACTTGTTTATGATGGGAGTGGTGGGACACTGGAACAGGTTTGCCCACAGAAGTGGTGGACCCATCCCTGGAAGTGGTCCAGGCCAGGCTGGATTGAGATTTGAGTATCATGATCTAGTGAAAGGCATCCCCATCCATGATTGGGAGGCAGGGGTACAAGGATATGATCTTGAAAGGCCTCTTCCAACCCAAACCTTTCCATGATTCCACGGAGAAGGCATTAAAAGCAGCTCCTACTTGAATGAATCTAAGTGGAATTCCACATAGTGTGTAAGCAGACATTAGTTACATGCCTTTACAGAGTTTCCTTTTTGCTATGAGAGATTCAGTTGGCAAAGGTGGCAGCAGTGACTCATGCAAGTCACTAAGCCTCTCAATGACTCATCAGCTCTCTCAATGCTAGCAACATTTGAAGGTTACAAACATAATCCAAGTGCACAACTGCAGATGATCTTTTTTCCCCAAAATCACTTGTTAAGAAGTTACACATGACAGCACAGGGATCAGCATGGCTGAGCTACCTGAGCAGGGGAGCTACCACTGCACCTGCTGAAGCCCTCTGAGCCAGCATATGGCTTCAGAAGGAAGTTAGTTCAATTTTGTCTCCACACGTGCACCTCTACTGTGATCCAGCAATCTCAGCACTCAGACTGAAAAAGTAGTTCTCTTGGTCTCATTTGAGCCCTTAGATGAAAAAACACCAGTCTGCAGAAATACATTATATTTTGTGTTACAGCCAAATGCCAGTTTATCTCTAAGGCCTGCTTCTTGGCATGACCAACAAACATTAACACTAAGGCATACAGTGGATAGCTCCTAACTCCAATTCTACAAGCCACTCATGGGTTCCTCCTTTTTTCTTAAACAAGATCCTAAATTGTAAAAAAAGCAGAAAGTAGATGACCAAAAATGACCTAAAGCTTGAAAACACATTTTGAAGTACAGCAAAAGCCATGTTCATTTTTCACCTTGGTGAAAACAGACGAGTGTGAGAGCAGGGTGAAAGAAGCAGAAAGCTAAAAGGAGCTACCCAAACATACAGAACCAAGGATGAGATAACCACACTGTGACTGACACACAATAAACACAAAAGACCATTTGAGGCATTACTTGGACAACAAAGACACAGTCTTCAGCTCTTACTGAAAGAGTTCCTGGAGCTTTTTTCTTACCCCCTGAAAGTTAGCTCCTATCCTAGTCCCAACCTCCTTGTGGATGCCCTATCCCTGGAAGCATTCAAGGCCAGGTTGGATGGAGCTCTAGAAACCTGGCCTAGTGAAAGGTGTCCACAGCCACAGCAGGGGGATTGGAAGTCAATGATTTTTATGGTTCCCTCCAAACCAGGCCATTCTATAATTCTACAATTTGCCCCAACTAACTTAAAAAAATAACAGTGCTCCAGAACCTAAGCAGTATTTCAATATTAATTTTAAAAAATATTGAAGTTCGAAATATGTTTTAAAGAAACCACTATATAAAATTAAATACCTGGGGCAAGAGGGAAGAGCATGACCCTGTGCAGGTGAGGAACGCAACTACCAGCACTTCTGAAAGCAGCAAGACCAACAAGGCTCAGAGAAACACTGGCCCCTAGCGTTGGCATTTTAACATTTAGTTCACTGTAGGATTAGCATTTCAAATGGGTTCTCCAATACCTACTTTCCCCTTCTAAAATTAGGAGTTCTGCAATTTGCATGGAATGCAGGTTTTCATCCTTTTTTTAGTTCACACCCCTATAAGGTTTTGGTGAGCCCTACATTGTGCCTGCAACAGCCTTCAAAAACCTTGAATTTGACTGCTGCATGAAAAGGAAAACATCTCTTTGTACCCTAGTACATGGGAACTTGGTGCAACACAACAGTCTACATATATCACCTTCATCAAGTTACCACAACCTTACACAAAACAGGAAGATGTAAAAAGTGTGAGAAAAGGGGTTTAAAGTAGAATTTTTTTTATCTGTAAATTTATCTCAGATTTATAGATTAAAACTGTGGACTGAACATGTTACCATCTACTTACCTTTCCAGTTTCTCATCTATGAAATTAACAGTTTATTTCATTGTATAAAGCCCAAATTCCACTGGAAAACACACATGTAAGGTAATCTGCATCTGATCATCAAGAAAGTAAGTTTTACCTTTTCAATGATCTCATAGCACTCCTCCAGCTTCTGAGTTCTGTCTTTCAGAACCGTACTGGATTCATTGTAGACATTCAACCACTCTCTGTAAGACGTCTCTGAGAGATCAGCATAAGCAATGCACAATGTCCTCAGACCTGCCAAACAGAAGACAGCCATTACCCACAGTAAAATTACATTGAATATCATCAAATCATTCACATGTAATGAATGCTCAATTCTAACCCTCATGTTGGAACAACAAAAGCTTCTAACACACATTGTTAAAAAATCTCCCTCTACATTTTTAAGCACTTGGATTTCCACAAATGTAAACCACAAATCTGCTTCATTCTGGCTACTAATGGTGGTGCAGATCAAGAGAGCATTGGACAAAAACTTTTTGCTAAGTACGAAAGCAACCTTGCCCTTCATGTATTTTTAAATCCTATTAAAGAACAGGCTACATGCTGTGATTGGTGATATTACTTAGTCAAACATCCTCCACAGTTTGTGCTTCCTTTTAGCAAGAAGACTGTGTTCTCCTTCAGTGTACCAATGTAACTCACACAAATAATGGGAGTTACACATGCACAATATAGTGAAGAGGGTCCATGAAGTATGAAAACCAATTTATTAGACCACTGGCAAAAATTAACATAGAGAAGTAACAATTTTTTTTCTGTCACAAATCAATCAAAAAGGAGTGTGTGCCCTAAAATACAAAAAGTTCCAGTACTGGGAATTTTTGGGAGTCTGCAAAAACATGGTTTTTTAAAAAGCTGACTGGTATTTTCAGATTTTGGGAGAAATACACTGGTTCATGGTTTTACTATAACTCAGGTATCCTATGCTATCACAGAAGAGGGAACAAAGCCAGCTTCCCAGTGAGCAGAGGTATTACACCAGTCAAAGGCCTTACAGAACATTTCAAATCATCTTTGATGTCTCAGTCTACCAGGCTTCCCAGCACATTGAGGTTATCACTTTGCTTCATAAAAAGATGCTGGTATCCAACTTCTACCCTGGTAAAAACACCTCCAACTCCAATGTAATTGAGTTATTCCGGGCAATACAGCTCATGCCCTTTCCCTTCATCATGGACACACATAACACTGTCTTTTCCTTCCAAATTCCACTTCCCTACTGAAATCATAGAGAAGTTGGACAAAAACCTCCTTACAGCTGAAGTCAACCTACAGTTGTTAATTTGCTGATAACACACCCCATCTTTATCTTCACAATCATCTTAGTTGACACCACAGAGTTTAGACAATGCAGAAGATGCTGCAAACAATTTCATGAATTCTCATGGCATGCTGTTTCTCTTACCTTCCGTTGCGAAGTATTCAAGATGGCACAGTGTTTGTTCCATATACTGGGAATCTTTTGAAAGCCTCTCAAAAATTACATTATCCTAGTAAAACCAAATTCATGACAACAGAGTAAGTCTACATATGAAGTTGCCATTTGTGTATTTACAAGCTCAAGAGAAGCAACCTGAACAGACTTGCTAATATCAAAAACAAAATTTACAATATATTTAGGGTTTAGAGACCGATTTGAGGCATCTGGATTGTGCCCAGTGGCAGAGATACTGCATCCACTACAAATAGTGGGGAGAGAAGCCCACTCTGCCCTCCTCCCTTCTTTCCATAAAGAGGTTCCCATTACTGGGCAGTACAGGACACTTCTCTATAAATTACCAAGCCAATATACTGACTTTCACAAAGACAACACAAATATCTGATCTTATTCAGTGTATATATAACAGTCCTGTGCAGTAGACTTTGCTGCAATCCTTTCCAGAAAAGATTCCTTTTGATGTTTGAAAAAAAGGCAGAAACACTGATCATGTTCTTCCACAACATTCTCTCAGAAACAACCTTCTTCCTGCAGCAGCTTGCTTTATCAGTAAATTTAAGGACAATTGATAAGGCCCCATTAACAGCTGAAATCAAAATATAGCATCACCTACATATCTAGAGTCTCTGGATTTTATTTGTAACTACCAGAACAAGTTTATAAACACATGTAATATAGAAACCCTACTCAGACATCTGCTCTTAAGCTAAGTAAGCAGACCTACATCTAGAGCTGATTAGAGACAGGCATACAAACCTAATGTCATGGAAGCAACAAGCAGAGGATGACTACCAGAATGTGGAAGAGTTAATGCAGAATACTCAGTTAACTTACAGTAACGTGAGTGGCAGATGCAGCACATTAGTACATCTAGGTCTGCTCATATGGAAAACAGCAAGAATTTGTACCACAAACTCTCCTGTTCTCCATCCCTTTCAGTGCCACGCTCCAAAGAATGGTGTGAACTCGGGCATGGCATGAACAAGCAAGTTTCAAGTCTGTGTGGTCCCATCAGGCATAGCACTGTGAACTACCACACAATGGCAGTAGGCTTCATTCACTTCCACCACACAAGAATGAAGCCAGCACATCTTTATCAAATCAGGGGAGGTAAATGGAAGCAACAGAGCAGTGAACACTAACCTATATGTCATGACAAATTCAAGCAAACAGGATCCTCACAGAGGTCAGAGTTTTTTCCCTGTTGCAAAAAGCCAGCTCCATAGTTTTCCACTGAAATTAGAACCACTCTCTTGCTGTGGACAATGCTAGTTTTGGAGCCTTTGTACTGTGCTAAGTTATTGCTCTTGTCAGTGAAGACAGAAGCACAACATGGTGCAAGTCATGATGACAAATACCAGCAGGTGCAGAGATGCAAGAAAGCCAGATCAAGAGCCAACCACTTGAGAACAAATTTTAGTGTTATAAATTCAGACAACAGCATTTACTCCAGCTCCTGAACTTCTGCTGCACAGCTGGGTGAAGCCCTGGCTTTGCAGTAAGGGGACTGCTCCCATGAGTTTCAGGATTTCAAATGGGCAGTAGAAAGCCTAGCAGTCTTCCAGCCTGCAAAAGGAGTCAGAGCAGGAATGACAGCTCTCTTAAATCACTTGGCCCTAAACAGAAAGCCAACAGGTATTATGAGACATGAAATGTCAGCATCAGCCACAGCTGTTGAAACAATAACTGGCAGTGTTCTCCATTAGGCAGCATAATTACTTACAGCCCCTTTGCAGTAGAGACGTAGCTGTCCTGCCGGAGTTCGAACAATCACTGACATTCTCTTCCTGTTGCTATTGAAATAAAAATATTTGCTTTCATTAGTTAAAGTGGTAAAGACTAATTTCTATTCTAGCCAGCAGATTTTCTCAGATGTGTTTCGTGCATCTGAGATTAAATGGGATATAGCAGCAGTAACTTAAGATCCCACAACCCTTGACCACAAGGAGATATATTAAATTGCGTATTTCCAGCTTCAGCCCTATGTCTCCCATTGGCAAGCACTCCAGACTTATACCCATATGTGAGCAAGATTTTGAGAAAGAGCAAGATAGTATTGAAATTATCTTGAAAGAAGGGGATTCACATTTTTTCTCATTATTCTGTGGCAGTTTT
Organism: Ammospiza nelsoni; assembly: GCF_027579445.1. Lineage (NCBI taxonomy): Eukaryota > Metazoa > Chordata > Aves > Passeriformes > Passerellidae > Ammospiza > Ammospiza nelsoni. The sequence goes on from NC_080634.1 coordinate 49,383,229, forward strand.
TCCTTATTTTCAAGGAAAATTGCTTTGGGGACTCTAGAAATTGAATCATTAAGGCTGATTACATCTTGAGTACAGGCATAACAGAAATTGAAACAACCAACCACTTACAAGAGCAGTTAAATAACTTAGTAACTTAAAAGATAGTAAAAACATAATAGAAAACAATCATTATATAGATCAGTTCTTGGCATCTACTAATTCTTTATATTGGTCTAATCAGACACACAATTGGAACTAAGCAGAAGGAAGTCAGGCCCCCTGCACAAGGACAGGACAGTCAAGTTTGGCATAGGTCTTAAAAAAAATGCAGACAGTAGAATAGTGTACACCAACATTTAACAAAGGAAGGCAGGCAAGGATAGTTTTTTTAAAGAAATTCTGATGGTTTATTTATGAATCTCTCCTTCAAAAGAGGCACTGAAAAAAATCCACTACTTCAAAGAGGCAAATGCAAACAAATCAACTCTCATCAAGGGAGCCCTAAGAATGTGTGATTTCATACAAATCTTTTCCTCAGCAAAAGGACCAACCTGGAAGAATCCCCCTTACTCATTCAGTTTTTGCAAATGTGTACAGAGTGTAGAGCCATCTCCCTTTTCCTCTTGAGGTTGCTTTGAGAAATGCAGTCACTTTCAGAGCTCAAGAACCATGTGTACTAAAGTAAGCTCTTGGCACATATCATCAGACAAAACAAATCTTTTCTGAGGCTTTCTGAAGGGGGGTTTGGAGGACAGCAGTTACCTGTGCTCAGAATTTCTGCAACATCCTAATGACACTGGGAAACTTTTGTGTGCTTTTCAAAAACTAATTACACAACTCCCTCAGTGGTTAGGAGGGAATGTGCTACACAGAGGAGAACTGAGACAGCTTTTTTTCTGCTGCATGCAAGCTGCAGCTACATTCCTGTCTAAAGACACCAGGGTGCTGGTTAACTTGGCACAAACCCTCAGAGTCTTCCAGTGCCTTTTCAGATACTTCCCACAAGTAGCTTAAATAGCTACATTCTGACTGGAAAGAGGGAAGTACTCAGGAATAATTTTCAAAGTCAGGACACAAGAAAAGCCCCCTATCCAAACCATCCCTACCATTATTTTACATAGTCCTTTAGAGCACAACCAGCCAACTCAAAGACAGCATAGAACAAGAGTTCAAGATTTTAATTCACAGCAAGAGAAAAAACAACAGCAACAGAAAAAATATTATACTGACTAGCACCATCCAAACTGACATAACTTTATCAACTGACAAACAGAATGCACCTTGCTACTTCCAGTCACTTGGGGGACTCAACAAAGCTTCTTGCTACCCAAGCAATGCCCATCCTAATGAGTCTGACAAATTAGGAGTGCTTGCAATGTTTATATTTTCACAGCTGGCATGGTTCTTAAGAAGAGGCACTTCCAGGTGCAGTTTCCATCTACTCAAAAAGTAATTTGCAGAAGCACTATAAAAGTGCCATCTCAAAGTATGTTCTTGAAGTAGACAAGGGACAAATCAGGATTTCTATGAGTCACAGTAAGATGCTTCCAGGCCAGGAACTTCTCAATAAATGAACAGAGCTGCAATGGCAGGAAAAAGTTTAATGATACGGTGCCAACAGCCACTCATTCATAGTACATCAGAAATAAGATGAAGAGGGTGGACAAAAAATTAAGGAAGTTCTGCTTTTCTGCTGTATCAGCTGTAACATTTTATTCTAAATAGCATTTTTCATAATAAGAGTTTTCTTATTACCCTAAATTTCACATATTAGAGGAAAACTTACCTGGAAAACTCCAGCACATTAAGAATTTCAAAGGTTTTCTCTTTCCCCAGCTACAAAAGAAAACAAAAGAAAGAGTGTACTATTCTAAGTACAATCTACAATATATTCTTACACGTGCAAACACCCGAGCTGAGCTCAGGTGCCTCTGTCACGCAGTGTAAATAAATGTGGCAATGGCTCCCTCCACTGGTTAAAGGTTGCAGAGCCCTATTTATTGAACTTAATTGAACATCCTGTATTGTGGCATCCTTCATTCACTACTGCTACACCATTACAAGGAGTTAATTTCCTTTTTGATTAGGCATGCTCTGAAAGCTAAGCTGCATATTTAGTTCTCAACAGCCATCCATTAAGAGACATATGACAGGCTGTATTATTTTAACTTTTCCAAGTTAAAATAAGCATGCCCTCCAGGTTTAGTATTACAATAACTTTTGACTGACCTCCATTAGTATTTCTTTTATTTTAATCCACAAAAATATGAGTTAGATTTTTCGCAGCCAAAAACAGATTAGCTGAGGAGAAATTGCTGTTATCACCAGCAACTCTCTGCTGGGGCTGAGCAGGAGCAGTATTTTAAAACATGGGTCATCCCTATTGTATAGTGCACAGATGGAGCAGTAGGAGTCAGAGTCATAGAACTCTGGTGGCATTTGTAGCATGCAGTTAAATAAAGTGCAGCAGTAAAATCTAATTGCAGTATAGACTTGTCCAAGGCACATATCAACTCAGCAACATCCCCAAGATTAAAAAGCAGCTCCAAACCACTTTCTACATGCTGCCACTAATGCAGGCAATCAGGAGAGACAGGAATCTCTGAGAATGACAGCTTTTATTATAGATTATAGATTATCAATAGCCTGGCTATAGATTAACAATGGCCTCAGATTGACATTATGAGTATACAACTAGGCCAGACAGGCCTGGCTGTTCCTGCAGAGGAAAGAATCATTTAGGTGGCTCTAGATGACACTATTCATCCTTCAACTAAGGAGCAGTTTGAGAATTTATAAAAAGTTTGTGACAAGTCCTAGAAGATATTTTCAAGTCCTTAGCTTGGCAGTGTACCAAGAAATTTGAAAGGGAACATACCTGAGGGGAAGGACAAAAAAGATGCATTATTATTAATAATCACCCTACTAGCTGCATCTGTGTAAATCTGGAGCCACTTTAGCTTAGACTGCAACTTGAGTGTGAATGTGGTCCCATGAGGCTGCCCATGTGCCAACTACAGATCCCCGTGTACACAGCTACATTTTCTATTGCAGATCTTACTCAGAAGAAAAAAATGAAACATTTAGAAGAACAGCATTAAACATAACAGTCAGAAAACGTCCCAGACACATTAATTTCCTTCTAATGTAAGCATTCCCATCTGTGCTTCCTGGACAAAGGAAATATTTTTCAGGCACAGCTGCTGTCATTTCCCATGTAAGGCTGCAACTTCCTATCTCCCATGCCACATAGAGGAGCAATGGACTTTGCATTTTCAAATAGATTAAGACAATTTTTCTCAGTATACATAAGCCCTTGGCATGTAGGATCCTAAAGGCCCTCAAAAAGGGCCTTCACAGGGACCAGAGAGGACACCTGTATGCTCTGCAAGAGCTTGGCAGCCTGTGCCAAGCACATCCATCACTTACCGCATCGATGATAACAGAGTGGGGAGTCCGTCCTGTGAAGACATAACCGAGCTTTTTTGCTCCTTTCACTAACGCTCCTTCATCTGCCAAAACAAAACAAGAAAAGCTTCAACTTAACCTGGTATATTAAAGAGGCCTCCAAAACCCGTATTTCAATATGGCAGATTGCCAAAACAGAATCCCTTTTCCTATGTACTCTCATCCATAGGGATGTTAAGAGTAGTTCTGCACAGCCCTCCACAAAAAAATTCAACACTTGAGTCCTACAAAGGCCATACAATATCAACTACACAAACCTAGTACTTAATCTGTGTAAGACATCCTGTAACTACTGAAGCATTGAGCTCTATTCTTGTGGAGGTGTCATACTTTTCCACACAAAATAGGTGAAATAGCTGTTCTGAAAGCAAGATCAAAGCTCTGTTATTTTCAATTCCTACAGTATGTGTTTGATCCATTTTCTGCTGGGAAGGCACTAAGTTCAGGTACTATAGAAATACAGCACTGTTTTCCAGAGATTCAACTGAGCAGTGTTATTAAGAGCTCAAATAACAGAGCTGCAATCAGAGCCAACACCTGTGCCTCCTGTAGATAATTACAGAGCCTCCTTAAGGAGTAAGCATCATTAAGCACAACCATTATATAGGTGGATTTAGTGCCTAATTCAAGCAATCCTCATGTCTCTACAGCTCCCTTAGTCTCCTCACGTTGAACAGAACTTCCTTATATGAGCTCTTTATCCTACTTTTCAGACACCCTATTAAGACATAAATAAGAAATGAGGTTGCTTCATCAACTACAGCAATTCTGAAAGATCTTCACTAACAGAGATAAATTCAAGGGAGAGCAACATACCCCAATCTGGCCCCACCTAGCTCTGTCTGCGCTAACTGAAAGGAATAAAAATATGGTTGAAGGGCAGGCCTGAGTAATGCCAAGACTCTGAAAGTTTTGGTTGTATTGTGTCATGTATCAGCACTTGATAGCTTCCTATCTTACTCTAAGCAGATAGTAGATCAAGAAAGACAGTTTGTAGTCAGGCCAAAAAAGTAACTGCTCATGCAGAAACAAATCATTTCTTCCTACACACTCACATCTTTTACTTTCAGCCCTGCAGAAAGAATACACAGTCTCATGAGCATGGAAGGGACCCTAAGCTCAACCTATCTCTAAAGAAACATCATGGACTCTGTGGTTTTGTAGGAAGCATTCAAAACCAGTGTGTACTGATTACAGAAGATGCCAGATCTATTGCTAGCACCATGTGGGACATTCTGCTTTCAGAATCAATGACCTTTAAAATGACCTAGAGTTTTATGGACCTTCCTTCCATCTACTTTCACTCCTTCAACTCATTCCCCCCTCCCTCCCAAAAAAGAAAGCAACAACCAACCTGGAGAGGAGGCCTGGTAGATTATTGTATTTCCTTGTCTCTCAGGAACAACAGTATGACACACGGCCAGCAGTGTGAGGAACTCCTGTATGTGCACGGCAGTGGGCTAGACAGGACACCAGGAGAGTGAGGTTTAGCACTGCACACAGACTGAGGAACCTGCTCACTAAACTGAGTTATCTCTTAGGTACCACAGACAAAAAAAACCCAAAACATATCATGTTCTCTGTTTATAGCAGTTGTTTTGACCTCAGAAGACCAAGACAGCACAGGTCAGGGCCAGCATTGATGCACTAGAGAGCTATTGATAAAGACCTCATTCAAGTTGCAGAGAGCCAAGAAGGCTGAGCATTCCCTCACCCCCCACCCATAAAAGCATTACTTCTTTAGCACCCCAAGCTTCATATAGGGAAAGCCACCTGTCACAAGATGATTATAATCTAGCAACAGGAAATATTACTACTGGCAGCTTCCAACAGATTGACAGCAACCACACCAGAATTAAACTTGCTGCAACTGCACCCTTAGTGATGAACATCCAGAGCTAAGAGCAGCTGAACAGCCAGTAGAAGGCAAAGTCACATGTCCTCCCAAAGGAATACAGCAGCTAGCCAAGCATAAAATTAACCTATGGTCCCTACACATTCAGCATCAAGAGAACATGCAACATAAAGCACTGTTTCAAAGTGCTTAAACAGACACCAGGTCTGCAACTCAGCAAAGTTAGCACTTAAATCACAGGCCTCTGATCAGCCAACTGTGGCAACTGCAACCTTTAATGATGTGAAATTAAGTCCCTCATCCCATTCTTCCCTCCTTTCCATCCCTGCCTCTGGCACAGGATTTATAGTCTCACAGCAGTCAGGAAGAGCACAGCGGCCATTTGCTCAGTGACTCAGACATGAACTTAGTAGTTCTACCTTTGCAGAATGCCCTACTTGATTTTGCAAACTCACAAAGAATTTTTGCATATAAAAAAATCATCTAGGTTCCACATCTTTCATTAGCACAGCATATGCATTGGCAATATGAAGGTTTAATTAGTAGAAAGTAAACTACTATAAAAGCCACAAAACCATGGCAGCTGGCAAACACTATGGCAATGTGTGTAAACAAAGTAAGCATATCAGAAAGTAATGTAATAAAAACACTGAAAATCCAAGCTCTATACTCTTAGCCCTATATTCAAAGTACTTCATGTACTTTGCCATGAATATTTTCAAAGTAACTGTTTCACACAGGACCTTTACCTTCGCAGATTGAAACTTCCGACTTGTATGGTCACATACCACTGAATAAACAAGAGCTGTTGCTTTCAACATGCTGGGGTGCAGAGGCTGTGCTCAGGAAAACAAACATATTTACACACTACTATCTGAAAAAGTCCACAGCAAATTACAGTCAAGAGGTAATTGCTGTTCCATCATTTGCAGTCAAAGTAATGAAAGTTTTATCTCTGTGTCAAAAGGCACAGCCTGCCAGATTCTCATTTCAGCATCTGTTGCTGCAGACCTTTGATGTCTGTCTTACACTTTTATCACCTAGCCCCTTAACAAGCTTTCATAGTATGCGTTCTATCAGCTGGAAACAACCTGTCTTCAGTAGTGACATGGATTTTAATCCTTCCTAAGTATGTATTTATGTTTTCAAGCCAACAACATAATTTGCTGCTGTCTTGGTATTTGCACAGCCCACAATGTATTACAGGGCAATCTTCCAATTCTGTTTCAACAGATCACCAGAGGCCCAGCTTATCACAACAGCTCCTCCACACAGCTGTCATTTGTTTCCTTTCTGTATTGTTCCAGCACTGACAATATTTGTTGCACAGACATGAATCAGGGTAGAGCATTCAAATACCTGCTTTGGACCTGTGAACAGAAAATCTGTTAATGGCTTCTGTGGCAACACATCCCTTTCAAGATGCTGAGCTGAATCCCAGCACAGGACAGCAGTCCCACAGCTTAACCAATTCTGCTTTATTACTTATTTTCTTCTATCAAGTCTTTGACAGTATTCTTACTGATGATCTCTGAGAGACATTTCTTGCCTGTTCATGTGTTAAGGTCAGCCTTATTTCTTCCTCCCTCCCTTTTTAGCTCTCTATCTGTAGTTGGAACAAAATTTGCATATTTTAATCTCTTATTCATCAGTCCACAGGTAGTTCTCATTTTAAATGCCTTCTTCCCTCATTTTTCTTCTAGTGTGCCAACAACTCTGGGTGAAAGCCACTGCTTCTTCCCTTTTTGTCTCACTCAAAAATCCATTAAGAAACTAGTCTACAAACATCTGTACAAGAAATACACTCCACTGGATGAATTATTTTGTTTGCTGTCCCTACCAGCTGAGAACCACATACACATTGCAGTGTTCTACTTCTGGAAGCAGATTCTGGATTCCCATCTACAAAGCACTATCCTCAAGGAAAGCAAAGCTCAGCTATCTAGTAGGCACAGCACTATCCATTATCAAGCAAACCACCGGGCAGAAAGCAAGTTTTCATCCTTTCATGGTTCCTATATTTAGAAGAACAAAACACTGACACAAGCCTCAGTCTTCTGGGGAACTGCCCTGTGCAGAGCTTCCTATCTGCACATGTTACATTTATCTTGACTCTTCACTCTGAAGACACTATTTTTCTCAACTGTTCACAGTCTCAAAATCACAAGGAATTTGCATGTGAAGTTAAAGATACCCTTCATTTTTCCTTTAGGTGTAGCAGTATCAGATTAGTGCCCTCATTCAAAGTACTTCCAGGTGAGCAAGACTGACAGTTTTTTGAGCAAATGATGTAGAAATGGCCAGTTGGATGCTAAAGCACAGTCTAACAATCTGAACTTACTACTTTGCATCTAAGTGGCACATTCTGCGAAGGAAAACTGAAAATGCTTATGCATTCAATTACCACTGAACATTACATGGTAATTCTCAACATTTTAAAAATATATGAACTTCCTACCATTTAGTTCACTCAAGTATCTGGAGAACAGTGTGAGGATCCAGCCATGCTGAGCACCCCCAGAACAGTGAAGTGGCAGGACTGGAGGAGACCAAGATACTTCAGGCACAGACTGAGAGAAGACATTAACCAGCTTTTGAATAATCAAGAGAATGAAATTCAAGTGTATCTTGCCCAAAACCAATGAGATATGACCTATAATTAAAGACACTGCCTTGTACTTGAACAAAAGTACTGAAGTCCCACGCACAATAAGAACAAAAGCAGATTAGAGAAAAATATATCTCACCAAGCTCTAACAATTTAATTGTGAGCTATAAAATGATGTGTTTGGACAGTTTTCCAGCAATCTGAACTAAAGCCTCCCATAGGCTTTCATCACCTGAATATGTTTTTTCCCCCTACTGTATTTCAAATCTCAGTTTTTCATCCCAGTTAGCCCTGATATGTTTTTCTGGTTCTGCTTTCCTATGGAATTAAGAATCAGCTGATGATAGCTGTCATTTTGACAAAGCTAGATGGGATAATAGCCTCAGTTCCCACACACCACAAGAATAAATAGATGTGTTGGTGAGGTCTAAACAAACACTTTCAGTGTGGTAAAGGCTCAATGTGAGCACAACAGCTGTCTGCTCTGCCTGGCCAGCTGCTGAAGTACTCATCACATGTACTCACTGAGCCAATTCAGGCATCTGCAGCTACACCATGTTTGCTGCTTCTTGGCCAAGACATAAATTGGGGGCCACAGAAGAAAGTTCATATGCAAATTAAAATTCACAGATGAAGTTCAGAGAGAATCCTGGGAGATACAGGAGTCTAGGATGAGAATCAAGTCTGTTAGTTCCTTCTTGACCTCCTTCCCTGCTCTCCTATCACTAGTGTAAAACATAACCCCACATGAAACAGGCTTGCATCTCTGTGCTGAGCTCATTCACAGGACATATGCAACTAGCAAGCACCAAGATGAACACCATCTAGCATATTCACCAAACATTCCTTCCAGTCTTAGCAAAGACTCTTATTAGACTAAGAGCTGAAGCCATTTTCTCTATAGAAACAAGACAGCATCATACACTTGGTACAGCTGTACAGTTCATCCAACAGAAGCCAATAAAAAGCACAGGCAGACAGAGCTTGGTACTTTCTCCCACATCTTGGCAAAGCAGCCAAAAGAAACCTCCACAGGTTTTCAAGACAAGTTATTTTTCCCTGGAACAATTCCTACACGGCAATAATTCTTTAACTGCTCAAAAGTGGACTATCAGTCAGCCCTTACACACCAGAGGCCCAGAAGAGCTATAAAATTTAGAGGTGATGCAGGATGCTAGAAATCTTCCTAGCAGATGGAAGACAGTCTCATGAGTACAAGTGCATAATTTTTTATTTTCAACCTGGAAAGAAAATAACTTGGCACTGTGACAGTTCTAAACTAACACTTGTGACTGAATTGAAAAAAAAAAGATTAAAATCTTCAAGAGGAGAGCAATGAACACTTAATGAGAGCGTGTAAGAGATCACACTTACACCTTCAGCTGCAGAAGGGCAAATGTTCAGAGGGAATTGCCCGAGGACAGCACCATCTAACTTCACTAGGTAGCTCATGCTAGAACACTTCAGTTTTTCACCACAGTTCACTAAACGAGTAGAAATTGACAGACACCTGCAAATAGCATCTGCAGCTATCTATCAGCTGTAAAAATGAAGATTATACAGATTTTCAGATAGAAAGAAGCAGTTTATGCACCTCAGTAGCTGACCTAATGCAAAAAAAGCCAGAAATACCCTTCTCTCTACCACTATCCTGGAATTCAGCCCCTCCTCTCACCCACAGCCTGAAAAATACACCCAAACATGCTCAGCAAACTGTCATAAGTAGTCCTTGCATTCTCATGTCTTATGCTAAACCACCACTTGCCAGAGGGTGGCACCCATTCCTCCAGTACAGTCAGGCTCTGAAAAGTATCTTTGGCCAGTAATTTCCCCACTCATTGTCTGAGGGCTGAGTTCACACAATGTGCTCAGTCCAACAGCCAGCTGCACAATGACATCAATATTTGCCTTTTTAAGTAACCAGCAAAAAGGAAACTGGAAAAGGGTTCAGCATAGAAGATGGCTGAGCTGTCTAGACTAAATGACACTTAGGGAATCTACCAAAATCCCTTATTTGCCTGCTACAACAGTGTATATTTGTTTTATCGCCCAAAGAAGAAACCACCCAGAGAAGACCAAATAATTAGGTAGCCCTAAAATAAGAGGCCATCTCAAGGCTAGGTAAGAAGTTCCATCTCGCAGCTCATTTGAGATACATCTCTTCTGCTGAGTCTATTGAAATACACCAAAGCATTTTTCTCTAGGCATACCTAAAGCAACAGCAGCCAGAAAGAGCTCAAAGACATTTTACCTGCAGTCTACACCTAAACTAGAATGAATACCTGGAGTCAGCAAGTGCATAAGCCGTAACTGTAGCCATAAACAAACAGGACACAAAGGAACAGGACATGCACAAATCTTGGCTGCAAGTCATGTCCAGTGGGAAATCTTTCCAGAGTACATGAGTACAAAAACCACATAGAAAACCAGGGCACTGTCGTGAGTGGGTCACCTTGCTGGAGGTTAGAGCACAGGAGCCACCTTTAGGCTCCATCACCTTGCAGAATACATAGTGCCACACCAAGTAATTACTCCCTTATAGCACTCATACCATGCTGCAGTTCTTAAGTACTGCACAGCAGAACAGAAAGCAAAGCCTTCCTGCACACAAACTGTATATTGCAAGTACATTTTAGATGCTCATACTAAACTAAACCAGTTGCATAAGTTACACTAAGGAAAGCAATCAGCTGACTTTGTGCTTGCCAATGCTCAGACCCCATACTGTGAGACAGCCTGCAGAGAAGAAGGGTCATGCTTTTTGGCAGGTGAATTAATTGTCTGGTGTCCAGTGAGACACTTCATACCCACATGACTTCCAAATAAACAATGAACTGACACTGTAAAGAATAGGTCCCTTTAGGATTCAACAGCTAGGCTAAGACTACCACTCATTAGTGCTCATGCCAAACTTGAATTTGCAATTAACTCCCATCTCTTACATCCTTTACACAACTAGAATTCCAAACCCTTGCAATACTTAAGGCTCACTCCAGAACCACCTTGAAATGCTACAGATTACAGTTAAAAATGGTATAAATATTTCAACACCCCAAGTAGTTTCTTTTAAAGAACTTAAATTTCTATCATAACTTGTTACAAAGCATTACCTTCCATATACAACAGAATATACAAAGCTGCCTTGGAGGTAGCTAGAATCTGCATCAATGCCATTGCTTCTTTAATTCAATTGTAAGACAAGTGGGCAGAAAGGCGTTGGAGGGAGCTATTTTGATTCCAATTTACCCCCTCTGTGCTTGCATGACACGCTCACAGAGCAGACTTAATCACACAAATAGATTTGTTCAGCATTCAATTCCAGACAAGCCCAGAATAGGGCATTTGAGAGGCGTGATATTCAAAGAGCAGACTTACATGATGATTTTCAATGTTTTGCAGCAGTCTTGGGTCATCAAATTCACACGATTCACTGGTGGAAGGAGGTAGCTGGCTGCAGAGCAAAACAAGCATATTCAAACAAGTGGCAACATTGCCAATCTTAGTGCTTCATCTAGTTTCTTGGGAAACAAATTTAAAAAGCAAAGTAAGACTCCAGTGTCCTTGAAAGCATTGTGAAAAGATCATATGAGTAATGCAGCAAGTGCTGAAAATTAACACCAGCAAAAAACCCAAAATGGTTACGGCTGACAGCGTATTTCAGAAGATTCAAGTGTCAATGCAGTTCCTGGGACAGATGTAGCAACAGCAGTTTTTAAGCATATTTAAGATAAATGGATTTCAGGGCGGCTTGCTCATAAAATAGATCGACGTTCAATATCCCTAAGTTCCCTGCCTAGTCAGAGCATTCTGCTTCAAGCTGACTCCTGGAGGATTTTAAGTCTCCAAGTAACTACCTAGGAAAAACTTGAACAGAACTGAATAGAAAAGAAAGGTACAAAGAAAGAAAAGACAGCAATGAAGAAAATAGCAATATATTGGAAGAAAAGAGGGATCCATAGAAATTGCCTCTTAGCAGAAGAAACATCATTTTATCACCTTCCTAAAACATGATCATAGAAATGAGCTGGACCAGTGGAGAAGCCAAGCTTAGCTCATCACCCAGTACTTTTCTAACAGCATTCAGTGATGGCTTGTTTCTTGGGTGGAAATTCACTTCTTCCCTGTATTTGCCATTCAAATCCATGTCAGTTCTCCCTGGCTCTTCCCTTCCTTCCCAATAATCAAAATGTGTTTCACTGATACCATGTAACACCTCTGGGTCTTCACTAGTTTCTGTGGAATGCGACAGACCCATCACCTCTATTCCTTAATGTTCCCAATAAAAACAAGAAGCATTCTCTGGACATGATCAATTATTAAAACACAGCATTTTAATAAAGAAGTCCCTTTTCTCATTCTCTTCAGGCCTGAACTCAGTGATGATAAAGAGCAACATTCAGTCGCAAGCTAGGGGTAAGGTTCCTGCAAAGTAGGTTAATTTTAGCTTTTAACTTGACTGTCTGCAATTATAAATAAGCACTGCATTAGCATCCCAGCCACTGCCTATTCCTAACCCCCCTCACATATGAAATCTCTATGCAGAAGAGTAGATCCATCACCACCCACCAGCTCTGCATCTCTCCCACTGGAAGACCATTTTACTCAAATGCATTCCTCCCTTGGGCTTCTTCCAGTCCCAAATTGGAAAGCTGTCTTTATATAGATTGTACCCACTCTGTTATACAGAACATAAACATCTTGGAATGTATTTACCTGAAGTCTTCTGATGAACGTTCTCTTTCCAACTCAGGAAAGTGACTGAGGAGTAGAAAAAGGAAAAAAGAACATTTATTCCACTTTAGTAACAAAAAAAAATAGGTAGAAGGCGAAGATCAATGAGTCATCCCACAAAAACATATGCTGGAACCATGGGTTCAGCTGCTCATACATTTGAATCAAATTTTCTGCCTTTGAGATATCTAATTTAGCTAACATGAAATTCAAAGGTTAACTTGAGATCTTAAGACTACCCATTTAACATGAAGCAAATACAAAGATGTAGATGACTCAAAGGGATCCTTTTGACAGAACAGAATAAAACCAGTAAGCAGGTATCCATCCCTCTTGTTCAAGGAATATTAAGCTCTATAACTACAACTACACTGCTCTAACAAAATTCTGGTTCTTCTCAAGTCACAGAAATATGACTGATAATTGCTACCCTTGGACTGCAACTTCTTCCCTCTTGAAAGGCCAGAGCTTATTTAGCACTTCTGGTTTTGTTTAAATCATGATCAGGTAAGTTAGGAAGCAAGTTTCTTTCCTTCATGTGAAGTACTCCCCAGGTTTGACTTTCATAATTTGTGCTGCAGGACAGGAAAATGAAAACCACTAATTAAGACAACAAAATATGCTAGAATAAAAACTGAAGAACAGAATGTTCTAATCCTTTTTCAATATAAAATTTTGTACCAGTAATATGCACACATTAAGCTACAGAGTTTTTTTAAAAGTCATACCTACCCATATGTCACTCCAGCAATACTGCATTTCTTAAAGTTCATGATATTGCATGTTAGAGTACCTGTTTTATCAGAAAACAGGTATTTAACCTGGAAGGGAAAAAACAAGTCTGATTTTCAACTTGCATAGTAATAAAACTCAAAGCAGAAAACAGGAAGATACTCAGAGTCATATTGCTCAAAGGTCACAATATTGGCCAACGCAGGCTTATTACAGCTTGATTTGTCTACCAGATCTACAGAACAAAAATCAGGCAAATTATTTAATTGCATTAATTCTTTATGTCTAAACGTGGAAAGGCTCAAATAGTAAGTATCAACTACCAAGGCTCTAGTGTGATCACTACAGATGTACTTGGTTGCACTACTTGGACATTCACCAAATCTTTCAACTGTACTAATCTCAAAGAGTGATTAGAAATGAAAACAAAGACTCCTTGGATTGTTGAAGGCTCACTAGAATTTTACACACTGAAGGCAGTCTGTGTTTCAAAGATCACCAGGAATGTTTGGGGATTTTTTTTCCCCTACCTTTAAGCACAGAATATGCTAGAGTAAGTCCAACTGGTACTATGCAGGGAAACAAAAAATGTTTTATTTCATGTCCACTCATGAGCAGTCCTGAAGTACACAAAATACAGCGACAGTTAGCACTGCCTAAAGTAATAATCCCTTAACAGAAACAGTGATTTTAAGGTAAAACTTGGAGGCAACCCCATCAAAGTAACTTCTTGGAGCATTAGCAGATTCAAAATTCCCACCTTCAAAGGGCCATAACAGACCAAAACTAATTGCAAGTTAATAATACCACAGTTGTACCTCTGCAACAGGTAAGACTTTCAACCAGGAAGGGATGATGATACATGAACGAGTTAGACAACTCAAAGACAAAAATAATTTGACTATAGTTAGAAGAAGCTGTTCCTCAACAATTGCCATTCAGCTTAAGACACTGCACTACACTACTTGTAATGTGATCCTTTAGATGTGCACTGTACTGCTACTGAATACAGCATCGGAAATGGAGCCTTTGCAAGTCAGAAGTCAAAGTGGGTACCTACACTTCTGAGGAATTTTAAGTCATTAATAATTTCACCATAAAACAAAAATATCAAGGGGATCTGTGAACATGTAATTCAATTAAAGAATCAAAAAATTCAATCTAGTAACACAGAATCACTAATAAGCCATTCCTGAAAATAACATGCGGGCCACCAACATATATTATGCCACACATCCTTTACTTCAGGCAAAAATAATACCGTAATTTGGAAGTTGATAACTTCACATCAAAGTGATTTAAACAGAAATCAAATTTCAGCATTCATAAGAAAAATTATCAGATTAAGCAGGAACAATATTGACTACCCCCCTACTGAGCAGGATATTATTATCCTTCAATAAAATATGCATGTTTAAATACATAACGTTACCTCCAATACTAAATTCATGCCTATTATGAAGTTCACATAGTTCAGTTACAAACCTATTGCCATCTTATTGTGAAGCTCCCATACCTTCTCAGTGATTTCTCATGGGTAGCTCCTCACAGCACTGACTCCTCCTTCCTCACAGCACTGACTCCTCCTTCCTCACAGCACAGCCAACAAACTCCAGCTCTCTCCTCGCCCAGCTAACCCACTCTTTTGTAGCACTCGTCTCCTTATTGGACACAGCTGTGGCCTATTAAGGGCAGGCCTGCTCTTAATCTTTGGTGATTAGAACAGCTGCAACTCCTCAGGTGTGAGACTACCTTCTGCACTGTCTGTATTTTCTTACATTCTGTCCCTCCACACAGACATATAACCTTGGTGGTCAAGGAAAAAGCTACCATTTCTCAAGTGTATTACAAAATTCCAACAGCAGAGTTATATTATCCAGTAAGCTTGTTCTGGGAAGCCTTTCTGGTTTGAAGAAATGTTATTTCCAGAATAAACAAAGCTGCTACAACAACTAGAAGTTAATATGCACCTATCCTTATCTGAAGGAAAATAGAAATGCTTGAAGGATCACAATATCTAAATTAGGAATACAACTGCATTTCTTTTACTTGCATCTCCAGTCAGAAACATCAAAAACTAGTAAGTCTAGCCCTGTATGTTCTGTTCTGGTATAGACAGCCAAAATCACAGAGCATCTCTCCAAGACCTTTGAGAATAAAGTTTAGAGTGCACATAAGAAATAGTTTCAATTCCCAAAAATAAAACTGCCTATTTGACATTACATTTAATCCTGTGATATCTCATTATTTCACTTTTAAGACTCAGACTAGAGAAAATAAAAATGTCCCATTAACTCGAGCCACAGAGCAAGAAAATAAAGCTGATTTGTACATCTTGTACAGTCTTGTACATGTTGCTCTTATGCCTTTGCTCTTGAGAGAGTATATCACAATCATGACACTTCAGAAAATGTTATCTTACCTGCCCAAGTTCCTCATTAAGGTTTGAGGTTCTGGCCATTGCAGGTGTATCTGTTTCAGGGTAATACATATCTATGTCCTGAAATGAGAGCAAAATTAGACTTATGTTATGCAAATTAAACACTAAAGTCTCTGTTCTTCTTTTAGTCAGCTCCAACTTGGCTTGTCTTAATGCTATGAGCAGGCATTCTGAATGCTTGAGACAAACATCATCCCAGGATGAATATAGTGCCTCCTTTCCAAAGTATACCTCCATCCTACAAGGACATGAGAAAAGACAGATTCAACTATAGGTAGCTAATAAACTAAAGGTGCAACAGAAAAAAACAAACTCAGTACAGTAGAAAGAAGTTCATGCATTAGCCATGCTCATCATAAAGTAGTCAGTAACAACAATCAGTTGCTCTAGTCACATCTATGAGACAATTTTAGTGGATCCATGAAATAAACTTCTTTTACTACAAAGAAACAGCTGTTACACAAACCTAAGAACTTCTCAGATATGCATATCTACTACATTACAAGCAGCTCAATGAACAGACATATTAAACTTTGCTTACACATGTTTTACAGTAACCTACTACATTACTCAAAGTCCAAGGATTAATGCATACCAACAAAAGGAATCTCTCTTGGTTTTGTCCAGCTTAAGAGCCACCACTAGAGTATTTCTAGCCCACAACTTGAGAAAGACATTTTTGAAGTCAAAGCTTCCCTGAACAGAGGGATCACTGTTTGGTTGTGAGGCAACATCAACTTATCTCCTTACGAAAACGTTATGGTCCATTCCAGAGGTGACCTTAAGGCCAGCCTCAAGATGTAAAAACAAAACAGAAAAAAACCAACAAGCAACCCCCCCAAAACAAACAACAAAAAAACCCCCCACGCCTACAACCAAGTCTAGTCTTGCCCTCTGCTGTGTCTCAGAGAAGCTATAAGATACCGAAGAGTTTTCAAAAGATAATTGCTGAACGTGAGTCAGCTGAGAGAGAGACCTCCTTCAACCAAGAGCTGAGACTGCCTTCTCATCCTAAAAGCCTAAAATACAAGTCATGATTTGCACAGAGCACCTTCCTGTAACTAGATCTTTTAATTTCCTGTGAAACACAGAACTGATATAGAATAAAACCTGAGTTTCCCCCTGCCTTTCCCAGAAGTTGCATCAGAAAGTAATTAGAAAATCTCACTAAGATGTTAAGTGGGTTTTTATTTTAAATGTCAACATCCAGAACTGAGATACATTCACTCTTGCTACTTACCCAATTTATAAAAAGAGCCTGAGTAAACTTGACAACTTCCAATGTCACCAGAAGGCTGATTGGAATAAGGTTGTTGTACAAGATTATAAACGTCAGCAGATTGTATCCAAAGTTGACAGACAGCATTTCTGTGGATCAAAAGACACAGGACATTAGCAGACAAGTCTGAGTGGTATAGGGGCTATCATCTTTATGCAGTTCACCTAATCAGATTTAACAAAGCCAAAATAATAAGCTTTTATATTTAAATAATAAATACTGTGTTGATGTCTAGTGTAAGGGCCATTTTAATATTGATTTCAACAGAAGACAGATAAAACACCCACACCATACCAGGTGAAGAAGGACAAGGTTAGTGAGGCTATATGTAAAAGAACAGAACACTTTCTGAACAATTTTTGCTGGACAGATGGTGAAAAGTACAATATTCCCCACTATAACCAAAATTAGACATTTATCTAGTGTGTCAACTGCCCAATTAAGAGCCCCCAATGTCACTAGTAATATAAGCACCTTTCAGAGAGTGCCTACTTGCTTCAGTGGAGTAGGAAACAAAAAATAAACACTGAAATTAGTTCTAAAATCTGACATAATGGTCAGAATTGAGAATTTACCCTTACAAAAGAAATCAACAAGAACAAGTTGACTGTTAAACACTTGTCTAGTATATGAACTAAGGCACCCTGCTTAATCAAAGAAGCTGTTACTAATGGTGACAACACTGGGCAACTTGCCCAAATAAGTCTACCACCACAACTGGTCCGAAGGGGAAACATTTATAGACAGCCAGCAGGAAGGTACAAGTCTCAGCAGAGACACGGGAGGAAGGCTCCTGGTCACAGTGCTGCCCACAGCCTCTTTTTACAATCAGTGTCTCCACATTTGTATGCTCTCCACTTCCCTAGGAACTTAGAGAGGCACTTCAGTCAGCACACAGAACATCCAGCACAACAGGGTCAGAGTCCACAACTAAGGGTTTTCAGCATCATAAGTTAATTAGAAGTCAGGGGAGCAAACTAGGAGGAGACAGAATCCAGAGAAAATCACTGAAGCCTAATAAAGATCAGAGTTTGGACAAAGGCACCTCAAAGTCTAAGTACACACTAATTCCATAACTTTGATAAGTTTACAGAAAACAGAAGCATGCTTGGTATTGGAACATTTTCCAATACAATTTTTACAGAGATGAGACATTTAACCAAAATTTAGCATCTACCTGCCAAACCTGAAAAAGTGTCTTTTCTGTGTGTGGCAGTTACAGAAGGCATAGAAATTGTGCATTCAAATTACAAAAAGGCATCTACACAGACTATCATGTCATCTTAGTCTACTGCAAGTAGAACCTGTTTTGTACTGCAAGTTCAAGACTTCATTCCATTCATCTTTTCCAGTACTACTTCTGTCATTAGAAGGCACAAATTTAAACTTACTCATTAAAAAACAAGGGGAGAGCAGGCAAGAAGTTCTGAAAAGTGCTGACACTGCTACAAGAAGACATTACTACTAACAAAACCCAGAGTCAAATATGGGGCATTTCCATGCTATTCCTATGGGGTTTTTTTCATTACTACCATAACTACAATTCTTAAACTGCAGAAGATACACTTGCCATCTGTTTTGCATCATCAACAGACAAGGCATTTGCAGTTTCTGATAACTGCTTTAAGATCTGCATCTCAAAATGCTTTTAACATCACATTTTACAGCTAATGTAACCTCATTAAAAGTCTGCTGGGGAGTACTTCATTGCTCATGTCCATCTTTGATAATGAGCTAATAAATTTGAGGACTAAGAAAAAATCAAATAAAACCCTTCATATAATGATGCTAAAAGATCAGTTTTCTCACAACAAGTTAACAGAAGGTAAAGACAGAAACTTTACCCAATAAATAAGAATTTGTGACATCCACCATTTCAATTTTCTCTAAAAGAGCAGATCAGCATTTCTAACTCAAAGAAGTACAGTTGCATCTGTATATAAGCATAAAGCTGAAGTAGGCATCAGACTGATATTCCCCATCCTGTAGTCAAATACTGTCAGACACACACAAGGCTGCAGTATATGAGAAAAAATACGTGTATGGTATCTCTACAGAGATGATAGAAGGGAACACCAGATATCCAAGAGTAACTCTTGCCCCTCTTGTTTCTACCCCTGCTCCCTGCTAGCCCAGTGCTAGCCCAGTGATATTTACCTAACCTTTAGAAGCCTCACTGGGAAGCTCACTTATGTCAGCCTATTCTCAAAAACAATATATTAGGTCATGAAAAAACTAGCAAGATACAGGGGGTTTGGGGCTTTTTTTGTGGTTTTTAAATTTATTTCTTATTTTATGCATTAATTCAGTGAAGGTAAGAGCCTGGCTGTCCCTGCAGTCTGATACATCACTGGCCCAGTGCCTGCATACTCACTGTTGGAGCCAAGGTACCAGACAACTTCGCCGTGTGTTCTGTTCCATAATAAGGCACCTACAGAACTCACAAGGGCCATTACCAGGAGAATACAGAACAAAACCAGGATCTGCATGTTGGTCACTTTCTCCACATTTGATCTCTTCAGAGGTGCTTTGGTTGAATTCTAAACAGCGGCAGGGGAAAAAAAAAAAAAAAAAAAAAAAGAGAAAGAACCTGGCAATGGCTTTTACAAGAGAAAAACCCAGAAGCAAACCCAGTCTTTACTTTCAGAGTCCTTTAGAGCACCTGCTGTCCATCCCATTGATGCTTAGCAGCAGTGATCAACATACACATGTTGCCCGTCTCACCAGGCACTCCGTGACATTAAGGAAATACAGGACTGCTGTCTTAGTAATAATCATGAAGATAATTACGTTATGTCCTCAGCTGTTAAGCCTCAGTTTTAAATGCCATCCAGCTACCAGATAAGTTAAGATGAAAGTTAGCTCTCCTAACATATTGAACTGCTTTCACTTCATTGTGTATTCGCACATGTGCACATGCAAATTGGAGCACAATGGACCCTTCTATTCCTCGAGACCTCCAAGCCTTAACTATAATGAGTCAAACTATTTCATCAAATCAAGTCAATGACAATGAAAATACAGGAAATAAGACCAACTTCTATCAAAACATACCCTTAATCCCCTTAAAACCTTTACCTGCATGAGTTTTGTATCATGTCCTGTATACACAACAATACCCAAGACCCACTGAGTGTTTCTCAGTTGTGCACCTCTCAGCAAGATCTGGTCTGGACCAACAGGAACTGGGCTGCAAAAGAAGTAGTTCATGAATCTTCCAGTTCTTGGTAACACTTTAAAGAAGATAGCTCTACTCCTAGCCTTGCTCCCCAGTTAATAATACAAACAACCCCAAACAACAACAGGACAAGAATAATAATAGCAATATAATGAGCTTAGATTGTTCACACAACTAAGAAAGCACTGAAACCTCTGTAAGTCTAATTCCTGCTAAAGCACAGTAGGGCAGAGCTGCTCCAGTTATCCAGAACTTGAGAAATTATGTGGCAGGCATAAATAAGCTTATTCTGCACTTGACCTTGGCTAGTACATTCTCTCTCATATCAAGGGCAGAGAAGCATTGAACTTGCAAAGAGACCATCCATTTCAAGCACACTATATCAAATACACAATTAAACAAGCATTTGAGAAAGCCTGTATCAACCATGTGACTTCCAAGTGGGATGCAAGTGATCATCTGCTATTCTTGGACTGAGCTGCCCAAGGAATATACATTTGGTAAAGGAAAACAGGTACAGCCAAATATAACATGTATGTTCCTACCAACCTGTCACAATCTGTGAATTTGAGTACTAAAATGACATACTTTTCTTTTAAGAGTTCTAGAAATCAAAGTCACACTGCCAAAGCCTCCAGGTTCTGGGATCACTTTTCTCTACAAACTTGACCTTGGTGCAGCCTTTGGCTCCTGTTGAAAGGGAAAGGTCTCTATTTCTTCTGTGTATCTTGTGTAATAAGAAGGCCCTAAAAACCCCAACCATCTCCTTGAATCCTTCTCTTTAGATGTACCTCTTAATAAAATATCACCATTAATTACAAAGAAATCAATACTCCCATAACGAGCAGAAGTACCTATGCAAAGACAGAACTGTGTTATCTTATACTGACAGATGCTCTGATTAATAAATATTAATTATTACCCTCCTCTTCTCCAGCAAAAACATGCATGTGCTCAGAGTGCCAGACTAAAAGAACAGAGGAAACATTTTTCCTAACCAAATGAATTCATGGCTTTGTTGTCAATACCTTTGACCATCTAAGCGCAAGTTTCCAGTGAAGTCATAGAGATGGCGGTTGGGTCCTTCACATTCTATCCTCCCAGACACTTTCATCAATTCTTCCCTGGACTGGAGACTAGCAGTTTGAGACAAACCCTGCACAGAACAATTTAAAGGAGATTTTTGACAAAAACTGCTATTAGAAGGCAATCTACGGAAATGGTGCTTCCTTTTAACATCTATGAACCAAAATACAATTAAATCTGTGGAGGTTTGTTACTCAGGATCCTGTTTTGCTTTGGTGGGGTTTTTTTTTGAAGGCTGGTTTTCATTATGTTTTGGGGTTTTATTTTTTTGTTTGATATTCAATACCTATTTCCTGCAAGGAAAACTCATTATGGACACACAGAAAACTACTACCAAGACTGAAACTCTCTACACACATCTTCACATTACCTACATGGCTCCTCTTTAACCAAGAGGAAAGTAATATCCACAAAACACAAAGTTTGATACGTGCAGGAGGAAGTAGGAGAAAAGCAGCATAAGTAGACTTGGCTTTTTGCTCAAAGTATAGCTGCCCTGATGTGTTATGGCTGCTAAATATGGTTGTTCTTAAGTGTAGTCTCTCTTGGGCTACTGCAGCCAATATGCTCTGATCCTCCTCAAGGTCAATGATCAGCCCGTCACACAACTGCAAAAAATATTGGTACTCTACATCTGAGCACATGCACAGAATCCCACTGCCTTTCTATTAAAAGAGGAATCCATGTCGTGTTTCTTTTGGCAGAATTTGACTGCAGCACTGCAAGATGGAGCAAGGCCATATTTTTGTATTTGAAGCATGTCCTGAAGCAAATAAAATCCTACCAGAGCTCAAGACCAGACTTAGTAGCCTGATCTGGAACATTAAGTCACATTTCTACAAATGTAGCAAAGAAGCAGCAAGTGTAGTTTTTAAAAACAAATTATCTGTGTTTCAAAATCCTAATCTAAGTACTTTTTTTAATCAAAGAAGCCAAAGATTCTTAACTATTTCTAAACACTATAAGCAACACTACTTCTGTAACAAAACTAGAAAGATCCAAATAAATTCTTCTGCTTATCACAAAGATATCAATTTATAAAGATCCTTTTCAGCTTCTGCCTCTGCATAATGCTCATAAAATAGTATTTGTGACGAGACACTGCAACTCTCATCACAAGCATAGCTGATTTTTTTATGTACAGCACTTAAATTCCACCAACTAGACCTTCAGCAAAACACATCCAAGGTCTGTTTGATTTGTCTCTCTGGGCTTAAAATACTTGCTCCAGGTTAGTTCCTTACACTTCCACATGATGCATTACTGCTTGGGTTTGTATCTGTTGAAAAGGCAAATTACAGCCACTTGAAGGAACATGCTTTTTAAAAAAAAACAACAAAAAAGCACTTGTATTGTTGTCATGTAAGCTAGACGCTGGTTCATAACTAATATTAAATAGCTCAAAGAAAAAATAAAAATTTGGTTTGTTTTACCTGTCGTATTTTAAGATTCGTCTCCCCATCGAGATTAGCTGTTTCAATATAGCACATGGCTTGTGGTTCACTGTAAGGAGTGTAAGATTTTCAATATTAAAACTCAGTACTTTTTTGTACACCACTTTTGCACTAATGCAGTCCACCATAGACTTCTTCAATGCACTGCAGAAGACAGAAAACTATACTGGCCGTGTACACCATGAAAGTTGAAGGTACATATTTAACAGACATGTCTTTGGATATGGTCATACAACAAACTACAGAGAAAGACAAGTCTAAATCAAAAATCAGTAAGAATTGAACAAGTCATTATAAACTTAGATGCTTAAAGTGGATTACTCTGAATTGCAATCCATTAAATTGCTTCCAATTTTAAGAGCTACAGATGAAAGAGCAAGTATTGAACAGTATAAAAAGGGGATATGTTTGGATGAAGACAGCAATGCTCTCTGCTATTGAATTCTGTCTGTGAACTGAACACACAAAATCACTTTTGCAAGGTCGCCTTAATAAGGGAAGTACACCCAAAGTCACTGCTAAACACCTTTTTCAAGCATGAGAAAAAGGTTTGTCAGGATTGAAGGCTGTAACCTGCATCTTCCAGATGTGTTTCTGCCCTTACCAATAGGGACAAAAATCTTCCTCCTAGAACTGAACTTCTTATTAGTCAAGCTCTCACCTGTATGTAACAGAGGAGCTCAGCATAGGTGTGACAAGGAAAAGTACTTTTACTAGATCTTTTCCTGACAGGCCACTCAAGATTCAAAACCTCTGTATAGCATCACCAAAACGATTTTTCTGCCCACTGTCTTCTCAGGCTGCTAAGGAATATCAGTTTCCCACCTGGACTCAAGCAAGCGCTTCTTCAGCATATCACTTCTCATACTCTTGATAAATGACTATTTTTTTTCCAAAGTAACAAACTGTTCTAACAGCAAATGTACTCAATCAACAGAACAGTCAGGAACAAGGGCTCCTTAGGAAAACAATAATTAAGAAATGGACAGGTACATTTATAACACAGTAAGAAGCCAGATTATTCTCTCCAATAATTTTGCTTTGAAAAGAAAAAACGGTTGAGTCTATTCTTTGTCCCCTCCTACACAGTAAATTTGAATATGAACTCAAGAAAGACACTGATGAGAGTCCAGATTGATTGCAATTTTACCTCTGTCATACACCTTACCTACTATAACTGAAGTGGTTAGCTCAGGAAGGAGACCTTTTGCAATACAATTCCTCTAATTTCCACAGAAATAGCATGAACTGTGGAAATGAGAAATGTGGACGTGTTTCCATGCAAAGTTGTGTTTGAATTAAAATATTTTTCCTTCATGTTAATTCATTTTTTATGTAAAATTTGATGTCACCTTTTTGCTGAACAGGGAAAGAGAGCCAAGATAAAAACAACTGTCAATTTACCTCTGACAATCACCTCAGACACAGAAAAATCAACATATACAAGCAAAAGAATCCACCCCCTTCAGAACATGCAGAGCTTTCTGGTGAACTGAGGACACTTAGTATTGGCATTTAAAGGAATCATGGGAATAATACCAATTATAAAGCAGAACTGCCATAGAAATTGCTATTTATTTCAAGCAAAGTTTCTCCCAAATCAACATGCTTTGGGTTAAATTTTCTATTTATTATGTGGTTATCAAAGACAGCAGGTTAGTAGAATAATATAGAACAAAAAGCTGGCTCACACAGTTAAGAAATAAGTCAGAAGGGGTTTTTAGTATAATACATTAGAGAAGTTCTTAAGTAAAAAATTCTTCAATGCTGAAACAAAATTATTGATGTCCAAATTCAGCCTAACTGCATATTAAGTTGACAACTACTTATTTAAGGTTTGAGGCTTGTTTTGAAAAATACAATATTGTATACCATGGAATGGAGGTACCTCTATCCTTCATCATGCAGTAATTCAAAAAGACTGAGCTTCAGCATATAGCTTAGAAAAAACTGAAACCTTTCAGAAACAGTACAGACAAGAAGGATGGAGCAGAAAATACAGGAGCTTGAAAAAACCAAATTCCCTTAAAAGCTGGATCATGTAAGAGAACTGAATCCCTGAGACCAGAGGAATCTGCAGTTACCATTGAAAAGCACACACACAGGAGGGAATTATGGAGGTGTTGTGAGGTCTGGCTATTAGAAGCATATTTATGAACAGGAGTTGTGCTGTTGTCTCTTGTTAACACCTCATCTGTCTAAGCAAACTGTGGTTTTGATTCAGCCTCAAGTTGCTCTACAGATCCAGAACCTAGACTAGCAGTCAAGTACCACTCAAATGCTTTTAGGAACTATGAGACCTCAATAAACGAGAGGGCTGGGCAACTACCAACCATATGAACTTTAACAAAGGCAAGTGCTGGATTCTCTGCCTGGGAATAGGACAACCCTGGATGTGTGTACAGACTGGAGAATGGGATGAGGGAGAGTAGTTCCATGGAAAGGAACCTGAGGGTCCTGGTAAATGGCAAGTTCAACATGAGTCCACAGTGCCCTGGCAGCCAAGAGGGCAAAATGTGTCTTGGGGGGCATCAGGAATTTGTCCCATACTTGAAACTAAACCAAGAAGGACTCAACAGGTTACTGTCCCTCCCAAGCTAGAAATGGGCCATACAAGTGCTGTATCCAAGAGAAGTAGTGAACAAATTAAGTTCAAAAGCTATTTTGTTGTGTAATGCCAACAGAGCTCGCCTTTAGGATTAACTATTTGAAAGAGAAATCTTCCTGGGGGAGCACAGGAAAATATGCTGAATACTCAGGGGAATTAACTGGAAGAAAACTTAAGCTTCCTTATTTAAGTGGAGGGATTCTCAGAAGGCCATAGAACCAGTGAATGCACAAAGCTCATGTTAAGGACCTTCAGTCTTCCAACAAACTCATCAATACAGAGTATTATGTACCTGCAATTCATAAAGTGAAGCCTTGAAGCACCTTGTTTTAGAAGAGCCTATCTACAATGATACATGAATCAAACCCTAGTAAAGCCATATTTTGTCATTGAATTTTGTTGAAATTTGATTTTAGATGTGGAATAGAATTAATGCTATCTGATGTCTGGTTTTATTAATAGCAAATACAGAGATTCAAGTCCTCTGCACCTCAGTTCATCAGACACATCACTTCCACACCCATTCAGGATACCTGGTAGATATTATGATCATGTCTGCTGGAAGATGCTGCCCATTGGTGACCTTCACAATATCGCCTACTGCTACCTGTGGTGGCCAGGAGTACAGTAGCATGGAAGAGAAAAACAAACAGTTCGCTTGTCTGGAATGTTAGTTTGTTATTTTCTTTCACACAGTCAGAAAAGCAGCATCATGCACAGAACAGCTAGAGATAGTTTCTCTGAAAGTCAGAGTACTTTTCACTGCAAGTTTGGAAATATCAAAGCCTTCCCTTTTCTGAATGCAAAGTATAAAATTATATAGAGAAAAAAGGTACACTCAGATAGATTAGATACACTCAATTAGAAATTGTGAACTACTATGGCTTATATTTAATAAAAATTACTTTTTTTCTATAATTCTGCCATTATCCAAATTCAGGGGCTTTCTTTAGTCATATTTTTTCCCCCTAGTAAGAATATTTAAACTTTACCTTCATCTTTAAACTTCCCCTTCATTAAGTATCAAGAGTTTTCTTCTATTCCTTACCTGTATTACTTACCTACCCAATCATCACTATAATTTTCCCTCAATTCTCCTTAGATGCACTGCTTGTACTAATCACTAGCAAATAGTATCATCTCTATGAATCTTGTCCTTCCTTGACTGAGATATGCAGAGTTCTGAATTCTGGAATACTGTGTCTCCTCCTACACAGGCCTAAGACTTTCCAGCACCTTGAGTTAGTCAGATATGCATGGGACTTTCATTCTCAAAAGAGTCAAGTAGCACTCTCAAAACAGTAAACCAGGTTTGCCCAATAAAGATGAAGTTGCTTAATGCCAATGCAGCACTGAGAGTCTGAAATGGGCTTAAAATACTTTCAAGATATTAATTTATAAAAATGGAAACAGATGGTATGTTTGAACAAGCAGATTCATTAGTTTTCTCAGATACCACTAAAAATAATTTCCCTACCACTTTCAGCACAAAAAAAAAAAAAAAAAAAAAAGGAAAAAGTCAGAAGTCTGCCTTAAAGTGATCAAGGAGGATAATACAGAACTGTTATGCAAACCTGGACAACATGCAGCTACAGACACAAGTCAACTCAAGAAATGCCTAAGGGTATAAAAAACCCAGATTCCAGGCTTGACCTTAAACTTTGAATTCACTGTCCTTTCTACAAAAATAGGACTTGGAACAGCATAAACAGGAACCACATTAGCCATCTGAATCCCTGGCAATCTTGAGCTTCTACTGTAGCCTAACACTTCAGCAGGATAGCTTTTAGGTGTCTTGAGACTGATCTCATTCCTCAGAGGTTTTAAAAGGGTGTACTTTTTCCTCAATTACTAGCTAAGAGGGCTAATTTTATCCTTTAAAAGGCAGTAAGAGCCACAACTAGATCAATACATCCTAAGGCATTTCAGCAACTTCCAGGTCTCAGAAATAAAGCTCACCAGACCCTGGCCAAGGGCCTCATAGAACATGGGTCCCAAGTGCCTCAGGTAGCAGCAGGGCTTGTGTTTCTTACTTGAGCAAGCAGCTTACTAATTAGTCTCAAAGCCCAGGGACTTTTTACCACAGGCAGCAGAGTAAGTCTCTGTTAGACTTGCAGGGGAGGTACAGCATTGCAGTGAAAATTACTCTTCTAGGCAGACTAAAACCAAAATACTGTTTACAGTTTACCTATTAACTGCACAAGGAAAAACACAACAGTCCATTAGCATTTGACTGTAACACAGTACCAGGACTTAAAAATGGGTAGTCAGGCACCTTGCTCAGGGCAATTTTGACTACTGGAACAAAAAGGATCCCTCCCACCCCTCCCACCCCAAGTGACAGAGAATTCTCATATAGTATACATTAATTCTAAGCCTCCTAATTAATTCTGGCAAGAGTAATTCTTGAACACTTGTTTTCCCTCCCTCCCATCCTCAGGTTTTATTTACCTCTTTCCACATAATGTTCTGCCACATCCCATTTCTTAGAACTGGAAAGAAAGCTTAAAGTTAGATTACAGAAAAAATAGCCATAATTCAGACAAATTTCAAAACAACTGAATCAGCAGGAGCAAACACAATAGGAACCAACACAAAAATCAGAAATGTATTTTTCAGAAGCTGGACCTTCTTTTGTGCACAGCTGTGGGCATGTGAATCCAAGAAAGAGGAAGAATCTGCCCTTCATATTTTTGTAATTTTTATCTCCTGCCAGACAACAGCTGGTGGCCTGATTTCTTCATGGCATCACTTCATACTAACATGCAGATGGGCAGCATTGTTTCTTGTTTGGGAAATTACCTTCCTTAAAACAAAAGACATCACTGCCCACTGTCAATCAGTATTAAGAAGGGCCTTTACTCTCTGTATGATTTACCACAGAATTTTCACTTCTCATCTTTTTCCTTGCATTTTATTAATAATGTTTTGACTCTGGCACATCCAACTTCACTACCATTACCCATGGCCCATATAAATCTGAGTCTTAACTGCCAAGCAGGCTCCAAGCCCTACTGAAAAGCAACAATCGGCTTTGGCAGACAGGGAATCCTTACTTTCGAAGTTCACATTGAAACAAGATAAAGAAAGCAAGGTACTAAAAGAGACCTCAGTTTCTGGCTCCAATTCTACACTGCCATCTTAACACACTCACTAGTCATTTACCCTGCAGCATGCCTTTTCATCTAAGCACCTCCTCTAGGTGATTCTACACATACCTATGACTACTCCAGCCAAAACAGTAAGGTCAAATATACCCAATTACCGCTGAATAACCCAGTCCAGTCCAGGTCCAAGCACAGCAAGTTCACCTTCACTGAAAGCAGCTGTAGCCAGCTTTCAAAGGTGTTTAAAAAGTGCACTGTGCAACATATCAGAGTTAAAGAGGTTAGTCCCCTACTTTTGAATATGAACAATCTTCTCAGCTCTATGCATTTCATACATGTGGCTCATTTGAAAATAATACCACACTCTCAGAAAAAAATTCTGCTGAGTACAGCTTTGACCATCCTACTGAGGATATACCTCTCCACAAACAGGAATGCAAGACTTGTCAGAATAGATGAAGCAGAAGAAGTCTCTTGACTCCTGTTCTCAGGCCACACACACTGAAGCACTGAACCCTGATATTTACTACTGCAGTGAATGGACTGCAATGAACTAAACTATTTAACAAAAAAAATGGGTGGGCAGCAACAGAAGTAGTGCCAGTGATGCGTCAAAAAAAGCTGAGCTTTCAACCAAACAAGTACAGTTTGGTTGAATAACAGCAATTTAGGGGAATAACAGTTTTGGTGCACCCCTTCCATCCCTCACATACACTGCTGTTGAACTGAGCTCTGCTTAGTTCAGAACTCAGAAGCTTGAACGCAGAATCTAAAGGGGAAAGTCAAATACTTGCAACCTTGACTCAAAACTCAAACCTTCAGAGAGGAGTTGCAACACTCAGCATCTCCTGTGCCATAGTTCAGACAGCTCCCTACTCCACCAGAAAGTTTTGGAGACATTTCAGTAAACATTTTGTTGACATTGTTGTATGCTCACACACAAAGGTATTTTGCAGCATCAAGTGCTACAGACCTGATCTGGAAGGCAATTTACTTCAGAGAACAATTTCACTTGCAATGCTTACTGAAATCAATTTAGTGATTAAAATTAAATACCCAAGCAAATTACTGAAGCTATTTTCTATTACTGAACTATTTCCTTTGAAACTCCTAATCCCACAGTCTAAAGAGAAAGCTGCCATTAGGCATAAAACAGTTCAGAAATTCTGGGGTTGCAATTCCTACTCTGCTCAACCCAGTTTTATAGGAGTACTCCAAAGGACAGAAAAGGACACGTCTTCTCTAGAATATTTATAGTAGGATAAAATTGATGAATTATTCGTTGTCAAAAGGTACTTGGTTAAAGCAACAAAGGACAAGTACCTAAAAAGACTGTTTCAACTTAAAAAGAGTTTCAATATAAACCTTCTATCTAGGGCTTTCCAAGACCAAAACCCAGTTCTAGATCTAGGACTTAATGCTGACACTCACATCCAGCCATGCAGGACCATTTGAAGTGAGGCTCCTGAAGGGGAAGCATCTCCCAGCAGTCTTGTTCCAGAGTTTGCTAGCCCTGTGCTTGTCTAATATTTGAGTTCATCCCATGCAATATTAAATGCTCATTACTTATTCTATTATTTGAAAATGGGAGGATCAATACATCAGAAAAATTATTACTGAGCTCTCTGTATCTATGCAATACACTGCTAAGGGGCTTCACTTGGAATTATATGGAGTCTGGTCTCTAGATTTAATGTCATCACCACAGACATCATGTGAAGCCATCCAAGACAAAAAACACTGGCTCAGAGCCTAAACACACTTCACCTCCTAATGCAAATGTTCAGTGCTCACCTGGGGCACAACTTCAATTTTAGTTTGTTCCAAAGGGAATTTAATTCCTACATCCCAAAGCCACTCTGCAAAGCAAACTGATGTTTTCTATGGTAAATTTAAAACAGGAAAAGCACTTTGAAGATACACAACTGCTCTAAAAACCTAAACAAGATAAATGCAAAGCCTACATGACTGCTGCTGCAGTAAGCAACCAGCCATTGCAGGCAGTAGAGTTCAGGACACAGCCAAGCAGACAGCAAGCATCTGCTTCTCAGTGAGCTCAAATACTCTCCACACTGAATGCATTGATTAGACATCACCCAGCTATAAGAGTAACCTAAAGCCACACAGAGAACCTAAATTTATTTCATCTTAATCCCACTCTGAACCCAAGTTATCTTTTCACTCTGGTAATACGTGTCTCAAGAATAAGCCTCTTTAGCCTTCCTCTTAAGAAGTAGGAGGATACAGTTTTAAGTATCAGACTGAAAATTTATTTAGAGTATTCAAAGGTAAAAAATAAAATCTGAACTCAAATAATTTTTGAAGTGCTAAGTTCCACTTAGCTCCATTAGAACACCTTGCGTTAAGGATGTCTCTCCACAATTACTGTGACAAATGTCCCTTGAAGTGTTTGTTGGCACACATTCTCTACCTACAAATGAATTCTAACTGCCTCTACGACCTCTGAAAGGACCATGTTTCATATTACCCATAACAAGGCCTGTTGTGCTACAGCCACTTAATTGCCAATTGCTTATGACTAATACAGTATTCTTGCACTCAAAATATCTTCTCAGATCTTGTAAAAACATTACCTAGGAGAACTGATAAAGCAATTTCTTTTGATGTGTATTAATAAACAATCTTAATGATCAACCCAAATTTTCAAGCACCAAACAGTGAAAAAAACAGGCATAATGTTTGCAGGACTATCTGAAGCATGGAGCTAGCAGGTTGCTCACTTCCCCATGCTCCTTTAAGTGCTCCTCTAGCTTTTTGACACTTCAGGTACTTGTGCTTGGGAGGAAGGGGCTCTTCTTAGAGCTCAAGTCCCTGTGTTCCCATTTCACCTGCACATTTGCACAGAGAAGGAGAAGTGGAGCTGTCCAACATGGGAACATGGAGTTGCCTTGACTACAGCACAGGACAATCACAGGGTGGCCATTGACAAGTTCTTCCTATTTTCTGCACAGGTTTTCAGTTAAGGGAGAGGAAGAAAATGACAGTGATGTCTTCAGGCATACATGACAAGTACTGTCCATACCTCAGGGATACATGTAGGCATTCAGTGGATATCAGTGTTAAATTCTCTTTTGGTGACACTTCAGGAAAGCAAAACTAAAAAATCCCCAGACTTACTATGTTTAAAGGGCAGCAGCATTTCCAAAAATGACTTTAAATTCTTCTGACAGCAGCTTTTAACATTTCAGGGGGTTGTTGGCTTTTTTAGTTCGGGATGTTTTGGTGTCAAAATAATCAGGATGGAGTTTGGTAAGGAAAAAAATTGCTTGGTTTTCTTGGAGGAGCTGAGAACTATGTAACTTTGGACAACCTTGAAATTACATGAACTTATAAATTCCAGTAATCCTCCCAATGCCTCACCCTTAAGTGTCAGGCCATCAACCATCAGTCTGAAACCTTTAGCCAAGTAAAATCCTAAATTAGTGGTAAGTACCTAGTGCACAAGATATGCATTCCTCACCACGATGACCATTAAAGCAACAGAATTGCTCAAAAGTAAGCATTCACTATTTGCATTTTAAATGCTTCAAGATTGTTTAGTCTTACCTACTGTTTTCTTTTTATTCACTGCACTGTCTGCCTTATGCCTTTTCTGTAAGGAAACAACACATTTCATTACACCTCATTACACTTCATCACAAATTTGAGAACGATTAGAGCTAAAAATACAACAAACTGCAAGATGATACATTGGGTTCTTTTTGCCTTTACAGGGTTTTTTTTCTGTTTTTTTAAAAAGTCACAGATCATCTAAATTCAAATGGTTTGTAAAAAAGTGTAAAGAGTATAATTATAAACTTCAAAGTGAAAGTCACCGTGTTGGAAGTCAGGCTGAAACCTTTATCAGTGGTAAAAAACAAGTCTCCAAAGGTGGGTTTTTTTGAAGAAGAACAAAAGGAACAATAAGGACCACGATATTTAGATAAATATCCACCTGCATAAATTCCACATGCTGTTGTTTAGACTGATATCCAAATCAGTCAAGTACTCATCAGTACTTTGCAAAGCAGAAAGATCTTGTTCTGATGTAAAGTATACAAGCAAGTTAGAGCAGATTTTCCCCAAAACAGTCTTCTCTGTTCTTAAGCTGCTTGCCTCCCCCCAACTCCCATTTTCAAGACCATCTGAAAAGGTCACATATTTGTCAGGATTCTACACTGTCTTTCTAATAAAAGCATTAATAAGCTAGCTTGAAGAGGGAGAAACAAATGTCCTAATTTCTGTTTTCTTGTTCACCAACTATAATGAAAATACTTATTGATTTCAGTGTATTTTCAGTATTTATTAAAAAAATTCAAGTCAAGCACTTTGAAAGTCAAAACAATATTTTGCTGCTGTTGAGCAATGACTCAAGAGACTTCAGAGATGCATGGCTTTGTGGCATTTTATAGCTTTTGAGACATTTGGTTTTTAGCACAGCCTTCCCCATCATACTCATCCCCATACTCATCAATCATACTCACATAGTCTTCTATGATTTCTTTGATGCCAGCAACTGTTAAAATAAATAGCAATGGCACCAAGGTGGTATATCTTCCTGTTGGAGAGACATCTGGAATTTGCTGTGAAGAGAGGGAAAAGACACCCTATATAAGAGACCCCTTTTGTATTTGTACTTAAAATTAATTTCTGATACATTTAGAATTTTATGCAAAGCTCTCAGAAGACAGAACACAAAGCTCTCTGATTTACTGTGTGATCTGTGCCTCACAGATATCCCATTCAGTGGGCAAACTAGCCTACAGTCAAGTAGGTCTGAAGAAACAGTAACAGAGTTGGAAGATACTGGTTTGGTACATGCCTTTCATTGTATTTCTCTTCTCATTACAAGAAAATTATACTGTTTCACATGGAAGCAGTGATAATCTGAACTAACTAAGCAGCAGAAGTTCCACAAAAAAGTCATACGTTCTTTTCTCACAATGGTGAATAGCTCCATGTTTTATGACACCATTTATTTTTACTTACTAAGAATAAAAGGTTCGACTTTACAAGCTACATACATGGAAAGAAGTCTCCAAGCTGTCTTCCAATTTCAATTAGCAACTACATATCCCATAAATATTACTATTAAAGTAAATTTAAGAATTGCTTTGCAGTTAAGCATAACAACAGAAATAACTTTTACTACATTACCATTTCATTTTATAAACAAGGGGAAGTAATAAAACAATACCTGCAGTAAGGCAATGAAGAGGAAAAATGCATTTGCAGCTTTTCTTATCTGCTCATACAGGAATCGAGGTAGAAATGTCACCACGCTGTACTTGGCTGTGCTGCAGGGTAGAAGATTTTCATCTTAGTACTTCATCAGAATATCAGGTGGGGATCATGACCAAAAAAGCCCAAAAGCCAGTGCTAGAAAGCAGTTCAAAGATAACAAAGTAAAGACATATTTAGAATATGGAGGAAGTAGTTGCTTTGGTTATGATAAGGAGCTGTACCAAACAAAAAAGGTATCACACAGACCCAGAAGGCTTGTCAGGCCCACTTCTATCACTGGTACCTTTGTTATTGGATGAACTATCAGACAATTTAACACCATCCAAACTTCATCACTGTGAACAGACAAGCTTTCATTTCAGTTCCAAGCGCTTACCTCTCAATTTAAATGTTGGGGGAGGCAGAGATGAATGAGAGAAATTAGAAATTTTGCAAGGCATTTTTAAAATATCTCATTTCCTACCTCAGAATAACTTACACTCAGCTATGAATAATACTCCAGAACAATATACACTTTTTCAGATTAAGGGCTCTTAGCATTTTTCCTATTATATATATACATGTAAATACTGTAACTAACATATATATGTAACTGAATTATAACTACTTTTCTTCCTCCTTAAAACAAAAACATACTGGACTAGCAAGCCTTAATCACCTATGTAATTTCTTGTCATCTTCACATCAAATCCATAATGGGCATGAGTACAACTGCAGGAAAAGTGTCAAAGTTGACACAATAATTTAACCATTAGAACCTTCACCTTCTGAACTACTGGCCATCAGCATGAGTTGGAGTTTTGACAATTGAGCACCTGCAGCTCAGTATGCCTTGCAAAGGCACAACAAGCAAAACCAGACATTTTGAGACATCATTTTGTTTGGGTGCTGTGGTTTTGGTTTCATTTTGAGCAGTTTTTTTGTTTGTGCTTTGTTCCAGTTCGGGTTGTTTTGCTTTGTTTTTTTAATAAGTCTTGTATTTCCAAGGAACTGAGAACACTTAAGATACTTGGCTCTCAAGAAAAAAGAAAAATTGTTTCCCAACTCCTGTTTTACTGATGTTTCCTAGCAGTGCCAAGACCATCTCTCCATTAAGTCTATTTTCCAGCTTATTCCTTTAACCACCTTCGTTTCCTTCTTATCTGCCCAGTCCGAAACTCCAAGCCATCTAACCAGACACTGCTGCATCTTTCAAAATCAAACAGTAACTGGAAATAACAAGGCACATCCTGTTTTAAAAGGCTCTATTTTGAACACTAAAGGAAAATTAGTGGGACAATAAAAAAAAAAAAAGAAAACAATTAAAAAAATTAAGATGAATCTTGTCTTAGGAACTTGCCTTGTTTCCTCTTCAAGAAACTACAAAATCCATTTCTATTGCTCCTACTGCTCACCAGACTTAAGTATTTAAATACTCAACATAATATTTTACAGAAATTTCAAATGGTTGTATGTAATCATGGCTCATATCTACCAAGCCAAATGAGTGAAATCATATATCCAGGTTTAAAGCAAGTCTAGTCTTTATATAAATAAAGTTACTTCCTTCAAATGCTGTTAAATCCTTCCAGCTCTAAGTATTTCTTTTGTTTTAAGCCACATTTGCTTGGTCTCATGTGTAATAACCTTCCTTTAATACAGAACATAATTAAACACACATCTCAGAATTATGCTGTGACTTTAAAAGATGGGTTAATCAAGTTCACAGTTCAGACCCAGAAGCAATATCTCCAAGCAGCACTAATTAGACCTCAAGCAACAGCAGATTTTATATGAGAATAGTATTCCTCTAGGTATCACATTGTTATGATTATAAGAACACAAGAATTTGACTGCAACCAAGCTGAAACATTTATTAACACCATTCTACCACCTACCAACTTCACAGCTAGCTGGCTCAAACATGATTCTTACTCTAACAATTATGTTAATGCCAACACAATAAGGCTCTTTTGAAAGAGGTTTGTACATAGTAAGTCACTCCATGTATTCTGTTGCTTAAGTAACTTGACAGATGCCCACAGAAAATGGGTACAGCTCTAATTAGAAGCAGGCACAGTCAGCTGTTACCATACAGGTCAGAACAGCAACCACTAGTATGAATAAAGAGCAGATACATGTTATTATTCCAAAAGAAAACTTCTTACAGAAACCCAACTAGCAGTCTAAGCTGGGCAGGAGCATGCAACTGACTTAGCTCTGAAGAGCAGTTCTTTAAATGATAAATACAATGCTTATTTTTAAGTAACAAAAACCTCTTGTGATCCTTCACAACATATAGATATGTTACAACTTCAGGATAACCAAAGCTCAGGAAAGTTAAAATCTATAGATGAACAGGTAGAAACTTCAGTCATCTCACTCATAGCACAGTTTTGGTCACTAAAAATAGAAAACTGGCAGGTTAGCTCTCTGACCAGCCCCAGTCAGAGCCATGTTAACTCAGAGAATACAAAGCCTGCAGCTCACAGAACAGGATGAGGCAGGGAGAGGAAGGAAGCGCAAGGGGGAAAACAAACAACAAACTGGTTTCTCCTAAAGCAACAGCTGTTACCTATGCAAATCTCACTTAACTACACAAGTTCAAATGTTGAACAGGTGTGCAAACATTAGAAGAGATGTCTCCTACACACCTGCAAGTTAATTCACATAAGTCATGTTTCAAGTTACACCACCGTGCAAGACAGGAGGAACAATAACCAACCCTGCTAGACAACTGAATTTGGACACACCTGACTACAGCTGGCTCTGGCCCCACTGTTCCTAAGGCAGTGCAGAGATTTTTTTGAAAGCAATTGCTGTATAATTTGCAAAATATTAGTGTCATTCACATACTTTAACTCATTACCATATTACTCAAGTACCAAGGGATACCTAGTAATTTCTATAACAGTCAACTCAAAAGTAGCAAACGGTGCACTGAGAAACTCAGTAGCAGTTCAGTATAGTTCCCCTATTTATTCATAGGTAACTTTTGCACAACCACTCCCATTGTTGCCTTTTCCCCTGTTTCCCAAAAACATTTCATAAAGTCAGGTTTTACTTTACTGACTAATGTTGAAGAGGCAAAGGCTGTCAGTAATACAGGCAGAGCAGTTACTCTCTTGAAACGTGTGTGCTGGCAATATGCAGCTGAACACAGTCTGCACTGTTTCAGTCAGCCATCTAAAGCACTTCCACCCTTCCTTCAGAATGGCAGCTCTGAGATGAACTTACCCTTCAGGATAATCAGGATGAAGAAAACAGGACCTCCTTGAGATACATGGGGTCCCATTTCCAGGGGTCACAAGTACAACAAACTGTCCTTTCCTAGACAAGCATTCAGACATACCTACTCATGCCACAGTTCACATATTGAAATACTCTCCAAGAGCTGAAGAATGAGTATCACTTGATGTCAGTGCTTTTAACACACATCAATTTGCAGGAACAATTACTAAGAAAGCCAGGCACAGACACCTGAACCACAGCAGAAGAGCTGGGTAATTAAAGTGAACTGAACAGACTTGAACCCTTCTCTCACCAACAGGCTTTGTGTCCATCAACACGTACAAAAGGTCAGACACCCAGTAAAAGAGAAGGAAAAGAAAAACCCCAGAAAACCCAAGCTGATGTGCTTGACTGAAGAGCTCAAACAGTGGGATGGTGTTTGCATGCTGAGGTCCTGCCAGGCACACGACACTTAATAGCAAGACTGACATCAGCATCTCAGGTTCTGCTAAAGCTCTCATGTACAGAGGTACCATGACAAGCCAGCTCCAGGCAGTCACCACTGCAGAAGGAGGCACAGCAGCAAGCTCTACATATTTCAAGAGACACTAACAGAGCAAACAACATTCAGCTATTACACTGAGTACAGAGAACGCACATTTATAGGTACATCTCATCAACAAGGTGCTGCCATGTAGAATACTGAGGAGGTTGTTCTAAACCCAAGTGTCACAAACAAGGTTTTCAGCAGTTGTGTGCATATGACAGTGAAAGGTCATCTACCTCCCTTGCACATAGGGAAGATGGTGTACTTTCCTCAAACTTGCTAAAGAGACAAAAATCAACTGTTTACAAGTTGCCAAAAAATATATCATGAGGGCTTATAAGAAGAAATTACTCATATGCCTATGAAATTATTATTGGTTGACTGAAAATTAGGTCCTAGATACCCTGGTTTTATAATAATAGAGAGCCTGAACAAATGCAGGCCCCAATTCAATTGAAGGGCCTTGCCCTGTCAGATGAATCCTTGAGACTACAGTTCTTACAGAGGAAGGTCCAGCCAGAAAGGGTTTCACTGCTCTGTTTATGGCTATACACTTCTAGCAGCCAAGAAAAAGCATATGTGGTGCTTAAATACCTGATACAGTCCCTGAGCTCAGGGCATAACAGAGGAGCATGAAAGAAGTAGGACTTGCTCTTACACAGCAAAAAGTGCAACAACTTGAATATTGCAAGACATTATTGCTTAAAGCTTGCCAGACCAAGACAAAAAAAAAAAAAAAAAGTCAAGAATTACCACATTATATCTGTCACTCAGCTCTGGAACAACCACTGTCCACAGTCCAAGTACCTATTTTGTTTCCATCTTTCCCTGCACTCTGCTACAGTTCCTCCATAATACCAAAGGTATTTTATATATACAAATTAATTTATTGCCAAAAGAGGAAATGGGTGTAAGGTACATTCTTGTGCTTAGCCACTGAAACATCAAACCCTGAAAGATTTCCCAAAAAAGCCACAGTGAAGCTGTGTAGAAGATGCATCTGTTCTCTGAAATTATCCACACAGACAATGAAATTGATTGAGAGTATTCAAATGTATTAATCAATTTCAACTTTGACTAAAAACAATTCTAGCAGCTTCCAGCTGAAGAAAACTTATCAGTGGGATAGCAGTCATCTCAAGCACCTCACCGCTTCCCCATATTCCTTATTTCTTTATTTATAGTATGGGCTCCCACCAGAAGTAACTAAAGGCACCATTGTTTGGAAAACACCACCTCCCCTTGTTTGTTACAGGTGGAGCTGATCACATCTCAGAATCCCTGAGCCCTCTTTCCTCAAATCATATGATTTAGAGGAAAATTATTGTTTCATATAAGTTTAAAAGAGACAGGACATACAAACACAGCCCACTAACTTCCCTGCAGGTCAAGTACCATTAGAACTTGCTTTATGGGGGCCACCATGATTTGGGTCTGCTGCAATAAGAAAACAAAACTCCTCCAAAAAACAGTTCATTCAAGTTAAAGTAAAGGTCTCGTAAGGGAAAGAAAAAAAAGACAACCAGCCACTCACGTTGAGAAGTGTTTTACACAAGGGAAAAATCTAAATTAGCACAGACATTTCAGATCATTCTTACATCATTACTGTCTAGTCATGCACATCCTGAGTGGTGCATCCTACATCAACACCTAATAAAAAGGTAGGGGGCTAAGTGCAATACTCAGTGGTTACCAGTGCCTGAGCAGGCAAGTAGTGTTATCTACCTTGTGTGCAAGGTGATCAGGCTGACAAACCCAGCCTGGGTGAGCTACCTGCACTTCCTCCAAAGCTGCATCAGCAACAAGCTCATCTTCAAGGGCTTCAATTCAGCTCCTACCCTTACACAGGCAGACCACTGCTAAGACCAAAGGACATGAAAATGCACTATCAACTCCTGTCCACTGAAGCACAACAATCCCATTACTTTCTACTTCATTAGGATCCCCTCCTAACCATGTAAGGATTTTTTTAGAACTTCTAACCTAAAGTACCTTATTCCAAACTGCCCCACTTATCAGCAGTCCTACTGTCATACATAAATACTAAAAGACTGCAACAACTAATGTAATTGGTGTTAATTACCAAATCAAATACTATTTCCACTAGCAAAGCCTCCTACAGTAGCTCAGTCTTAATACAGAATAGGCACTGCCACAACTGCTTACACTCAGTTTAACCTGAAAACCGGACCACGTGTCACATTTAATAGAAGGAAGTGCACTTCTGCTTCAAAATCCAGTACCCTGGAGGCTTTTCCTAAAGCATGCAAACAGAAAAGGCCTTTCCATGAGTTCTCTACTCATTAAATCCCCACAAAAAGGGGAACAGATTCCTGGCTGTTTTTCAGTAACAAATACCTTAAACAAAGACTGTTTAGAAACAGTACTAGCTCTGAAGGGATGATGTAGTTTCAGCATGAGTGGAGGACATCACTACAGTAATATATACTTGCTTTGCAGTAACCCTGCTGGCAAGTACAACTCAATAAAAACAGCTGACCAGCACAGTTAACCTCAAAATTCTACTGTCTAATAAAATAAGTTTAGTACCACATTTAGTTATTGTGCAAAGACAGAATAGCCTCCACTTAAATGCACAGCACTGATATGAAGATGACTGCGGGGGGAAATCAAACAAGTCACATTAGGTAGCTAGCTGTCTAAAAGACATTGTGCTAGCTTCAGTTTTAAAGCAAATTTTTGACTCGAAATGTCACCACAACTAAATCAGTGTTTATTTTAGTGACAAACAGGGGGCTGGCAGAAGAAATTAATATTTAGTCTTGAGAAAAATATAATTATCTTCAC
The DNA here is from genome assembly GCF_027579445.1 of Ammospiza nelsoni. NCBI lineage: Eukaryota > Metazoa > Chordata > Aves > Passeriformes > Passerellidae > Ammospiza > Ammospiza nelsoni. Next base: position 49,423,563 of record NC_080634.1, read on the forward strand.
AACCCACAGAAACTATGTGGAATGCAGTTATTACACATCTTAAACTCTACTTAGGTCCACTTAAGATAATTTATTCTCTTCTACATTTTTCTACAGACCACTAGCAGTCAGGTGATCTAAAAAGAGAAAAACGGGACCCAGTTTAATTCACCTGCTGTGTTGCTACTGCTGATGTATGAAATTCATTGTGCCACAAACCACCACAACAATTTCAGGATACCAGAGCACAGCATGCAGCAGGTGAAAGGGCACTAGAACTTCCCCATCTGTGTTTTTTTTCATCCAGGCATTTCATCTGGGCAAAATTCAAAAAATTAACTGTCCAGGGGTTCTTGCCCTGGGAATAGCCCAAGACCAAAGATGCAGCAGCTTCAAATACACTGGTATAATCTCTATACACGACACCAGGCATACAATAACAGGTGCTTTTAGTAAATTTTAATGGCTAAAAGAATAATTCTATAGCTGTACCCAAGCCTTTTTCATTGTGGCAGATTGCAGTATCATCAACAGCTGCTCTACAGGAAACAAGTTTTTGTTTATTTAAAAACGTATGCTTCACTTAAAAACACTATCTACCTAAAACTAAAAAGAGTTAGAAGATTAGTTTAACACATGATTAGACTTGTACCATTCAGATTATAATAATATATCCCTTCTTTGAAGAAATTCGAAATGCTGTTCTGCAGTCAGGCAAGCAATCTGTTCACATGACAACAGAAGAGTATTTCAAATCTAACACAAACACAATAAAACAAATGGCCAGTGCCTGAACTCTACTGAGAATAAACTGAACAGAAAATGAAGCATTTTTACCTAAGAACATGGTAAAACATTTTGGTGCAAGATGAATGCTGAGCTATACCACTAAGTGCAGAGAAATCCACCTGCACACAGCAGACTACAATCCACTTTTGCACAGATCATAGAGAACACTACTCAGGTTTCAAGGGTCAATACTAATTGGTTAGTGATACCAGCAACTCTTGTTTCACCAGTGAGAACCTGCCCACACATTCAAAAAGCACAAACACCTCTAAATCACAACTGACTTCTACAGTACCTACACACAAGCCAATAAAGCAATGCACTTGGCTTAATTTAATGCGACACACACAAACTAAAAGGAAGATTAAAGATTGTGTTTACAGTTTTGTCATCAGCAAGCATCATGCAAACACTGATAGGACAGTCTGGGACCACAGATAAACAGTAGTCTGTTTAATACAGGACCTATCATTCCACTAGAGACCGTGTTACAGTCTTCAGGGCTAAATTCCCCATGCAAAGTGCTTCTGCCTTATGAGAGCAGAAACTGATTCTTACCTGCCTACTTGAGTTTTAAGACCCTGTACAATTTAAAATAAACACTGAAGACTTTTTGTTCATTATCTATCAGAACTTAATTTTTGCCTGTATGGAAAAATATGGAAAATACTCTGAACTATTTTCTGGATACTATAATGCTTTTGGGACCTCTTTAAGAGATCAATCCACCAAAGTCTGCTTTGATAAGAAAACTGAAGACGACTTCTGGATTCAAGATCCATTTTAAAAACTACGAGTTGAATTTTGTTCTTCCTGATTGCTGCACTGTCCAACCTACCAATCAAGCCACAAACTGAGACTGCACTTGGGGTCCTAATTCAGATGCAAGTCAGATTTGCACCAGGATGCACTACCACGCCTGGAATAGAAGAATATTACCTAGAGCAACATTTACAAAGCAACTCTACCATCTGCAAAAAGTTGGAGACCATTTCTGATGTCCTTGAAGTTATCTCAGCACACTTGTTCCTCCAGGACTAATAAACCAGAAGTCCAACTCTTTTGCATCAACATTAACACACGCAACAAGTGAGGGGCTCAAATAATTTTACTGGTGATTTTTACTAAATGTACTAGAAAAAAATCCTATAACAGTACTATTATACATTCAGAACAAGCCACTGATATCAGAGTAGATTCTTGTATTACTATGAGACATCCAGGAACTGTATTTCCAAGAAAACAAAACGTATAGAACATTCTAACTTCAAGTACAATATCCAGTCTTCACTGAGGATACATTGGGAAAATTGTTCATGCCATTATTTTGGTCATCTCAGAAGTATTAACACAGCATTCAAGCCCCTAGCACCATACTCCACCTGTACTCCTTTGGTCTTACAAGGCAATAGGGAACCTTATTCCCCATCTTGTTGTGGGCTGACCTTGGCTGGACACTTCGTACTCCCTGATCTGTTCTATCATTTCTCTTCTCAGCAGGGCAAGAGACAGAAAATACCATGGAAAAAAATCATGGGTTAAGATAAAGGCAGTTTAATAAAGCAAAGGTCATATAGAGAAGCAAAGGACAACAAAAAATTTACTCCCTACTTCCCACTGGCAGACATGTCCAGCCTCTTCCCAGAAGTAGGGCTTCAGTACACAGCATGTTGCTCCAGAGCACAAATGTCACAGTAAGTGGCACAAAGCTCTGTAGAGAGACTGGAAATTTCCTCAACATACATGTTTGGTTTCTCACTGGCCTTAAAAGTACAGAAATGTTCTGGTTAAACAGATGAGTGTTTAAGTTTTGTATGCTGGATATGTCAAAACAGGTACTAGTTGGTTTTCACAAAAACAAACATTTAATGCTGCAGTACAGCTGTGTTGGACAAAGCAATAGCATTTTTACATTTTTTTCAAAGCTTCTAAAATGCTTCAGCTTTTAAAATGTTTCAGCTGAAAATGGAACATAGTTTACCTTTTTATTAAAAAAGCCTAAAATGTAAAACAAACAAAGTTTTTCAAACAATGAAGACAGGTAGAAGAAGTGTTTCTACAGATGAATCATTGCTGCTACAGTATAATAAACAACAGTGACAGCCATATTTATGCACACGTCAAGGGCCAAGCTAAATCTAGCCAGTAACACACAGTACTATGTTTTGAAATAGTTTGCTACAAAGTTACAAGAACACAAAAGTTGCCCATTAGAGAAACCCTCTCCTAGTCTGAATTATGCCAGAGAGCCTGGGGAAAGAAGAAACGTTTCTTCTTTCTACATTCTCACACTCCAAGACTTCTGGAAGTGCTAGTGCCATCTTGCCATCCACTTAACTTGTGCAATAGCACTACATACTACTTAGAAGTGGGATCAAGATAATTATCCAGTTTTATTAACTTATCCAAAATCAGTCTGTCTTTATGCTCCCACAAACATTGGAATTCACTTTTAACAGGGCTTCTCTACCCACAGAAAGTCAAGCAGCTCAAGATGTTTAGAACATCTTACACAAAAATCCATACCACTAACCTACGCTCCTCCATGCTCTGCACTTCCATATCTTGCTGTATTTTAGTTTTGAGCAAGCTTTCCACACTATCCTTAATTTAGAAAACTTCCTATGAACATTCACAAATTCCCACTTTTATTCAGAGAATCTTTAATGACTACCAAAAATATGACAGTCTGAACTCACACAAATTAAAACAAGCTGGTTTATCATTTTCAGTTAGTTTTCCACAAGCCCTTACATGCAGGTGTTCACATGCTTACCCAGTACCTTGCTCTGTGGTACACTGATGCTTCCTAGGAGACAAAACATCTGCAAATCCATCAGTACAGAGAAATCCAGTACTGAATGAATTTCTGAAGCTGAATACAGTTAAGTAAGAAAGTCCAAAGGCAACAGAGAACTTCAGTTCCTCAAGAGAAACTCCAATACACTTAAGTAACTGAGTCCTCCTTACTCAGGCATTACAAGCTCAGGTCACCTTTGCCTTCAGTCCCACCACGCTGAGGGAAGAAAATTAATCCAGAGGATGGAAAGAGTACAGGCAATGTCTATCACCCTTTAAAAGTCAAGAGATCAAAGCTTTCTTACTAAGCAGCAGTAAATCATTATAAAGTCAACTTAATTTCCAAGTGACACTAAGGAGCTAAGGTTCCTAATCAGGTAATGAAAGTATGTCTACTGTAATTTGCTATTACACTACCTGCACTTTGTCCAATCTCTCATATACCAATATTTCTTATGACTCAAAATTTACCTGTCACAAGGCAAAGATGTGAAAAGGTATTGAGAAACTTGTACAGCTATATACACGGGGATGGCTTCCAGACAGCAAATTGGACACAGCTGCTCTTTAGTAATAGCACTATCAGGAACAAGTTCTAGGTAGCAGAGCAACACACTACTTTTCTATAATATTTAGCCAGATCAGAACAGAATCCCTCCTGGAAAACCTAAACTACAGATTCTCCCAACCCTCTACTCCGTGCTTTTCCCTCTTAAAGCATGGAAAGCACAAATAGTCTATGCCCAGGAAACTGTTAAACTCATCCCTCAATTAGTCAAGGAAAAATAAAGCAAGAAAACCTTCACTGTTGCTACCCACATAGAATAAGGAAGATACTAAGAAAATGTGTCATTTTAACTGCTCCTAAACCATTTCCTAGACAAATATGTAACAAGTTAAAGTTGAGGAGAAAACCACCTATAAATAAGTTGCTGCGGTGCCCAGAACATCAGCACCCTTCCAGAAGATATTCTTAGAACTGCCCTTGATAATACACACAATAAAACAGAAAATGTAAATCATCACTTCATCAGGATAGAAAACTCCTCTCTTTTCATAAAGGTACTCAAACTGTTCTTTGAACAATAACCCAAACATCTGCATTAACAAACAGAAGCCTGCTAAACAATGCCCCTCCTTAGTCATGACAGGAGCCATCTGTTCATCCAGCTAACCCCAGGCAAGCACCACCACAATTTGCTCACGTTATGCATCCTTGTACTCCATGTTTCAGTCCATGCTATTTGTGTTTCCAAACTGCAATGACACTGGTGGCATTAATCATACCACCAGAAGTATTAACACACATCCCTACTTTAAAACAGTTTTAAAAATTACCTCTGGTCTTCAATTAAAATACACAAGTGGACCATAGCCTTTTATGCATAGGGATGCCAGGATGTAGTTTCTGTAGTCATTCTTGTCCTGCAGGATGCACTTTCTCTGTCCTTCCTTCCTATTCTATACATTTTTAATATACTTAGCCTAGCTGCTCTTTCAACCAAATGCTACTTTTTAAGGGGACACTTCATGGAGTTTACTGAATTCTACTCAAAACTCCCACTAAATTTTCACGAGTTAACCCTTGCATCCAGAAATACTCGAGTAGGTCCCGTTATTCCAAAATTCGGCGACCTACTGAAGTGAATACCTTTTCATGTATCTTGCCCACGCAGCTCTACCAGCTCCCTGCTCTCACTACTGCCGAGGCTAGCAGCTCATCACTTGCTGCTGCTGGATTCGCCCGTGCACTGGCGAGACCCTGGTACCCAGCACAGACAACAAAACCAGCCGCCCCGGCGGACACACGTTTTATTGTGTTGAAACCTGGCGTGGGCAAGGCCGAGGGAAAAGGGAGAGGGACCCGAGCCCTCCCAGCCCACGGGTGCGGGGTGTGCGGCTGCCGCCTGCAAAGAGAGAAGCGGGGACTGCTCCGTACCTGACCCAGTTGTCGCGGAACTTGCTCTGCTGGGGCTGGTTCAAGTAAATGGTGCGGGCTGGTGCCTCGTCCAGATCCGCCGCGGACGTGGCTCCGGACATCTCATCATCCGCCTTCTTGTAGCCCGAGGTGGAACAGACCGGTCCTGCAAGGAGAGCGCGGCGGGAGGCGGTCAGCGAGGGGCCGCGCCCAGCGGAGCCGGGCCGGCAGCTCCGGGGCCGCGCCGCGGGGAAGGGCCGCGGTGGGCGGCGGCTGTGAGCGCGCCCTGCCCGCTGTTTACCGCGGCGGCGGCTGTAAATAATGCGGGTCCGGGGAGGGGGCGGCGGGGCGGCCGCAGCCAGCTGGCGGCGGGGACAGCGCGGGGCCCGCGCCCCCCGCCCATGGGGATGGGCCGAGCCCCGCCCCGGGAGCGCCGCCCCCGCTCCCGCCGGGCGGCCCCCCCGCGCCCCGTGTCCGCCGCCTCCAGCCTCCCCGGCTCCGTGCGAGGCAGGCAGCCAGGCAGGCAGCATCCTGCGCACCGCCGCGGGCTCCGCGGCCCTTCGGCGCTGCCCGCCCGCTCGCAGCGCGTCCCGAGCCCCGAGCCGCGCTCAGGGAGCGGCGCAGCAGCCCCGTCAGAGCCCTCACAGACCCGCACGGGCGGACCGAGCTGCCTTCCCCCGGTCCGGGCACCGAACGAGGCTACGGCCGAGCATCTGGGCAGTCCGTCCCTAAAGCTAAGGCTCGGACCGAATCGATAAAAAAATACTGTCTTGCTTTACACCTGCAACTTCAAAGCTTTCACTTTAAGCAGCAGAAGCATAAGGTAATTTTCATTTCCCACTGGGTCTGGAGTGAATTGAGTTCCATAAGCATTGTTTACTTTTACATTAAAAGTATGCAAATACATAAGGGAAAGGAGCTAGCTATTCCCTCTGTCAAGCCTCAAAACATGACTGAAGTTGTGGAGACAGATTTGTTGCTTTCCCCTTCCCTCCTGAGCCATGGAGATAGCTTATATATTTTACAGCTCAACTAAATGAAAGTGAGAATTTACCAGTTTGTTAAATAAGCCATGGACTTACAAGCTAGCACAGGTAGCTCTAGACAAGTGTATGACAATTTGTTTTATAAAAGCCTAGTGCAGGTGTTAGCATAATTTGAGAACTTCATTCAAAGGTTAACAGAAGCAATAAACTGTCCTGTGAAGCTGTAAAGCAGTAAACCTACTGTAAAGCCAAATCTATTTCTGATTTCTGTATGAAGCTAAGATGATACTGCAACAAGCTGATCTGATCAGATAGTGGCTACAAAGGACTCCTGCAATGAATGGGAGAGGCCCCTGAAATTACATCCTTCTTAACTAAAGTTGAAGGGAAAATTTTCAGTCTTATACAACCTTAGCATATTGAAATACGTAGATATTTGTACAGTGTGAAAACTTGTTCTTTTTAACAGAACGCCCTTTTAAACTAACTCGCCCTTTTAAATCCCACTCACCCCAGACCTTCCCAAGCCTCGGCTCTGTTATTGCCAGTGCAAACAGGCTCGGGATTCTCCAGGCGTCAGCCACTGGAGGGCAACGTTACCCACGGCTCGTACACCACGGTCATGCACACCACCTTTCCGGGACGATAAAGCCGATGTAATTAACAGACCGATGTGCTTTCAACAGCACCGCCTCTTGCCCAAGGCAAGTGTTGCACACTGTGAAATCATACTTTGGTGACATTAAGCTGACTTGCAAGTTCGAGGCTAAATAATTGATTTTCTTTCATTCCAGTTGATATCAATTCAGACAGTAAAAATATGCCAGCTTGATCATTTTTACTTTGTGAAAAGAGACAAATTCAGAAAGTGAAATAGGAACACTGTAGACTATGCAAGGCTATGCCATTATGATACTATATTCAGTTACTCAGCCTGAAGAACCTTGCCATGACACAGAAGACCACTCAGCCTTGCTGAATGGATATTTTCCCCTTCAGAAAAACAGAACTAAATGCACTACTGGATATTTGTTGTCCTTTCCCATTGATTTCATGTTGTGTAACTGCAAAGGAGATCAAACAACAATACTCTTAAGAGCATTAAGTGCAAGGAAGCAGCTTTCATTGGTTTTCCTAATCAAGTGCCAGAACAGAAGTGCAATTATTCCAGAACAAACATGCTGTAAAAATTGTTGGTTTTTTCCAGAGACCTTATTTATTTGGTGTTTTTTTTCATAACATTCTCTGATGATTGAAATCTTTCTACTAACTAATTCTCCTTGCTGCAAAGTATTATGAAGCTGTCCCACAACTTTAAGGATTAACTGAGTCAATACAGCTGATGAAATTCAGAGGTATTTAGGTTTAATTAACATACTATCCTTTTGGCTGCTCTCTTCAAGACAGGTGCCTCAGGGACAACTTGTCTCATTCTTTAGATTGCACTGAAATATTTTCAAAGCAGACTTACAAGTGTGTAGAAACAGCTGTAATAAGGTTTTGGGTTTTGAAAGTGGCTCAAGGCAGCTGCTTCAACTCTTAGTGGAATAATGCTCATTTTGGAAGATTATCCAATAATCCTGCCCATCAGGAATGCCTTCCACTCCCTCCCCTGTTACTAAGGAGATCACATCCAAAAGCCTGCAGAGAGTGGCCTTTACTACTGGCTGTAGATCTCTCCTTTCCCCATATTTCCAAAAAAGTTAAGGATCCCTTAGCTTCTGAGGGCCTCCTGGCAGGTAACAATCCCAGGGGTTACACCCCCTGTAGAAGTATCCTCCTCAAGGACACCTGACCACATGCAGATCATCACTTCAGCCATGCAAAAGTAACTGCACCTCTGTTTTTTGTTTCAGAAAGGCTGTGGGTAAGCATGGCAGACTTATCCACCTCCAACACTTGTGCACTTGAAACTGAAGGCTCAGCTCTTACTCACAGGAGCATTTACTTCCCTGTATCCAGAGGAATAAGATTCATTGGCTTCACTTAAGGGCATGCCAACTTGTCACTCTCTCCCACAAGACTTGGACCTTTCCTGTTATTCACCCTAGGACTTGCAACACTGCTATGCAATTTATTTTGCATCCAACTTCTCATGCTTCAACTAGCAGTATTAATACCAGACCACTACCTCATAGCCTCTTCATTTAGAAGAGCTAGATCAGATCTAGTTTACATGTTCAGCTACATCAAATGTTGAATGCCCTAATCACATTGATCTTAAGTCTGCATCACAGAACTGTTTAGGTTGGAAAAGACATTTAAGATCCTCAAGTCCAACCATGAACCCAGCACTGCCCAGTCTGCTGCTAAACCATGTTCCAAAGACACAACTGTTTTTTAAGCATCTTCAAGATGACAACTCAGCTACTTAGATGCTTGTTGAATTTAAACATTGTCTAATACACCTTGCTTCAATTCTGAGATACTTTCTGCAAGAGTTTAATACTGCTTCCCACTGTACTTTACAAGTTCAATGAGTCAGACTTGAGTTATAAACTCCCTTATAAAAACCCCATTCATTTCTTCAAGGCTCTTACTTCACACTATTTAATGAGGTTTCTTCTAAAAATAGATGGGATTAAAGCTTGACAAAAATAAAGAGATTTTATGGCTTTCTCTCATCATTAAGAGAAACCAGACTTGATGCCCTCACAAATTCATATGGCATTTATTATCACTTGAAAAGCAATGAATTATGGTTTAATACTCTTACATCACTGCGCCTGCAAAGATGACATTTTTCTGCATCTATCTGCCTCCTTAATGTCTGCTCACCAACAGTCATAGATTCTGCATGATTGAGTAAATAAAGTGTTGTGAGTTCTGTAGTGTTTTGAAAGATGAGTCACTTGAGATGCTTGTCAACTGTCAGAAGTCAGAAGAGAACTCATGCCAAAATTTCATCACTTTTCACTTAAGTAGATCACACAGCTAGTTACTGCCTCTAGCTCGGTGAAGTGCTTGATTGCCCTAACGTGTTCCATTTTTAAGAACAAATTATTTTAGATCAGTTAAGCCCCTCACCAACACATCAGAACCACAAGCTATGAGAAACAGCTGGTTTGTAACAGAGAAGTTCACCAAAGGCCTCATGCTATTTAGTATTCAAGCAATGTTAAGAGTGTTTACAGCCAAGAATCATACTTCTGATTCTGCACACTGTTTGCAGGACTAGGTTCTAGTACAAGAAAGAGCTCAAGTACACTGAGGTAAAGAAGCTACCCCTATTTGAGAGCAGAGTTGGACTACAATTTCCAGGGGTCCTCTCACCTCAAGCACGCTGTGATTCTAAGCTCAGACACTCACCTCACAAGTTAAAGTAGCCATACAAAGTTCCCTGTATGCTCCCAACTGTACTAAGTGACAGTGTTGAATTGAGACATATGAAAGACAGCTTTCCTCAGAGTGAAAGAGGGCCTCACCAAAAGACTCCAAACTTTCTCATTTACAAAAACATGGCATTTTTGTTATTGGTTAAGCCTCAAAGAAAGTTATCAGAGCGAACTCCTGAACAGCCAAAAGCTGTATTTAGAGTGCTGGCAGACAAGATTAGACTTTTCCTTGTACTGAAAAGCAAATTTGGCTCTCAACAAGCTACCCAGATTCAGTAACATGTTCACTTTCTTGGGATATCAATTTTTACAGCATCACCATCACAAACTGAGTACCAAAAATGACACCAAATGAGGAGTTCTGCACTTCAGAATTGTCAACAAGTTAATACACAAACAATTACTTTGAAGTGTGACTAAATGAGTTTGTTTTACCTCAAATACCTTATTTCTTGCACTATTCCCCTAGCTGCTTTCACCATTCAACAGAAATGCAGCTGAAAGTTAGTCTAGACACATATAAGGTAGGAGTTCAAAGAGGCAGAGCACAGCATGCTGGCAACAGGAGATACAGGGCATGAACTGCAGCTACCAGGTCCTCAGAGGGAGCTTTGTTCCACAGGATTGGGCTATCTTGACCTTGAATTATAACCAGTTCATGTGGAAAAAAAATCTCTGATGAACAGTGCTATGGTTTTAATTTTTAAGAATTTCTAAAATTGCCACAGTGTTCAACAGCATAACACTATAAGTTAAACATTCTGACATACTCATGTCCCAACAAAGGAAGATCTGGTTAATTTCACAGTGGAACTTTTATTTTCTAGTTTTTCTATTACCAAAAGTAATTTTAAATATGCTTCCTTCACTGCAGATCCATGTCCTGCAAATTAAGAGGTCTTTAGATCATCTGCATGCAAGTACCACAGTTCATAATAGCAGCAGCCTTGAAGTTAAGACAGAGTTGCAAAACACCTCTCAGCTCTCTCAAGAACCGTGCAAGAATGGCTCTAAGTTTCTGGAAATGATGTGGTTCTTTCATTTGCTAAAGGAGAAGCAAATATGATACAGGATTCCTGCCCAAATGGCACCCTAAATCTTAGTAAAGCAAGTTGCATCAAGAAATGAAGATATTTTCTATAAAAAGTTTTATTTAGTAGATGGGGTTTTAAAAGTGTTTTACTGCAAACTGTTTCGGTTCTGTAAACAGCACCATGGATATTACTAATATTTATCTTTTAAGAACTTAAAGCTTTCAGCAGGTACAGTTAGCATGTGTGGTACCAAATTAACTTAGATGGAAGTATGAAAATATGAACAAATGCTGTCAATTTTAATAGGCAGTTATAAAACTTTCTTTCTCTTTCCCAAGCGAGTGCCTTACAGTTTGAGGCCAACCAGAACTTCCCTTTACTAAAAACAATCTTTTACACATGACAGTAACCAATGGAGGATTTCCATGGGAATACAAAAGCTGAGTAGCAAAAAGGAGCAAAGTACTGTACATTTTCACCCAGAACTTCACTGGCACTGATCTTCTGAGCCAGTAGTATCTAATCACCTTATAGGGTTAAGAGTGCTTCCATCTAGGAGGCCATGACAAATTCTAGTGATAGAAAATGGTTGTTAGCTTCAACATACACAGTACATGGGAACACATGCACAGCAATGTTCAGACTATCATCAGGGAACACCTCCCAGGCTCGAGCATAAGCTCTCTGTCCATCTCCATCATTCCAGCCATTAGGAGCCCTACAACAGGTCTTGTACACTAATGGGCTCAGTGCTTGCTATCATGCAACACCAGAAGTGGACAATAAATCGGTGCAGTTCCTTACTGAAATGTTACTGCAGATATCCAAGGAAGTACTCAGTTCAAACCCCTCCACTTGCCAGCTTGTGCAGCAAGGCACAAACAGCATTATGTGCACTTCCAGGGAAGGTACTGTTTTTCTTGTTACTGACTAAAGACAATATGAAACAGAAAAGCTGGAAGTGAACTCCGGTCTGATTTTTAACTGGTAGGTACATCCTCCAAGTGCCTTTATCGCTGGTTTGGATTTTCAGGGGTTCTTATGATTTGGAGATGTTTTTGCTGTTTTGGTTTGTTTGTTTTTGGGGTTTTTTTTAATAGTTGCATGCAGAAAACCTAAAAGCATAGTAAGTGAGCAAAAACACAGATTAGAGTTCTTCAAACAAGATTTTATTCTTTAAAGTTAGCCTGCATTTGTATCTGCCAACAGCTAAACTGTTAGTGAAAAAACCTTGTGTTCAGCTCAAGCAACTTGACTATTGTGAGTCAAACTTAAGACAGTGGGAGTTAAAGCTCTTGGATAACTCCCCTGTTCAAGTCAGAACACAGAAAGACATCCATGTGTTTATAGCAGATGTTTTAGAGATGCACAGCAAGAAAGAACAGCTATTTTATGCACAGCAGTCAATCAGTTTTGAAGATAAGAATTTTTTTCTATGTGAGATACAAACCAATAAACAAATGGATGGAGACAGTAGCTCCAAAAGGATATTAAAAGCAAATGAAGCTTCAGAAGCACCAGAGAAGACCAAAGGAACATTATTCTCCAGATTCCAAGATGCAAGGAGGAAGTTGTCATCAATCAAGCTAACAGATATTGCACAGGAAAGTAAACAGACACAGATCTGCAACTTCCCTCCTCCTCTTTACAGCTATGCAATGTGTTGTTCATCAAAATTAACAAGACTAAGAAGGCTATTGTTGGACAGGAAAGTTAGCCACTGGGACAATGCTCATGGACTTCTAGCATCTCACAGTGAACCTCAGGGATGCAAAGAATGTGCTATGCCATGGGAGCTCAGCTAAGCCAGGAGATAAGCTTGGATATACACTGGTCAATCCAAGGCACAGTCTGACTGTGGGATGGAGCTGCAGAAGAACTGCTGTGTTATAATAAATGCACAGATACTCTCAGTATAGGTGGATCAGTAGCTCATACATGATTGTGTTAACAGACACACAGCATCAGTAGCTCTCACTTCATTTAACTGCACACATTTATGGAAGACTTCTTGTAGCTTCAGCTGATGCAAAAGCAACCACTGAGGTTAAAGAAACCAGTAGAACCAGCACTCCACTTGCTTGGCCCTGCTAATGTTAAGCATGAACAGAATAGTATGTTCCTTGTGAAGTTTAGTCACTTTTCTTGTGTTTATCCCAGATTTCAGCTAAATTTGACAACACTAAAAAAAGATCTTTTTGAATAATTTTAAATTACTAACTAGGAAGTTGTTAGTTCTAAGAAATTCAAGGCAGAAAACACTGCTGCTTTTGAAGAACAGCCTCCAATTGTAAATGCGATTGCATGCCACAGAGACAGCTGGAGCCTGGATTTTTTTTGCATATGCTCAAATTCACTTGAATGAAGTAGCTAAAGGTTATCACAAACAAACAAAACTAATTCCTAGCAGAACATTAGAGACTTCAGAGAACTAAACAGCAGCAACCAGAATTATGCTACCTCAGGAGTTCAGCAGAAACTGTATACAAAGAGGATCCAGATGCTCTCACACACAAATACTGCATATTGCTAGAGACAGAACAGAACTCTTACTGAGGGAAGGGATAAGCAGCAGATCCACACAATAAAATTCACCTATCTCTGTATGAATAACAGACATTATTCAAAGAAAAAAAATCAACTGCCAAATACTCAGGTATGGGAAAGAAAATGTGCCTAGGGTTACTTATAGTCTAAGTTAAAGTCTGGTTGGTGCATTTCTTTTTGCTTCTTGAAGTGACAAAATAAAGGCATAATGTTTCTATTCTCTCTAACCATCCTCATATGCAACCTTGGTGAGACCACAAGAAGAATGTTGGCCTAAAATAGCCCTTCTCCATCTCGCAACTAATTCTGCACCTTCTCACTTAATGCAAAAACCAAGTAGTTTCTGCTGATAATGCTGAGCTAATAACACTGCACATGATCTATTCTTATTCTGCCTCAAGCTTCATAGCCACAAGTGTCAGCTAAACTCCAAGGATGAAGATGCATCACTAGTCAGTAGAGAAGTTAATTCCTTTTTTTCCCACCCCAACTTCCTAACTAACATTACAAAATTATTAGGGGGACTGGTAAATGACACCTGTTCAACCAAGTGGTTTGTTGTTAGTTGAAGAGTTCCCATATTGCATTAAACAAAAATGGTCTTTCTAGAAGCTTCACTCTTACCCAAACTCACTTGTGTATTTACGAGCAGTTTGTCACCAGAACTCGGACTTCAAGAAGGGATTTTTGGTATATACACAACACGTGTTTGATTTATAAGAAGCAACAGCATATCTGATGCCTGAAAAAATAAATTTCAGGCAGCATATAAATTAGACCTAATAGCCTGACAGGAAGTTGAATACTCAGCTACAGCAGAGTTTAAACTGTTCAACACCAGAATTTTAAATAGGCAAACAGTGCAGTTCCAGTAAGCTCAAGGAGCCTCCCAAGTTGTCACTAAATTCTCTCAAATCCAAACACTTCCTATGAAATAGGTTTTTTCAAAGCTGTTCAGACAGGTTTCCAAAAACTTCACAGATACTATAAAGGCATGAAGGCATCCAAAAAAAAGTCAATTTTTTCCAACCAACAGCATATGAACAAGTCCCATAAGAAACACCAGTTAAGGCAACTTTGAAGGAGATAACAGAGGCATTGGTTCAGTGAGAACTCAATATATCAGGCACTGCTGTTCTCTCTTTGGGGTTACCTGGTTTTGACACTGTGAGGAACAAGGTTTCTGCTATTGGTAATGCCATGTGTCACCACTCCACTTGCTCTTTTCAGAATTTACTATTAATTTTAACTCCTGGATAGCATGGCCTACCATACCAACTGTCAATTGAGTTCAAAGCACGTGCATGTATTAGAAAACAATGAACAAGTCTTCAGCACTTGAGACAGTGTGGAGGGCATTTGATTTAGATTTACATTTAACTTAAGAATTTTGACATACAAGGCAACAGTGCAAATGCAGGTTCATTGGGCAAACACATGAAAACAAATTGTGTTCATTCTGTGTGAACTTCCAGCCTCTGAGATAAAAACTTTTAAATTGTGTTTCTTTTGAATTTTCTGCTAAAGAAAAAAGACTTTCAATACAAAGGAAAAAACTTTAAACACAAACCATTGCATTTGACGATGCACAACACTAATTCTACTCCCACCTTACAGGGACTGCAATAATAATGAGATTGGATTAGAGATGTGGCTGTTGAAACAGTTTCTACAAAGTGAACATGAGGTGGCAGAAGCTAAACTACATTGCATTCTTATACTTCAAAGAAGAATAAGAATCCCTCCTGTGAATAATCCCCCTGCTCAAGGAGGATCCTGTAGTTCTAGCACTTTTGTCAGCTACACCTTGGATAACCATGACTAGTAATCCCATTTGTGGGCCATGTACACAACTATCAAGTATAGTGTATCTATTGTGTGATTAGTGGAATATTTAAAAAACAGACATCAGAAATCTGCTTAGCATAACTGACAGCCAAAGCTAATCCTGAGAAGAAAGCAGCTACAGCCTTCTTGCCTCACACCTTTGAGGCTTGTTTCCCTGTATTAATATTGGCTGAAGCTAAAAATATCTTCGGCGCATCATAATTCTGTTAGCATTCTGACACCCAAGTGCTTTTTCCTTTCTGTTCTACAACACTGCACCTGTTCTATAACAATTTATTAACAGCTTTAACCATATCAGCTGCAAGCACAGCTGATCTTGATTTCTAAGAGAACAATTTAAACAAGAAAAATAAATGGGTTTCCATTACATGCTCATGATTTAAAGCTGTTTTCTCCTACTAAAAGCCCAGGGGCCTATAACGCTGGCTTCTAGCCAACAGTAGATTAGAAAGATTTGCTGCATACATAGTAACCTTTTGCTCTAAAGCACTCCCAAAGCTGTTGCTCTTAATTCTGCCCACCCCCAGTTCAGGGTACTGCACAACAAAAGCAGCTGCCCATTGTATCCAGTTACCTAGAGAGAAGCATCTCTTCCAGCAGCAGCACAGAGACATGATGCTCATTCCTTCTTGCACTGGCTACATGGAGATGAAAATAGCAGTAGTCCTTCAAAGATCTCTACAGCATTAGTAGGTCTCAAAGCTGATTAAAGTGATCCCCAGAGTAATCTGTGAAATATATGTTTGCACTTTCCAACTGCTCCACACTGGATTCATAGAAGGCAAGTGTGCACTAGGTGCCTGTGGATACCCATGCACAAAGAGACAGCTGTGCCTTTCACTGAAACATTCTAATAATTTCAACCAGAAAATTAAAAAAAGGAAAATTCAACATCATCCTCAATTTCAGCACTTGAAACAATGACCTGTCCAGTTCCTGGACTCTGACCCCTCCTCCCCACCTCTACCAGGTTTCAAAGCACAATTTCTCAAGTAAAATCCTAGTAGAAAGATGTTCTGTTCCTACCAGAGATGCTATCTGTGATGTTACAGGTCATGACACCCATTCACCTCTGCAGGTATAAAGGGTTATTTTTAACTTACTTTTCTTTGCTTCAGAACAAGGTTAATAGCAAAGTATCTTGGCTGTCAAATGAAAAGGTTAGAAATTATTTCAGCTATCAATATGGGCAATAAAAACCCCTCTCCCTTGAGAAAATAAAGAGCAGTTTTCACTTTATTTTCACCCACAGTAAATTCATCATTATGTGCCTCTCTTTAAAGTCACATCTAATTATGTTGGATACATCTTAGATAACCATGACCATTAGTCCTTTATGTGGGTCATGTACATAACTATCAAGCACTAAAAACAGCTTTCCAGGGTCCTTCCTCTCTGGCAGTCCATCTCCCTTCTTCCCATCACTCCATCCAAACAACTTCCTTGCTTTCTGGATAGAGAATATAAAAGAAAACATCTGCAGCTTGTTTAAAGCCTCAGAAGACAGCCATAGGAGGAAGCAAGGACTTGGCTTCTTGAACTGTACCCAGAGTGACCATCCCAACAAAGCACTGGATCTGTAGAAGATTTCCCTGGGGCCATGAGGCCCACTGGAGTGATACATATCTATTCTTATCAAGGCAGTACAGTTATGGAAGGACAGCTGTGTGCTCTGAGAAGGCCAGCCCACATTAGCAAGGGGAGGTGTGAAGAACCACCACTGGCTGTTAATTGCCAACAGCAGCACCTTGGCCAGTTCAGCCTTTCTAAAGCTACCAGCACACAAATGCTGGTGACACCATCAGCTGTGGGGTTCAGTTCTGCTTGTGCCTGTGCAGAGCCAGGCTCCAGATATGAGGGATATATCGAGCCCATCTCTTCCCACCAACAGGAAGCTGCATGCACCACCTGACAACTGGCACAACAAAGGCTGGCAAGAGATAATCAAATATTTATGAGCAACATAATGACAGGAAACCATCAAAGACACTGCTAGCTACAAGTAAGTGCTTTTCCCTCAGGAGAGGAAGGTAACTCTAAAATTTTAGGTGCTCTTATCTAGCTTTCATTAGGGAAACATGTTGCATAATGCATGAAGAAAACATCAGAGAACAATGTTTGAGAACATTATCTATTCCCTACACAGATGCATCCATGAGCAGATAATGTATCTATCTGTTTGTCCTCTGTATATAGTTGTGCTTTAATTTCCTTACTAAAAATACAGTAGAAGCTCACCAGCTGACTACACCAGCCTAGCTTGCCTAAGATATAACTATATCCTTTTATATATATATATATATCCTATATGAGATATAAGGACTTAAGAGAAGGTCCCATTGTAGGGAACTGCTATCTTGAACCCAAACTTCTTATCTCACCTTTTCCAGGCTGATGAGATCTGACAGACTGCAGAGGCACCTCCAACACATCAAGAGAGGAGTACAGCAATAGCACTAGAAGGGCCAGTCCCAAAATCAGCCAGGTAGGGTGAGTGTTGACTGCTTCCTGTCCTGGGCTCCCACTTGCACCCTACAGCCTCATCCCAGCCATCATAGCCACACTGAATCTACCTTATTTCAAAGTTTCCTAGATCTCCTTACATCCTTCAATGGCTTGTGTGCTCTGTGAGCTTCTCTCAGAGCAAGTAGAACATCCATAAGCCATATACAGGATACTCAGGAACCATCAGAATCCAGTTTCAGCCAGTACTGTTGGCATATTTACCATCAAGTGTGCTGCCTTGCATCAGTACTGCTTTTTATTATTGGAAATCCCTTCCATGCATAATGCTGAGTATCACTGACTCAGTGCTGGCAGCTCCAGGCATTGACAAAAATGAGTCAGACATCAAACATTACAAAAGCTTTTTTTAGACATCATAATGTTCAGAGTTTTTGAGTTTGAGGCTTGGTTTAGTCCTTCAAAAAAATAAAAAAGTACTTCCCTGACCCTTTACAGTAAACACATCACATGTTCAGGATTGCCTGCAATTACAGCTTGATTGTTCTGCAGTGCAGGCTCCTTCTCCCCACACACTGCTTGAAAGTGAGCTAGAAGCTTGACATAATGCTGATCAGAACTATGATCAAAGCTGGAAGTACTTGTGTTTTGCTTTAATGCTGAAGACAAAATTCATCTCTGATGTAATAGATGTGTTTGCATCTTGTTGGGTCCACCACTTATTCTTGTAAAACAGACTTGAATGTAAGTTTCTTTTTTGTGTGCATGTCCCTAACAGGTTTTTGCTTGTTTAGTATACCGAGCATGCATATGAAAGGACTAGATTAAAAACAGAAGCTTACAAACATAACAGAAAGTTAGATAATTCCTTAATGCATTCCTCCCTCAGGGAAACCGTTCACACTTCAGCAAACTTATCAACAATCACAGTGAATGACTAAATATCAGATCAGTTTATTACATATCGACTTGTATCTGCTCCTAAAGTCACCTTGTAATTGTCATGCTGTTTATCCTGACAATCAGAACTACATGCTAGGGGATAAGCCAGGAATGCCCAGCTAAAATGATTCACTAAGGAATGATTCACCAGCAAACAGCAAATATTTTAGATAGCTACCAACATAAGCACATGAAAATGCAATCTCTCTAATTCACAAGTGTTGACCCAGTCTCAACACATCCATCCCCACTACAGTTTTCCTGTTTTGTAGCCAAGGCACCAGGCACAGCAGGCTAAGGTAAGAGTCAGACCTGTGCAGCACTTGGGCAGCACGGGTGAACTTCTTCATGCAACAGGAACTGGATTCTTGCCACTTGTTGCCAGTATCCCTATCTTCAAGATCCAGGTGTATCACAGACAGGTACCAAGACCTACTGAGCTATTCTTCATCCCACAGATACCATTATGCATTTTATTACTGAATGAGCCTTCAGATTTCACCACAAGCACTGAACATTCTGGGTCCAGAAAGCTAGCCTGAAATATTTATGTAAGTTTTAACCTTTTCCTAGCCTTTGTACCTCACAAATCCAACCATGTCCTTCGTTTAGTAATCAGTCCATACCCTTGTGGAACACAGTAATTTTTGAAAATCCCTCTTTTATCATTAGGTTATAGACCAGAACAAATTTTTGAAGGGTAATCCTAATCAGTCAGAACACAAGCTTCTTTCGCATTCTCTGTCTCCCACATTTTGATCACAAAGGCAGCCTACACCCCTCCAAGAGTCTGCATCAGCTCCTTTTTGGCCCACACCTGCTGCAGCAGGCATCACTGCCCCCAGTAGTACTGCTGCCTCTACTTCTGCATTCAGACTTCAACTCAACCAGCTGTACTGACAGCTGACTGTATCCAAATATGAAGCACAGTAGGCTTGCTGCCATCCTCTGCTGTCACTGCAGTTACTCTGTGTTGCAAATGTAACCTCACAGAAGAGCACAGAACTGGAAATGACCAGTGATCAAATCTTTGAACAGTATTAAACAATGATTCCCAAAGCTTTGAAGTTGTCCTTATTATAAAATAATTAGAAATCAATACAGAATTTCTATCCGTCTTCCATAAATTCCAGATTTTCAAATCTAGATCTACTTTCCTCCTAAAGTTCTAAACCTCTAAAGGAGAAAAATTTGTTAAAGAAATGCAAAGCAGAACTTCAGTCCAACTGCAAATACATATATAGCCAGTTAACCCTTTTTTTGGCTTTGCTTGTTTGGGGGTCTTTTTGTGTGTTTTTGTTTTGGTTTTTTATTATCTCTTGTTGGGTTGGGGTTTTTGGGTTTTTTTGTTTGTTTGGAGTTTTTGGGGGTTTTTGTTTTGTTTTCTAAAAAAAAAACCTTGAAAGCAATTTTATCTTACTTGCTCAATTTAAGTTTTTTGTGAAGGCTACTACAAGACATTCTCTCCATGCTGAAACATCTCCAAGGGCATGGAATATTAGGAAGGTACCTAAACATGCCAGCCCAGCAGTGAAATAGTGGCCTGAAATAGTGCTGGTCACAACACTTATGAGCAAAACTGAGGCTGTTTTTTGGAGACCCTGGAATAGAAGCTCATCTAAACAATACCCCACCCCAGCAGTTAGTCCTGTCCCTTCCCCAGTATACACACTGCTCAGGAATGAAGTGGATAAATGATTTTGAGTGGTTTGATGTGGAAGTTCTTCAGTTTAAAGATGAAGTTTAGGTCTTAATGTCTCAAGTCTTGACAGGTCGCTACATACCTAGCAAAAGCACAGATCAGAGCTGAAGAGAATTTTTACGTTAATTTTATGCAAGCTTCTTTCAGAGCATATTGTCCAATCACCAAAATTCCCTTTATCAGTCTACTTTCAATATAATACAATTTTGCTACAATTAAGTTGAAGTTTCTTTCTTAGCAACTAATCAAGCTAGCAAAGTTAAAGACTGGAAGATGAACATATTCTGGAGATGATGGCTTCAGAGACACATCTGAGGATCAAGATGTCAACTTTTTTTATAAAGTTCTCTACTCCTTCTTTATGGCTTGATCTTTATTGGTGAAATGCAAATACCTTTGGAGGCCAGAAATATATTTTTGACACAGTTCAACATCACATTAACTATTGGGAGTCCTAGCAAAACCAGCTTTTCCTTCTGCATGGAGTGAGTGATCTATGCTCCTTGAAAAAGACTATTCTGCAGAGAAGTTTAAACTGCTTTAACAGTATTAGAGTTCAGACTTCAAGCCTCTCCTCTGCCTACAGCCTCAAATTCATGATCACAATATGCTGTGCCCCTGCAGCACCTTCATTCCACACAAACTGACTACTGGAGTGTGTATCTAGCACTGGAAGCCAGCAAAGCGCCCACAGCCACAAGTACAGCTCAGAATGCAGCAAGCTGTTAAAAACCAAGTTTCACCCAATTAATAACTTGCAATAAAGCAAATATCTCTTCATTCTGTGTACTTCAGTGTAGAAAGAGAGTCAATACATTGGCCATGTTCCTGGCAAGCCAATGAGAAGGATTACAAGCAAGAAACCAAATGCCACAGCTGGCTTAAGTGCATTTGTTCCTATTCTGGTGACTTCATCAGTACTGGCCACAAACCACACTAATTAGCAATTACTCTTGTAGTAATTGCTACAAGAGTAGCAAAAAGTCTTGTAGCAGCTAATGATTTCTTAAGCCTAGAATGTACTCCTCTGCTGTTATTTTTAGACAAATTCTATTTGTTATGTAACAAATTGGATTCTCAGCATCTTGCAACTGAAATATGACATTTTGTTTAAATATTACATTAGAAAGCCCATGTTCCAATAATTTCAAAATAGATTTGGTATCACCAATATTCATAGGATTTTTGTTTGGATGAACTGACAAGTTTTCCATTCATTATACTTCACCATCCCACCCACTATTAACTTCTATTGCATTTTAAAAGGTTAAAAATATTTAGCATGATGACTCAAAACAGATCAGATTGGTAGGGGTAGCATCTAATGACAAGATTTAATCCCTTCTGCCTGAGGCTGCTGGTTAGAGAACAGAGTGGCTGAAACATTGGAAAAATAGCTCTTTTAGCATCTGTTTGTCAGTGGATTCAAGCGACTTAAGATAACGATACTGTTGTATCAAACCACACTAGTTCAGGCTCAATTTTCCCAGTCAGGAAGCCAACTTTTCAAATGCAGGTAATGAGCAGGGTAATAACTACTACTGCCACTTGCATGTGAGAGTATTTTACAGCCAAAAGTTCAGGTATAACCAATTAACATTCCTTTGTCCTTTGCTGGATGTTTGTCAAGTTCAGAAACCTGCTTTTTGCCCTCCTCCAGGATTTATCCCTTCAAGATTTTTATAAAGCACCTGTTCAAAAGAGTCCTGAAGTAACACTTGCATTGAGCACCAGTTTTATGCTTTCATAGGGCAAACCTTGACAGATGTGCATAGAACTGCCTATGGTCAGAAAGACCATTCTTCTAACAGGCATTTGTTAATAATGAAAGAGTAGCCATTGGTTCTCTTTTAAATGTAATTCCCTAGCTTATGTAATCAAAGATTCATGTTCCCTATCATAGACTGGGAAGGGAATTAATTCTCAGAGCAGCTCAGATCTATGGAGACCTCAAATAACTTAGTATTCAAGAGTGTAACCTCAAATAATTTAGTAAGAGAATTTCCAGTTTTAAATTTATTTTTACCAGATCATCTCCAAGCTGTTGATTGGATGCTTTAAATTAGGAAATAGTAAGGACTTTCATGCAAATGCATGGAGTACAAACAAGAAAAATCAATTTCCAGTCTCTTACTCCATTATGCTATTATGTTGTTTGAGTAAGATTAAAAGTCTCTTAATCCTGATGAGATTAGTGATGAGTCAGCCAATTCATGTTTATGGAATTTTAATGGAGAAAAGTAAAACAATTTTCATTTCATGATGGCACACCAACGCCTATATTGCCATGAGATCTACAGACGACTCAGCTTTTCACATATCTATTCTGTTTATTTAAATATATATTACAATCATTAAATATGAGATTCATCACAAGTCAGTAACCTGCTAAAGGAAGCCTTTCTATATTCCTCTTCTCTGAAAATACTTCCTTGTCAAAAGGTGAAGGGAAGAAAGGAAATTCCAATTGTCTTTTAGAGAGCCAAAAGGGAGCATGAAAGAACAGCCAGGTTATGCTACCTTCTGTTTTGCAAAGCATCCTTTGACTAACACTGAAGGTACTGGGTCCCATCTGCCACCAGTCTTTGTCCTACAGCAGCCAGCAAATGTCATAACTTATATAAATTTGGAAAATAATAAAAAAAATGCAGCTTGGAGAAGTTTTCTACTTTCCATAACTTAGTTCTCCAAGTTGTTGACATTTCCCATCAGAAATCCAGCAAGATACTAAAACATTAATTCATTTCAAGAACTTGACTTCAAGCCTCAATCTCAAGGCTCATGGCAAAGAAGCACACTAAGTCCCACAACAGTGAGAGTATGGTGGCCTGAAGCCCCCACAACTTGCTGAAAGAAAAGCATCTTGAAGTTTGATCTTGCACTACTATTCACAGATAAACAGAAGTGCATGATAAAATTAAGCACGCTCTGAAAATAAGAATTATATACACATTTCACCAGCAGAACTACTTGCCTATCACTCACTCCATAATTACACCTCCTTGGAGGCTTCTTATGGTTCAGCTCTAAACATTGTCCCATCTATACATACTCAAGTGCAGCTTTTCTCTTTTTAAAAAATGCATTTTTTAAGATACCTGGCATACAAAGGAAGAGAGAACAAGCATTCCATAAAGCTACCTTTCTTTCTAGATTATCTTAGTGCTACCTACAGAAAGTGCACTTCACATGTACAAAGTGCTTTTGTTTCCATAAACAATTATTCACCAAGCAATCACAGTCAAAACCAAAGACAAACCAACTTTGTCATCCTCTTTTGTATTTTCTGCAAAGAAATTTTTCTTTATTTCCTGTAATCACTAATATGCCTGTTGTGGTGGCTAGAAAACCTCAGAGGCAAACATTAGCAGATATCACAGGATGAGTCTCTGATCTCAAAGCACCCCAGAGCAGTCTTCCAGTACTGAAATGCAGGAGACGCCAGATCACCTCTATTCCCACTGTAAACATGCCCACAGCTGCAGTGTTGCCAGCACAGTGTATGACAAGGCAGAGGAGCCAACTGCACCCCCAAAGCCACTTTTGCACTTGAACTGCCAGACCACCCCTGCCATGTATAGTAGGAATGCAGCACTGTCAGCTGAAGTCATCTCTGACTTCCATGAAGACATTCAGGACTAACAGAAGACTGTTCTTAAAAAAAAAGGGAAAAAAGCTTGCACTAGGAGCAAATTAGGTTGTAAATTTCACTAGCAAGATAACCAACTCCTCACTTACCTTCACCCCTACTGGATCAGCTCTTCACAGAATGCACAGAAATCCAGCCTTTCAAAATAAATAGGAATAATGCCTATTATACATCTGTTATCTAAAGATAATACTGAATCATCATAGTGAACTGTTTTCAGTTTTGTGAACTAATGTCCTGCCATCCAGCTGGTGCTCTACTAACTTGGGCCACCAAACTAAACTAAAGCAGCATGCCTATAATACATAGTCCTTGCAATCCAGTTAACAGTGCTTTTGTCTCACTCTTATCAATGCAGTTGCTTCCACATTAAGTAGGCCTTCTACTTCAGAAAGTCAAAATATTGATGTCGATAAAGAAGATGAAGTACTTGCAAACAGTGTAATACTATCAATAAAGAGAACAGATATTTTTATTTCATCCCTTTTATATCCTCTCAAGTAAACACCAAGAACAGCCAAATATTCACTATGTTAACATAACTCTAGCTTGCTGTAAGTAGCCTGAAGCCACTACATCTTCTTGCATTTATTTGCACTTACATTAAGCCAGCATTAAAAATGCTATAGAGTTCATTTACCTTTTTTTTTTCTTTCTAGGGGCAAGAATGCTAAATATCTGTAATGGGAACAATAAAAACATTTAACAATATCTTCTTGGAGTGACAAAATGAAGCAAAGAAACACATTCTTCATACCCTGTGGCAGTATGGTACAAAAATGCCTTTTAAAATGAAAGGCCACACATGCACTAATCCAAAAGCAAACTGCCTCACTTACCAATTCTTGCCTAACAAAGCCCTACAGCCTAACAGCTGGTGGCTGGCCAACAGACATTAAAGATTCAGAGGTAACACACTGAATCTCTGTGCTTGTGACTTCAAGAGACCAAGTACAGTCTTTCCCCTACAGGTTCTCAAGGTTTAATGCAGCCCCAACACTGCTCTCATAAAAATGTTCTAATGATTACTGGATCCATAGGAACTCCCTTATGGGCAATCCTCATCACATATAAAAATATTTTATTAAAAAAAAAAAGCCACCATCACCACCAAAGACCTCAAAAGAACCCACAGCAGGCAAGCAGGCTATAGGGTAGAGATAGCTCTGTTCTAGCAACTGCAGATAAGCAGCCTGATCATAACTTGGGGAAAACTGGCTTCAGCCACCACAGGGAGATGTAGAACAGCTCTACCCAAATCCTGACTTGCATCAGATGAAAAACCTGTAGTGGGCATCTTCTGCCATTATTCAACTTCAGATTACCCACTCTAACTAGACTTGCCTGAAACCTTTAAGCCCTATGAATTATTTACACAGCAGCTCTGCTCCAAACACCCAGGACATCAGCAGGTACGCTCAGTGCTGACCCAGAGGCAGCAGGGGAGGAAGAGGAAAGGCAGCACGCAAAATGCACCACTAGCAATGCTAATATTGCAGTATTCACTGTTCAGACATGGTTCATGAACTAGGCTGCAGATAATGAACTGAATTTGTCAGAGGGAGCTTAGACAAGACATTTGCTTGCTAGGCAGCACCTCACAACAGCTATGTACGGACAGAGCTGCTCCTATCCTTAATGGAGTAAGGTGAGTGATGAGAAGGGCTGCTAAGCTTTCTTCAACCAATAGCAATCAGACCACAAAGACAACCCCACTGCTTTATTAAAATGTAAAAGCACTGGGAAAACAATTTATTCAGGAAGTCAGGTTTTTTCTCATGTCTCCACATGTG
This sequence comes from Ammospiza nelsoni, assembly GCF_027579445.1. Lineage (NCBI taxonomy): Eukaryota > Metazoa > Chordata > Aves > Passeriformes > Passerellidae > Ammospiza > Ammospiza nelsoni. The sequence goes on from NC_080634.1 coordinate 49,449,347, forward strand.
CACAGGTATCATGGAAGAGCTCAGCAGAAGGAAAACATACATTAGGAAAGTCCTGTTTCTTCAAAGCATCTTCTCTTTTATGCAGGCACAAGGATGAATATTTTGCCTTGATCAGGTATGGGTTGATAAAAGTATCAGGGCATATTTTAACACTTAAGAACAAAACATGGCAGACTGCAGCTCTACTACCAACCCAATCAATGCTGGCCCTCTACAGTTTGTGACAGATCCTACTGCAAAAACCCAACAAATCCAACACCATGTCTTCATCTCACCACCAACAGCTTCTCTCACAGGGAAGGGCTCAGCCAGCAGCAAGCCAGCCATGTCTCATGGAGCACCATTTCCTCACTAGTGCTGCTTAGACACCCTGAATGCTGATCAAAGGTAAGGCATTGTGAGAGAGTGGCCCTGCAAAGTGCAGCCAGCTTTGAAAGAGTGGGGCTCCCTCAGCACCCTTGAGGACAACTCCCAATTCACCCTTAATAAATCTCCCAAAAGTCTCATCTTTTAAATCTAAATTTGTCCAAAACAGCAACATAACATCCCCAAACCCAGAACTCCATACTCTAGAGGATCTTAGCTGAAGACCAGTTTTCAGGAAGACATTTAAATACATGACCATATGGGCATACCCTGAGCACACCTATATGCCATACAAGACAGCTGAAACTGCCTTTACAAGAAGACATTCAATTACAAAGCAGGGAATTAGGGTTTAAATAAACTCCCTTAAACCTCTGGGTCTCAAACCCATATATCCCTTTTATTGCATGGGAGGAACTGATCTAGAAGCAATTTTTATCATCAAGGACCAAGCATAAAGTTCACTCCCAGCATTTCTTCAAACCCCTGCTCTCTGCTTTATAGCAACAAGACACGTGGTGCAGAAGACAGCAGGGAAGGATGACTTGGAGGAAGAAGTGACTAGGCTACTGCAGAACCAAGGCTAATCTTACCTCATCCTGACTCCCTTAGATGAAGGTCCTGCTGCTCAGCACAGGCATACACATTCAAGCACTCACCTTAGACACTCCTTTGAATTGGCATGGAGCAGATCCCATCTGCATTGCTAAGGGCTGGCACAAGCCACCAAAATTAGCCTTCCTAAGAGAGTACCCCAGCATTATACTAAAAGTTCTAAGGATTGAGTGTTAAACTAAGAACAGCACATTATTAATCAACTACATCCTTACTATGCAGCTATTTTTGCCATTCTCCAAATGTGTTTAACACAGAACAAAGCAGATATGACAAAGATAACATGGGTAAACTCAATTATAGTCCGTTCTCTCCACTGAGGCAACTTTTTTAAAATAATCATATCAAGTTGTTGATGAAGTACTTAGAAAATATGACTGCAAGGTACTGTTACAGAACCTATCATGTACCAAGCCATGCAGGCTCATATGGGTTATGTGGCTTATTGTATTCATTAAAGGTTCACTACAAATGTTAGTGGGACTGTTAATGGAAGCATTCGAGAGAGGAAATTGGCAACCAATTAATTCTCTCTAATTGTAATATACTTTCAGATGTCTCATGCAGCATCTAAATGCCCTGCAGAAAACAGCATGTAACTGCATAGTGTAGTAACTAATAAAATTAGTCTATTGTGTCCTTATTTATCTTTTAGTAATTTGTCTAATTTAATATCTGCTAGCTACATTGAAGTCTGACATAATACAGGAACAAAATTAATACTGTCTTGTTAAACAAAAACAATTTTTGCCCTTCTCCTTCAGAACAAGGACTGTTCAGCAGTCCCACATGATGAAGGGAACACTTCATAACCATGTAGAAGACTGCACTGAATCCCAGAAATATGAGCATAACCCACACAAACTCATCACACAGCTTCCATGAGAGCAACAAGAAATGCCATCCTCAATACAGAGTGGATGTCATGAAGTTGCCTGTTACTAGCAGAAAGTCAACATAAACCTGAGAGCAACTATTTCCAGAGCTCTTGGAATAACATACATGGCAGAGGGACTCCGCTGTCCTCTATCACCCTCACAGCACAGGGCATGCAGAGAGGCTGCACATTGCTCAGCCATTTTCTGGCTCTAAAAGACATTTTTCTTCTGTTTAAGGCACTTTCAAACAGGAGCAAATATGCTGGTGTGAGAATTAGCAGCCCTCTCAGAGGACTGCTCCCTGGCAATTTCCAGGGGACTTGGAATACCAGACAGAAATTCCCACCTGTCCAAGAAAAGAGCTGCAGCAAAGGGGATGGAAGAATGGGCACCTGCATTTCAGGTTTTTTATATTTGGACCTAGAAGGGTAGTTACTGCACTCCCAGCCTTTCCCACCAAATGAAAGATCTAGTGCAGAACCTCTCATATTGATTACAGCTGATCTGTATCACCAAGGGCTACCAAAGCCAGAACACAGCTAATTATGTTTAGGGCAGCTTAACAAAGATATATCTGCACTAAGCTCAGAACAGACTTGTGAACTTAATGAACGTCTTCCATGTAGGACAAGTTTATTTTCACAGTAATGGATGTATAAACAGACCTACAAAACAGAAAATTCAACAGCAGTTCTATGTTTAACCAAGGACAAGGAAAAAAACTGCCATCACACGCCTCTGCCTGTCCCTGTCAGGAAGAGAGCACTAGTGACAGATAAGAGAGGCTTACATGTTTGCAGTATCAGCCAGTCTTATCTCTGCTCTGCAGCCTTAGCCAAAACACCAGACCAAGGATGAGAATAAAGCTGATCGAACTAAAACCTCATGTGGTTTCTTCCTTTTTTCTTTGAAGCACATTACATGAAAAATATAATTACCAGTTATTTTAATGCTGCAGCCACCTGCTACTATTATGCCAAAGTCCTATACTATAAGCATAGCTGGAGATGTTTTCCCCAAGAAAGTATTTTTATTTTAAAAATCCCAGCCTTCTTATGCGGGTTGTTCTTCCTGGAACAGCTATGTTGTCTGCAGCATCTGTACTGGATCAGTTTTAAAAATTTTCTCTCCTCTCACCCACCACCCCCAAAGAGAGATAATAGCCTCAGTGGCTTGATCTCTAGAAGAGACATTATGATACTTTGACAAATTTTTCTGGTAATCCTATAGCTCAGACCCCAAACTGCTGCAGACTGGTGACAATGAATTTGATTTAGGCAGTTATGCTGACCTGACCTGCTGAGCCTGCAACCTTACAGGTCTCCTGCTAGGGCCCACACAAAGCTTGTCATTGCCAAAACATTAAGTGCTTGCTTTCCATTGGATCAGAATTCAGCTTGACCTATTGCATCATTTCTGAGATTTTAAGTACATTTGTACTGTATCCATCTGTCACTTTTGAGACATTCCAAAACCTGTCTACAATAGACAAGAGTTTTATTGCAATTGCTTCTAGAATGAGCAAAGACAAGAATCACAGACCTTTTCAATATTTAATTATCTAGTATTGCATAGGCTGCTGCAAATTTAGAGGAAATTATGTCTATGACTCATGTGCTGGTACTGGAGGAGTTTTTCATTAAACAGTAGCCCTAGGGAGGAGAAGGGGAAAAAAAAAAAAAAAAACTAAACTAACCAACCACTGCTGAAAGCTGAATATCACCACCTGGCTGACTCAATTTCCAGTGACAGTGCAGCCACTGAGGCACAGCAAGCACTGGTGTTCCTTTCCTAGGAAAGGCTTATCAGCTAGACTTCAGATGATGAACCCAAGAGATGCTACACTCTTCAGGACAGAATTTCAGACAGTCCTAACCTATAGCCATTCCTGGATTTTATACCCGTTGATTAAGTCTTTTTGTGAAAGAGGAAACAGCTTTTGAAAGAGAAATAGTCATTCTCACCCCTAATATACCTTTCATACCCACTCCCTTTTTTTCAAAAAAGATGAAAGCAAATACTTAGTTCTCTGAAATAACTACTGGAGACAAATTCCATATAGCGGTTTTTTCTGGAAGACTGCAAGCCTATTTCTCTTCATCCTACAGACTATTACAGAAATTATTTGTTCACATATGAGCAGAAGCCCCAAACTAATAAGCATTAATTTGCTATTCCATGTTTAGAGATCATTAGAACTATTACTGAAACACTGCTTCCACACAGCTGTTCTATTTTGCTGTGAACAGCAGAAGTACTCAGCGGAGAGAAATCCCTCCCATTCAGTTACTGTCTTAATACTGGGCTCCTCATCAAAACAACAGCTCCTTGTCATTAATGAGCCCTGCATCCCAAGGAATTTGAAAGAATCTCTTGCATTAAGCAAGTATACCTTTCATCTTTAACATAACTCCTACAATGCAGCTGTTGAGCGCCATCACTGTAGTGCTCCTGTCACACAGAAACACAGAATTACAGTAAAGAATTATGAATTTGTAAGTGTTTCCTCTCAGGGTTTAGGTTTTGACTATGCTTTTATCAAGCAACATCTAATCAGAAATAAAGGAACAAAATCATTACAATAAAAGCAAACACAGGTCTTGCTTACTAGTAGATCATTACCTTAGCTCTGAGTAAACCTTCCTATCAAGAAAACAGATCTTCATCATTTCCATGTAGAAAATTGAAGAAAAGATAGTCAGTATCTACCTCAGAGCATTAGAGTTGAACACATCAAAAATGAATTTTCTAAACAAGCACAACCGTCCCTGCTTTGAAACCAACTTATCTGACTGGAATTCAAAGCTACAAGAAAGGACAAGTTTCCTAAACGCTATAGCTTATCTTACCAAAAATCTCTACAGACATGACCACCTTCTACTTCCCCCCCTTTTAAAGTCTTCCTATCTATGTGCATTAGCTTCTCTCCCCCACTAATTATGCATCTGGGGCTCGTTAGTGTAAACAGAGCTGTAATAATTGTCATCAGGTAGAACTTGTTACCTAGCTAAGCCTTTTTTCTGGGGAGGAGTTAAAGCACAACCTATTGAGTTTGACTTGTCACTCCATTACCCACCTCAATGAGAGTGTCTAACAGTATTTTTACTCTTTCTTTTTGTAAGTGTTGGTATTACTACAGCTGTCTTTTATAGCTTTTTTTTTGTAAGTTTATTTGTAATACCATGCATGTTAAAGCCTGTACAAACAATCAGAAAAAGTTACTGTAATTTTTTTCTGCCCATTTTAAAGCTTAGTTCCTCTTAATTAACTTATTATTTGAGTAATTTTTCATAGTGCTTCTTACTGTAAGTTGATTTTTCCATTATAGGTGCATATAATAGGAAAACTCCTTAAATATCTCTTCATATCTTTTGGTGCATGAGGTAATTCTAAAGCATCTATTTCTGCTTTGACCTTAGTTTTATCTACTTGCCTTTCTTCTGTTAATCCAATTCTATTTTTGGCTATAGCCTCAGTCACAGCATAGTCTTCTAGTTGAAGCACTGCCAATCTTCTTAATGTAGAACTTCCCTTCCCCCTTTCTTCAGGTTGTTAATCACTCTTCTCAAATTTTAGTCTACAAAACTGAATATATCAATTTTCTTATAGAATTGTTTATGTCAATATAGAATCATTGCTAATAAACAACTTAGACAATAAAAAATAATGCCAAAAAACCTAGAGATATATAGTTTATAAAATTACCTTGTAAAAATTAACCTTTCTAAGAAGCAGGGGATTAAATAAATTGTCATGTTCTGTTTATTTTGTCCAGAATATCCAGGTGCACTTAGTTTCGTGAGGTCTGACACTACCAAATGACAACTGTGAAAAAATAAAAGTAAATCTAATGGCTGTAAGCTTACCTGACTAAAGAAATGTTTTTGTATATGACCCTCTGTTTCTGAGCACCATACAAACACTGTGTAGCTGCCTGTGATCTTCACCTTGCCCTCTGAAGTAGAAAACTAAAATTATTCCCTTGCTCTGGAGCCACTGATGACAGAATACTTGAAACTGCAGTGAAAAAGCTTTAGCTTCTCACAAAGATAGGAGCTACCACATCACTGCTACTTTTCTTTCCCTCAGTAAATCTTGTGGCTTCTGCTTAGGATACTAACATTTTATTAATGAACACTAGTTCGTGGACTAGTTCTGATGAAAATAAAAAATATGGTTGTTTGCAGTTGCTGAGTCCCAAATTAATGACAATGAACTCTCCAATAGTACCACCTGACAAGATGTGAACTGGTACATAGAAATAGAAATGTTTTCATCTCGTCAGAGGGCAAAACTGTTCTGATTTGATTTGAAACCTGTAAAAGAATGATGCAGAAATTCAGCAAGATGTTTGTGTCTGTAATGTGCTGGGTGTCTTAAGAAGGGACTTTAATTTTAAAAAAAGGGAGGAGGTTTCTGGTAGGAAGAAGATCTAAGATTAACTCTTGTGCTTGGTTGTCAGGATTTCTCTATATAGAAGATGACACTGATAAGAGAGTTTAATGTCTCTGTAAACAACAGCATTCCTAGCAGGAATGGCAAGTACATACACCCTGGGAATCTGGCTGTCTAATGAACCAAAAAGTACCAAAATGAATACTAAATTATTTAAATCCCCTGCTATTTAGCACTAACACAAATTGCATTTCTCAACCAGATCATATCAGATTTATTATTACAGCTATTTTATTCCCATTTTTTCTCTCTTTGGGGTTTTGGCAGAAAGCCCTCAAAGAAAATGGTTTAAGTAATTAGCTGGCAGGCCAAAACTCAACAAAACCATCCAGTGTTGAGGACTGCAGAAACTTCTTCTTTGCAACCCAGAATTTGCTGATGGTGAAAGTTTAGGACTGCTGAAGTCTCTCACTTGAACTCCTACCACAACAACATGGCTAAGTACGCTTGAGGGAGAACAGTATGGAGTCAGGGGTGGAAATGGCCAGAGATTTAAAGCAGGTGCATCTACTGTGACACAAACCAGACTTCTTGTTTTCAGTGGAGATCCTGAAACTAAAGAGGCCTTCTTGGGTCTACTGTGGGATTTTGGATTTGGAATTTTGCACATGTCCCATTCTGTCACGAGAGAGGGAATGGTATTGGGGCCATGCTGTGTGTGAAAGATACTGTCTTCACAGTCCCAAATGAGAGACCCATGACAGAAGGGCTACCTAGAAGGCACTAGGGAAAGTTTCATCCGTGTTCACTGACAACTTTAGTGACATTGCAACTCACAGCAGGAAGCTCACCTTCTCCAGAAAATGTATCTTTAATTCTTCTTATTATGGGGGCTCAGCACTATACAGAAAGACCTGACAAAATATGTCGTGGTTTAACCCCAGCTGGAAAGTAAGTACCATGCAGCTGCTCGCTGCTCTATCCCAGCTGAAACCCAATGTCCAACTCCAGTTTCACAAGAGGGAATGGATCCAAAATAATTCTAAGTAATGACTGATACTTGTACTTTCCTGAAGTGTCTTAATTTGGGACCCAGACCCCCCAGGTTGTTGGTTTTTTTTTTTTTTTCAGTAAGAAGTTAACTCTTTCTCCACAGATATTTCAGATCTTTCTAGCCACTCCTTTCTCTTTCTGAAGACTGATCACCCCACTTTGTTACCATAATCATGACTAGTAGGGTTTAAAAACTTTTCAAAGACAAATTTCAAATTTGTAAATAAAATTACTTCGATAAAAAAGAGGGCATTAACTTTTTTCTTTTTTTTTTTACTGAAGATTGTGGGAGAACTTCAGCAGGGATCAGGATTTTAGTTAAGGACTGATAGTGAATGCTACCCCCTCTTCAGGCAGCGCAGGATTGGGATAAATTTGGCGGGGGCAGGGCTAGCATTCTCTTCTCCTGTCTGCCTGCTAGGCTTTTGTTGAAAGCTCCTTTGTTCCCCTGTGACCAGTCAGGTAAATGGCACAAGGATGGCTTCCAGATGCAGACTTGTCTTAGTGAAACTCTGGGAAGAAGATTTGACTGTTAATCTGTAAAGCAGAAGTGGTGCCCTCCCCCACCTGGGCAGCACCTGCATACCTTAATTCCCCTGTCTCTTTGTCCCAGTTCAGAACAAGGCACCAGGATTGATGTCAAATGATATATTTCAGTTCAGCAGCCACAGGACCACTGAAGCAATAACTATGATGAGCCTTCCCAGTGATGCAGAAATGTTGACTAAATCTCATCTGGAATTCAGATTCAAGCTTCCAGGTTAAATCCTGATTCCCAGCTGTGTAACTGATATGACAAACGCAGATGTAACCTCTGTATCTGTTTCAGAGTTCTGATGGCTGATGTTGACTTTGCACATACCCTTTTAGCATCTTTTTTCTTCCATTTATAAATAAACAGCATCTGTTAAGTAGGGTGATGTATGCTTAG